>NC_091432.1:191730527-192394727 GCF_964237555.1 Oryctolagus cuniculus | reverse complement strand
GCATGATGAGATTTACATTTCGAATAATATCCAATAAAGCAAAAATAAAGCTGTCTTCTCTGAACCAAGGCAAACAGGTGGAGGTCTGCTATTTATAAAATAATTTCTTCCAAGCAAAATAACTTTACAGTTTAGGTAAGCATGTAAGACTCAAACTCTTAGATGTTAAAATTTACTTTTTATGGTTTGCTTAATTTGTATTATGAATTTGTGTTTCCACAAGATATAAAAATGTTACATTAGGTCATTGATGGAGTTTGAAACTTAGCCCAACTCTATAAGTTTGTCATAGAATCCACAGTCCAGTCCCTGGCCTATTCATGTGCTCCTTCAGTTTTCCGCCTTCTCAAACTGCCACCACAAGCAACCTCCTCTGATGCCCTGGACAATATTGCAGAAGCTCACGTGAGTGCACACACAGTCATGCTGCCTAGAAATTACTGCCTACCTGTCACTCCCTGACCGGGAAGGAACGACGCTGCTCCCAGCTGATCGGTCTTCAGTAGACTTTTATTTAAACAGGATAGAAAAAGAAACCCTTGAGCAAGGGGAGCTCCGAAAGAAAGGGGAAGCTCCCGTTACTACATCACGAACGGGTTATATAGTATATCATTGCAGAAGCATGTAATGCAAGCTTAGTCCATGCTGCAGTCCATGCGGCGGTGCTCCAATCGGGTGCCTGATCACGCACAGTCCATGCGCTCCTTGTCCAACCATAAAGGTGATCACGCGCCTTCATCCAATCAAGCTCCTGGTCACGTAGCAGGCGACTCGGGTGCTAACAACAAGCTTCCACCTGGTGTTTTCTCAGCCTTGGTCAGTGGGAAAAGAAGTACGGGAAGCCCCAAGGCCATAGTTGTTTTGACTCTAGCCTGGGGTTATGAAACGGTCCTGATATCACAGCTCAACAGAAACCATAAACTTCCACACAGCAGTAACTAATGCCAATGGTCAGCAAGCCAAGCCTTAGCATGTGGGCCCATGGCCAGCCATGGGTCCCCACACCTACCAGTGCTTTTAGTTTCTTTATCATTAAGTGAGGGGATTACTCTATGTCATATTGCAAGCACCCCCAGTTATTTTTCACATGGCCATTCTAGAACCCTTTATAAATTATTTCACCCCATTCTGTTTTACATGTCCTTGACAGTGCAAATGTTAGAAATATAAATGCTCCTCTTTAACGCCTTCACTTGATAGAGGGATGCATTGAGTGTGGGAAAGCCTATCACTGTAGTAGGAAGTCCTCTTGGACTATTGTCACTACACTTCAGCTACCTTATCAATTCAGTAGGCCTTTGTGCCTAACCTGAAACCGAATTATGACATGGTCTGTGGAGAAATGAGTCCATGTAACCACACTGTAGGGTTCCAAGACTGCCAGTACTTAAAGTTCTCTGATAGGTCCATAGAGTAAAAAGGATTCTATCTATGCACATTATTATTATGATTATTATTATTAATTTGAAAGATAAAGTTACACAGAGAGAGGGTAGGGTAAAGAGGGTGTGCTCAAACTTCCAACTGGTGAGTCTACTCCCCAAATGGCCGCAATGACCAGGGCTGGGCCAGGAACTGCATCCAGGTCTCCACATGGGTGGCAAGGGTCCAAGCGCTTGGGTATTTTTCCGCTGCTTTCCTTAGCACATGAGCATAGAGCTAGATCAGAAGTAGAGCAGCTGGGACTCAGACTGGCACTCATTTGGAATGCTGCCATCCCAGGCTTAACTTGCTGCGCCTGGAGAAGCACATTATTTATTTATTTATTTATTTATTTATTTATTTTTGACAGGCAGAGTTAGACAGTGAGAGAGAGACAGAGAGAAAGGTCTTCCTTTTCTCCTCAGTGGCTGCTACGGCTGGCGTGCTGCGACTGGCGTGCTGCGCTGATCTGAAGCCAGGAGCCAGATGCTTCCTCCTGGTCTCCCATGTGGGTGCAGGGCCTAAGCACTTGGGCCATCCTCCACTGCCTTCCCGGGCCACAGCAGGGAGCTGGACTGGAAGAGGGCAACCAGGACAGAATCCGGCGCCCCAACTGGGACTAGAACCGGGGGTGCCAGTGCTGCAGGCAGAGGATTAGCCAAGTGAGCTTCGATGCCAGCAGAAGCACATTATTTTTGCTGTTACTGAATATGTTTTATTTTTCCCTGATCAAGAGAATGTCCATCAATCAATCTGCTTTACAGATAAAGTGAAATATTACTTTAAGGATTATTTATTTGTTGGATAGAGACAGAGTACGGGAGCTCCCATTGACTAGTACTTTCCAAATACTTGCGAAAAAGCAGGGATCCTGGAGCTCAAACCATGTCTCCCACATGGGTGACAGGGACCCAAGTTCTTGTACCATCAGGTGCTTTTTCCTTGAGTGCCCATTAGCTGGAAACTGGCATCAGGAGCAGAACCTGCTATCAAGCCCCATGCTTTCCAAAACAGGTGTGGGCATCCCAACTTGTATTCTAACTGCTATGCCAAACCAAGATCCATAAAAACACTTTCATTCCATTTGGTTTAATGATCCTGTTTCCAAAACTATCCTTAGAATACAATTCTAATATTTATTAATCAAGCTGTTGATAAAGAATGGTTATCAGAGCAACAAAGGGCAATATTTTAGTAACTGTTTCCCAAAATGGGATAACTGGATAACGGTCAAGAAAAACATAGCGCTTAGTAAAATGAGACAATAGCACAACAACAGTGCTTTAGAAGACCATGATACCATCCATGGGAGATGTATGGTTGTGTTTATGGAACAATATAGTTACATTTTAATTTTGGAGAAGTTGAAAGGACATATGGACTTCAAAGAAAAGTGATATTAATAGACGTAATTGAGAATATTTGTATTTTCTCTCTTTCTCTCTAAGTATTTCAGTTTTGCTTTTATATTGAAATGAAACATCAATGTTAAAAGTACTATAATCAGTAGTCACTAAAAACAGAAATAACTGCATTGTCTGCTGAAAGAGCAGTGGAAGAATCTGGGTACAAGCAGTTGGAGTTAGAGGTATTTACCACATATAGAACACAGTCATCAGCCTCTTATATTTTCAGAAAATGTGATATGAATGCCCTTCTCATTAGTGTAAAGCACACCATCAGTAAGCAATCATAAATTAATAAGTAGTGTATGGTTTTATCAGTTGTTATTTTTTAAAAGCTGGTTACAACAAATACATTGTACTATTTTTTTTCCAACCAGAGATGGTATTAAGACCTTGAATGGGTATAAGGATTGGTATATTTGTCTTTTAGACTAAATGAAATAAGATTAATGAAACTTTAATAGTAGCAGAAATGGCTATAATAATATTTATTCTGTGATAATATTACCTTTATGTATATATGTGGAATTGACAAATAGAGATAGCTTTTAATAGAAAGATGTGAGGAATTTGATAAAAAGTTTTCAGTGAAGTTCTCTAAGACCAAAATAAAATAGTTTTCAGCAGAAATATGTTCAAATTTTATTTGAAAGGATTATGAGCTAAGAAATCTTGGCTATATCACTAAAGTTTTCTGAGTCTCAGGTTCTTTTTTTTTTTTTAAGATTTATTTGTTTACTTGAAAGGCAGTGATATAGAGAAAGAGAAGTGGAGAGAGAGACAGAGACAGAGAGAGACAGAGAATTTCTTTCATATGCTGGTTTACTCCCAGATGGCCACAATGGCCAGGGCTGGGCTGGGCCAAAGCCAGGAATTTTATCTGGGCCTCCCACATGAGTGGCAGGGGCCCAAGGACTTTCCCAGGAGTATTAGCAGGGAGCTGGTTCAGAAGTGAAGTAGTCGGGGCTTGAACTGGCCGCCAAATGGGATGCCAGCACTACAGGCAGTGGCTTAACTTTGTATGCCATAACTCCAACCCCAAGGTCTCAAGTTCATTCAGAATCAGGTTAAAAATACTTACTCTAATTTGCAATGCCTAAATAAAATAACAACTACTTTTGGTAGGTGAGTACTTGTTCATCTGTTTGCTGATAAGACAGCAGAGAATACTAAGTAGGAACACAGACGCTGGACCTAGGCTGCTTGGCTCTGAATTCCAAATCTGAAACTCATGGTCTATGTAACCTTAATATTACAGAAATTCAAAGTTATTTCTTTTTCTCACATAATGAAGAATTATGACACAGGTAATGCAGGGTGTTTGGGGATGATGAACAAACAAATGAAAGTAGATTACATTGAGAGAAACTCCCGCTTGCCAGGAGGGCTTTGTCAAGTTCTGGGTATTGGGAGTTTGTATAGGGACTGCATATCAATTGATCAGTTCCTCTATGTAGTTTTAATACATCGGGGTCTTGTTTGCTTTTTTTTTTTTTTTTTCCATGTCTCTTGTGTAGGAGTAGGGGTTCCTGACCAGTTAACAAACATTACCATGTTGACCACTTAGGAGATGTGACAGTTGAAAAGTATTATGCACCTGACCAATTAAGGCAGATAATGCCTACCTGATAATCTGCTAAGTAATTGAGACATATTGCTTTGTGGTACATTCTGGTATGACACCAGAACTTAGTTTCTCATGTTGTTACCTGTGGGTATGGGATCCACGGTAGTCTCTTACGAGCAATCTTTTCATTTTCTTGGGGCAATGCCATTTGTCTAAACCATGGAGTGCAAACATGGGTCCTCATTCAACAGGGTCCTTTCCTAACTGCCCAATAACCTCCTAACTTCTCACCTTAGGTAAGTAACTTAACTTCAGTGTACCCTGGTCTGCTCATCTGTGTCATGTGGATGATACAGAGCACTAGCTTCATAGAGGCTTAAGATGAAATGTATTATACACATAAAGAGCCTAAAGCCATTTGTAGCACTAAGTAAGTGTGCAGAAGCTGTTGGTTTTTATTTATATTCAGCAGATCCTATAAAGTTAAAGGGAAGTGATATTTATCAAGTATTGCATATGAACTATTGTATTCAACATGTTGTTTACATTATTTCTTATAATCCTTATAGAAATCCAGAGAAGTAAGGACTTTCCCCATTTTTCATTTCAGGAAATAGATTTAGAGAACTAGAATCTCTCCAGTACTTGGAAGTATCAATCTCAATTATTTGAACTCACATATCTCCCTTTTCTCTTGTTGTCAGATTGTTTCTTCACTAGAGGAGTAGACATTGATTTATTTTCCTGTGTTTTCTCAATTTTACAGGAAGTACTATGGTTTATTGGGAGAATCTTTGGTTTTATGTCCTACTCTGATCTGTATTCACAATGCCCATAACACTTGAAAGATCACAGGGAAAGAATAAAAAGAAAGACTAATTTATTTATTTTCTTATTTTTAAAGATTTATTTATTTATTTGAAAATCAGAGTTACAGAGAGAAGGAGAGGGAGAGGGAGAGGGACGAAGAGAGGGAGATAGTGAGAGAGATCTTCCATCCACTGAATGACTCCCCAGGTGGTCTCACTGGCCTAGACTGGGCCAGGCTGAAACCAGGAGCCAGGAATTTTATCTGGCTCTGTCATGTGAGAGTAGGGGCCCGAACCCTTGGACAATCTTTTGTTGCTTGTCTCAGGACATTATCAGGGAGCTGAATTAGAAGTGCAGCAGCGAGGGGAGGCCAGCACTGTGACTTAGCAGGTAGAGCTGCCGCCTGCAGTGCCAGCATCCTATATGTGTGCCAGTTCAAGTCCCAGCTGCTCCACTTCTGATCCAGCTCCCTGATAATGCACCTGGGAAAGCAGTGGAAGATGGTACAAATGCTTGGGCCCCTGCACCTACATGGGAGACCTAGGTGAAGCTTTTGGCTCCTGTGTTTGGTCTGGGCCAGCCCTGATCCTTCTGGCCATTTGGGGAGTGAATCAGTGGATGAAACATATTCTCTCTCTCTCTCTTTCTGAGCCTTTATCTCTCTCTCTTTCTCTCTCCACCTCTCTACCTCTCTACCTCTCTGTAACTCTGCCTTTCAAATAAATAAATAAATCTTAAAAAAAAAAATAAAAAGAAGTAAAGCAGTCAGGACTGAAGCCAGCACCCTTGCAGGATATGGGTATTGCAAGTGGAGGCTTTACCTGCTATGCCACAATACTAGCCCCAGAAAGAGTAATTGATTAATGGCAAATCAGAGTTATATAACACATCCACATGCGCACAATGCTACAATGAGTCATTAAACATTTTTTAGTCCCTTTTTTATTTTCAGTGGCATTGTGTGCCCAGAGCAGTGATTATTGCTGATGAAATAAGGTGAGCCAAAAAAAAAAGTATGATCCCTTCTTGAGTAAATTTACAATTAAGTTTGAAAAGCAGATGTTAAAAAACTGCCCAAAAATATAAAGAACCCAAAATTCTGGTATATGCTATCAGAAAAAAAAAGTGGTATAGAAAGAATATTTGTGCAACAGAATAGTACAGTTTTGAAAGGTGTAAGGAAGGACTTCTCAGTGAGAGTGACATTTAAATAGTAACCCAAGGGATGAGGAGAAGGCAACCAGGTAGAGATGGGCAGGGAGTTTAAGTGAAAGAGGTGTCTTGGTTGCCTGGACAATTAGAATAAGAGAGAAATACAGTTCATTGAAGTTATATTTTGGTTGAGGTAGTAACTGGTGGACTGAATTACTCTTAGAAATGCATTAAATAGCCCATGAAGTAGAATACCAGATATGTAGTGGTGCATAGTAATTTTGTGCAACTTAACAAGAAATGTAAGCTGTACTAAAACAGCACGCCCAGGCAGAGGTATACCAGCATTCAAAACAGCATGTTTTAGACAAACAATTCCTATATCTCTGTGGCAGGGAGGAAGAATTTCACAACCTTTCTGTTTTCCTGATAAGGCTTACTGCATTATGTTTTAAGATTAAATGATTGCCAAGTCAGCATATGTAGAGCTTAACTAAAATGATGGAGTGACCTCTAACTGCATGCAGTATTCTAAAACCTCTGTTAAGAACAAGGCCGGTGGGCTTTTGTTGTTTGTTTCTTTTTCTTTTATTATAATTTTAATTACTTGAGAGGGAGAGAGACAGACAAACTGACTGACCTAGAGAAAGAAAGCGAGAAAGAGACAAACACTTGCTGGTTCACTCCCCAAATCCCTGTGATGGAGCTGGGCCAGAGCTTGAGCTAAGATTAAGGAATACCATCCAGGTCTCCTACCTGGGTGTCAGAAACCCAATACTTTGCCTGTCACCACTGCTTTCCCGAGTCTGCATTAGTGGGAGGCTGTAGTCAGGAGCCAGAACTGGGAATCAAACCCAGGAACCCTGATGTGGAACAGAGCATCTTAACAACTAGGCTAAATGCCTGCTCCCAGAACAATAGCTGTTAAATGCCAATATAGAACTTCACTATAAGTTTTTCTGATATAGGAACCCCATGATTTCTTGTAAAGATATCCAAAGCAATGTTTGAACACTACAGAGGATTTCCTCATTTCAGTACCCTCTCAGCTTCCCCATCACATTTCAGGGGCAAGAGTAATTCACATAGCTATTTGTTCTGAACCCATGTGCTTGGAGGTAAAGCTTTGAGTTTGTCAGCTGTGCCTTATGGAACAAGTTACCTAAGTTTCTGCAGATGAAACTAGTTTTGTCTTCTGTAGTTCACTTGAGAGCACCCTTCTCTAAAAATTTCAGGGGTCCCCAAGACTACAATCTGTATTTATAATTTGCTAAAAGAACTCACAGAAAACACTGAGACTTGTGATAAAATTAACTGTTACAGCAAAAACATACAGATTTAAAACACGGAAAGAGACGAAAAGGGTAGAGTCTAGAAGAGTTACAAGCGTGAAGCTTTCAGCTGTCCTTTCCCAGTGGAGTCATGGACCTCATTAATAGTATTTAGCAATGATATACTTAGATTATTGCCTGCCACAGAAGCTCACTTAAGTTTGGTGTTCAGAGTTTTCACTGGGATTTCATCATGGACACATGGTTGAATTCCTGCATTGATGAAGCAGAGCCTCTTAGCCCTTGGTGGTGGTGGGGAGGAGGATGTCAGCTTCATGCCAACAGGGCTTAGAGAACATTTCTCAGGAGCCAAGCAGAGATAAGACCTCTCTATTGGTAAGGTTAATTCTTTACTCAAATGTTAACTTTTTAAAGAAGTTTATCTTAATAATTAATAATTACATATACTTATGAAGTACAATGTGATTTTTTATATATGTTTAGAATGAGGGATAATTAATTCAGGATAATCAACAAATCTGCTACTCCCATATTTATCATTTTTTGTGCTGAGAATATTTAAAATCTCTTCTTTCATCAATTTTGAAATATGCAGGATGTACATTGAGAGTAAAAGAATGAAAAACATATTTCAAGCAAATGATAATCAGAAGAGAGCAAGGGTGACTATAATTATATCACACAAAAAAGATTTTAAGTGAAGGTGAGACAAAGAGGCCATTGCGTAATGATAAAAGGGGTCAATACATCAAGTGGATATAGCACTTTTTAAATATATATGCACCCTGCATTGGAGCACCTAGAAGGTTAACTCTTTGTAATATAATCCTGCAGTATTTCTGACACTTAAAAACATGTAGGTACAGCAAAGCTATAATAAGCTTATTTTTAAATGTCATCTTGATAAGAGAAAGGACAGCATGTGTTGACATTCATTTTTCTTCCAAGCTTCTATAGGAGGACACTTTTAAGTGATGGAGCTGTCTTTCATACTTTAATGTAAACCAGTTGTTTTTGTTCTCTGATATGAAGAACATAGATCAAATAATTTGTGCAAAGTTAGAAATGAGAAAAAAAAAACTTTGAATAACTGAAAGAAACCCTGGATAATGTCAAGTACACAGAGTAAGAATGACCTTAAGGTTGGCAGAGATCAGATCGTAACATGGTGTGCTAAGCTGCTTAAATTACATTAAAAGAACAATGTGACCTCCTTTGGAGGTTTTTGGGAAGTGACATGATCTGATTTACATTTGAGAATGATCACTTTTGGGGCAGGCATTTGTCCGAGCTGTGAAGACTATTCCATATCATAGTGCCTGGGTATGACCCAGCTCCAGCTTCTTACTCTATCTTCCTGGCCATGCAGACCTTGGGAGGCAGCAGTGGTAGCTCAAGTGACTGGGTCCTGGCATCTCATGTGAGAGACCTTACTTATGTTCCTAGCTCTAGCATTTGGGGAGTGAATCAGTAGATGGGCTTTCTGAATGCTTCTTAAATAAATCAACAAGCCAATAAATGAATGCTTTTTTTAAAAAAAAAGAAAATAACCAGTCTTACTGCTATGTGCTTCTTTAAAGCAAACTTTTCTAGGCTAAGGATGATCGTTAGAGTTGGTGACTTTTTCTACTTTGTTGTTGTTGTTCCCAGTTTTTCAAATTTTATCTTGATAGAACTGGCTTACAAGAAGTTGCCACATTTAAGTTATTTACACCTCTACTTTCAAATGCTCTTTAGCCACTCACTAGTTAATAGTTGGTCCATTTTACAAAACAGAAAATAGAAGTTCTCTGTTTGCTTTCATAGCTGGACCAGGTTTGTCCCTCTTGTACACCCTTCATCAGTAATTATTAGTTGATAGCTCCTGAGGGGGAAGCTTCTTTCTTATGCCGTCTGTATTCAGTTGTCCCCTGAGTGGCCTATTTCTGTCCTGTTGTATGCCAAGCAATTCATTTCTGTTTTTCTTCCAGGATTCTTTCTTGTAACACGCTGAACCAAATCCCCAACAGATGTCTCTCTTTTTCTGATGCTGGGCAAAGTATTTTTGGCTGATCACATTTTAGTGGGCCACAGGGGCTAAAGGATTTTTTGTCTCTTATTTTTAAAGCTTCTAAACACAAATATGGTCTGTGAGAGCATCCATATTAGTAACCAAGAAACACATGCTACTCCAAAATCAAACTGGCCATCAAAAACCTGGGTGTAAAACCACTGGTAAGATTCTACAAGGGGACTTGGGCACTCATGGGGAGTCAGTGTCTGCAGCGAGCTCTGCTGGTAACTTTGCAGAAGCGGGTGAGGCAATGTGGTTGCCCTGGTCAGCACATCTGCCAGATAAGTGATAGATACACCTGAGAAGTGCCTAGGGCAACAGGAAAGTGCTCCTCAGTGAACACATGCATGCTATCATTATCTCCCTGTACAGATGGCAAGTACTCACTGATGATTTTCTCAGAGAATATGATTATAGTCATTGAGAGATTTAATTTCTTGGGATTTAAAAAAACTCAACAAGTATGCACCTGTATATTAGTTTCCTAGGGTTGCTAACCATTTGGGTTAAAATAAAGCACGTTGATTCTTTTACTTCTTTTACAGAAGTCCAAAATCGGTTTCCTTGAGGTGAAATCAAGTTGCCAACAAGGCTGAGCTTTCTCTTTAGAACTAAACTCTAGGGGAGAATGAATCTCTTTTCCTTTCTCAGGTACATTTCTTGGTCTTTGGCTCTTCCTTCTTTCTTCACAGCCAGTGCAGCAAGCTAACATTGTTGTTGTTCTTTTTTTTTTTTCTTAAGATTTTTATTTATTTATTTGTTTGTTTGTTTAAGAGGTAGAGTTACAGACAGAGAGAGGTAGAGACAGAGAGAAAGGTCTTTGATCCACTGGTTCACTCCCCAGATGTCCTCAACAGCTGGAACTGGGCAGATCCAAAGCCAAGGGCCAGGAGTTTCTTCCAGGTCTCTCATGTGGGTGCGGGGGCCCAAGCACTTGGGTCATCTTTCACTGCTTTCCCAGACCACCAGCGGAGAGCTAGATCAGAAGAGGAGCAGCCGGGACATGAGCTGGTGCCCATATGGAATGCTGGCACCACAGGCAGAAGCTTAGCCCACTGTTGCACAGGGCCAGCTCCAACATTGTTCTTAGGTAATCAAATCTCTGTTTCTTTTTCATGAAGACACTGGAATTCTATTTAAGCTTCACCTGTCCAGTCAAAAATACCAGCCTCCTCCCCACAATTGCAAAAAGATTAACTTAATCATACCTGGGAAGTCCTCTTTGCTTTATAAAGTGACATTTGTGTTTCAAATGATTAACACTTGGACCTCTCTGAAAGCTGTTATTCAGCTGACCACATTCTGTGAGTAGCTCAGAGTCCTTGCCTTACCTGTGTCATGATGTAGTAACAATTAACAGAAAGTGTGTGAGGGGTTTTATAGAGTTGAAGCACACATATCAGTAAATGCTCATTTGTTCACTCTCATTTATTTTTCACTTCTGAATGCATTTATTGTATTAAACTCAGGAAATAAAAAACAAAGATATGATTTTAATCCAGTCATGACTTTCATTAAGTTGTTCAGCAGCTTAATCATTTTCTCTGGTTAACTTCTCCTTTGACTTACAGTGGACATCCATTGAGCCACACATATTTTTAATTTCTTAAAATAATATCCTGACTTTTACCATCTAAAAGAATGCATGCAATTTTGACTAATTCATGAAATTAATTCAACCCTTTTAAGAGAAACTAGATCCTGCCAAATTTATCAGTGGGTGCACAAACTTGGTGTTTCATAAGATTTTGTTACAAGTGACAAAATGTACACTTTGCAGTAGTTTGAATGAAGCAAAATAGGGTTGTGTCTGCTCTGGTAATTGAAATGTTCTATGAAGGATTGGTTTATCAGTGACAATCAAACAATAAACAGGTGGGATACTAACATTAATAACTTGAGAAATTTTTTTAAAGAAACTATGGGGAAAAGTGTGGGAAGAGTAGAGGGAACCCACAATAGATAGCACAGAAGTTTGGGGCCTGTGTGCCAAGATGTATTTTTGAGCCTAGGGCCTTGAGGAGGATAGGTAGCAGTTACAGGGACCTGGAGAGGATCAACTGATGGGAACTGAGGTTTTAGCTAAAGCACAACAGCAAGCCTATTTCAGTATCCCAGAGGGGAAGCCTGGAAACTTAAAAACCCTGATTACCATTTTTGTCCTTCTCTCATTTCTCATTGGTGTTTGTACTTGATTAAAGCTAACATGAAGCCCAAAGCAAGTGTGCTCTTTTGTATAGTCCTTGTAAATACAGTCCCTTCATCAATGCACAGAGCATGATGGGGAGGACTGAAGAGTGGATAATGGAGAAGAATGGAAGGTATTGGCACATTGACTCAAGACGCAGCAGGGTTTTAGACTCTAAGAGGTAGTGTCTCTGTCTCTCCTCTTTTCCCCTATCTCTTGGCTCTGCTTCCTTCCTCTACTTTTGCCCAATGTCAGACAGATTTTTTTTTCCCTCTCAAGCTACTAGGTCTAGCAGGTCCTCAGAATTCCAAATGCTGGGAAAACAATACCTGTATTACTTTAATCAAATAGTTTTGGAAAAATTTGCAATCGTGTTATTGGTATGAAGGGATGACTTTGTTTTTGTGTGTGTGTGTTTTTTTTTGTTTGTTTGTTTTTGCTATTGCTTTTGTTTTGTCAGTCATTGCAGCTAAAAAATTTTGAGACACTGACTGGCCCCACCAAACTTGTTATAGCTTCTGGGCTGGAGATGGAATCAAGTATCTAGGAGAGTATGAGAGGGAAGGAGAAGTACTTAGAGTTGATGATCTCACATTCATAGGTGAAATGTAAAAGGGTGATGGATTGTCAGTGTCTTACTTCTTTCTAGTGAATAGAAATGTGAATATCTAAAATTATTTATTAAAGAGTGAACAGTTTGACTTTATTTAACCTCCACTTTTTCATTGTGACCAAGATAAGCTACCAGTTTTGGCAATATAAAGCTCCTCTCATTTTTCTATTCCCACATGTGCCATTAAAGTGATTTTGCTATCATATTGTGATTTTATGTTATGTTAGCTAAAACGATATAGACTTTCTAACACTTTTTCAGAGCTTGACCAGCATTTAAGCTAAGACGTTTCTGGTCCTGCACAAATACATGTGTAGAGATAATTGGAGATTTAGTGGTGCCAATACTACTGTTTCTGTGTATTTGTGAATATGCAGATGTAGCAAAACTAGTTACTCAGGCATTTTATGATTTCAGAACGACTAATATTCTTGTTTATAGAATATCTTCCCTATTGACCTATTACTTCATATGAGAGTTCTAAAGTGTTCTTTAGTATGAATTTCCTTGAGAATGCTGTGTAGATACATATATTTGTGTATAGTGACAGAAATTAAGAAAGTATAATGATGTTTCCAAGCCACCCCAATTTTATTGCCTTTTATTGGACTAACTAGTTCTTTCCTAACAACAAATGAAATCTTGAGGGAATGTTATATAAGGCATAGACATTTAATGAAGAAGGATGCAACAGAAAATGACAACAAAGGTGTTTGTCTAGTCAAAAGAGGAAATGTAGTTATATTAATAGCAAATCTGAACTTTTGAACTTAAAAATCACATTAGATGTACTATACTGACCTTCAATAAATATGCAGCTGTATGTATTATAAAATCAATCCTTTATTGATACCAATCTTAATTAATTGTTTGTAAAAAAAATATTCTGGGGCAAGTGTTATGGTACAATGTGTTAAGCCACCTCTTGGGATGTCCTCATCCAATATCAGAGCGTCTAACATCAGTTTGCATCCAATTTGCTGCTAAAGCACCTGGGAGGCAGTAGATAATGGCTCAAGTACTTGGGCCTCTGCTACACATGTGGGAGACATGGATCAAATTCCTGGCTCCTAACTTTAGCCTGGCCTAGCTCCTGTTGTTGCATGTATTTAAGGAGTAACCAGCAGATGGAACATCTTTCTCTCTTTCTCTGTCTCTCACTCTTTATCTCTTGATGTCTCTCCCTCTGTGTCTTATTCTCACTGTCTCTCCCTCTTTCTCTGTCACTCTCCATTTGAAATAAATAAATAAGTATTTAAAAGTAATTATACAATGTTATTAGCCATAATGATTTTATAATTGAAAGTGAACATTCAAATCAGAGGACTGGTTAAA
Source organism: Oryctolagus cuniculus (assembly GCF_964237555.1). Taxonomy (NCBI): domain Eukaryota; kingdom Metazoa; phylum Chordata; class Mammalia; order Lagomorpha; family Leporidae; genus Oryctolagus; species Oryctolagus cuniculus. Next base: position 192,380,889 of record NC_091432.1, on the reverse strand, counting down.
AAATTATATTGTAATATTTTATATAGTATTTTTACTGATATATAAAGCATGGAAAAATGCCCTAAGTTAAATTAAATGAGGAAAGCATAATCAAAGTTTAATTATAGTTAGATTAGTCCCACATAAAGTGTACGTTGAATAAAAGAGGTCTGAAAGGACATGGTATATAACATTAGCAATAGTTGTGCTGAGTGTCAGAAATATGAATTGTTTTTTCTTTTTCATCTATTTTAGAACTATTTGAATTATCTGAAATGTCACTTTGATATGGAAAATATAACTGTAATACACTGGAAAAATAATCTTTACCCTTGTATGTTCATGTAATCTTTTACATAATACTACTAAATGAAATAATCATAAACCCCCCTCTAACTTTGTGTCCGTTGCCTAGAAGGTATTTCTGATTGTGGTAATTTTGACTGGTGATTCATGGACTTGATTGTTTTTGGATTGACTACAGACCCTTATGTGTTTCTGACTCAGGACTTTGCCATCCACTGGTATAACTCATTCATAATAATTCACAGAAGATTGCATGCTGTGTTATATAGTGAGCTTCTTGGAAAAGGTGTCCGTGATAAGCGGTTCTATAATGATTGTCCCTGGGATTGGCATGTAGGCTTACCGACTACTGAGGCAGAAAATGTAGTAAATGATAAGAAATGTCTCCCATAAAGGCAATCATCGTCATCGTACAGATTCATGGCTAAACCCTCAAGCATGACTCTAAGATATGTTAAATGGGAGTAAACTCATTAGGCGCATCAGCTTCACTTCATTAGTAATGGGAAGTAGTTCAGCAGTGTACTTGTAAGTCTGGCTATCATCTGTGGTTCATATATTTTGGGTTGTAGGAAGATAAATATCCTCTAGGAGTCTGATGGGAATAGAAGGTAAGCAACAAAGAAATGTCTGTATTAACATATTTGTTGAGCCATTCTTACCTATTCTTGACAGATTGAAGCTGGAGCCTCCATAGATGAGCATATTGGGATATAGTGTACATATCCCTTTCTCTATGTAGATCTTTTGGGTACATTTTCTCATTAACTTAGTCTCTTAGTGGATTCTCTTGAATTCATACAGCTAGCTAATAGGATTTTTGCTTATTAGATTGTTTTTAAAATTTGATTTTGTTGTTGTAGTTTTGTTATTATTGCCTATGTCCTAGTTTTGTGTATCATGACATTTTTTTTTTTCTGATAGCAAGATAAATGTGGCACTAGGGACATGGAGAATATATACTGGGGTAGGGGCCAAAGAGAACTGGAATTGCTCTGCTTAATTTGGAAATCATGTTTTCAAGCAGATTAACTCTGATGTTGCTACTTTATTTACATTTTAATCTAAACTGCAAAGGTATGTCTGAGAAAATGAGTTCTTTTTTTTTTCACGAATGGGCATATAAAGGTACTTCAAAGAGTTACTGTGAAAATGGAAATAAAAATTTTTGATGTCAGTGCAGGTTTTTTGTAATGCATATTTTCTAGAAGCTTTTTAAGACTACTGATATAAACATGCATGTTTGTATCTTCAGAAATGTATATTCTCATACCGTGTAATTTGTTCTTAATGAAATTTTCACATTAATTTCACTATTTGTTATTTGCTTCCCATACATTTTCCTTATTAGAGATTTTAACAACTAAATATTAGAGTGGCTCTTACTGATCATAAGGATAAATTACAGATCTTTGGTATATATTCAATGGTAATCTCCAGAGGTGCTAGTTAAGTGTCTACTTCTATATTGCAGGAAACAGAAAGACCATTAAATTGGGGAGAGGGCTAGACTAATATTGATCACTTTATTAGAAGGTTAACATCATCTCTTATATACATGGGGCATAGTTTTAGGGTATGAAAGCACTGATAAATAGATATATCTCCCTTTAGTTCCTAGTGATCTTTTAGATGGAGTCACTGTGGTTGCTCAGTATATTTCTTAAAATATTTTGTGCAAATGTGAATACAGGTTTTCTAGAAATGATCTCTCAAATACATAGCATGAAGATATTATTTGATTGTTTTTTTGTAAGCTCAATACCTTTCTTACAACCTAATTTTGTGTCTTGTTTTATAACCAGATCATGTCATTAATATTTTAATCAGAATTTTTTAAGAAAATTTACAGTTAGGCCATATGTATCACACTGAAATTGTGTTGAACCTCTAAGTGAGGGGGTATGAAAATAACAGAGACTATAATACAGCAAAAATTTATTTTTTTCAAAATTAGTAAAAGATTGGAGTTAGGCAATCCTGAGTTATTATGTCAAGGAGACTCAGTCTGTTCTATAATCTCTAATTCAGTCCTCTGATTGATCACAAGATAGTGGCTTCAACTCCAGGATTGGAGTGTTATGCAAAGACGAAGGAGAAGGGAAGGGGAAGAATGAAACAAAAAGCTTCCTGAAAGTTTCAGCAAATGTTTTCAGTTTATTTTTCATGATATTTTAATTCATTTGTTTGTTCAATGTGTGTTTATACCTCATTTGCATGCCAGCTTTTGGGTCTTGTTTTGTTGGATTTTTTTTCTGTACTTTGTTTTGTTATTTTTCCTTCCCCTTTCTTGTTTAATGCTGAGTTTCTAGTGCATAATGTATCCCTGGCATTGACTTCAATTTATTCAATAGCAATAGTAATAATAATAATAGTCATAACAACTAGCATTATTTAGGTCCCCGCACAAAATAGGACTGGCAGCATGATATATTTTCCCACAAATGACATGCATGTGATATCAAAGATCTAGGCATTATCCCTAAATATTTCCATCTGCCCAAAGAATAATGACGTGTGCTCAGATGCTCGGCTTTGATTCTAGTAATCTTAAAACCCCCTACTCAAACCACACCCCCAACAGCCAGAAATTGCTCCAAATACTTATGTCACAAGGCTGGGTATGCAGGATTGGGCTGCATAAACTTATCTTGGGTAAGGGTCAAGGGACTGCATGAGCCTTATCTTGTTGCCATTGATGGCCCCTCAAGGACTTTAGGGTCTCCATGACTAGCACTGTGGCTAATGCTCAAATTCTAACAGAAGGTTACCTGGGTTCAAATTTTAGTTTCACCATTGAACTAGTTATGTGACCCTCTTCCAGCCACTGTGATTCTCTGTGTCTCAAGTTCTCACTCCTGACCTGAAGGTAGGATTTACATCTGCCGCTACTTCTGAGAGGTGCTGTAAGAATTAAATGAAACAATAACAAAAAGCTTAGCACATAGATAGAGCTTAGAAACATTATGTGATTCCAAATGGGGTTACCCTGAAAGGCGTCCACATGGCCGAACAAGAGATTCTATCCTGAGAAGAAACTCAGAGTGCTTGTAGCATAAGCTAGACCTCTGATTGGTACACCAGTGAAGCAGGCTTGAAGACATCAGTTTATCCATATTTGGATAGCCTGCCCCTTATCAGACAGTGGGGTCCTCCAGATTCCCCCATAGGCACTGAGATCTCCTGGGACCTGTTTGTATGTCTCTGCTGCCCAAACTCGTGATGGAAGAATCAGCTGCAGGGCATAGGGATCAGAGAGGGGAACATGAAAAGGTTATCCTTTTAGGAGGAAGCGGGAGTGAATTGGTACTTTGATAATCCTCTCTGAATGGATAAAAGGAATGCCTGCTTTGAACAGCCATTTTCAAAATGTTAGTCACATTAGGGATCATAGAAGGGAGTACAGAAAGGTTACCCTTTTAGGAGGAGGGAATAGGTACTTTGCTAATCCTCTGTTGATGGATAAAAGAAATGGTAGTTTTGAAGGAGCCATTTTTAAAATGTTACTCACATGATCAAAATGAGCCTTAAGTTGACCACCAAACCAAAGCCCAGGCTCTTAGCAGGAATGACTGATACACTTACCAAAGGTCAATGATTTGAAGGTTAAAATGAAGTGATCCTTATTGATTGCCGAGTGGCCCTTTTGCTTGTGATCCAATGTCATTGGCCACATTTATTTGTAAGCAATACTATAAAATTGTTCTGTAGATGAATGCAGATTTGTTATTAAGATAGAAATGAGAATGGATACAGTGTTTGCCTCTAACAAACTTTGTCACAGCAATATGCTTAACTTCACAATTTTCCATTTTACTCTAAATATTGGACTTCATGTTTATGGTTGCTCAGTTTTATTTCATAGTTTCAGCCCAGGAAAATAAATTCTTACCTTGACTCAATCAGTGTTTGTATGAGCTGGACTTCTGAATGTTGTCTCATTTAGAAATTTATTGAGCAGAATTTCTCTCCCTTTATGCAAGGCTATGCCTTAATGTAAAGGAAAAGTGATTATAAAAACAAATATTAGAAAAATGTTTATCACTGCTGCTTTCTATACCAAGAAAATTGTGAGGACTTCCTTGGCTTTTTGTTTGTTTGAAGAAAGGACTTCCCCTGGGCCTTTAAAATAGGTTCAGAGGTTGGTCCTGTAAACCATTAGAACACAATGACAGCCTTTTTTTTTAAAGGAAAATTTCCCCTAAATTAAGGAATGCAGAAATCTAGAGTTTGAAAAAAAAAAGAATTTTAAGAAACAATAAGAGAGGACAATAGATCTCCCATCATGATACAAAGTACAAAATTCTCCATAGATGGAGATCTTCATGGATGGAGGGGGACTTTACAACCCAAATGTTCAATATTTAGTTTTTGGTTATTTTCCATTTCTGTGATGAAGTTTGCTACCCTCCCTTTCATTAAACTCAAATCTTTACGGTGTGATTCACGTATCAGCCTTTATTTAGACAATATTCCTCCCTGGAGTTAAAATTCAAATATGGTTTACAATGGTCACAAGGGGGCCGGCGCCACGGCTCACTAGGCTAATCCTTCGCCTTGTGGCACCAGCACACCAGGTTCTAGTCCCGGTCGGGGCACCGGATTCTGTCCAGGATGCCCCGCTTCCAGGCCAGCTCTCTGCTGTGGCCAGGGAGTGCAGTGGAGGATGGCCCAAGTGCTTGGGCCCTGCACCCCATGGGAGACCAGGAGAAGCACCTCGCTCCTGCCATCGGCAGCACGGTGCGCTGGCCACAGCACGCTGGCCGCTGCAGCCATTGGAGGGTGAACCAATGGCAAAGGAAGACCTTTCTCTGTATCTCTCTCTCACTGTCCACTCTGCCTGTCAAAAACAAAACAAAACAAAAAACAACAACAACAACAATGGTCACAAGGGATGTAAGCAGAAGTAAGGAATGAAGATTCATGCAGAAACAGATATGAGATTGATTAGTTGAACATCCAACATTCTAAGTTAAATTGTGAAGAGTACTAAACTTTTCACAGTATTGTTGAATGCGGTCTTGACTGATTTCATTGAAAGAAAAGATGACCCCAGAACAATTGGAACCACTCAGAGCATACCCTTGTTTAAAGTTATATCTAAGCCAGAAAACTGACAGTCCATCAGACTTTGTGGAATATCCTGAGACATAATCAGAAACTAGCTATGTGTTAACATAATTATATTACACTTATATCTGCTGTCTTCTCTGTTACAGTATAACTCTATGAGGGCAGGGATAATAAATAACTTACTCACATGTGTAAACCTAATCTCTACTAAACAGTCAACTAGAAATTCAACTAGAACTTATTGAATGATTGAACCAATTGTGATTCACCAGTGAAGTGTCTCCTAAATATTTATTGTTCTTTATATGCTTTCATAGCAAGAATGTGACCAATCCATGTGTTTTATTTTTTTTAAAGATTGATTTACTTGTTTGAAACACAAATTTACAGGGAGAGGCTGAGAGAGAGAGAGAGAGAGAGTGCTTCAATCTACTGGTTCACTCCCCAAATAGCCACAATGGCCTGTGGTGGCTTAACCGTTGTGCCACAATGCTGGTTTGCTTTGTTTTAACAGCCAATTAGATTTCAGTACTATTGTAGTGGCCCTTAATTTGGGTTAATAGACAAGTACTTGACCATACACCTATATAAATATTGTGATAAGTCATCAGGTAAGTGATTATTCTCAAGTTGTGGTCCCTGGTTCAGCATGATACTTGTCACCTGAAAACTTGATGAAAATGCAGATTCTTAGACCATACTTCAAGACTATTAATTCAGAAACTGGGGTGATTAATGTATGTCTTAACAAGCCATGTAAGGATTGCAAAAAAGAACCCATGTACTTAGTGACTTCCAAAAGAAGTGACTATAAGCAAGTGTTTTTTGATGGGAAAAAGAGAAAAATAAAACTTCTTAAGTGCAGTATTGGGGAAGAAAAAGGAAAGGAAGGAGAAGGGAAGGAAGGAGTGAGGGAGGAAGGAAATTTCTATTGTGTTGAAAATTTCTATTCTTGTAATATCTATGAAATTCATGAAATATATTCACTTTATGTTAATAAATAAAAAGTAACAATAAAAACATTCTAGTGATCACTGTATATCATCAAAATTTATCACTGATGCTGTTTTAGTTGGAGATCACAACTATAATTGTATAGTTATGTTTGTGTCAAGTTAACATTGTTCTGCAGATTTCTTTAAATCAGAGTATATTTTTTGTTTTGTTTGCCTAAAAAAGTAGTTTAAATATTCCCCAAATTAAGTGCTTCTCAGTGTGGATTTGGTAACTACTGCCTGATGCTGATAACCAGCTTAGTTCATGTAGTTCTGACCCAAGTCTATATATCTCATGTGCAAAGACTATGAGCATGAGCATGCTTTACATCACAGTAAAATATATTATAATTATTTGGTCTGTGATTATTTGTTTTAATTGCCTGTCCCTCTCCCTTTTGGATATAATTGTTTTATTTTATCCTGCACATTTGTTTATGTTTATGTGTTTATACAAAAATATTTATAAAAGAATTTTTGTTTTTTTGACAAGCAGAGTTAGACAGTGAGAGAGAGAGAGAAACAGAGAAAGGACTTCCTTCTGTTGGTTCACCCCCCAAATGGCCACTATGGCCGGCGCGCTGCGCCAATCTGAAGCCAGGAGCCAGGTGCTTCCTTCTGGTCTCCCATGCGGGTGGAGGGCCCAAGCACTTGGGCCATCCTCTACTGCCTTCTCGGGCCAGAGCAGAGAGCTGGACTGGAAGAGGAGCAACCGGGACAGAATCCAGCGCCCCAACTGGCACTAGAAGAATTGGTTTTTGATAACTAAAAAGAGTACTTTATGGATAATAATCTTCTGCCTATGCATGCTTTCATTTTTTAATGATCTATTATCTTGCTGTAAGCTATATAATAGGAAAGTCAACTTTTTTGTGGAAAGTGAAAGTAGTATAAATTGTGACTGCTTATCTTCTATCAGAAAAAATCGGAACAAGCTGATGTGACAGTATTCAGAAGTACAATTCAGTGGTAATGAATATCATTTATGTGTACCATTTTAAATAAAAATCATATTTTGAGGCCAGCATTGTAGCATAGTGGGTAAAGCCTCCACCTGCAATGGTGACATCCCATATGGGCACTAGTTCAAGTCCTAGCTGCTCTGCTTCCAAGCCAGCTCCATGTTAGTGTACCTGGGAAAGCAGCAGAAGATAACCCAAGTACTTGGGATCCTGCCACCTGCATAGGAGACCCAGATGAAGCTCCTGGCTCCTGACTTCAGCCTGGCCTACCTCTGGCTGTTGTGGTCACTTGGGGAGTGAGCCTGTGTATGGAGATCTATCTCTCTGTCTCTACCTCTCTCTTTCTTAACTCTGCCTTTCAAATAATAAATAAATCAATATTTTAATAAATCATTTTTTTTTACTTTTTATGACAAAAACCCAGTTTATAAGCAAAGGTGTCCTCGGTGCATTATTTTTTTTTTGCTTATGTAAACTTGCATTCCTATGATATTACTACTCTTTTGAAAGTAGTAGTATCTTTTTGGCTTGCTTTCTGTTTTGCTACTCATGAAAGCTAACTATAACTTAATTCTGTATTTTGTTTTATTCTTGTAAATCTTTTTTTTGACTTTGCTCATTCTCACTAGATTAAAAATATTTGAAAGTAGACATATGTTCTTGGCAAATTTAGCTTAGCAGTTATTTCTAGCTTTTGCTAAAATTGGATTATATTTACTGGTTGTTCAGCTTTTGAATTCAGTAGCAAACTGGAATATGGTGCTATTATTATATAGATAATTGCTCAGATGTATGTTTTTACAAAGACTCAGCTAGCCTGAGGCCAGAGCTTGATGACCATGTCTGAGGGATCAGAGGAGAAATATGATCTCACATGGTTAATAGAAGAGTAGTAAAGATGAAAGTTGAGTCATGTTATGCATACGCCCTTTTGCCTCTTTGCCTTTTATTATATATTTCCAGGAAAGCTGCGATTAGGAAAAAGAAAATAAACTTTACATGATTTGTTTAAGGCTTATAAACTGCATTGCAATTCTATAATGGGAGGTTCTGTTAGCTCTGATTTGGCTCAGAGAGTTTAAGTGCAATAACAGGAGACAACGATGGAATCTGTATCTTTTTGAAACATACAGGAGTAAAGAGAAAATGTAAACTCAATCAGTGTCATTTTGAGTCTCTGATCGCCAGTTACTTAAGGAACCAAAGCATTTTCTCCTATTATAATTGTTTAATTACAGATTAACTCAGAATAAGCCTTCCATACTATTTCATAGGGACATATGTATAACTCCAGATAATAGATTTTTTATGAAATTACAAAGTTCAACAGTCAAATTCAAACAACTTGCACTTGAACATATAAAATCTGTTTTTAATATCAGAGCATATTTTAGTAGTAAAATTATTTGAGTAGTAAACACAGGTGTAGATGATATAGTTGAGATTATATTGAATTCATGTTGCATCGCCAACCTATCACTACAAAGCACATTTTGAATGATGTACATAGAATGATGTACATAGAAAGAGAAAAACATTGTATTTTATTCTGATATTTAACAATTCTGTGTTATCCTTTATAATATAACATTTGATATAGTATGATAAAGGTGAGAATAGCATTATTTTGAAAGCTTGTTCTTAGAAATCCCTTTCTAGCTTTGCCTTATTAGTTCCTAACATGTGCCTTACCATGTGCTCATTGATGCTGAGTGTATTGCATGCCTCGACAAGTACTGCATATGCATGTTGGCTTGGCTGTGTACTTGAATCCCAGATCAGTAAAACAGGTAATTCGCAACAGTATATGCATTCTTTTCCTTAAGCATTTATTCTGTAATAAGCATTATGTAATTTCTCATTATAAATGAGAAACTTCAGATTATCAAAAGAAATGGAAGAGTTAAATGTTGGGTGAAATATAGCATGGAAGGACCTATATATCACAGCATAATTACATGAAGCTTGTCTTCCTTCAGGACAGTCTACAAAATTTATAAAATCATTTTTGCAGCTCCATTTTCCTTAAAATAATAATTTATCAAATTATCCCTGAAAGCCCTCTGTGAAACAATATGTTCTTACTTTAAGTTAGATTTAAAAACACGAAACAGTTCTGTTTTGGGAAATGTTATATGTGTGTGAGAAGAGAATAAGTACAGAATCAAAAATTCTACATGCACTGTAATTTCATTTTACTGGCATTACAAGTTAATTTCTAGCTTAATGAGCTGCTTTGTAAGGGAGTTTGCTTCATCATTACTGATACTAATGCAGAGTTTTAAGATGTTGACTTTCTTCCTAACTTATTTACAAGGGGGAAAATTGTGGGAAAAGTATGCACCTGGCAGGTGTCACAAGCTTGAACCTAATTATAATCATCAAGCTTTTTTAAAATTAAAATGTCAAAAAATGAAACAGTGTGTAATGTGTGCTCAGCCATTTAAGCAGGTGAGGCTGAGGTTCATAGTCAAAGTCTATTGTTAAAAGTTGGTTGATTAGTGCTTCTGTGTTAACTAAAAAATTTGCTGCAACAGTGCATGCAGGGCCAGGATACGGTAACAAAACAATGGCCTTTTTATTCTTATGGACATATAAAAATCACTTATAAGCAAAGATCTGTGATGATTATCTGCTCTGTCAGCAACTAAATAATATCCCCTTTTAAATTGATCAAACTGTTTTGGGTTTTGTATATTTTTGTTTATATGTTTCTGTTCATTGGTTGATAAAAGGAATACATATTGTGTTAGCTATCATGTTGCCAAATCTTGTATTTAATTCCCAACATCTTTGTGCTAATGCACAAAGTACTCAATAAATAGTTGAGTAATTTTTATCTATCCATCTATCATTTATTTTCTGGATATATAATGCAGGTATCACTTAAAATTATAAATATATAGTTTGGGAATCAATGCAGGATATCAGGATAGTGACCCAACAGAATGCTACTTGTTAGTCCCTATGCCAGAAGTAAATGAGGGATCTGAAGGATCTAAGATCAACAATCAAAATAAAAACCACGTAACTCACACAAACTCAATACAGCCAGGAGGTGATATCATTAAATGGGACATAGTTGTGTGATTATCACAGTGTACTTGAGATACTTCATTTAAAACATATACTACATCATCTAGAGATGATATTTGTTTAATATGACATGATTTTTTTTTTTTTGACAGGCAGAGTGGACAGTGAGAGAGAGAGACAGAGAGAAAGGTCTTCCTTTGCCGTTGGTTCACCCTCCAATGGCCACCGCGGCTGGCGCGCTGCGGCCGGCGCACCGCGCTGATCCGATGGCAGGAGCCAGGTGCTTCTCCTGGTCTCCCATGGGGTGCAGGGCCCAAGCACTTGGGCCATCCTCCACTGCACTCCCTGGCCACAGCAGAGAGCTGGCCTGGAAGAGGGGCAACCGGGACAGAATCCGGCGCCCCGACCGGGACTAGAACCCGGTGTGCCGGCGCCGCTAGGCGGAGGATTAGCCTAGTGAGCCGCGGCGCCGGCTATAATATGACATGATTTAACATTACATGCAAGGATGGGTTGAACATTTGGCCTAGCTAATTCTTATTTATAAATGTTGATTTCCATTTTAGTTGTTTCTCATATTGGCAACTCTTTTCTCCAGCATAAACAGCAAAAGAAAATTAATTGTTTAATAATGGCTAATGAGCCTCATAAAAGGAGTTGTCTGACAGAGTAGGCAAAAGATGACAAAATATCTTAATAGGTATGAAGACAGAGAATATGCAAATGACTGGAGGAATTCATGCAGATTATTTTTCATGCACTCTTCCCCTAAAGACAAAAACACTGAAGGGGCACAAAAGTATGGAAATACACAAAATTTATTTTATTTATTTGAAAGGCAGAGTTACAGAGAGAGGGGAAGAGAGAGAGAGAAAAGATCTTCCACTCACTGGTTCACTCCACAAGAGTCAGGGCTGGGCCGGGCCAGGCCAAAGCCAGAAATCAGAAGCGTCATCTGGGTTTCCCATGTAATTACAGGTGCTAGAGCACTTGGGCTGTGCTCTGCTGCATTCCCAGGCTCTTTAGCAGGGACCCAGATCAGAAGAGCTTTAGCTGGGACTCGAACCAGTGGCTGTATGGGATGCTGGCATTGCAGGAGGTGCTTAACCCATTTTGCCATGGTACTGTCCCCTGAAAAGACACAAGTTTTTTATAGAACTAAATGGCGCTTGAAAGACACTAAGTTTACAAGGTGATCCTTATTGTAACTCCTAGCTGTTTCATTTTCTGCTTTGGAGACTTCTAGTGATATAGAGAAATTAGTACAATTATTGTGATTTATGGTTAGAAGAGCATAAGTGAGGTTATCTTAATTTATTTATTGCTCTGGTTAAATCAAGCCATGTTCCCAGGCTGATGGAACATTGCCTTAATCAGGACAGTTTCAGAAAAGGAATTTTAATAACTCTACCAATGCAATTTCATTAGTGTTTCTTCTACACATTGATTTAATAGATCTTTAATATGGAAAATTTATCAGAAAAGATATGTAACTGATCCCTTTTAATGGTGTGGCTCTTGAGTAAGTTGAAACCTTACATGTTTGATGTATAAAGTATGACTGTTGAAGTCATTAACCTGAGGGCATTGCTTGATATCTGTCAGGGCAAGACTGTTCAACCTCATGGAAAAATCATACATCTCTTCCTGTATTGGCATGATGCTTCTTTAGATTGTCTGGTTTACAGATTGTACCTTCTAATATTATGAGTGGCTCTAAGCTTTTAGAAGTTTTAGTAAAACAGTATCTCATGTAGTTGGATGTTCTATAGGAATTTAGAACACCACCTGAAGTTACTTGTTACATACTTAACTCTGTATTAAATTGGGTTAGGTTGAGACACTTTCATATTATTGCCATTTGAAGGGATAAATGATGAATAATGGATCAATGAAAATTTCAGTTTCAATTCCACGTTATTTTCAGGCCTAAGCAGCCATACCTCTATTATGTTCATAATCTATATCTTTCTAATATTGGTATGACAAATGAGTATTGATCAAAGGTCTGAATATGGTTAAAATTATAGAAAAAGTCATGTATCTGCAGTGAAAATGTTTAAATATTTATAAGTGAAAGTCTATTAAAAACATACCTCTTTAAAGAATAAGAGAAAGAACAACATGCTCATTAATTTGATTTTGGTTTATTTATGAAAAATATCTAAAGTGAAATTGAGCAATAGATTTATACAGATATATGAGATATGCAGAATTCTAAGTAATTCAACATAATGTGAAATATGTAATCTAACACTTTTAAGTGTTGCCTTTTATATACTCTACGTCTTTGAATTCTACCCCTTTACTGTTTTTGTTTCTTTATTTACGTGATCTACACAGATTGTGTTTTTCTTTTCTTGCTTTGTTCAGTCTTTTCTCTCACTATAATTTTCAGCTCCCTCTAGTTAAGTGGTTGGGAGCAGGAAAAACAAAAGCAGACTTAATCCCTTCCATGTGAGTGGATGTTAGAGACACTAATTCTTTTCTCTTTTAATTTTCTACTGTTGTTATCCTCCACTTCTTTCTAATTGTACTTTCCAAGAACATAACTGATGTTTTTAAATGAATGTGACAGGTTTCCTAGAATAGATAATAAGTATTCTTGTTAATTTCCTTCAAGTAAACTGAAGGGTTATTTCTATACTTCCCATGTTCTATGTGTGTTTATTACTAACACTTGTTAATATATAGTTATATTTATTGACAAATTTTAAAAATGTGGAGAATTTATATGTGAGAAGTCTTGATACTGTACCAACTGTGATGGTTAAGGATTATTTTGTATGAATGCATATAAAGTAGTATAAACATATCAATAAGCAAATTTATTTGTCCTATACTTGGAGTTATGTATGCATTTTGGTTGAAACCACTCAAAGGTATAAAATACTAGTGTAGCAAAAGTGAAAGAAAGAGTATTATTTTTCATTTTACCTTATGATTACAGAGAAAATCATTCATTTTATGCCATGGCTGTGTTAATTTTCAGCTTTGCTTAAGAATATTTGCATCAGGCCTGGCGTTGTGCTATGTTGGGCTAAGCCCTTGCTTGCAGCTTTGGCATCCCTTTTCAGAGTCCTGGCTGCTCTGCTTCTGGTGCAGCTCCTGGGTCATGTGCCTGGGAAGGCAGCAGATGATGGCCCATGTACTCGGGCCCCTGCCACACATGTGTAAAACCCAGATTGAGTTCCTGGCTCCTGGCTTCAGTGTGGTCTAAACTTGTCTGTTTTAGCGCAGCCGGGTAAGAGGGGAAGGAATCAGAAAATGAAAGAGGTCTCTCCCTCCTTCTCTGTTTCTCTTTCAAATGAATGAATGAATGAATTTTTAAAATGTGCCATATAGAACTGATTGCTTCTTCTGGTTTATGTTCTTGATTGTTGCAGTATTATTTCATTGCCTTTCTGTTGATTACTGCTGTCAGTGAATAATTTGGTAGAAAGCATGCTCTCTGAATTTTGAAACGAAAATAAAGCAACCAGCAACCACACACATTTTTCACTCCTAAATAGTAAACGTCTCATTTGCCTGCATCAGAGTTTCAAATTCATTTGAAGTTGTAGTTCTCTTTAGAAACTTCCAATTCCTTGCCATTGATTGTGGTCTCTTCAGGTGGTGTAGTTACTCATAGTTGGAGAGAATGTTGACAGGAAATGAGAGTAAATTAACTTTATGGGACTGAATTCAGCAGATGCAGTGCATTCATGAGCCTTGATATTGAAGGCCAAGACACTGACATACGTTTATAGTTATTGCTCTGAAATCAAGAGTCGGTGGAGCATGATAGTTTAAATACTCCATTTGTTCTTTGCAAATGTAGGCAATAGACAATCACACACTTAACACTCAGTAATCACTGTATTGTATTTTTTTAAAGAAACCTATTACCAATATGCTGTGCAGAAATCAGAGAAAACTGATTATCTGTGTTATAGAATTACTTTATATTCTTTTCACTGTTGTAATGATAGAATAGTTACTTCTGAGACAACTATGTTGATTTTACTTAAACTGGAAAAAAACATTAGTACATAAATACTAGATAAATTCTTTTGGCATGATATGATATCAGTGATATGTGCCAGCAGCATTTGTCTTCATTAAAATAAATTCCATATTGCATGTCTTGCTGTGAAAGATTACTACATGTGACACACCCATCAGACAGAATATAGTAGTGTAATCAGTAATATTGTATTTGCATAAGGAAAAAATAATATGCATGAATGGTTTGAAAAACAGAATTATCTGGGTAGATACATATAATATAAACAGACCCAGATAAAAATTATCCGTATGTTAATTTGTTATTCCTGCCCTACTTGCTTTTTTAAAGGACTTAAGTTGGATTGCAACCTAAAGCATCTATTCTGTAAGACAGTTAGAGAAAACATACTAAATGAATAGAGAACAGGGGGTATTAACAAGTATAACCATATAATTTCTGTGATTTAGCAAAAACTTTGAGTTTCAGTATCTTTGTAGCCCATGCTAAAGAGGAGCCTTATCATATGAAATTGTTCTCTCTGATTAAAATAATTGACATGCTGTTTTTGCAGAACAAGTTTCATTTGAAAACAAATTACTTATGAATCCTTGTACAGTAGATTCTGAATATAAACTGACTGCATTTTAAATGTTTCCTTTATTTGGTGGGAGACGAAAAGAAGGGATGAGAGAGAGAGAGAGAGAGAGAGAGAGATCCCATCTACTGGTTTCTTCCCCAAATGCCTGCAACAGCTAGGACTAGAGTGGGCTGAAGCAAGGACCTGAGGACTCAATCCATGTCTTCTTCAATGTGGATGGCAAGAACTCAATTACTTGAACCATCACCTTGAGTCTGTGTTAATAGGGCACTAGAGTTAGGAGCCAGAGCTGGGTATTGAACCCAGCACTCTGATGTAGAATGCATGCATTTTAACCATTAGGTTAAATGACGGCCCCAATTAACTATTTTTACTCATTACTTTTCTTTTGTTTTTCCCCAAGTCTCAAGCACACATATTCATTCTGTGAATTGTCGTTCATAGTATTTTTTTTTCTTTTCTGTACTCTAAAGTTTGCTTTCCATGTTGTCCTAAATTATTGCTCCTTTGAACATAAGTGACTTATTGAACTTCTATTAAGGTAATGAAAGGGGATAAACTGATATTTTTGTTTGTTTTCTCCAATACCATTGTTTTTTACTTGAGAGAACAATAATCCTTATTGAAGAAATAATCAGTCGTATAAAATTTGATGTCCTAGTCACAGCAGCTCAATTCCACTACAATAAAGTGATGTCACCAGAATCTGCTTCTTGTTTTCTATAGAACCTCGTCAGTACACTTGTCGGCCACTTGGCATAAGGTAAAGTCACATGTCAATTAATGACAAAGATACTTTCTGAAGTTACATCATTAAAAGATTTTGTCATTGTAAAAACATAGAATATATTTATGCAAACCTAGATAGTGTAGATCAGTCACACTCAGTTTGACCTCTTAGTGTAATTAGCAAATTCAGTAAACATGAGATGGATGACGTTGCTCCCAAGGTAACAGAGAACACAGTTTTACAGTAAACTTTTTAAAACTTCTAGTAAGTAAAGGAATGATCTCCAAAATAAAGATTTAAAAGACGGTCTGGCAAATACATAAACCAGTGACATAGCTGTTTATTATCATTATTAATTACTATGTACTATACATAATTTTGTGTGCGTTCGTTTACATGGCTGGCAGTACATTAGGTTGTGTTATGCCAGCATCAACATAAAATGTGCTATTAGTGGGTTGCACTCTGACATTATGACATTTACAGTATCACAGGTAATAGGATATTTCAGTTCTAGTATAATCTTAAGAGACTACCACCACACATATAATCCATAGTTGAAGGAATGTTGTTATGTGGCACATGACTGTGTATCATGTGATATTCTCAAAAGCAGTTCAGCCAATATGAAAAGTAGGGTGTGTGCATGTTTGTGTGTACAGTCTTCCATGATTGGAAAAGTAATGTTTTTTGTAAGAGGTTAATATAAAAAGATTAATAAATTGGAAATCAGCATCTATTCTACAACTATATCTTAAATTTGTTTTCATGTCCATGGTAAAACCTGTATCCTTGAATCTTCTTTTCTCATAGATTTTCCCTTTCTCACTTGAACAAATCCTTCCTATTGTAGGTGGTCATTTCTCTCTTACTTGTTGATCCTACCCAATTACTAACCTTCATTTTCAGATATCTAAGGCCACTTTCAGAAGTTCTAGAGGCATCTTGAATGTAGTTTTTTCCAGCAGTTATTCCTTTCCCATAAGTCCCTATCAAACATGTCCTCATTTTCCTGGTTATCCTGATGGGAAAATTCTCATGTATTGTCGCTCCCCCTCTTCGTGGAGGAAGGACACAGGACCCTGCACTGTTCTTTTGTCTGCTCGGCCCTCCCCGGGTTTGCTGCTGGTTCTTACCGGGTTGGCTACCGACCCTTCCACCTCTGTGGAAGGGCGGTTCCCCCTGCCACTTTCCCCCCTTCCGCGAGGGAGTGGCACACCGCCGGCCGGCTCTCTAGGGGGCTGCTCAGATGTTCCTCAGGTGTTCCCCTTAGATGTTCCCGGTGCATGTTGTCTCTCTCCTCCTTTATAGTCCTCTTCCACCAATCCCAACTCTGCTACCCACACGCCGAGTACGCTGCTCTCCTCCAATCAGGAGCAGGATCAGCTCCTGCAGGTTATCAAGTTGGCGAGAGGCAGCTGCGTAGAAGCTGTTTACTCCTCTCCCAGCACCATATTGTGGGAGAGCAGATGCATAGAATAAGTCTTAATCCGAGTAACTTAGTCTAGTCCGAGTTGCTCCCCACAATGTATTTCTGCTTTTTCATTCCCTGAATATTCATAAACAGTTTGACATTAATTCTTATCACTTAATTTCAGCATACACTGAATGGCATTAACACTGACTCAAATTGGGCTAATGTTACTTCCTGCTAATATTACTTCCAGGGCTAATGTTACTTCAATGCAATGGCTGTAGCTTCCTAACGGGCCTCTGATCCTGTGTACCTGCTCTCATATATGCGGTCTGTTTCTTTCAGAGTATCTTATCAATTACCACTGTGATCATCTCACACCAATATTCAGAAATTACCTACTAGAAATTGCCCACTTGCTCCCTATTGCCTACTAAGTCATTTGTGATAAAAGACAGCTAATCCAAATTTATTTACAGCTACCTCTCAATAGCACCTAATACTTCTGTTGATCAGTTCCCTCACCACTTGCAAAAAATAATAAAATAAAATTTAAAACTTTTTTCTATTGTAATCTACCTTAAACTCTATGCTACTCTCTTCCCGCTTTTATTACTCTTGCTATGATCAGCCACGTCCATTCTCAAAGACATCAATCACATTCTTTTCATGAACATTTCATTTTTTTAACATTTATTTATTTATTTGAAAGGCAGTTACAGAGGGGCAGAGGCAGAGAGAGAGAGAGAAAGAAAGAAAGAGAGAGAGAGAAGTCTTCTATCCACTGGTTCAATTCCCAAATAGCCGCAGCATCTGAAGCTGCACCTATCTGAAGCCAGGAGCCAGGAGGTCCTTCCAGGTCTCCCATGCGGGTCCAGGGGCCCGAGGACTTGGGCCATCTTCTGCTGCTTTCCCAGGCCATAGCAGAGAGCTGGACCAAAAGTGGAGCAGCATGGACTTGAATCTGTGCCCTCATGGGATGCTGGCACTGCAGGTGGTGCTTTACCTGCTACACCACCACGCCAGCCCTGGACATATCATTTCATGCCAGGGTTGCCGTTTCCTCTTTTCTGACTTTTGTCTTTAACTTATGTGAACATGTAATTATGCAGATTGTCTTAATAGAAATGAGTACCATGATCTATAGATCACAGTGAATCAGGAAGTGCATATAACCAGCAAGCACACAAGAAATAGAAATCTGGAAAAATTGTCTGATGGTGTTGATTATAATAAAATGTTACTCAGCATTAGTACACAGTATGTCAATACTTATAGAATTTGCTTAGATGAGTGTCGGTGTGTCCTGAATAGTACCCAATAGTGAGTTAGGAGATATAAACAAACATAAGGGAACATTTTCTGCTGAGGAGGACCACATACTTTGAATGAATTAAAGAATAAAAGTGTTTTGATTTAACAATGACTTATATTGTCTTGCATATTGTACTCACAATAAGAAAACTTCTTTAGGATTAGGTAGTTATTTATACAGATTTTGTATCCATTTACATTTCTGATGTTCATTTTATTGTGGAAACAAAATTAATGGGTCACAATAACAAGGTTTAGAATTTCATTGTTTATTTTTGAATCACATTCTCAATTTTCTGGTTGCTGTTCTGTGACACTGGTGACTTGTTGACCTGATTTTTACTGATGTACCTTTCTGTATTTGATATTAGTTGACCATCTAGAAAGCAATGCACATCTGCTGCAAATTTACTGTGTGCATGAAGTTACTTCGTTTAATAATCATTGCCAGTTTACTGTATCCACATTCATAAGAGATTTTTCCTTTTAATTATTTTATTTGAGTAATAAAATTTTTATTTTTCATGTCCAGTGTGCTATCTGGAAAGTTGTATACATGATGAACCACTGAATTGAGATAATTAGCATATTTATTACCTCACATACTTGTTTTGTTAGTGATCTGCAGGATCCAGCCTCGCACCAGGGTAGGCCTGGAAGTTTAGAACAGAGTCTGAGGCCATGGAGGCTGGATTTTGCTGAGGTGGAACCAATATCTAAGAAGTTGAGGCAAAGTCTGGTACTTACTTGCCTCTCCTTCCTGTAAATCACAGCACATCTTTCCAGAGTCTACTTTGGCCTGGGAGAGGGGCGACATGAGTAATGCAAAACCGACTTTCCTACCTTCTTCCATGTGTCTTTTCTTATTTCTATACCCAGCCACACCCAGGCCCTGTTATGCCATCTTGCCACTGTCCCAGCCATAAAAGATGTCAATAAAGGACTTTTAAAGTAGGAATTTGCCTATTAATTGTTCAATATTGTGTCATTTCAGAAAGTCAAAAGTAAAATTTTTATTTGGCAAAAAAGCAATTCTTGTTCCCATAAATATAATCAAATTTATCATTTTAAAAACAAACTTAAAGAAAAAGGGTGTCTATTAATTATGATTTGTCTGGTATTCCCATTAACCCGTATTTCCCCTTGATACCATAAGATAGAGAAAATAAAGTTGGGCTGAAGACACTGTTGATATACATCTTTGACCTCCTATTCAGGAAAATAGAGTTGTAATATTTCATATTCATTCTCTCTCTTTTTTTCCCTCTCTCTTTCCCTAAGTTTAAGTCAGGAAAGCCATTCCTACCAGAAAAAAAGGGATGGAAAATCAGTATAAAGTCATTATTTGGCACAAGTAAGGAGGTTAGCTTATTCTTTTCTGGTTCACATGCAGAGTAATGGTGAAATCAGCACTGCGGTCCCTGGTGCGTGTGTAGGTTCAAATTCTCTTTATTCGTCTTCATAGCCAATTGAAAGTGGATTCACATGAGTGTTGTGGAGTACAGATTGGTTGCCATCTTCCCAGAGAAAGGACTAGGACCTGAGATGGAGATAGGGGTAGGTGATGCACTTGAGACTCTGTGTTATGCTGTCTGCTGTGTGGCTTCAGGAAGACATTCAGCATTCTCACGTGCACTTTGGAAAGTGTGAGGAAGCAGGTGAGGGCCTTCCACACACAAGCTGAGCCGCCCTCCTCCTTCTCTTCCTTGCTATGGACACCACAGGACACATGCTGCTCACTTGTGGGTGGGGCTTACTTAGAAGCCCAGAGAGGCCTCAGCTGCTGCCACCACCATTTTCACCCTAGACATTCTTACCTCATTCTTCAACAGTGAGTGACAAATCTAACGTGAACTGCCAGTGCCTGTGTCAGTAAACTGACTCACACTATTCTTTACCATTATGTTTTCACTATGGGCTTGTTGGGGTAATTGAATGTCTTATCTGAAAACTTCATTATCTTTCCAATCATTCTGCAATGATAACTTACAGAAAGTTTTACCAAGTATCTTTTTCATACATAGTGATTTGGCCGATTGTGTTATCAATCAAGTTTGATGAATTATTTAAGGATTATTCAAAGTAGATTTTTAGTCATTACAAGATAATTCTATTCCTGTGAAAGGTAGTTTTAAATATAACATACCTTCAGGGAATGGCAAAGGTATATAAACTCTTAGAAATGTAGATTTTGAAGGATTCTTACAGGTCATTTGTTTTACCCTTCCATCTATGGAAAGAATCATTTTCTTACTCTCACAATGAGTCATTATTCAACTCTTTTGAAAATTTCCAATGATGAGGAACTAATTTATAATTTATATATATGTGTGTATATATATATATTATCTCTATACATGTTATTTAAATCAGCCCTTGCCACTGCTATAATGTAGAGACAATTCCATTTTTACAGAAGAGGAAATTAGTTATAGAAGATCATATAGATGTTGGAAAGTACCAAGCCAGAATTCAAAGCCAGGCAGCTCAAGAATGCACACACTTCACCAATTCAACAATGATATGCAGATGAAAAAGGGTAGAGCAATACCAGAAAATTAGAAAGTTTATTTTTATTACTTCAGTCTAGAATTGGTGCATATAACTTCCACCTAACTTTAATTGACCAAGAAACATCATATAGTCACAAAAAGGGGGCTGGAAAGTATAGATTTCTGTTGGCCTCAAAAAAAAAAAAAAAAAGCATGATTTGGTGTGTACAATTAGTATTATCTCTGTCATATATATTAGTAGAACATTAGTAGAACATTAGTAGAACATTCCTCTACCACCCAAGCCAAAACCACATTTTTGTCTTTTCTCTCTGTTATCTTTATCCTCTATGTATTGATATAGATAGGTCCAGTTATTAATGGGGATGAGTTTCATTTCATGCTGATAGGGTACAAATTATGTGTGAAGGTTTGATGCTAGCTGTAGATAAAGCTATGTTTCAACACATCAATCTTAAAATAGAAAGATAGAACCAACCAACATCCCTCTTTCCCTATGTCTCTACTTTCTCATGGAAAATTTCTTTTGGACTTCCTCACCATCCACTAATACCTTCAAGCATTTATTGGATTATAAACTGCTAATGAATTCAAATGATGTGTCAGAGTTATTCACGTTAGTTATTTGAAGTTTCCAGGCACTAATTTATAAAACCATCTTGATGAATTCCTTTCTTAAATTGCCTTAGGTATGTCACAGAAAAGAGAAGAGGATTTGTTTCTACAGATTATATGTACTTGTATTTGTTAAATGTAAGAGGTTGGGCAAGATAATGACATTATTTAAATCTCCAAGATACTGTATGTAATTAAATTAATATTACACAGATATCATCATTTGGCATATAAACAAAATGAGTCTCAGAGAAATTCAACCGGAATTCTAATCTATATCTTTCTGATTATACCATAAGTGTATTTTTTTTTGCCTTGCCACATGGCATTCTACCAAAGATTCTATTGCATACTTTTTACCTCATTCTTATTTGTTGTAGCACTTGAGTACAGAGAAGTAATTGTCCACCATTATACAGAAATAATACAGGTTTATATGCAACTTGTTACATAATTGTATGCCAACATTCTCATGAAATTTCTTGCTCATATTCTAGCTGACATCTTGTGCATAAATAGTCACATCTGTCTTGGCTCCAAAATAGTGGTACATACGATCAAATTCATAACAGATTTGGAGAATATTCTCAGTTAATACAGTTAGAGGAAAACATGAACTAAAATAAAGCCACACATACCATATGGGTAGCAATTACCAAGTAACTCAAATTTGATTTCATCTTTGGAACTGAATATTAGAAAAATACTCTAAATTTTAGACGTTATATATGGCTAATATGGATATCAGTAAAGTTACATACCTCATCGTATGGTTGGAATATGTCCTTCCTGGGCTGACGCTGCAGCTCACTAGGCTAATCCTTCGCCTGCGGTGCCGGCACCCTGGGTTCTAGTCCCAGTTGGGGCGCCGGATTCTGTCCCGGTTGCTCCTCTTCCAGGCCAGCTCTCTGCTGTGGGAAGGCAGTGGAGGATGGCCCAAGTGCTTGGGTCCTGCACCCGCATGGGAGACCAGGAGGAGGCACCTGGCTCCTGGCTTTGGATTGGCGCAGCGTGCTGGCCATAGGGGCCATTTGGGGGGGGGTGTACCAACAGAAGGAAGACCTTTGTCTCTGTCTCTCTCTCTCACTGTCTAACTCTGCCTGTCAAAAAAAAAAAAAAAAAAAGAAAAAGAAAGGAATATGTCCTTCCTCTGGGAAAGCTAGCTTTTTTGGCTTCCATACTACACTTTTTTTTGCATGTCCTGTTCTTCTCTGCTGAATGTCCTTTCTTGAAAGCTCTTCCTTTGTCTGCCTCGTAAATATAAGTACTATTTATATTTGCCTTTGACCATTTTATAATCATCTATGCATTTCATTATCCATTTACATTGATTATTCCCAAATATATATCTCTAGCTTAGATATTTCCTAAAATTGGGATAAATATATGTATTTATATTTATTTATTTATTTATTTTTAGCCATCTCTGTAGTATCTTCATGTAGAAGACTAGCATTCATGTTAAATTTTTGTGCCAAATGACTGGTAAGTATTTTTATTCTCAAATATGCTATAATTATCCCATATTACGCAGCATCAATATTCATCCAATTATTAATGTGAGGGCTCTAGATGTCACTCTTGGTTCTCCTTAGTTTCTATCAGTTCTCACTTCATGGTAGAATCTATCAAATCTGTATTTTTTTCTTAAAATTCTATTGTCCTTTAGACCATCAGAATTTCTCTTTAATCATTGCAATTACTTCATAACTGATACTCAACTCAGCAAATTTTAAATAGTGACTGTGTAAAAATGTCTTCAAAAAGGTCATAGAAAATGTATGTTATGAAAAATTATACTTGAGTTTTAAAAATTGCATCAAAATCCATTTAAGAATTATTTTAAAAATTTATTTGAAAGAGCAGGGAGTTGGAGAGAGATCTTCCACATGTTATTTACTTCCTAACTACCTGAACTATCCGGGGCTTGGCCTGTCCAAAGTCAGGAACCAGAAACTCCATCTGGTTCTCTCACAAGTGTGGTGGACACCCAAATACTGAGCCATCATCTGCAGCCTACCATGGTGCATTATCAGGAAGCAGGATAAGAAGGAGAGATTAAACTGAAACCCAGATGCTTGTATATGGAATGCTGGCATCCCAACTGGTGGCTTAACTTGAGGAACCACATCAGCCACCCTAAAATTATCTTTTGATTTAATTTCTTCCACGACCTTTTAGAAATCCCTTGGTACATCTGTGTTAAAGAAAGACTTTTGGAATAGTTGCAACGATAGAAAAACAGACAAATTCAACAAAATAGAGGATTAAGGAAGAGATTAATGTACTTATACTTGCAAACGTGACAGATGTAATTTCAATGAGAGATAACTTTCAGAATATTCAAGAGACAAGCATTTGACCTAGCAGTTAAATGCCCTCATGACATATCTGAGTCCCTGTGTTTGATACCTGTTTCTAGCTCCCAATTTCATCTTCCTGCCACTGTAGACCCAGGGAGGCAGTGGATATAGTTCAAGTTATTGGATTCCTGCCACTCATGTAGAACACTTGGGTTGATTTCCTAGGTATATTGTAGGTGTTGTTACTAAGGGAAAGTATGTGGTTAGCTTGATTTAGCCATTGTCTAATGTATACATAATTCCAAAAACATTTTGTACGTGATAAATATACACAAATATTATTTTTAATTAGGAAAATAAAAAAGAAATTATAAACTTAATCTGGCAAATAATTAAAAATGCTAATACTGTCATATAAAAAAATTACATACTTTTAGGTAAAATTTTTTAGAAGGTTGGCACAACTGGCTTCATTAGCAAAAACAAGTACTATTACTTCTACTATATAAAAAGTTAATTCTCATGAAATGAAATACATAATTGTAAAAGTAAATTTAAAGAAGAAGAGAAAAGAGCCTACTTTTGTAATATTTGGGTAGGAAAGTTATTAGCAATCAGGAAATTTAATTTAGAATCATAAAAGAAATGATTGATATATTTAACTATATAAGCATTATAAATTGTTTATATAGTGACAGACATCACAAATAAAGTTATATTTAAGCATAGAGCTAGAATGTTTTGATTTTTAACATAAAATACAAGTTTTTTATTATCCATGATAAATATAAGAAGCCAAAATTAATACAAAATAAACAAATATAATTTAAAAATATTAATAACTCAATTATATAACTAATTATGTAACTATTTATAGAACTAACAACATATAAGTAGCCAAAGCAATAAGAAACACACACATACACTTTTATTCTTTATTCAGAAAAAGTAAAAATATAAGATATTATTTTCCCCTAAAAATGTAAAAGTAAAAAAATGCTAATATGCAGTGTTGTCAAGAGCAGAAATAAATTATCAATGGTGTTCTCTGTGTTAAGAATGCAAATTGCCCTTCAAGTAAGCAGTTGATTGCTTGCTAGCAATTTAGAATAAAAAAAAGCATATAACTTTTTCAAGAAATAATCAGTCCATAAAAATAATCAGTCCAAAACAGGGGAAAAATTAGCCATTGATGGGAAAATGGTTAGCGATTTTATCTATGTCATTGGATATGAACTATCCATTAAAAGCAGAGCCAGTTGTTCCAACAGGAAAAGATTGCCGTTGTATTTGAGAAGTGAGAAAAATAATTTTCAGGATTCAGTGGGTAGTATGGCCCTTTTCCATGCAGTGAAGAAAAGAAAGAACTCCTCATACTCATTGGGGACAACAAAAAGATTAACTGGAAATGGTTAAGAATTGCAGCTTTCAGGATTGCAGTTGCTTTGGAGAGAAAAGGGAAGTTCTGAAGAGATGCTTTCATTTTCCCTTGTATTTTTAAATATTTGTATCTTTACGAATGTATAAGCTATATTTCCATTTAGAAGACAGGTAGAATGTGCAAAAAATGTGCAAAAAAAAAAAAACATTTCTCATTATCACCACAGTCACTTTTTAAAATGAGGCAGTTATTCGGCCTGGTACCTGAGTTCCAGTCCTGGTTCCAGCTCCTTATTCCAGTCTCCTGGTGATGCAAACTGTGGGATGCAGTAGATAATAGCTCAAGCAGTTTGGTCCCCAGCCACCCGTATGGGAAACATGGATTGAGCTCATGGCTTCTGTGGTTTGGGCCCCTGCCCAGCCTTTTATATTGTAGGCATTTGGGGGAGTGAACCAGTGGATGAAGGAAGCACCACATCTCTGATTTTCAAAAACAGCTTAAAAAGCTAAAAACATTTAAATTCTTGGAAAAATAATGAGTTTACTTCATGAAATACTTTAAGAATCAATTATTTTTCTGAAAGTTTGATATTAATTAAATTTTAACTATTCCTGTCACTGTTGCACTAGCATAACATTCTTCATCCAAATTAGAACCAATTAAAGACTGTCTAAGGAACATTATTGGATATAATATTTAATAGGGCTATTATGACTCAGCATTGAAACTTGAGTATCTGACAAAATGAAAATTACTATTTTTTTCTTATACCAAATGGTAAAGGCTATTGAGTTTGCTTAATCATTTTCAATGAATGTATATCAAGAGAAGTTATCTTTTAAGTTATATCATTGCTCTTTACTTATTGACTTGGTTTTCTTTTAAATTATGTATATTATTTTTGTTGGTTGTATAAAAATAGCTTATCAATTAAATATATGGCTATAGTTGGTAAAATCTGTTCTTTTTTCAAGTACAGTGGCAGAAATAGGCAAAAGAAATACAATTATATATTGATGTATATTTCTTACAGTTGTAAACTTAATGTCAAAGAAGTATCTTCGCAAGCATAAATGAATAAATTCATTTTTAAAAATAAGATTTATTTATTTATTTGAAAGGCAGAGTTACAGAGAAAGAGAAAGTGACAGAAAGAGAGAAAGAGAGATCTTCCATCTGCTGGGGCACTCTCCATATGGTTCCAGCAGCCAGAGCTGGGCCAATCTGAAGCCAGGAGCCAAGAACTTCGTCTAGGTCTGCCATGTGGGTGCAGGGTTCCAAGTATTTGGGCCATCTTCTGCTGATTTCCCAAATGCATTAGCAGGGAGCTAGATCGGAAGTGAAGCCCCCAGGACTCGAACCAGTACCCATATGGGATGTCAGTGCTGTAGGTGTCAGCTTAACCCATTATGCCACAGTGGTGGTCCCAGTAAAATCATATTTTATCATTGAATTCACAGGATATTTTTAGTCTATGGAATTATTTCCAGTCACTATGAAAATGTGAGGAAAAATCAACCTAGAACTTGACCTCTTGGAGCATCGTACAATATTTCAGATTATCTACTTTCCACAATTCCATTCAAATACCTTGATAGGTTATGTTGTTAGAATATAACATGGAAGACACATTTTGAAGTGGACAATTATCTCAACCTGTCTTAACCACTCAGTACATTTTTTCTGAATGTGGTAATTTGATAAACAAATCATAGATTTGTACTTTATTTGTACTTTATTTTGTTTTTTCAAAAACTGGAATGTGTATAGAAAGTGCTTGTCAACAACCAGGGTCATGATGTGAATAGGGTAGTTAGAAAAAAAGAAATATTAATGTTAATAAAAAATTGAAAATTTGCTATATATTTAAAAATACTTATATTGTTTACTATGTCTTATTTTTTGTTTTTCTCATTGTAACCTCATGAATTGCACAAGTATCACTTACATAATTTCTTTCATTATTTATGATAAATAACAGATAAATTTTGTTGGCAGATGGCTGTAATGGTGACAAGGAATGATGTCTTTTATAGTGAATATTGGAAGAAGTTCCATAGGAATAGAAACTATACTCAGCATGAACTACCACAGTTAGTTTTAATATCAATATTATTAATAAATGTGTATGACTAATCTATTAGACAGTAATTTGGTATTCTTCAGCTTTTTTCTTTTATTAAGCCTTTTCTAACTTCGGTATTTCAACATTAAAGTGAAAGAATAATAACTAACCTACATAATTTATCTCTGTTTAATGCTTTTTTAAAAATATTTTATAATTTATGTACTTGAAAGTAAGAGATACGGAGAGGCAGAGAGAGAGAGAGAGAGAGAGAGAGAGAGAGAGAGAGAGAGAGAGAAAGAAAGGTCTTCCATCCACTGGTTCACTCCTCAATGGCTGCAACTGTTGGAACTGAGCAGATCTGAAGCCAGGAGTCAGGAGCTTATTCTTGGTCTCCATGCGAGTGCAGGGGTCCAAGGACCTGGGATGTCCTCCACTGTTTTCCCAGGCCACAGCAGAGAGCTGTATCAGAAGTGGAGCATCTGGGATTCGAACTGATGCCCATATGGGAAGATGGCAGTTCAGGCAGTGGCTCTACCTGCTATGCCACAGCACTGGCCTCCTGATTAATGTTTCTTTTAGTCATTTTTGCAAATATGAAGTCTGTGATGTGAGTTTGACACAATAAACTAAATATTTAATGCAAACATGTTAAGGGAGAGGATTGTAGTATGTTTACTTGTCCACCAACTTACTGTTTTTTAAAAAAGATTTATTTATTTATTTCTTTATTTGAAAGAGTAACAGAAAGAAAGGGAGAGACAGAGAGATCTTTCATCCACTGGTTCACTCTCCAAATGGCTGCAACAGCAGGGCTGAGCCAGGCTGAAGCCAGAAGCCAGGATCTTCTTCCAGGTCTCCTATGTGGGTGCAGAGACCCAAGTAGCTGGGCCATCTTCTGCTTTCCCAGTCACATCAGCAGAGAGCTATATCAGAATTGGAGTAGCCAGGACTTGAACCAGCAGCCATATGGAATGCCAGCATCACAAACAGCAGCTTCATCCACTACATCATAACATTCTTTTGAAAACTGTTTTGGGGCTGGTGCCGTGGTTCACTAGGCTAATCCTCCGCCTGTGGCACCGGCATCCCGGGTTCTAGTCCCGGTCAGGGCGCCAGTTCTGTCCCGGTTGCCCCTCTTCCAGTCCAGCTCTCTGCTGTGGCCTGGGAGGGCAGTGGAGGATGGCCCAAGTGCTTGGACTCTGCACCCGCATGGGAGACCAGGAGGAAGCACCTGGCTCCTGGCTTTGGATCAGCGCAGCACGCCGACCGCAGCACGTTGGCCATAGCAGCCAATTGAGGGGTGAACCAATGGCAAAGGAAGACCTTTCTCTCTGTCTCTCTCTCTCTCACTATCTAACTCTGCCTTAAAAAAAAAAAAAAGAAAACTGTTTTGATAATTTTTCTTTAATGATTTATTATTTATTTAAGATATAAATTTAATATACTGTTCAACATATAACTGGCTTTGTTAACTACTGAAGAGTTTGCAGGTATAAAAGCTACAGGAAAATTTAGGATAGTGCCTCTACCTGGAGAATTCTTATTCCTTGGGTATAATTGGATGTACTCTTACTGGCTTATATGCTAAATGGAAATTTTAATTGAAGACTTTAATAGAAAGTAACCTTTGTGGTATATGAATTATGTGGATAGATAGCGATGTTAATCCTGCCATGTAGTGGGGGTGTTATTCAGGGACAGGAGATCTATTACCTTCTGTGGCCATAAGAGACAGTAAAGGGAAAATGTTCTAATGTCCTTTAAACTCATGTGCCACACTAGTAATTGCCTCCAGGTCCTTTTGAAGAATGTCTTCTCCACCCAGCCACTTGAGCATCACAAGTCAGTGTAGTTGAGGCCACACTGATTGTGGTTTTCTTCTCACCTCATTTCAATGTGGCTCTAAGGCAGTGCTCCACCGGTACACAAATGTGTACCTGTTTGAATCATATAATAACTTCCCTCCCTAATTCAGTGATGTGCAGACACAGTAGATTAAGTCATGTCTTGACAGTGAGACCCATACAGAAATAGAAAATCCACAGCACCCATTTGGGGAGTCAACCAATGTATGGGGGCTCTTTCTCTCTGTCTGTTTTTTTTTTTTTTCTGTCTCCATTGATCACAATCGTTCTCTCTCTCTGTATCTCTGCCTCCCCTTTAAATAAATTAATTAAAAAATTTGATTTAGAAAAGAAAGACAAAAACCTGAGAAACTAATTTTTTAAAAGATTTCATTTATTTATTCGAAAGGCAGAGTTACGGAGAGGCAGAGGCAGAGAGAGAGAGTGAGAGAGAGAGAGAGAGGTCTTCCATCCGCTGATTCACTCCCCAAATGCCCACAATGGCTAGAGCTGCGCTGATCCAGTCAGGAGCCAGGAGCTTCTTCTGGGTCTCCACGCGTGTTCAGTGGCCCAAGGACTTGGGCCAGCTTCCACTGTGTTCCCAAGCCATTGCAGAGAGCTGACTCAGAAGAGGAGCAGCCAGGACTTGAACTGGCGCCCATATGGGATGCCAACACTGCAAGCAGTGGTTTTACCTGCCACACAACAGTGCCAGCCCCGAAACTCTGTAGTAAATGTATTTCAGTTCCTAGATAGATCTTAAAAGTTAAACTTTCCCAGTAAAGCATTTACAGACTGCATTTTAGTAAAGTATCCAGATAGTAAAATAAGTGTTGGCCAGCGCCGCGGCTCACTAGGCTAATCCTTCACCTGCAGCGCCGGCACCCCAGCTTCTAGTCCCAGTTGGGGTGCCGGATTCTGTCCCTGTTGCCCCTTTTCCAGACCAGCTCTCTGCTATGGCCCGGGAGTGCAGTGGAGGATGGCCCAAGTCCTTGGGCCCTGAACCCACATGGGAGACCAGGAGAATTACCTGGCTCCTGGATTCAGATCAGCACAGTGCGCCAGCGCATTGGAGGGTGAACCAATGGTAAAAGGAAGACCTTTCTCTCTGTCTCTCTCTCTCACTGTCCACTCTGCCTGTCAAAAAAAAAAAAAAAGTGGAATTTGTTTACTGCATTGAATCCAGCATGAGTGCATGAGATTTTAAAAATGGTGGGCCTTTTTTTTAACATGAAGGTGTGTGTGTTTGTGTGCACACACAAGTATGATTGCTTATACACATGCTTTTCAAAAGGAAGAGAAGACCCTAGGATATTTGTTTTTCCATTTGAACAAATCAACAGAAGTAGAATTTTCCATAGCATGATTTTCCAGAAAAGCTGCAAAGAGTAATACCTTCTACTGAACAAATATTCACCTTGATGATTGCTTCACTTTCTGCCTTCATAACTGGGCCTGTCTTATTGGCCTAAGATCTGAAGGAGAAATTGAAGCCTAAACTAACAGTTTTAATGATAGAAGGAATTAAAAAAGCAAATTAATCATGTAATTCCATATGTGAAAAATAACATATGTGATGGCTGTTTGAAAAATGTTAGTAACCAATTATATCTTTTATATATATATATATATATATATATAGGTTCCTGAACCTAATATTTAAAAAATTTCATTAAAAAAGATAAATCATGTTCTCAATTATTATCATAATCAGACAATTGCATCTGAAAT
The DNA here is from genome assembly GCF_964237555.1 of Oryctolagus cuniculus. NCBI lineage: Eukaryota > Metazoa > Chordata > Mammalia > Lagomorpha > Leporidae > Oryctolagus > Oryctolagus cuniculus. The sequence continues at coordinate 192,350,039 of NC_091432.1, read as the reverse complement.
GGAAAGAAAGGCAAAATAATTGAAAATAATCATTTAACACGTAAGAGAACTGAAACCATAAAAGGTAAAATGGTTTAGAATTGAAAATATTGCTAGGGGTTAGCTGAAGTAGGAATAGAATTCAGTCTTCATTACTAGGTTTACCCCCATTGTACCATGATCACTACATGTAACAGATATTACAAAAGAAAATTTAAACATAACTGCTTCTTATTTGGCAGTGGAGACAGATGTTTTGACCCAAGATGATTGAAAGCAAACTGGACTAATGTTCAATAGAACTGCCATAAAGCAAGAAATTATGTGCCACTGTATCCTCAAGACAAGAGCAGTAACTGGCTTGGGAGATACTGAATTAATATTGTTGAATATATGAATGAAATTGACCAGTGAACAGGATGCTCATTACACTGTTGGGAAAGAATCACAAGCACCAGCCAAGCTGCTGAGGACACTCCAGGGGGAACAGATTACTCTATTCAATTGAAGTGAAGGAAATATCACCATCTGCTTAAAATAAGTTTGTGTGCATTTGCAGGAACTTGTGAGTCTCCTATTGAAAATGAACAGGAGACTGATGAGTTCCCGGGAACACCCACAAATCTTCCTGCTCACTCTGCTGCTTTGCAATGGACAACATTCTATGACTGGTGCTTACTGTGTTCGTCAGTTTCTCCAGATTTTGAGTATAAGTAGTAAACAAGAAAGTAATCTAGGAAACGCAAATTCATTCACCTAGGCAAGGGTCAAGTTGTCAACTCAATGGGTGCTGGTAGATTTGCTTGATTAACTCCTCAGGTATTGAATTCAGCCAAGGGAATGTTTCTCTTCTAGACTAAGTCCTGATTACATCTTGTAAGCTGAGTACACATTTTATAAGAATCATTTTGAATTATACTCTGTTTGGTTTTATAAGGCATAAATTATTCAGCAAAGTGAATATCAATAAAAATAATTAAAATTGTGTTCATATCTATTATATTAATATCTCTTTGGACTTCATTTCCGGTTGTATTCACTCAGGAGTTTAGCTAAATAAATGTTGAAGATTGTTTTATGTTTTTTTCTAACAAAATATTTCCTTTGTACATGTTGCCATTTAATATCAAATTATATGGTTTCTGATATTTCAGGATTGTTTAATGAGCTATATTTATTTAGCATCAGCATTTGTAATACAGATATCATAAAACCTCTAACCTTTCATGAAATCACACAAAACTTTTGAGCAAAGGGTTTATTCATTGTGTAAAGTTGAAGATGTGTATGTTACATTTGGGAGTAGTAGAAACTATAATGAACAGAGTCATACCTAAAGACTAGACTTTCATTAAGAATTCTATAATACTGATCGGAAACTTCCCACCAGTATTCATTCTTTACTCCTGAAGATGTTGTCTTCAAAACACTCAATAAAATCCCTTACACTTAAACTAATAGTACAAATCTCTTTCATTTCCTCTTGTGTTTATCCTAATCTAAAGCAACATATTACTTTCTTTTACAATTGAAGTCCCATTTGTAGCTCATTTATAGGATTTCTGCAATTGATTTTAATTATAAATACTGCGAAATACTTTATCAGTTGAAAATGCCTCTTCATACAGAATTATTTTCAATCACTGATCAATAGGACTCCTTTTTCTGTCAGCACAACCTGTGGTTATAACTCTCAGGTCATACCCACCTCCACACACACATACATGTGAACTCATAGATTATCTTGCCTGTGAGATTATGCTCTTGAATATGGTTTATGTAAAATTATCTGTTGGTTATATTCTCTTCCCAGTAGCTTGGCACTCTGAAAAGCTTATCATATCAGAATGCAGCAATATAGCATACATCACCTTGAACATGCTTCTGTTTTAAAAACAACTCATTGGCTAACATTGTTCTTTATTATTAATAATAAATACTGACCTCTCAAACATAAGTGAGAACAACTTTTAGGGAACATGTAATTTATCCTAATGCTGACAGTTTTCCAAGACTAGTGACAAGTTTTGACAATTGGCGTAACGGGAGCTTTAAAAACCAGAGAGGGAAATACTTTCAGTATCTTTTCCAGGACATCAATGAATAACATGAAACTTACATATTAGTTTACTTCAACCCAACAGAAAATTCTGTTGAGCATCTCCTTACAGCTATTCTAGCAGATTCTGGGATAGAAATTGACAAGCAGAGGGTCTCTCTATATTACTATACATGCAAGGCAGGGCATATTCATGCAACATCATACATTAGATTTTCCTTTGCCCCTTACCCAGCTGTGTGTTACTTTAAGCAAAGCAGTGCTGAGTTAGCCTGTTCGTGAATATTTCTTTGGTTTCTGAAATGTTAGATCTTCAATGTAAAAGTCTGCAGTATTCTGTAATCTACAGTCTTAAAGTGAAAGAACTCTGACTTCTATTTCTCTTTTTAAATTTCTTTTTAAATTTTATTTAAGTTATGCAAATTGATTGTATTTCATTTATACAGATTCAGGAACACAATGATACTTCCCACCCTACCCTCCTCCTGCCACATTCCCACCCTCTTCCTCCTCCCTCTTCCTATTTCCACTCTTAATTTTTATAAAGATCTATTGTCAGTTTGATTTATACGTATAAGATTAACCCTACAGTAAGTAAAGAGTTCACAAAGAGTATGAAGAAAAAAATACTGTCTCACAACAATAGAGGCAAAGACTGTAAAAAATTATCAAATCTCAAATATTAGTTTCACTCCTATACATTATCTTTTAGGTACTCTATGTTTTACCACAGATCCAGGAGAACATATAGTATTTGTCTTTTGGGACTGATTTATTTCACTAATTATAATGGTATCCAGTTGCATCCATTTTCTTTCAAAAGACAGGTTTTGATTTTTTCTTTTTTTTTAACTGCTGAGTAGTATTTCATAGTGTATATATGCCATAATTTCTTTATCCAGTTTTCAGTCAATGGACATCTGGATTGATTCCATATCTTAGCTATTGTAAATTGAGCTGCAAGAAATGTGGGAGTACAGATAACTCTTTCATATGCTGATTGCATATTGTTTGGGTAAATTTCCATGAGTGGATTGCTGGATCATATGGTAGATCTATTTTCAGATATCTGAGGCTTTTCCATACTGTCTTCCACAGCACAGGATTCAGTGTCTTTGGGTACTTTTCATTAGCACAGTGCTGTTTTTCAGCATTCTGTAAAAAAAGATTATGGTATACTAGTTATTATTTTTGATTATTAAATTATACTATTCTTAAATAAATTATAATTAAATTATAATTCAAATGAATACAAGGCAAAATTAAGATATAGTTGAAAACAGCAGTAATAGGAATCTATGGTGTTGAGTATTTGTGTTTGTTTTATTTTTGCATAGATTGTATTGAAATGCATCCTGTCCCCCCATCTTTGTTTCAGGAGAACATTTGCTAAACATGGTTGTTACTGTTGATTATTGTTTGAGTGAGATGTTTTAAATGATCAAGTTTAAAGGCCCCAGTTAGTACAGGCATTTAAAGGGCAGTGCTATGGCGTAGTGGGCTAAGCCTCCACTTGTGGTGCTGGAATCCCATATGGGCACTGGTTCAAGTCCTAGCTGCTCCTCTTCCAATCCAGCTCTTTGCTATGGCCTGGGAAAGCAGTAGAGGATGGCCCAAGTGCTTGGGCCTCTGCACCCACATGGGAGACCGAAAAGCAGCTCCTGGCTTTAGATCGGCTCAGCTCTGGCTGTTGTGGCCATCTGGGGAGTGAACCAATGGATGGAAGACCTTTTTCTCTGTCTCTCCCTCTGTCTGTCTGTAATTCTACCTATCAAATAAATAAAACAAAATCTAAAAATAAAATTATTAACTAACATTTGAAAAAAAAAATACAAGCATTAAAGACATCCCAACAATAGATCACAATTTTCCTATCACGACATAATTTTCTCTGCGATTAAAGAACATTTTTCTTGATCACATTTCCTATAGCCCACACTGTCATTTCAATGATAGTTCTAATAAGAAAAATATAAAAACAAGAAATTAGTAATGATGGAAATAGTTTTCATATAACAAAATCTAAAGTGGGGATATCAGGAAATATCCACTCCATGAGTCTCTTTATAAAGTTTCAGTTGCTGAAGTAGATATTGGAGTTGAGATGAGAAACTTGTTCCTTGGAATTAAAACAAAAATTTGCAAGGTTTTATCATGGCCAATACTGTCTGAGAAAACCAGGGGATTTATAAGGAATGGGGATACCAAATGAAATCTCCAAAGATCCCCTACATGAGCTTCAAAAACAATCCTGGCAGGAGCCAGGAGCCAGGTGCTTTTCCTGGTCTCCCATGGGGTACAGGGCCCAAGCACCTGGGCCATCCTCCACTGCACTCCCGGGCCACAGCAGAAAGCTGGCCAGGAAGAGGGGCAACCAGGACAGAACCCGGCACCGCGACCGGGACTAGAACCAGGTGTGCCAGTGCTGCAAGGCTGAGGATTAGCCTAGTGAGCCGCGGCGCCGGCCTGAACTCTTTACAATAGATCTGGGAAGTTATATAGAAAGGAAAACACAGACTTAAAGAAAAACTGTAAAAAAAAAAAAAAAAAAAAAAAAAAAAAAAAAAAAAAAAAAAACAACAACAACAACAACAACAAAAAAAAACTCTACATGTCATCCTTAAAATGGAAGGAAAAGAAATAAGCAATAGAAGGAATTATATGAGTAAGTATGGTATATCCTATACAGAAGCATGGTGGCATATACTATTTCCTGGAAGCTAAGAATGTAATTAAGGTTTCATTTGTCATTGTCCTCAAATGCAGTGGAGAAGCCCTGTCATTTTAATTGAGCTCCATTAAGTGAAACATCCCTGCTTAATATGAGTTAATTGGCTCTTCAAATTTCCATTTTTAGGCATATGCCATTTTAGAACTGCCATAAAAAAAGCAAAACTTCTTTTTCATGGTACAGTTTTAGCTTGGATTCAGTTGAGTCTCCATTTCCATTCTAATAATAAATATTAGCTAGAAAGTCTTTAAAATAATTCCAGATTGTTGCCATTTATATAAGTGTCTTATCCTTTGACAATGAATTGTTTCCTTCTCTTTGCCCTGTATTTTATTTCTGAGTTTGACCTAAAGTTGTATCAGTAACTTAGAAGCAAGCATAATTCATTCATTTGGTTATTTTTAAAATGTTAGCATATTTAAGGAACCCCAGCTGTTCTCCTGATATATATAATTATGTACAATAAACTTTTTTATTTTTCATTTGCCCATTATAGGAAAAAATGATGAATAAAGACTGTTTAGTTACCCCCACTTGTTTTTCTACAATGAATCACCAAAATAAAAGAGTATACAATTAATATTTGGATTATACAGCATTGTAGATCCTTTGGAGAGTGCACTTGCTTGTACTGACCAAAAATAATGATTCCAATGCCTGCATGGCAACTTCAGGTGCCAGACCTATAAGCATCCTATTCAAAAACACAAATTTCTGCAATTAGAAAGATCCATTTTTTTACATTTGTTACATTTCATTCTGTAGCAACCTGAGTCCTTGTGACAATCTCTCCTGGTGGAATTATCACCTCAAATTCATTATTTCAGAGATGGGCTTTTATACTTGATTGTTAACAAAATTTAGCTATACAGGACCTAGCATTGTGTCACAGCTTGTTAAGCTGCAGACTAGTAGACTTGCATACCATATGAGCATGAATTCAAGTCCTGCCTGCTCCACTTCCAATCCAGTCCCCCTGCTAATGTGCCTAGGAAAGCAGCAGAAGATGGCCTGAGTGTTTGGGTCCCTGCTGCCCAGTGGAAAAACTCAGGCTCTTGGCTTTGATACAAGCCAGCCCCGGACATTGTGGGCATTTGGGGAATAAACCAATGTAAAGAAGATTCTCTCTCTCTCTCTCTCTCTCTTTCTCTCTGTTTTTCTCTCTCTCTCCAACTTTCCTTGAAACTCTGCCTTTTGACTACATAAAAATTTAGCTATTCAATTCAACAGTTCCATGTGATCCTAAATATGAATATGTATATTTGTACATTTTAACAAGAAAAACAAGTTCTGAGTTAGTTCAAAATTATTAACTTATTTATGTCTGAAATTTTAAATACAGTTGAATTATAATTTTGGATTTGTCCACAGATAGTTAATTGAGCATTCTGTCCTGATCCTTTCATAAAACCTAGATATATGTCCCATTTAAATGACTTTTAACATTTCAAAATTCCCAACAGAAATTATGTACTTTTCCACAATAAAGCCCCATATATTAACAAAACTCTGAATTACATCCATTCACTCTGATAGTGATTATTTCATGCTGATCAGAAGGACTGCTGATCAAATTGTAGGAAGAGCTGAGATGTAATTGGTTAATCAAACACAATTATCACTGATACATAATAGGGGGCATAATCTTTGGATTGTGTTTACCAGATACAATCTATCTTGGAAAAATAAAGATCCAACTGAGAGTCGTCAGAAGGAAAAATATTTTCACAGCAAAAACTGTAAGAAATAAATAATCAGGAGGAAAATATTTTTACAACAAAAACTATAGGGAACAAATAACAGAGAGACAAACTAGTGCTTGACTTGTTTTTGTGCTTTATTCAACCAATTTTCATAAATTTTTTTTTAAGTTATTTGAAAGGCAGAGTTAGAGGAGGGGGCAGAGGGAAGGGGAGAGAGAGAGAGAGAGAGAGAGAGAGAGAGAGAGAGAATGAGATTGAGAGATCGATCTTCCATCCACTTGGTCACACCCAAATAGCCACAGTGGCTGCCTGGGCCCATTCAAAGTCAGGAGCCAGCAGCTTCATCCAGTCTCCCACATGGGTGCAGGGGCCAAAGGGTTTGGGTCATTTCTGCTGCTTTCCCAAGCACATGAACAGGGAACAGGATCAAAAGTGGAGCAGCTAGGTCACATATATATGCATATGTAATGTAATATATAGATAAACATACAGTATTCTCTGTAGTACTAATTTTTCATCTGTTCTGTAAGTTTTCAAAATGCAGAGTAGAAAAAAAAATTGAGACAAACCAGTCAGAATGTTTTTGATGTCCCTGCTGTCAAAGCAAGGTAATCATCTCTCTATTTATTTTTCAGATTAAAATTGACATATCAGCAGGTGAATTCCAGTTTTCTTTTCTGAGAGGTGAGGACGTGGACATTTTCTTGGTGATGTTCTCATGGTTTTAGTTAAGCTGTAGGGTGGTGTGTTCACTCAGGGAAAATTTTGTCAACAGGACCTATGACAGGCACACTACATATGTTTGTTACATAAGTATTACCGAACTAGCAGTCATCAAGCTCTCTTAATTCAACTAAGAATTATTAACACCACAAAAAAAGTAACAGTTCACTCAGTACAATATTGTCTTGAGCACCTATCAGAAAAGATGTTAAATTTGTTTATTGGAGAGCAGTTTTTATACAAAGCCCCTTGGACCTGTGTGCCAAACTTCAGGGATTTATATATGTGTGTGTGTGTGTATAAATTTATATATTTATATAAATTAAATATATATATACACATATATCATTAGTACCTGGACAAACAAATGATTCAGGAATTGAACAGGGTGAATGCTGTCATGAACTTGCCATCACATCTCAAATTCTGTTTTCACTGTTTCTGAAATGATAATACCACTTAATTTTGCTCCATTATACTTTATTTCCTGTATATAAATCTTATCTTTCATGTTAAATAGCACCTCTTTCACTGTTTTTGATATGAGTAAAAACAAAGAAATTATTGAAATTCCAAAGAAATTAAAATTTTCTCCTAAATGTCTATTTCCTATAGGAAAAGAGTTATTATATGTTTTGTGGATCAATCATGAAACATTTGGAATCAGTCCAACATTTGGAATTTCTTTTTGGGGGAATGATTAAAACACAGTAGATATTTTATCATGCCCATCATTTTTGCTTGCAGGTGTGAAACTCCAGCTAAATTACTTCTGAAAAAATTTACCAGCTCTATGGTTCTATGATTTTATGAATAAACGCATAAAATTATGATTTAGAAGTTAGAGGTTAAAGGCAATATTGCATTTTAAATTGAAAGGAAATCACCGCATGATTGACTGTGGTGTGACACTCCACTCAAGTAAAAGGCATTCTGGTGCACAACTTATTATTCATCTGCAAAACAGGACAGGATTTCTTATAGTATCAGAAGATAAATGAAACAAAAAATTATTAATGACCTACCATAAACCAAACATTTTAAAAATCTATGAGACAAGTGCTGTTATAAAAATATTATATGCAAAAAGGAAAGGTTCAAAGAAATTAAGTTCACCCAGCTGATGTGTCAGAACTTGGATGTGGACCTAGTCTCCCATGCTCTTATGCTTATTTCATACACTATGTAGTGTTTTCAGGAAATTACTCCTTCTATTTTTCAGATTATGTACTGCCAAGATTAAGTACTCAGGAGTTTGAAGACAGAAATAGCATTATTTAGTTACAGTCAGATATATACTTGACAATGTTTGTGAGCTTAGTATTTTCTAATATTACACAAGAGATATGTTATACTCATTTTTTCTGATTTTTTTAATATTTCAAAAAATAACAAAATGAATATGAAGTAAAATATTCCAGTCTTCTTTCCATTGCCTCCCCTGCTCTCCCTCCCATTTCCCGCTCCTTTTTATTTGAAATATACATTTTAAACAAGTTGGTATCTTCTTCTATACTTTTTTCTATATTCATGTAGGAATTGTTCAGTAAGCTATTACACATTTTGTTCCCTAGCTTAATTTTGTTTTACAACATCTGATCATGATGGACCTATTGTTACCTGGATTTGTTATATTTTTAAATATTTACTTATTTTAATATCTACATAGTAGTATTACATTATAATTTATTTAACAGTTTCCTTATTGATGAGTATTTAGCTTTCTTCCACTTTTAACTCATTAAAAGATGCTGTGATTAATGCATTCATTAAGGCATCTTTACTCCCATAAGCATTTTTGTAGATGTCTAGGAGAATTTTTAGATAAAATTGTGTGGCATATTTTATCTTTAAATTTGAGAGGTAGAGGCAAAGAAGAAAAAATATAAAGTACTTTCATTCTTTTGGTTCACTCTTCAGATGCTTGCAATGGCAGAGATGGAGCAAAACCAGGGGTCTGTAATTCAATCCAGGTCTTCCACATGGATGGTGCAAATCCAGCTATTGGAGCCATCTCTATCCACTCTGAGGTTCTACATTAGTAGGAAGCTGGATTCAGGAGCCAGGAAAAGAGCCCACGTTCTCTGATACAGGCGACTAGTATCACGAATCCTAACTGGTGACTTAACGAGCAGGCCAAATTCCCACCTCTGTAGATCCCTTTTAAAAATGGTGGAGGTTGCAGAACTGGAGACAACATTGTTGTCCAAAATCACCAATCTGTTGACTTGTTGAAGACAGGGACTCTCCATTTTGCATGCACCATTCTTCTAGAACATAGTGGAAACCACTGTGCTCGTAGTTTGTTAAGCCTTCTTTCTTTCTACTTATAATTTACCTGTCATACCTAATTTTTTCACAAAATCAAAATATTTATTTTGTTATTTTTCACCAACACTGTTAAAAATTCATACTATAGCAATATTTCTCTCTATGAGCATACCATCTGAAAAATTCAGTGTTAATTGTAGATTCAGTGATTAAGGCAGTATAATCAAATGCATACCATGTATCTTTAGATGTGTCTTTTTGAGAATCAACTGCAGATGGAAGGATTGAAATTAAATGACATAACCTCTTTCCTCAAGCTCCTTAGTAAAGAACCTGTGTGACTAGAACACAAGACCAGTACCCATAGCCTACAAGGGAATTTTAGACAACCCTACCATAGAAATGGTAAAAACAAAAACAAAAACTTTAATTTGTATTTTCCTGAATGTCCCACATGGACGTAGTCTACTGAATTTTGAAAATGCTATTTCCTTTACCTGGCATACATTTCTTCATGTGATTTTCTCAACCCCAATCCTTATTCAGTTACCTGGTCTGTTAGTTGTGTTTTTTGTTTGTTTGTTTGTTTGTTTGTTTGTTTGTTTTTGACAGGCAGAGTTAGACAGTGAGAGGGAGAGAGACAGAGAGAAAGGTCTTCCTTCTGTTGGTTTACCCCCAAAATGGCCGAAGCCAGAGCTAGGTGCTTCCTCCTGGTCTCCCATGCAGGTGCAGGGCCCAAGCACTTGGATCATCCTCCGCTGCCTTGCCGGCCACACCAGAGAGCTGGACTGGAAGAGGAGCAACTGGGACAGAATCCGGTGCCCCAACAGGGACTAGAACCCAGGGTGCCAGTGCCGCAGGTGGAGGATTACCCTAGTGAGCCACAGCAGTGTCCCGTTACTTTCAAATCCATACAAGGCTCCATCTCTTCTGTCAAGACCTCCCTCATGGTCCAGTTGTAATTAATCACCTCTCTCATAGGATCCTGCACTTACAGGCCATTATAGTTATTCTCATACTAGATGTGTTTGCAGATCCGCAATGATTCTGAGCTCTTTGAAGACAAGACTGCTATGAATTTCCTTTTTATCCTTTAGTGTCTAGCACAGTTTCTCCCACATAGTAGAGGCTCAAGATATCTTTGATGAATGTATAATTAGATACTTGTCAAATCTGAACTAAATTTGAATCCAGTGTTCCAGCTATGCCTAATCCTTGGTAATTATAAACATGCATTTAAGAAATATGTCATTTATATTTATCTCATACCCAAAAAATATCTGAGTTAAAAACAGGAATGAAAGTCTATTATATCATCAAATCAGCTAGGGCTAAATTCTATAAAATATATCATTAAAATATTAAATAATATCATCATGCAAACATTGCATAAGATGTGAGTTGAGAGCTTAAATAATATGCATATGTTCTGCTTCTTTCTATGTTCATCTGTAAAGCCACAAGTCTACTCTTAATTTTCAGTTGCAAAATACAATCTTTCAGGTTTGGAATAAAGTCAACCCACAGGAAGCAAATTATGTTTGCAGTTACTCAACTGAACTGCTCTTCCAAATATGAAATTTTCATTAATGAGAGGATTAGTAAACACTGCAAGTTTACTTGTTTTTAAAAAAAATGCCCATTTGTTCTGTATCCTCTCATATCTCCTTTTCCACAGGGGTACTTATTTTTTTCTCTTCAAATAACTGGAAAATTAAACCAACCTACAAAATGGAGACAGTTGAATATGAAGGGAAACTTGAAATAGAACAAGTTAACCCCAAGATAACAATGACACTTTCTAAGGGCATCATTTGGAAGTGGGGGGTGGGGAGAAAAGGAAAAACATGCATGTATGTGTGCACATTGTTTGACTGTGTACCTGCACACACACACACTTACACACATTAATCTAATTAGCTCATGAGTAAATGTAGATGTCCACTTCATAAACTGGATCTCCAGATCTTACACTAATGATCTTTGACAGTGAAAATAATCCATCAATTACTAAAAAATTTCCTTGAGTACAACATAAATTGTCATCAATGTAGACTTACTTCTGGAAAAGGCATGCTTAATTCAAGGCTCATGAATCAGGTGTACTGTTAAACATGAAAGGAAGTACTAAGGGTAAGCAAATTGAATAACACAGACTAGGTTAGCAAAGTTCTGTCAAGTCTCTAGGGATTACCTATAATGAGGAGGAAAAGGATGATAATTGTGACCTTGTCTAGTTCTCTATAAATCATATTTTTAAAGATTTATTTATTTATTTATTTGAGAGAGAGAGTATTCCATCCACTGGTTCACTCCCCAGATGGCTGCAGCAGCAGGAGCTGCGCCAATCCGAACCCAGGAGCCAGGAGCTCCCTCCAGGTCTCCCACAGGGATGCAGGGACCCAAGGACTTGGGCCATCTTCTACTGCTTTCCCAGACAATAGCAGAGAGCTGGATTGGAAGTGGAGTAGCCAGGACTTGAACCGGTGCCCATATGGGATGCTGGCACTACAGGCAGCAGCTTCACCTGTTATACCACAGTGCCAGCCCCCTGTAAATCATATTTTAAATAAAATCCTGCAGACTTTGTCTTGAATGAACTAAATATTCCCCTTGAAAAATGTTTTCTTTGAATACTATAGGAATCTTTCTGATAAAGGAATCTTTTCATTATGTGATTCATATATTTGTATTTTTATTTGATTCTACATAGAATTTAGAAAAATTTATAATGCAGACTTTATTTTTTACCTAGTTTTCTTTCTCAGCAGATTTCCTAGATGATATATATTATGTTATGAACTTGAAAGTTATGTGTCTAAGACAAACATAAGCTTTTAGAGAGACCTGGTTCTGCCATTTAAGTGCATTTCTGGATTTGTCTTTCTGAACCTCAGTTTCCACATCAGGAAAATAGGAATTCTCTCTTCTTTATAGAATTTTTATAAATGAAAGCTCTCCTTATTGTTTATTTTCAAAAATAATGAAAATTCCAGTAATTTTGTGAGTCATCAATTTATCCCAAAATCTAACAATGAATTAGTAGGAATATCATTTTGTATTTTCATTGATATAGATTACATCACAATTTTAGCTTGTCCATTATTAACAACTACATTAAATGAAATGATTGTATAAATTAATAAATGTTAATAAATCATAACTTCAGTGCATTGTGATATAACTAAACCATGAATTCTTTCATTGTCATCAGCAATGTGTAATATTATTGCTTACCAATTTTCCTGAGAATCTTTTGTTATCCTCTAGTTGGAATTCACTTATTTTCATCTTGTTATTAGTGTATTTACATTTTGGAACTAAATAAACAGATTTTTTTTTTAAAAACAGGAAAATCTAGCCAGTAGTAGGATTATATTTCCTGTATTAAGCATTTTCCATCCCCAGTTCTATTTATATTTTGCATTATTTTACTTGCTGTATGATTTCCATTCCTTTTAGCTTTTATCACCAGGAAATGATGCAAGCTTCTTTTTGAACCATGCTTCCCACTCAGTTTACCAGCGGGGTTGTTCATATTAGTGGTGTGATATAGTTTTTAAATGCAGATGCCCCCACCAGTTCTACAGCTGTTCTACTTCCTGTCAGCAGCAGTATGTTTTAAATTGAGCCGGTTTTTGACCTATATTGTGATATTAGCTCTGCTTTTATTTATATGTAACTAATTTCAATTTTCTTATTTATGTGAGTTGAAAAATTGAAATATAAAAATCAAAATACAAATGTGAATTTGGCAAATAAATTACAGTACAGACCAACTCTGTATTTAGACTTTTCAGTTGGAACTAAGGTTCTCACACTAAAACCTCCAATGACACTTGTACTTTTATAAACCTGTTGACTAATTGGACATAAATTAGAAAGATCTCTTGGCATTTCCCCCAGGAAAATACAATAACAAAAAACAAAGTCAACTATATGAATTCATGCAGTCATTACTGCCTTTTTTTTTTTTACTAACAACTCCCAGGATTTGATATATTGGCATGGAACACAGACATCAATTATTCCATCCCCTGGAATTGCATGCAGTGCACCAGTCTGTGTAGCACGTATGTCAAATCTGACCACCCTTCTCCTCACAGAGCCTCCATTTCTACAGCCTTAGAAATTGAAACATGTTTCTTTCAGAAACATTATTAAATATTTCGTGATATAGTACCTAATTGCAGGTGCAGAGTTACTGTGTATACTCTATGGTACTCTGAATTTCTCAGGGTTAGGGACCTAATCTCCTTCTTAAATCCTAAACATCCGGTTAGTAACTGTTGAATTATGGTTATTTACAAAGATGTTGCCTGCAAATAGAAAATACCATAGGAGTTCTGAACAATGCTAGGAAAAGATAATAAACTACTGCAATATAGTAGTCCAACCAAGAAATAATGAACTTCATCTATTTTTTTTTTTTTTGGAGGTAAAATAGCAAGGTTTATTAGGGAAGGGGGGACATCTATAAGGACGGATGGGCACCTCTCCGGACAGGACCTGAGAGAGTGCCCAGTCACTCGGACTGGGGTGGGAGGGAGCGAGGTTACGTGTTGAGAGAGATTACACCTGGCCAGACTAGGCGGGCGGCTCAGCAGAGAGGCAGAAGGCTGAGCCAACTTCATCTATTTTTGACATCAAACAACAAAGGTTAGAGAAAAAATTGCTGTTTTCTAATAGTATACCAGAACATTAGGTCAGCCAGCACATTTTTGTGCATATCAGTTAGCCTCTTATATAGAACTGACAGTGTAGTTGACATAAAATGTGGGAGAATTATTTACGTAGTTGAATTCCTCTTTAAAAGACGAGTGTGATTGAAGTTTTTTTGTGTTCAAATCCAAAAAGCCAAATGCTCAACCAACTTATACACTACATATAAAGAGCAGACTTGTCTTGTTTAGCAAAAGGATGGCGACAAAATGAATGCAATATTATAAAAAATCCACTTGAAGTTATTTCCCTGTCGTTATTTGATCAATTTAATTTGACAATGGCTGTGGGATGGTTATTTGCAAAGCCACGTAAGCTCTCTTGTCAAGATGATATGATCTGTTTGCAAACCTGTGTCAACTCCTGAATGTATCTCTCATGTAACTAGTATACTTGAATCTCAAAGGAAAAATTGGCCTGATTTTTCTAGAATGTTTCACCTGTGCCAGTTTGAGATTCAGTGGTAACTGTCTTCGTCAAGTGTTGAAAAGCAGAGGCTGGCACTCTGGCATAACAGGTTAAGCCTCTGCCTGCAATGCTGGCATCCCCTGTGGGTGCCAGTTCCAGTCCCAGTTGCTCCACTTCACATCTAGATCCCTGCTAATATGCCTGAGAAAGCCGAGGAAGGTGGCCTTTGGAAGAAAGAACTTGGGCCCCTACACCCATGTGGAAGACCCAGAAGAAGCTCCTGGCTTTGACGTGGCCCAGTCCTGGCTGTTGAGGCCTTTTGGGGAGTGAACCAGCATATGGAAGATCTCTCTCTATCTCTCCTCCTCTCTCTCTCTGCCTTTCAAGTAAATTAAATTTAATTTAAAAAATATTAACATAGAGTTGGAAACCATTTACACAACTGCTTCCTTACCGTGCCCATAGTTCAGGTATGCTGTCTTACTACTCTGCAGTTCTCTTGCTTCATGTCTTTCTGACCCTGCTGCCTCCTGTGTGGTGATGCTCACTTGTCTTAATTTACTCTCTGAATATAGTGTATATTTTCCTTTTCAGCTATAGTTATGCCCCCCTCCCCATCACATTGCTTCTATAGATAGGCCATAGGGTTTATATTTCCTTCTGCCTAGAATACTCAGCCTACCCCTTCTTATTGCTAACTCCTACTGTTCCTTTATTTCTCCACCAGTCCTATGTGGAAACTTCCCATATTATATTTTTTCAATAGTTTGTTTCCTTCTGTTAATTCCTTGAAGTCTGAGCTGTTACTGAGTTTGCTTTTCTATACCCAGCATCTAAGCAGAACTATGTCTTGCACATAATAAGCATAAAATAAATATTTTGAATATATATTGAATATATAAATATTTTAACCTTTTAAGTTTAAACATTTTTCCATTGTTTAATTCCTTGGTGGGTTTGCTCTGGTTGTTGTAAGTGTAGTTGGGGAAGGTGAGTAGGGAATTATTAAGCGATGACTTATAGTGGCAGTGGTGAACTTCCTGGAAATGTATGCTTATAAGTTTCTGCAAAACCTAAACTGTTAGTTAATATTACGTTTGATGATGTAGTTTGGCAATGTTGCAATTTGAAAAACCACAGATTACCAAATTGATATTATGGTATCTGGGCCAATAGGATATTTATAGACTATTTTCTTGTCATTAATTATAAATTAAACCTTTAGGATTTTTTTTTTTTTTTGCTCTTCAGATAAATGTTGAGATGAACTGGTTTATTCTGGAGATCTTACTAATGATAATAACTTTATTGATATTTTCTCATTTTTGTTGGTGTTTTCTTTCAGTGTTTAACCTAATATGTATAATATAGAAATCAGTTTTAGAAATATTTTTGGTTTTCATAGATCACACAAAAATGTTAATTTGAATAAAGATGGTACAAAAAATAAATTAAATATATTTAAGAATTCTTAGATTATATAGTTATAAAATGTGAAGCTAAGTATCTGAGGTATTTTAAGCACAGATTACCCCCCATAACAACTACATAACTGTGAAATTTGAGTGACAATCACATGTAGATGTATTACTTATTTTCCTCCTCACTCTGACAGGTATATTAGCAACAAGTCCTTTTAATTATATTAGTAGAGCCCTGTTTTATCAACCTGCATAATCCTACACAGTTGTCACATGAAAATCCTTTATATGAAAGCCATCAGTAGATAATACAGAAGGTATACATTTTTAAGGTTTTGATTATTTAAGTTAAATATTCAGTGGTTCTTGTATTTTTAAAAGACGGTGGTGCACAACTGGGCATTGTGAATATTGCTCTTCCTCACTTATGTGCTATAATTCTATTTTAATGTCATATAAAAGGGTGTAAAAGTAGCTGAAAATAGCCCCTCAACTTTTGCTGGTATAAGGATCTGGTTTTTATTGGTTCATAGGTACGAAGCTTTACACAAACTGTGGAGTGCTGTGGATTTCTTTGTGAATCACCATATCTAAGCTAATGTGGTGGTGGTTTACAAAGTAATTCATAGTGCTTCACAGGTGCTTCTGCAGTTGATCTACACCTTGAAGCCTAGGATCCCTTTACTGAGTCATAGAGAACAAGCCACTTTGTATTACAAGAGATACAAGATCAAAAGATCCCTGGTAAATCTACAACCTGTCCATTTGATGCTTAGTTTTAACAGTTATCAAAACTATGTCCAACACACCAAAAATCATGGTTGCTTTACCTAATTATACATGTTTTACGTGATTGTTGTTTCTGTCTCTTCTGTTATTTTTCTGAAAACTCGTATGTTAATACTTCCTGTTTATAAACATGATATATCATAAACAGATACCTGGAATTAGTACTCCCACCCCAAATAATAAATTCACCATTTTAAAACGTAAGGATTTTATTTGTAGTCCAGTGATAATACATGCAAGTATATTCATACAAAACTACCATAAATATAACTTACATCCAATGGATGTGTGAATGAAATGTTCTGATTGCTAAATGATCAGGGATTTGAAAGCATCATTGTTAAGCAGTGGTTCTGTAAACAACCAAGATTTCATTTCATTCAAACTGGAGAAACTTGGTTGATAAGGATAAAATAAAAGTGATCATATTGTGAAAATGTGCACATTATTATGCCATTTATTAAAATAAGGTATTATTTGGACAGCCATTTCCAATTATTCTCTGTGGAACCAGTTTCTATGGTTCCATTTTATGAAAGATTGAGTAACCTTCACTAAGTACAAAGGCCTTATTACTTGCTGACATGTTAACTAGTAATTGTCTGTTGTTAAAATAACTTTAGCTTTGTAATTATTTCTGTCATTAGGGTTACTGAGTCTGATTGATTCCTGCACCATAAGTCAAACAATTGGTGAATGACTATCTTAATAACCAACTGAATTACTGATGATCGGCTTGGTTTTAGCATATCCTTTAATTTACAGGGCTGGACCTTAGAACGTATGTAAGTTCAGTGGTCTGACCACAAAACTGCCGTAACTATGAAAACTTTTGACTTTTTATTTTTTAGATGATATATCCACAAACCCATGTGACATGATGCAAGTTTCTGAATTACTTTTGTATCTTCTTTGGATAAATCTGTTGTATTCCTTATAACTTCATTTTGCCTTGTTATGTTCGACTCTTTAGAAGTGGTTTGTGGTTTATGCATATGCTCTATAAGGTTGGCTGACATTAAATTATCACTTAAGTCATTAAACCTTCCCTTTAGATAAAATAAAAGCTATGCATTATTTTGAATACAAATTCAAAAATAACCAAAAAGATGAATCAATATATAGGCTTTTAACATTAAAGTCTTATACAAATAAGGTTGGAAATGCTTTCCATAAAATTATCTTGCTACTCATTTAATTTCCTTGAATTAATCAATATTTATAATTATCAGTTCTTGTATGCACTATATGTATCTTTATTTATCTTAAGACTCCTGTATTCATCAGCAAGCTCCTCAGAGCCTCAGAATTCCTGTGACTTTGCTGGCAGGTAGATCTTTGAGTTTCATTTTATGCAAATTGAATATTTTTGCATAAGCTTCTGAAAGTTTACTGTTATGCCCTTCTCTTGTTATAGGATTCTCCTTTTATGTTTTCTTTAGTGAGATAGTACACAATGTTTTGTAGGTACGAAGTAAATATTTGCTGAATTAGTGAATGAAGTTGGCATATTAACATCTTAAGAAATGGATTTTTTTTTTTTATTTTTTTTTTTTATTTTTTTTTGACAGGCAGAGTGGACAGTGAGAGAGAGAGACAGAGAGAAAGGTCTTCCTTTGCCGTTGGTTCACCCTCCAATGGCCGCCGCGGCCAGCGCGCTGCGGCCGGCGCACCGCGCTGATCCGATGGCAGGAGCCAGGAGCCAGGTGCTTTTCCTGGTCTCCCATGGGGTGCAGGGCCCAAGCACCTGGGCCATCCTCCACTGCACTCCCTGGCCACAGCAGAGGGCTGGCCTGGAAGAGGGGCAACCGGGACAGAATCCGGAGCCCCAGCCGGGACTAGAACCCGGTGTGCCGGCGCCGCTAGGCGGAGGATTAGCCTAGTGAGCCGCGGCGCCGGCCAAGAAATGGATTTTAACGATTGCTAAATATCTATACTTTCTTTTTATTACTAGTTTCTTCCCTGATCATAGATTAGGTCTAAATGAAAAGCTCTCCTAATCATCTGACACACTTGTGGCAAAATTCCAACATGAGTAAAGCAATCATTTTATCTAAAAATTAATGAAGTGGGGAAAAAAAAAAAGGGAATCACAGTAGCATAAGTGGATGTCATGTCAAATGCGATTGAAATACTTAGAAAAGGAAAATTGCAGTCTATTAGGAACCTATGAGTTTGAAAAGTTCCAGTTCATTTGTATGCTTACTTTTAAATGTACTTCAGCTGAATTACTCAAATTCTGAGGATATTAGCTGTATACTAATTAGCAGTTAGTAGAATATCAACCTTTTATTTTCACGTGGGTATACTTAAGTGGTGTAACTGAGCAGCACTGTAATCAGTGTCCTAATTTTGTCTCCTTGAGAGACTGTACTTTTACAGCCCTTTCCCCAAATAATAATTAGTGGCGTAAATTAAATTTCTGCAATTCTGCTTTATAAAATAATGTGATGAACTATAAGCAGAAAGAAGAACTGAAAAAAGTAAACAACCTTTAATTCTTAAAAATAGTACTCCTTCAAAAACCGAGATTTCTAGAGATCTTAGTTTATTTTCCCATACTTGTATGACCTCATTTAATTGCTAAATTGAGTATTATTGTTCCAGAGTACATATGAAAGCATGAGAGAATCCTGATAGCTAAATCTCTGCTGTATGTTAGGACACGTCACATCCTTCAGTCTTTATAACAGACAAGGGAAAATTCCAAGGTAAGTAAAAAAATATCTCAAAACCACATTTGGAAATTGTTTACCTGTATTCTCCCTAGCACCTAAATCAGAACTTTTCATCAGATTACTATGAGTAGTGCATTCTTACCTGTGAGGAAGCTCACTTCTCAGGTTTACCTGGAATGGTTTATTATAAAAATATTCTTATACTGATTTTGAAATATTTTTTCTTTGATAGACTATGTTTACTGGAGGTCTCATGGGTAGACAAAGGCTGCGATATAAGGATAGAAATGAGTCCTTTCAGTGACTCTTGGGTGAATTAAAAAAAAAAAGCATAGACATGACATTGAATTAATGAAATACAAGAAAATAAGACGCAGGGAGAATAATGGTTATAGTATAACAAGTTCAGTTATCAGCAATGTAGAGAATTAAGGGTGAGAATTGTGGTGCATCATGTTAAGTCTCTGCCTATGATGTCAGCATCCTATATGGGTGCTGGTTTGTGTCCTAGCTACTCTACTTCCAATCCAGCTCCCTGCTAATAGCCTGTGAAAAGCAGTGGAAGATGACCCATGTGCTAGTCCCCTGACATCCATGTGGGAGACCTGCAAGAAGCTCCTGGCTCTTGGCTTCAGCATGGCCCAGCACTTATTGTTGTAGCCATCTGGAGAGTCTCTCTCTCTCTCTCTCTTTCTCTCTCTCTCTCTAAAACTTTGACTTTCAAATAAATAAATGAATCTTTTTTAAAAAGGGAGAAATTAGATCAGCAGTACTTCAACAGAGTAGGAAGCTTGTATAAAATCTTCCAGGGTAATAGGCTTATACTTTGAGGAAAGCCTCCCAAATGTTTCTATTTTAACATTAAAAAATGATTTATTAACTTATTTGAAAGTCAGAGTTACAGAGAGATAAAGAGAGGGAGAGAGAGACCTACCACCTGCTGGTTCACTCCCCAGATAGCCACCATTGCCAGGGCTGAGCCAGGCCAAAACAGGAGCCACGAACTTCATCTAGGTCTTGCATATGAGTGGCAAAAAGCCAATCACTTACGTCATCTTCTGCAGTTTTTCTCAGGCCATTAGCTGGGAGCTGGATTGGAAGAAGAGCAGCAGAAACTAAAACCGACACCCATATGGAATGCCAGCATTGAAATCAGCTGTTTCTGCTATGCCACACCATCAGCCCCAAAAGTATTTCTGAAGTGTTCATCTGCCTGAGAACAACTGAACCAAGATTCTGTTAGGTCAAAAATTCTAGAAACTCTTAGAGAAGAACAAAAGTGATAACTATAAAGTCAGTATGAAGTAACATAAAGCCAGAGGAGGGGAATCTTTAGGACTCAGATTAAAAACCATTTTTCTTTTCCTAAAGCAAGGTTACCATGGAAACACCTCAGCCGGCAGGGCCTGTGAACCTGGGCAGCCAGCTCAGGGCTCAGTTCTGAATGGAATCCCTGTGTCAAAGAGAGTACATAAGCATGGTCGGTCATGCTTATCTAGAGCTAAGAGCTAAGATTTTAAACATCAAAAGCAGAAATGTCTAGAACATGTTGTCTGATAGAAGCAAAATCTGAGCCACATAAGGGGGTCAAAATTGCTGGGTATAAATGAAATTAATTTAAAACATTAAAGAAGTGGAATCAAGTGAAAGTGATTTTAATAATATATTTTATTTAATCCAGTATATCCAAAATATCACTTCTATAAATAATCGATGTACAAGCTATTAATGGAATTTTTTTATTATTATTTGACATGTAGAGTTATAGACAGTGAGAGAAAGAGACAGAGAGAAAGGTCTTCTTTCTGCTGGTTCAATCCCCAAATGGCCACTATGGCCAGTGCTGCGCCACTCTGAAGCCAGGAGGCAGGCGCTTCTTCCTGGTCTCCCATGCGGGTGCAGGGCCCAAGCACTTGGGCCATCTTCTACTGCCCTTCCGGGCTACAGCAGAGAGCTAGACTGGAAGAGGGGCAACGGGACTAGAACCTGGCACTCATATGGGATGCCAGTGCCACAGGCGGAGGTTTAAGCAAGTGAGCCACAGCACTGGCCCCATTAATGGAATATTTTACATATTGTATTGGTACAAAGTGTTTGGAATTTGTATATGAGTTTTATAGTACAGCTCAGTTTGGACTAGTCTTATGTATTTCACTTGTTTAAAAGTTGCATGTGGCTAGTAGCCATAGCATTGGACAGTAAAGATCTGAAACACAAATATCTATAAGAGTTTATATCACTATGTCTAACTCAGTTTAGTTTGTCAATCTTCCTAAAATACCTGGCAGATAGAAGTGGTTAAAAGCTTGGGTTCTCAAATCAGACCACCTGGAGAATGATGTCTACCACATAACAGCTATGTGTGATCTCGAGCTGTTCACATATCCTCCCTATGGCACAGCTTGTTGATCTGTAAAAGAGAAAAACAATATTTTTCTTATGAGGCTGCTGTGGACATTAAATAATATAAAACAAAGGTTCGAATATAAGTGGCACATATTAAGAGCTCAGAACATATGATTGAGGAGCCGGTGCTGTGGCATAGCGGGTTAACACCCTGGCCTGAAGCTCCGGCATCCCATATGGGCACCGGTTCTAGTCCCGGCTGCTCCTCTTCCAATCCAGCTCTTTGCTATGGCTTGGGATAGCAGTAGAAGATGGCCCAAGTGTTTGGGCCCCTGCACCCACGTGGGAAACCTGGAAGAAGCTCCTGGCTCCTGGCTTCGGATTGGAGCAGCTCTGGCTGATGCAGCCATCTGGGGAGTGAACCAGTGGATGGAATACCTCTCTCTCTCTCTCTCTCTCTCTCTCTCTCTCTGTAACTCTGCCTGTGAAATAAATAAAATAAATCTTAAAAAAATATGATTGAGATTGTTTTGCTCTTGTTAAGCTGGCTTTGAATGTTGCAGTTGCTCAAGACTCAGTTCAAGATTCCTGTGCCTTTTTTTTTTTTTTTTTTTTTGCTAGGCAGAGTTAGAGAGAGAGAGAGAAAGAGAGAGAGTTATAGACAGTGAGAGAGATACAGAGAGAAAGGTCTTACTTCCTTTGGGTTACCGCACAAATGGCCTCTATGGCCAGCGCGCTGCACCAATCCGAAGCCAGGAGCCAGGTGCTTCCTCCTGGTCTCCCATGCAGGTGCAGGGCCCAAGCACTTGGGCCATCCTCCACTGCCTTCCCAGGCCACACCAGAGAGCTGGACAACTGGGACAGAATCCGGCACCCCGACCAGGACTAGAACTTGGGGTACCGGTGCTGCAGGCAGAGGATTAGCCTAGTGAGCTGTGGCGCCAGCCCTGTGTTTTTTTTCTATACCTTATCCAGGACATTCTATTTATTCCAAGGGCTTAAATTCTCATCTCTATGACAATTCACAGATTTTATCTTGGGTTCAGACTTCTCTTTTCCATATTCAGATAGCAAATAGAGTCCTAGAAAGATCAACTTAAATCACTGAAAATTATCTCAGTATCTACAGATTCAAACTAGAACTCAGAATCACTTTGCCTGGTTTCTACACTCTTCCAAATAAGCAGTGAGTAGAGGAATCACCCTTTTCTGACAGGAATCAACATCTGTACATAGAAGCAAGCCTGAAATTTAGAAATCATGTGAATCCATTTTCCCTCACATCCTGTCATCAAACTTTCTATGAAAAAAATTTCCTCTAACTTCTTAAATCCATCTACATTTTCTATATGTTCCTAACATCATCAGCTTACCCAATATATCATCTCTTCCTGGAGTATTGCAATAATTTCCTAAATATTCTGCCTTGATCTATTGTAGATATCAATCAGATTGTTTAATTACTAATATTATAAAGCTTAAATAATTTCTCAAGTATTCAAATATTGATGACCAAAATCTTTGCAGTGACTAAGAATTCAACACTGTCCAGCCTTTCCCAAGGCCTAGTCATGGTGATTTACTTTCAGTTTATTGTGCTTCCTCTTGTCTCAGGTCATTTGCAGAAGTTAATCCATCTGTGCAGAATTCTTTCTCCTTTGTTTTCCTAGTTAATCCCTACTCCTCCTTAAGTCATCACTTCAAATATTACTTCTTTTAGTGCAATCTTGGTCTGCTATGATTTATAGTCTCACAACTATCACCATCATAGTTTGTGACACATTGAAATTATTGAATAATAGTCATTTTGCCAGACTGTAAGTTTGATGATAGAAGGGGCCATTGTTTCATTATATCAGTATTTTGTTTTTAGCATGACATATAGTTGCTGTTATGTAGAGGATGCTCCATACATATTATAGACAAAACATCAGGAACAAGAATATAATTTACAGTGGAGGCAAGGCACAAAACCTCCATAGAAATGAAATCACTTTTTTTATTGTAACATAATTCTGTTTCCCCAAGATTCTAGCACAGGATTACTTCTGTTATTACTAATATTACTATCATTGTTAATTACTACTTCTATTAATACTAATTTTATTATTATGCTTCCTATTCATTGAAATTATTATAATTTTGGCTCACCATCACCTCCCCCCCCAAAAAAGATAGCAAGAATATTGCCTGACTGCTTCAGTACCTTTGATCTCTCTCCAAATCTTATGAATTTCTGCCTCCCAGTTATCTTTTTTTCATCCTGATTAAAGTCCAATAAAGAATGTTTTAACTCTGTTTCTGCATAGAGCTCTTCTGTCCACTCCAGCAAGAAAGCCAGAGCATTGCCCTCGGTAAGAATAGTCAGAGATTGGAGGAAGGAACCAAGCAGGATGATTCCTGAAATCTGAGAACAAACTAGAATTGCCTTAACAAGTCTGGGACCTGGAGACTTAGTGAACTGCATCTGGGGCACTTAGTGCATGGTGCAGCTGCAGGCATCTGGGTTAAAATAACCCATTGAATATTTTCTCTCATGAATGGATTTAAGTTAAAGAATGGCTTGTGTTATGTTTCTGGGGCCCCTATCTTGTTACATTGTAGGTGGCATATGCATACATATATATATAAATATACATATATATATTTAAATTATTAGCTTTGCAGTAATGAGAATAAAGATTTGAATAGCTGAAATGCATAAAAATGAATACCACACAGTAAGTTAATTTATGTGTGTTATATAACCTACCTCATCATTAAACATGCATGCAGCTTAAGGGTCAATATAAAGTATCTCCATTTTAAAAAGACTAGGACCCAGACATATTGATGATAAAAGCAAAACATACATAAAAAGATGGCTTCTGCTTAAGGATGCATTACTGGGCTGACACTTCTTTTCATTACAATGCGCTGCAATGCTCTATTAAAGAGAATTGTTTTTAAAAATCCATCTGTCTATATTCTTAATCCTGAACTAAAAAATGCTCTCTACACTCCTTTTTCATTGGTGCAGTATGCAATTTTCTGCATCCTATTCACTTCCTTGGAGGATCTCAAAAGGGTTACATCAGGGCAATCGGGCATTTTTTAAACCATTTGGAAAATGTACAGTGATAAGAAAAAGTACCCACTGAAGAGCCTGTTTCCATCAATCTCTGAAAGAAATGTTAGGTTATACAGTCAGTCCTAGGACCTAGTCAGGAGCATGATGTGTTTTATATTTTAGTATCATTCACAATTCCACTGGTAGCTACACTTTGAAACAGAACATTGCTTCACATGCATTAATTTTAGTTCTGTATTCATTAGAAAATCCTGCTTTATTTAATAATAAAATTTTTTCAAGGTTAGGAAGCAGTTTCCTACTACAGACTGAAGTATATGGCTTTTTACTTAATTGTGCCAAAGAACATAAGGTTGAATTTGCAAGTGTTAGTAACTAACAGTTCTTCTTTTTGGTACTCAACAACATTGAAGTTCTAGGATTGAATATAGTAATGTTTATCCTTGTTTTTAGATGAATAATTGTCACCTACATATTTATGCCAAAATCCTGAGAAATCTGTTCCTATAAAATAAGCAAATAAATAGGGTAGATATTGTTGTACAACTGGTTAAGCTGCTGCTTGGGATGCTACTTCCTATTTCGGAGCGCCAGTTCAAGTCCCAGATGCTTTTTTTCCAATTCAGCTACCTGCAAATGCACCTAGGAAGGTACCAGATGACAGCCCAAGTACTTGGATTCTTGCTATCCATGTGGGGAGACCCAAATGGATATAGGGATATCTGGGTTTCTGGCTTCTGGCTGGCACAGCACCAGTGAACCAGTAAATGGAGGAGAGCTCTCTTTCTCCCACCTGGGAGACCTAGGTTGAGTTTTCAGCTCCCAGTTTCAGCCCAGCCCTGGCCATTGAAGACCTCTGGAGTCATTCTCTCTCTCTCATTATCTCTCTCTCTCAGCTCTCTCTCACCATTTTCAAATTAATTTTAAAACATTGTCATCATTAACACATGTTCTTGCTTGTGGAAAGTTGCCCTATTTTTTTTTTTCCAAAAAGAAAACTGTGTCTTAGTTTATACAGGTAGAAAGTAGTAAAATAATAATTTAAGCCCTAGATATCTCATGAGCATAAGCTCTTGATCACAAACTGATATTACTTCCTAATTCGTAGCTGCTGGGATTACATTAGTGTTTGACAACTAGCTTCATGTATTGATGATATGCCATTAAATGAACTTTTAATTTACTTTAATATCCTGTGAGTAATATGTTTGTGAAACACATGCAAGTTTGTATGGGTGTAGATGAGATACCATTGTGCATGTGCACATGACTGACAGACCCTGGAGTTTCAAAGTGCCTTTATAAGTCCAGTCTCCTGAACTCCCAGGAGAATCTTTATATATTATCCTATGTACAAAGATGTGGAAGCCAAAATAACAAAAATTTTATTTGAATGTCATTTGTAAACAAATTTCTCTCTTAGAGACAAGGCAATCTTCTGAAACTAACAGAGGACTAAGAGCAAGGTGACTGGTTCCAATTCTGCCACTCACCTGCTTAATAGTAGATTCAGCTTCCTCCTCTGAGAAGACAATAATTGAAGACAATAATTCCAACCCTTGTCAAGACACACATTAAGATTCACATACTTAGTGTTCATTACATAAATGAGGATCATTAGCTATTGTTTTCTAGACTTACAGGAATTTTACTTGTCAGGCTGAGAAAGCCAATGTCTTTTTGAGATAATTCTTAAAGGAAAGGTGGGTAACGGACTGGAAGAAGAGCCATATGTGGAAGTGATCACTTCTACAATTATCTGGAAGTGGAAGTCACCCAATGCTGCAGAACCACACTCACATTAGCAGCATTAGCACATTTCCTTTGGGTCTTAAGTTGCCATTTTGAATTATGTTTTCCAATAAGGCAATTTTATTGCAGTACCAAGGATTTAGTTACTGGCATAATAGCTTCCCAAGACAGAAGCTCAATATGTGTGGGACTATGTTTGTAGCATATATATAAATTACCTCTCCTATTCTTAACTGTAACATTTCATGCCTTCTACGAAATATATTTTGGTGCCTTTTCAAAAACCTATGTTTTTTTATACTTAAAAGTAATTATTTGCTAAATGCATATTTTGAAGGGAAAAGTCAATCTTGAAGCTTTCTTTGGATCATCAAACATTTATAAATATTGACAAGGGGGCATACAGTCTGAATCATCCTTACATTAATGTTTTGTCTATTAAAGTGATCAATTAATCAAATAAAAATAATTCAAAGTAGTAAACTTTCTATTGATTTATTCTTCTAGGGGCCTTCAAAAAGTGGAAACAATTTAGGCTGTTTTCAATGTGTTTTCCATCCCATACATTAAGTTCAGAATAAGCTATCTCAAAGACGGTGTTTGTAGACCATATTAAATGGTGTTATATTAAATAATGGCTTTTGTGTTACATTTTTATGAAGCTAAGGGGCTGTGAATGCTAGTTAGTGAATTTGTAGATTAAACTCAAAATATGAGGGAGCATCATGGACTTTCAAAGTTGCCCATTTCTTAATCTGCTTTTTCTGTGAATATGCTACCTTACATTGCAAAGAGGAATTAATGTTGCAGATGGGTTTTAGATTGTAAATCAGCAGCTCTTAACATAGGGAAACAATCCTAGATTATCTATGCAATGCAATCACGAGGGTCCTTAAAAGTCAAAGTAGCCAAAAGAGAACCACAGAGATGGTGGTGTGAAAATAATTTACTCAACATTTCTGTCTTTGAGATGGAGGAAGGGACCAAAGGACTCAATGGGTTTTTAGAAGCTTGACTGGAAGCCAAGAAACAGGTTTTCTCTTAGAGCCTGCAGAAGTGAGTACAGCCCTTCAAACAATCTGATATTGGCCCAGTGAGGCACATTTCACACTTTTGACATGCAGAAATGTAAGGTAGTAGGTTTGTCTCATTTAAGCCTCTGAATGTGTGATCATTCAATATGGAAGCAATAGAAAGCTAATGTATAAGTGAGCATCTGATTAGCATTTTATTGTTTCAAAATCTACTAATATAATTCTTTCAGCACAGAAATCCATTTACTGACAGTTCTAAGTTTTTTTTTTCTTATAAATATTTTATTTATCTGAGAGGCAGAGTTACAGAGAGAGGGAGAGACAGAAAGAAAGGTCTTCCATCCTCTGGTTCACTCCTCAAATGGCCTCAATGGCTGGAGCTAGGCTGGTTGTAAGCCAGAACCCATGAGCTTCCTCCAGGTCTCCCGTGTAGGTGCAGGGGCCCAAGGACTTGGACCATCTTCTACTGCTTTCCCAGGCCATAGCAGAGAGCTGGATCAGAGGAGAAACAGCTGGACACAAACCGCCACCTATATGGGATGCCTACAGTGCCACAGCACTAGTCCCCTGGTTTTATTTTGGGGGAGGGGATTCAGAGAAGCTTATGTCCTGCAAGTATTCCGAGTATCCTCTAGCCAATATCTGAGTCATAGTCACTGTAGCCAAGCTTCAGCCAGTCACAAACTGCCATATCATCAGCTTATACTCCTTTGAGGCAAATGCCTCATGAGCCCAGGACACAGTAAAGCAAAAGCTCAGCTGTAACCAAACAATCTATGTCTATAAATCACTTCTATTTTCTCTCTGTAAAGACTACCTGCCCACAATGCTGGGTGGGCCTCTGTGAACCTTTTCTCGTTCTGAGTGCGACCCAATACATGAGTCATCCTTTGCTTAAAGAAACTCCACTAAATTTAATTTGAAGTTTTTCTTTCAATAAGAAGTTGAGTACAGAGTGCTCTGAGAGCATATAGAAGCTTGCCTAGCCTAGATGTGAAAATAAGTTAGGGAGACTTTTTTTTTTTGGAAGAAATGTGATTTAATTGAGAGCTGAATGATTGGTAGGAATCAGTTAACTAGAGGAAATGTGGGTTAGAGTTGGATAGAGAGTTAAGTAGAGAGAACATTTCAAGGCTAGGAACTAGTGTTAAGCATAAAAACCTAGAGGTTAGAGAAATTGGAGCTCAGTAAGTATATGCTGTCTGGCCTTTCAGAAAAATAATGAGTCAACTTTTAGCACTCCGAGTGTTTCAGTTTCTTGTTAATTATGCACTGTGCTGTATATGGACATGGATGTAAAGGCAATGTGATGCTTTTAGTTCCAAGTTTTCTAAGCCTCTAGAAAACTCTAAAGATCAGAAAGACGTCTTCATCCAGTTTAGACTTGTTTTGAGTTACAGTGGAGACATAGAGTGGATTAAATTGTAGATAAAACCAGTACTGTTATTCTGGGCTTGTATCATGCACATATTGTTCTATAGGTTGATTTTTTTCTGTTTTCATATGCCAGATATAGTGCTCAGGGGGATAATTCATCTATAGCAGGGACCAAAAAAAAAGTATCATAAGTATTTGCATTTTTTTCACAAAATGTATCTCTGATTGAGCTCAAATTCATGCATTTTGAAATGAAAGTTAATAATCTATCAAGTAGAGATGTTTCATTTTGCTCTGTGTTTCAAACAAGAGTTTTAAGAATGTGGAGGCTATGAGATATTTTTGACTATGGTTATGTATAGGTGAAATTGGAAAATCTAAGCATAAAATTCTAGTATAAATGTTGAAAATCTTTCCTGTTCTAATCCTCCAAATATATTTTCCATCTGTACTCCCAATGAGCAGATCTCTTTTTTGAAGAGAATACTTGAATTGATTATAGATCCCTCTTTAGATTTGAGATTAGATGATCTGATCACCTCTCAAAGAGCTTCCTCCTAAATGACATCATCTTGGAAGTTAGTTTCAACCTATGAATTTGGGTAGTGGGAACAGTAACATGCACACTTAGCAGGAAAGGAAGACTGGAGGAAATGGGAGTTGTCTTTAAAAATGAAACTCAAGAAGAGGTGACAGGTGGTACGTCAGAGGTGTTTATAACATGAAATTTATCTGTGGTAGATAACAAATAATGCTAATTGGAGGCTTTATTTATATTTAATTTATATACTAAACATTTAATTTATTTAAACTACATTTTACTTATTTAAATTGTAATGGGCTGTAACATATTCACAGAATTATACAACCATCACCACAATAATTTTGGGTACTGAGATGAATGTTTTTCCAAATATCCATCTCATTTTTGCGCTGTTCAGATGAGTTTTCTGACACTTTACTCTCATGGTGTCATCTCAACATGTGAGACTTAAAGGAAAATGTTGTAATGCTTTCTCAAATATTGCAGTGACTTGATAGAACCTAGCATTTTAAAAAGTACAAGAAAAATCAAGAATTTTGTGAGTGAGTTGTTCTGTTTGTGAGGAGACCAAGCAGAAGTATTGAATTGTGTAAATACAGTCAATTTTAGTTGAATGACACCCATTTCATATTCGTAATTTTAGCATCTTTAACTTAGTCTTAAAATGGACATACTGTAAAACTACATAAGTAGACTTAGGCAAATAACTGTATTTGGATATGTAAATGTCCAGTTAACTAAATTTGGAAGTTGAAAGGATGTCTTATAATGCACAATGGGCCCATTTTAATTTAATTTAATTCTCTGGTCTTGACATGCGATTCTTGGGAGTTGCTTCCCAAAGAGAAAATCACTTCAAACAGAGCTGTAGGCTTGGATATGCTCCACAGGGATAAGAAGCATGGGAAGGAAGAAAAGACATGATCATAGCAGATAGATGAGAACTGACATAACCGCCCATGAGTCTTGCATGCAGCCTAGACGGAATGAGGCTCCATAAATTAAATCCTGTGATTCCAATAAAACAGCTGACATATAAGGTTGACTGAATTGGAAAAAAAAGTGGGTCAAGGCAAAGCATAATTTCTGTGGATGACAAGGCTGCATCAACTTCAGTTTTCCTTCTTAAACTTTGCATTCAAAGTAATGGCATTTAATTCCTTATCAGCCTACCAAAGTTTGTAAATGGTCAGAGCAGCTGAGCACAGTGGTGAAGTCTGACATGATTTGTGTCATTGTTTGTCACTCCTTCTTCCCCTAGATAGAGAAGTACACTTCCTCTTCCTGTGGACATTAAGCACGACAGCTTGCTCTGGCCACTGAACTGTGTGTGGCCTGGTATGAAATTGCCACTTTTGGGAGGAGCATCTCTGTCCTTTCTTCGGCCATGGGAACAGCAGCATTTAAGATGCTTTTGGATTGTATTCCCACACTGCGGATTCCAGACTATCTGAGGAGCAGAATACTGCTTATGTCCTGTCAACATTTCATGTGATTGGAATGGAAAATAACCTTGTTTCCAGTAGTCACAGATAGCATAATCTAACAAAAACAAACAAATATACCTTATACTCATTGCATAAAATCAAGGAAGTCAATGGTAGTATAAGGAACAAGATTGGGTCAGAAACTGTATGAACTCAGTAGTGATAGGAAATAACAACCAGGGTGGAAGTAAAGCCAGCAGTTCTCTTGATAATGACTGTGATGGGGGATAACACGATCTGTTTTTATTTTTATGTCTTTATCTGCAGTGTTACCTGGTAGGTGAACTGGTCACTATCAAATTAGCCCTCACTTCTAACTAATGTTTTATGTTCTTTAGGAGTGAAAAATTCCCAGAAACTTTAACAAATCAGGACTCTCAGGGGTGATTGCTCCAGTAAAGAGATAGGTTTATAGCAAAACACTTAAATGAACAACTCCCTGCTTGGCCTCCAGTAACTTTGTCCCACCCCTTTGGGGAGCAGTTGGCTGAAACAGGGCAGAGCAGTATCGTTGCACAGTTTACAATAGCAAGAGCCCTTAAGTGAAAAAGAATCTGACATACTTGCTGCTGAAAACAGCTGAATGAGACCTGTGCTTTATTTCTAAATTTATTTAAACTATCGTGGGAATTGTAGCTTATTTGTGTTCATTCGTCCCTTTGGACTCCTAAGACGAGAAAAATAAAATGCACAATGAGCTTCTATGTCATGTGATGAGGTAAAACTAGACTTATGACTACTGTTTTGTCATTATTTCTGATGATAATATGTCCGATGCAGTATTCTTTCCTATAATTATGTCATTGTATATGTAAAAGTTGGTAGAAGAATTCTAAACCTCCATTGAGATAATCTACTTTGAAAACACCAAAAAGGCACTGTCTCTGACCTTAATAAGATCCCATATATAAACAAAATCTACCAGACAGCTACACTTAAGCTTACTGTTTACAGTTTTTAAAGATCCCTTATGTTGTCATATGCAAATTGAAAAAAGAACCAAAACAAATGGTTCATTAAACTATTACTCCTCAGACTATAACATCAAAATTGGATTTGATATATTGAATACTAACATATATATAAAACCATTAAGGCTTAAGAGAAATTAAACTCTAAGAAAGACCTGTTAATTTTTAAATGTTTCAATTAATTTTAAAATGACACCATTATCTCTTCATTCCCCCACACTGCTTTTAATTACTCCCTTTTGAGTTGGAACTGTTGGCTATAATTAAATTTTTGAAATGATGTTATGCAGGAAATAGGAAACATACAATGTATAACTGTTTTGTATCAGGTCTGTTAAAGGGATAATTAATTTTCATAAGACATAATAGAAAAATTTAATGAAAGGCAATTCTTATTTTATTCCTGCTTTAATCCCAAAGGAAATCTGGATACTAAGAATTTACTGTTTCATCGCTTTCAGAGAATATTTAGGATTTTATTAGGAAATAAAAGAATCTTTCATGCAAAAAAAATCTCAACTCCCAATTCAATTTATTTTTTTTCATTTTTTTCCTACCGTAAGTGATTACTCTCATACCTAAAGGGTGCA
Source organism: Oryctolagus cuniculus (assembly GCF_964237555.1). Classification (NCBI taxonomy): domain Eukaryota; kingdom Metazoa; phylum Chordata; class Mammalia; order Lagomorpha; family Leporidae; genus Oryctolagus; species Oryctolagus cuniculus. The sequence goes on along the minus strand of NC_091432.1, from coordinate 192,317,384 downwards.
TTAAAGAGGTGTAGTGCATTAGTCCAACCTGTTTGAGGCAAGAAATTTCAAATATTCATAACTTTTTCATGTACAGTAAACCCTTATCATTTGTGAATGATCCCTCCAGGGAACTTGTCAATCCTCAGATTCATGAATATCTAGTTAGCATATGATTGCTTCTACAAAATGAATAAATGATAATGAGGAGAGAACAATGAAATAGTTGAGATGTGTCTTTTAGTCCCTCTGGTAGGCTCTCTCACAAACTCAGTGATTCACGCTTCACACCTGCCTGGAAGTGCTTAATAATAATCCATGTTTCTGCAAAATGACAAAACTGACTACAAGTCTTGGAACTTTAGGCACTCCTGGAATGGGAGCTATGAATGTTAAACCTATAATACTAAGAGTCCACTTTGTTTCTTTCTAAAAGTATAAAAAACTGAATGGTGGATGTTCTATGCACAGATGTACGGGGATTGAAGTGTAGTTCAGAACTTTACTATCCTGAAATATAGTAAATAAAGTTTTCCAGTAAGCCATGGGCATGGGTTACTATATGAAAACAAATCAGTTCAGGATGGAACATATAGTTGCCTCTTAAGTATGTGCAGTACTGAATACTTAAATTAACATGTTCAGAAATGCATGCATTTCTATTATACTTGCAGTACAAACTTATTATGCTAAACTTTAAAAAATACTCCTAAATCAATATCTGATTACCACCTTCATTGTCTCTCACACTGGATTATTTCATTCTTTTTCTTTAGACAAATAAATCATTTTAAATTTAATGTGTCAATGTAGCTACATGTATATAATATATAATATTAATATTTTATCAAAGTAGATAAGTAGCTATTTTTAAAAAAAGAGGTTATGACTCACACAGGTTACCCTCACCAGTAAGAAAATCAATCTGTAATTTGAACCAAGGGCTTTCTGATTCTGATAGTCTATGGTTCTTTTTACATACAGAACTACAGTGAAATAGTAGAAAGCAAAACTGTCAGCAATAAGTTGGTTATCTTAGTAGGTCAAATGTAAGGACAGCAAAAACCATTACAACATTAGCAGTACTAACAATGGCATCATTTATTGATGGTTTACAAATGCTTACAGTTGAAAATATACTCAGAGAAACTTTCCTGTGCAAAGACCAATCTACCCCATCCCTTCCGCTGCTTTGCAACCATTACCATTCATTGTATTCTTTCTGTATATTTTTTTCTTTCTTTGACACTCTCCCTCTCTGCAGCTTTTTTTTTTAGAAAGTCTAGGTCCTTACTTTCTTTTTTGCCACTCTCTTTTACTTTATCTCTTCTTATTTTCCTTATCACTTTGCCATTATATTAAGCCTGATGGCTTTACCTCTATCTGTGACCTGGGTATCATTTGATCATTAAAGTTTCTGTAAAAAAAAAAAAAATACAGAATGGGAAATTAGATAAATTTTTCAAAAATATATATTGAAGCAAATACATTTGAGCTCAGCATTTTAACAAATAATATAGCTTAGAACTGCAGCCTTTACTTTTTAGGCTAAAATATATAATTGCTATTTTTATAGGTTTGGAAGATCAAGTATTAGCTATTTCTTTTTTTTAATGCTTGTTTATTTTCATTTCATTTGGAGGGCAGAGAGACAGAGATAGAGAAAGACAGTGTTATCAGGAAGCTGGATTTGAAGCATAGGAGCTGGGACTATAGCTAGGCACTTTGATATAGAATATGCATGTTCCAAACATCATCTTTACTTGCTGCACCAAATGCCCGCCCCGATTGTATCTTATGATTCACACGGTTCAACCTAGTGTTATTTCCTGAACTTCGAATGTGTGTGAAGGAATTACAGACTACTTTCTTCTTTAAGGCACTGCATATATTTTAATTTCTAAAGATATTCATAGATTTTGGAGAGCTGCAATACAATAGCCTTAATCAGAGTTTGTCTCCATGCTGTCATTAGTTGTCAGAGTTCAGTTTCTTCTTAGCACTTACCATGTTTCTTTTTGAAAGTCAGCCATTATATCTCATTAGGAACATAGTAAATATTAATTTCTTCCTTCTAATTGTCACATTTCTGAGAAAAATAACTCCAGAAACAGCCAAGAGTCAATTTCAGTCTTTTCTCTTTAATTATTCCCCAACTCATCTCAGTGTAACTTTATAGATATGATTCAAATATCTTCAGTGATAAAAACTTGGTAATGGAGGACGGATTCAGGATTTCAAAAGACTGCTTACTAAATATCAGAATGATCATTGCCAACTAAGGACTCACATTTAAACACAGTAACATTTATGTCAGTTTGGAGTAGAGAGAATGGATGCATAGGGCGTCTCTGTGCATGTAACTGTTCCTAAGAAATTATTCTAAGCCTTCTGTAGAAGTTGCTAAGAGTGACCCATGATGGTATGTTTTGTGGGTATTTTAAAGCATTACCTTTATACAATTAACTCATTATTTTCCTTTTACTTCAAGAGCTCATTCTCTTTTCTTAGCCCTGGAAAAGACAATACAACCTCCATTCATTTCCAACAGTTCTATTAATGATGTGTTTCTTCTTTCCCATAATAAGTATACAGGAATGTGAAATGGAGAAATTTTGTAGTACAATGTTTTGTAGACATAGAGACCTATCAGCCACTTGTGCTACACACTTACATTCCAGGCCTCAGTTTCCAAATACGAAGATTGATGCAATATGTCGCTCCCTTGCCCGCAAAGGAACGACACTGCTCCCAGCTGATCGGTCTTCAGTAGACTTTTATTTAAACAGGATAGAAAGAGAAACCCTTGAGCTAGGGGAGCTCCGAAAGAAAGGGGAAGCTCCTGTCCTATATCACAAACGGCTTATATAGTATATCATTGCAGAAGCATGTAATGCAAGCTTAGTCCATGCTACAGTCCATGCGGCGGTGCTCCAATCGGGTGCCTGATCACGCACAGTCCCCCTTTTTTGGGGGGGGGGGCATCTAGCCATGAGCTAAGTCTTGGGAATGCTACCCTCTCCCATTCCACATTTAGGCATATGTGAGTTAGCCCTGATTTCTACCCTCACATAAATTTATTTTACTTGAATTCTATGATTTGAATATTTTTTTATCTGAAACTCAAATTGAAATTTAATCCCCATTATGAGATGTTAAGAGATGGGATGAGGTTGAATCTTTAAGAGGTTATTAGGGCTATCATAGATTAATCTCATGAATAGATTAATTTATTCATGTGATTTAATGAATTATTTTAAGTGTGAATCGGCTGTAAAAGCCAGTTTGTTTAGTATTCTAGCATGCTCCCTCTTTTGCCATGTGATACCTGGTGCTATTTTAAGACTTTGATAACCAGGAAGCCAACACAGTTACAGCCCCCTTGATCTTGGGTCAGAACCATGGGCCTAGATAAGTATATTTTTAAAATGACTTACCCTGCCTGTGGTATTGTGTTATTAGTAGTAGAAAATAGAGTAAGACCAGGTGGATATAGACAATATTGTCAAATAGGTGATAAATAATTAACAGATTGGAATAAGTAGTAAAATAAAAAAAATAAACATTTTGGTAGCATAGACTAACTTAAGGAAACTTTTTTTATATATAGAATGGCCCAGTAAAAAAAAACCCTCTTGAGACCTGAAAGATTAAAAGCATGTAATTGAGAAGAATTTGGAAAAGAATATTTCAGAATCAAGGAACCACAGTGAAGAAACTAAGAAATGGAAAAGGCCTTGTCATATTTTAAGATCAATTACAGCTTTATACTATTTTTTTTTTTTTTGACAGGCAGAGTGGACAGCAAGAGAGAGAGACAGAGAGAAAGGTCTTCCTTTTGCCATTGGTTCACCCTCCAATGGCCGCCGTGGCTGGCGTGCTGCAGCTGCCTCGCTGCAGCCGGCACACTGCGCTGATCGAAGCCAGGAGCCAGGTGCTTCTCCTGGTCTCCCATGCGGGTGCAGGGCCCAAGCACTTGGGCCATCCTCCACTGCCTTCCCTGGCCACAGCAGAGAGCTGGCCTGGAAGAGGGGCAACCAGGACAGAATCTGGCGCCCTGACCAGGACTAGAACCTGGTGTGCCGGCGCCGCAAGGCGGAGGATTAGCCTATTGAGCCACGGCGCCGGCAGCTTTATATTATTAAAATGTACAAAATGAATGGGGGAAAATATATGAGATAAATGTGAAAACATAAACATGGAGCAAATACTCTCTATTCTGGAGACCTCATACTACATCTGTCATGCCTACTAAACTGAATCCATATCCCTAGTTAAGTAGAACTTCTCTTGTAGCTATTGATTTGTATTGACTAGTTTATAAGATCTATAGATTTTCAAGTATTAATTACTTTTTACTTGATAGGTTTTTTTTTTCTTTTAATTTCAATGTTTATCATTCAAGTTCCAAACATTGTGTCACATCCTTGAAAGATTCCAAGGATCTGGGCACTGAGACTGTAGCATCTATTGGATAAATTTCCATTGGTTGAATCAAAGAATGGATTCCACATTGCAAGAGTAGAAGCAAGGAGGTCAGTAAAGAGGCTATAGTCATGTCAATGAATAATCGTTCTCACGTTTCCCATGATGAAGGAGTAGAGATGGAAACCAGTGAGAGGGCATTTGGCCTAACAGTTAAGCCACTGACTGCAAGGCTTGTATCCCATATCACAGAGTGCTTGGTTCAAGAGTCCCAACTCTTTTCCTACTTCCGGCATATGGGTACTCTGGGAAGCAGCAGAGAATGGCTCAAGTAGTTGGACTCCTGCCCCAGAATGGGAAATCCGTGTTGCATTCCCTTCTTCCAGCTTCGATCTGGCTCAGCCCTGGGCTTCTGGGCAATTGTGGAGTGAACCAAAGGATGGGAACTCTATTTGTCTGTTTTTCTTGGTGCATCTCTTTTTCTCTAAAAAAAGAGAGAAGAGACATGGAAAGTAGTAGACAAATCACAGGTACATTTTATTGGCAGAACTTACAGGCTTTGATAATAGTTGAGATGTAAGGGATAAGTGACAGAAAAGAACAAAAGATGACCCACAGCTTTTTAGCTTGAGTAACAGAGAGAATAACAAAGACATTTACCAAGATAGGAAAGATTATATAAGCCAGTAACTCTCAAACATCTAGCTTTGGGAATTTATTTTCATGTTAAAATTCTTAAAGCACCCCAAAGCTTTTGTTTATATAGACAACATATATTTCAATATTTATCATAGCCAAAATTAAAACTAATTTTAGAAATATGTATGAGTTCAATTAGAAATAATACTAATAACCACATGTTAAAGCATGTTTTATGAAAGCAACTCTGTTTTCTGAAGCAAAATATTAATGAAAAGGGTGGCACTGTTTGTCTTTTTTAATATCTGACCTAAGAGAAGATATTTGGGGTCTCATAAATGTTTCTGCATTTAGTCTACTGTGATATCACACATCATATAGCTTTTAGAAAAATATTGGTATCCACTTCTGATAAAATGGAGGTGAAAGGTAAACTATATCTCAGTATAATTATTAAAAGTTTTGATTTGTGGACTCCCAAGGTCTCTGGATCACATATAAATAACTCTGACTTAAAATAATAGATGATTTTCAGACAAGGTTGTCTCCTGTCCTGACTTTACTTCCCTTCTTTAGAAGAACAAGAGTTTTAAGTAATTTTCTTTGTTATTTTTCCAAAAATACATTGCCTTTATGTAACATTCTAGTGCATCCAAATTTAAATTAAGACAATTTTTCTGGAAACTCTGCCCCTTCATTTTCTCTTCCTACTTCTTAATTCATTGGGCTTATAGAAATTCATGACCTCAGTCTATCTCATCCTTCCTTGGCCTTTTGTGACTGAAGGACAGCGTCTCATAGGACCCAAGGAGGCAACTATCCATTTCTAAGTTCAATTATTAGCATGCAGACCAACTGGTACTGTATCACTCAGTGTCCCCCATTATTGTAATAACATTTCTCATGCTTATTTTGCTATATTTGCAGAACCAGTCCATTTCTGGGAGGGTAAGATGGAGACCATGAAATGTTATTAACCAAGAAATAAAACTACATTTTCAGACATTTGATTCTGTTCTTGGCAGACTGAATGTTCTGTGCACTTAGATGTATGACTTACTAATATTCAGTCTCTTGAGAAAGCATCCTTTTATGTCCTAGCTCTTGGCTTGAACAAACAGAATAAACATAGCATAGGAAAGAACAGAGAAATATATTTATGAAACCTGATCTTATAGTTCAAAAACATACTTACACACTCAACTTTAGAGAGCATACTTTTCCTTTGAAAGATATTTTTGGTCTGTAATGGAGATCTGGTATACTATGAGACTAAGCTATAAAACTGGACCAATTTCCCTAGTGTTAGGGCACTATTTAATAATTGATTTTTCTACTTATTGAAAAGAATTACTGTATAGTAGGAGAGTCAGTTCAAAGGATGAGTAATTTTATACAAATTATCTGCTTTTGTTTAATAGGAATATATCTTAAAATAGTTATGTAAGATAAAGGACAGTGAGAAAAAATTATTGAAGTTGTTACTAAATATAAAGCTAATATAAGTTTCGGATTATCTGAGAGTTCACATATATTAAACTATTATGGCATGTCAGGACATGATACTCAACACTTTTTAAATTTCTTATTTTTTTAAATATTTATTTTACTTATTTGAAAGACAGAGTTACAGAAAGAGGTAGAGACAGAAAGAGAGGTCTTCCATCTGCTGATTCACTCCCCAGATGGCCGCAATGGCCAGAGCTGCACTGATCTGAAGCCAGGGAGCCAGGAGCTTCCTCCGGGCAAAGACCCAAGGACTTGGGCCATCTTCTACTGCTATCCCAGGCTATAGCAGAGAGCTGGATCGGAAGAGGAGCAGACGGGGCCAGAACCAGTGCCGGCACTTCAGGCCAGGACTTTAACCCGCTGTGCCACCGTGCCAGTCCCTAAATTTATTTTCTCATACACTTGACAATAATCTATGCCCTGTGATCTTTAATAGGATATCTTCTGTTCTAAAAGAAACATTGATCTTATCCGTGGTTTCTGTTTATTCACTCATTCATGCAATCTTTATCCAAACATTTATTATTTATTTACTTACAATTTTTTTAAAAAAAATTTCAAAGATACAGTGACTGATAAAGAGAGAGAAAAAGAGAGAGAGAGAGAAATTTTCTATCCACTGGTTCACTTCCCAAATTCTGGCAATGGTCCAGACTAGGCCAGGTTGAAGCCAAGAGCCTAGAACTCCTTCTGGGTCTCCCACATGGGTTGCAGGGACTCAAGTGTTTGGGCCATCTGCTGCTTTCCCAGGCACATTAGCAGAGTGCTGGACTGAAAGTGGAGCAGAAGTGATTCAAACCACCACTCCAAACTGGAGTGCCATTGGTGGTGGCTTTAACCTGCTATGCCATAACTCTGGCCTCTCCGAAGATTTTTTTTTTAACATCTGCCATATTATGGTACTGGAGAGACAAAAATGAAAAAGAATTAGTTCTTGGTCAAAGACAGCATAAACTTATAGAGGAAAGAGTTGTAGAGCAAAGGATGTGTAAGTGCAATAGTAGAGGTAGAATTAAAAAGAGAATGAACACAGGAGATGAAGAAAATCTGACTCTTCTGAGCCAGAGGTTGCTATAGGAGTAGAAAACTGGCTGTGAGGAAGACTAAGAAGGTAAGCAGTGATGGGAAAGGTCAAGAAAAGAGAACTTTATTAACAGGAAAGAAAGTATTGACAAGCTGGATTGACAAAATAGATCTTATATATTCTGTTGGACAGCTGGCTATCAATCCCATTTGTAAAGAAATTAATACCTTAAGCTGTTAAATACATATCATATTCTCTTCAAATACTGTAGGATATAAAATAATCATTCAGTCGTCCTTTAGTCATGTAAGCATGTTTCTAAATTCCTTCCTGATAGGAAAGTTGAATTTTACTAATTTTACTAATAAGGGGAGCTAGATGAACTGAGCCTGTAGAGGCCTCATCAATATTTATATATTTGATAAAAGGAATCATTAAGAACATTGTATCAGGAAAGACAACATGTTAACAATGTGTATAGTGTACATCATTACTTCCTACTTAGCATCCTTTGCTCAGGTGAAACTAATTTAAAAATGCCTAACACTAAGTTTTGGTGAGTCCTGTAAATACTTGCTTGAGTCAGGCAGAAAATACGCACACACACACAAGGATGCTACAAAAAGTTCATAGCTATTGTAATTAAAAAGTGTTTACTTTTGTGCAAAATATTTGAAACCAATGCATAATGTTTTTATAATGCATATTTTCTGTGTACTTTTTGAAGACATTAAATATTAATTGCCTTTCTCGATGATTGGAAGGAAGTTCCAATTCTAATAGTCAAATTTATTAATGTTTTCCTTTGTTTTTGATACGTTTTGTGATGTATTTGGCTACACATGTTCTTATATGTCTATCCACCTATCTAATCTAGAGACTGTTCCATTTCCTTGGGGGAAATAATAGATTATTTTTTATGGAAATAAATCTTCAAGCCCCAGTGAAAACCAGTTTGATTGTATTTTCCATATATTGGCTACACGTACATAGATATATATAGAGAGTATATGGAAAATTCATAGCCTAGTGAGCTGCGGCGCCAGCCTCAACAACTTACTTTAAAAATACTTAAAATTATTTTTATGAGAATTAGGTTTACAAATATGAAGTCAATTTAACACACTTAGATTTTGAACTACAATAGACTTTCAAACTAAGTACTTATATATGTTGTTCTAAAATAGATACATAGCAACATTTATACCATCCTGGCATGGCTTTGTGGAAATTCACATTAATAAGTACCATAGAAACAGATTCTCTAAACAAAAATATGTACCTAACTGCCTCGAGTATTATGAATACTATATATAATGATTTTTTTTTTTAAAATCTTGTATCCAGGCACAGTTTCTCTTGTTTATTCGGAGTGGCTCCAATCATTTATTAAAAATGGCTATGTATTATAGTTATCAATTCAAAGGGTTCTGATAGTTATTTCTAAATTTAAACTTATCTCTGACAGGAGTTCAATCTGGTTAGTGTCAAGATATTTTTCTTCATCTATGCAATAAATTAATCAGTTGACTGCCATACACCATATATTCAGTACTGGGGTAGGCAAAACAAGAAATACAGCAGAAATTAAAAAAAAAAAAAACAGTTTCTACTTCAAGGATATTATAATTGTGCCATCTAAGCCAGGTATTTAATCCTAAATTATGAAATATGATCAGTAAGTGAAATGGGAAGGTGTAGAGTGAACATTGAATAAGGCCGTTTGGATCGGAAGGGAAAAAATAAGATGTTTGAGGATAGTAGTTTTTGTATTTTACCATATCCTTGTTATTTGTATCTTGCCTTAAATGGAAAACATGCTTCCTCTCTACTGTTTTTATATCCTATTACTCAGCTTTCTATTCATTTCCCAAAGTCCTCATTTTAGTAATATTCCAGGCACTGGCATACCATGGAAATATACACAGATAGTGAATACTCAGCATCTCTCAAATATGTATACCATTGCATACTTACTTTTGTATCATTGACTATGGCAAACAGAATGAAGCCCTTTTTTTTTTTTTTTGGTAGTAAAGTATTCAGTAATATTATGATAAAATATTATTTGGCATCTTGATGTTCTTTCTTGTCTGATTTCTTTTTTTTTTTTTGATAATCAAATCTTTATTGATTTAACTGTAACAGCAACCATTGGAGAGAATTTCATTTTCCCCCTAATTTCCAAACATGTGCTGGTTTAGAAGGTCAATTAAAAATACAGACAGGACATGGAGTCACACAGGACTGCCTCAAGGACTGCACAGTGCCCTCTGCTCTCCATCCACGACAGTGAAGTGGACGGGAGGGGGTGAGGGGGCAACACTCTAAGGAAGAAGCGGGGGGGGCGGGGAAAACCAAGGGAAGTGCTGGCAGTCTCCGCTTTCCATTCACAATGGATGAACTGGGCCATTGGTGGCACTAAGATAGAGATTTTCTTTTTTAAATAAAATATTTTAAAGATGCTTAAAATGGTGACACCTCAAAATATGAGTGTCCCCTGGGCTCTTGAAGACACCTGCTTCAAGGTTCACTCCTGGGGTGGCAGAAGGTCTTAGCACCCAGGCAGCAAGAGATGGGCTCCAGGTGCAGGTGGAGGCAAGGCACTGGCGCGGACACCAGGAAGGAACTGCAGCGCCATGCGAAGGTCCCTCCCCATTCCCCTGGTTCCCGGACAAGTGCCCAAGGCCTGGGCTTGATTCCTTAAGCTGAAGATGGAGAGGATGGGGTACAAGGGGGCAAGAACTGATTTCTTCCGCTCGATTCACGGACTTCTCTCAGTGAAGTGTGCCGGGATTTTGGTTTTAAGCACTGACAGGAGCTCCCTTTGGGTGGCCACATGATTATCAAGCACGGCAGCTTCTCTGCCACTCCCCGTCCATGGAAAGGTGGCAGGGTGGGAGTCAGGTGCCCTGGAAGTGTGTTTTAGCTCAGTGGTATTTTCCATCAAGCACCCATGCCATTCAGTATGGTCTGCCAGGACTGCTGCCAGAGGTTAACGAGCAAAGAGAAGACAGATCGTCTGCAGACTCAGAATTCTAAATCTAAACTTCACCAAAAGCTATCAACTTCTAGGACCTGCCTAGAGGAAGCTGGGAAAGGTGTCATGAGTGATTAACTGGAAAAAAGTAGTAAGTATCAGTCGTCCTTATATCTTCAGTTAGTCACTTCTAGAGCTAGCTAGGGAAACTCCCGCACAGGAAAACCCATTTCTAGAATGGGAAGGGCCACTGATTTCTTTTTAAAAAATATTCATATTGGCCGGTGCCATGGCTCAATAGGCTAATCCTCTGCCTTGCAGCGCCAGCACACTGGGTTCTAGTCCTGGTCGGGGCACCGGATTCTGTCCCGGTTGCCCCTCTTCCAGGCCAGCTCTCAGCTATGGTCCGGGAGTGCAGTGGAGGATGGCCCAAGTGCTTGGGCCCTGCCCCCACATGGTAGACCAGGAGAAGCACCTGGCTCCTGGCTTCGGATCAGTGTGATGTGCCAACCGCAGTGTGCCAGCCGCGGCGGCCATTGGAGGGTGAACCAACGGCAAAAAGGAAGACCTTTCTCTCTGTCTCTCTCTCACTGTCCACTCTGCCTGTCAAAAAAAAATTAATATAAAGAAAACAGATTTCATAGATACAGATGTAAGATAATAACCATATTTCCTTCCTTCCTTTACTCCCTCCCTCAATCAGCCTCCTTCCTTCCTTTTTTTTTTTCCTGTAATTTTTGCAAAGACATATTTTCAGTTTCCTCTATAGTCACAGGCTTAGGTTTCTTCCATGTCATTTAACATTGTTATTTGCTGCAGTTGATTGGCAAGGTTAAAAGACTTAATATACAGTGAGTGCCAAATGAAATCAGAGCCCATGGTCAGTGTGACATATTCTTTGCCCACTGTCCAAGTCAGTCTGGGATTATAGATAGAACACAGGGGTGCTATTTATAAGTGAGTTTCTAAAAGGAAACTCAAAGGAAGCTTTGGGAGTTGTGATCAGCCAGGATTAGGAAGACTGTGTGTTCCATGCAGGGATGATATATGGCAGAAGATTAGGGTCTCATTGTTTACATAGAAAATTGTGTAAGGGCCAGCGCTGTGATGTAGCGGGTAAAGCTGCCGTTTGCAATGCCAGCATCCTATACGATGCCCGTTCAGGACCTGGCTGCTCCACTTCCTATCCAGCTCTCTGCTATGGCCTTGGAAAGCAATAGAAGATGGCCCAACCCCTTGGGCCCCTACACCCACATGGGAGACCTGGAAGAAATTCCTGGCTCCTGGCTTCAGATTGGCACAGCTCCGCCCGTTGCAGCTAGCTGGGGAGTGAACCAATGATGGAAGACCTCTCTCTCTCTCTCTCTCTCTCTCTCTGACTCTCCTTTTCTCTCTGTGTAACTCTGCCTTTCAAGTAAATAAATAAATCTCTTAAAAAAAGAAAAAAGAAAGAAAATTGTGTAGAAAAGGCAAACTAGTACAGTCCCTGGTACAGCTACATCACAACATCCTATCTCTGCTTTGGAGAAAGAGGTCTGAGTTCTCTGCAGTTTTAGCTATAAATATAAAAATGCCAATTTCTCTATGCTTGTGGATATAAAAAGCACCTACACTTAAATACAAGTATATCTACCACTGGTTCTTTCTCTGGGATATCAAAAGATGGGCTACTCCAGTTGTCCAGTAGCATGAGATGGATTGGACTGTCCGATAAGTAGACAGAACAAAATACAATGGGTACTCTAAGCAAAACACAGTTGTCAGTGCTTAGAGAAAATGCTTAAGGAAAGAGTAATTTCTCGGTGAGTAGGATACAGTGAAAGCTTAGACTCAGACAGTACTTGTGGAGTATGTAGAGCTTCCTGGGTAGACAGAAGATGATGACTGTGGAAGAAAAGAGAAGGGTACAGTTAGATTTGTATTCTTCCGTGGAAACTGTGATTTTTTTTTCCTCCTTTAATAATAACATGGGATGTGGCTAAAATTATCTTTTGTTGTTAACAAAGTGGTTCGTTTTGTGAGTCAGCAGCTTGTTTTCTGGAAAATTCCTGAACAAGGTTCATATCATCAGAAGACACCCCACCAGGACAAATAAAGAGAAGTTCTGCCATGCTGTAGTGTTCTGAGGTTTTGTAGACAACAAAATATTTGCTTCATAAAATATGGCATTCTGTCAACTCTGAAATTAATGAATTGAGTTGGCCATATGAAAATTCTTATATCCTGAAGTTCCAATAAAAATTGTAAGTTGAGCAAGTGGTATGAGGTATTTAGAATAAGTTTTAAAAGCATGTGTGGGTAAAGAGAACATCATCAGCAATGAACTTAGTGTGGGAAGTGATGCATTTGTTTTCATTATGACAGATAAATATGAAAGGGAATGCTAATAAGAATGGGTTTCTTTTTAACATCTTGACAACTCCAACTGCTTTTCTTTATTGATATGAATTTACCACTAAATTGTAAATAATTTGCTGAAAATCAAATTTAAATTAACTAAAATGTTTTCGCTTAAGGAAGTCAAAAAATTCTTAAATTAAACTTGGGAAAAAATAATGTGTGGTTTTATGGAATAAGCCAAACCAGAAAGAAAATGTGATAAGAGCACTAAATTACCCTTCTATGATCTATTTAAATCTGGTTTCTGAATTTTATAAAAACCTTCTTTACCAATTTTATATTATTGACATTGTGCCTATATTTTACCTTTTCTTCACCGTGTTCATCCATCCATTCATCCACTTTCATTCATCTGCATCTATCACTTACCACTGCTTAACACATTCTGTGAGTTCCTTTATCAATATTGGTCTAATAATCTCCTTCCTCTTTATACCAGTCCATATTAATCACTTCTTTCTAAGTTTAAATTTAAGTCCTAGAGGAACATTTCTGGCTGATCTGGATTTAAATTTGATCTCTCCTATTTAATAACATACTGGTTTTTGCTGAGTGGTGGATAAATAGATAAATAAAATGAAAACAGGAATGATACAAAGTTGTTAGAGGCATTTTTTAAAGATTTATTTATTTATTTGAAAGTCAGAGTTACACAGAGAGAGGAGAGGGAGAAAGAGAGAGAGAGAGGTCTTCCATCCACTGGTTCACTCCCCAATTGGCTACACTGGCCGGAACTGTGCTGATCCGAAGCCGGGAGCTTCTTACAGTTCTCCCACGCAGGTGCAGGGGCCCACGGACTTGGGCCATCTTCCACTGCTTTCCCAGGCCATAGCAGAGAGCTGGATGCAAAGTGGAGCAGCCGGGTCTCGAACCAATGCCCATATCGAATGCCAGTGCATCAGGCCAGGGCGTTAACTCGCTGTGCCACAGCACCGGCCCCTATTAGAGGCATTTTTAATTTGCTTCATTACATGCACGTGTATAGCTCCATGTAACCTTTCTGTTCCCTAAAAATTCCCTGTTTGTTATTGTACAAACTCTGTTTCCCTACATGGCAAAAATCTTTGCTGTTTGTTTTAATATTCCTCAAAAAATTCCCTGTGGCTTATGTCACATGTATTTAGTAGGAAATCGATAACTAGCACAAGCAAGGGAATGTACCAATCACATATTTCTATGTTTGTGTTAAGTTAAATCGCCAGACTTGGACAGTCAGTGCTTATTCTTTTTCTGAGGAGTTTAAGGAGACCTATGATTTGTGTAGCTTGCAGAGTCCATTACATACATATTTTTTTAAAGATTTATTTACTTATTTGAAAGTCAGAGTTACACAGAGAGAGGAGAGGCAGAGAGAGAGAGGGAGAAAGAGAGAGGTCTTCCATCTGATGGTTCACTCCTCAATTGGCTGCAATGGCCAAAGCTGTGCTGATCCGAAGCCAGGTGGGTGCAGGGGCCCAAGGATCTGGGCCAAGTTCTACTGCTTTCCCAGGCCATAGCAGAGAGCTGGATGCACTTCCCCTTGCTTGAGGGAAGAAACTAAACTGCTGAAGCTTTGTTGTGGTCTAGACCTCCTGACCTTCTTCTGTTAGTGTTGCCACTTTTTGTCCTCCATTGTATGTGTGTGTGTGTTTGTGTGTGTTGGGGGAGAATGAATAGGAAGAAGAAAGTGGTGTATTTGAAAGCAGTGGTTATGTTGAAGAATAAAAGGGAGGGAATCTCAGAATCATAGAATAGTCTTCGTAAAATTAACAGTGAGTTTGAGAGAGAGAGGAAGAAGAAGGGTTGGAGCACGGGCAGAAGGGAGGTAGGGTGGGAAATATCACTATGTTCCTAAATGTGTATATATAAAGTACATGAAACGTGTATAACTTAAAGTTAAAAAACTGATTTGTAAGCTATAAATCCATTACAAATTTAATCAGGGCTCCTACTATAGTGTCTTCATTCCCTTATTTGGAGGCATTATGTTCTCTTATCAGGACTGTTTTGTTAGCTTGCAGATTTTCCTGCTTCTAACTTTTGTGTTTGCTTACCCCATATTTAATTGAGTGACTGCAGTTCTCTTTAACAGTTCCAATCATTTCAAATCTTGGTTCAAAATCTTCTGTGACTCCCATTTTCTCTAATATAAAACTCATACTTCTTAGCAGGGGATTACAAAGCATCCATACTCTGCTGCCAATCAATTGTAGTTGTAGCCTATATTATGCACTTTTGCTTTGCCATCCATTGCTAGTTATAACAGACTTTCTCATTGCATGAATGACCATTCCCAACTCCCTGTCCAGTCTTTCATCAGGTTGGAAGCAAGATTTTTCTTCATGTTCATTTGTTGAAATGTTGCTTATCCCTCAAGGCCCAGTAAAATGTCCTCTTCTCTCATCTGTTACAGATCAAATTTGCCATTCCCTCATCTATGGGTTTGAAGCACTCTGTTTTTTATCTCTATTATAGCAGTAGGGACTGCTATCCTGGGTTTTATGGAGTAGTCCTAATTTTTAAGTATCTATAGTGTTATCAGACAGTGTTCCAGTAGATTTGGTTCAGAATGTGTGTGTTCTCAATGTTTGTGTAATTTATATTATGGCAGATAATATCTAAAGTATATATAAAATTTGTTTCCTGCTTCCCTAATTTTATCTTTCTGGAAAAAGGCAATGTGCTAATAAATTGTTGTTTGGTAAATCAAATACTCCGCTTTTCCCATCTCATCCCCAAAATATAAGCACTTGCTGACTGGTGAACAAACGCCAAATATCTGGTTTTTATATTCTGTCTCTCCTGCTCTCATGTTAGTTTCTGACAGCCCTTACTCCCATTCATATGCAGCGTAGGAACTCAATAATTTCCTATTGAAGTGATTTGATAAAAGGAAAGGGAAAAAGCCAGCTGGTTAACTACTCCAATGATAATGTCCCCCATGTTTCTTCTGTGAAGAAAATGGGTGAGTAAAGATGGTAAGGGGAGATGTCTCAGCCTGTGTAATGCAGGTAGATGTTCAAGTGCTGCGAATGGTACCTGGCCCATGGCAAAATTTCTGTTTTCTTATTTGAAGGCTGTTAGTAGGCTGTCTTCCTCCATAGGTTAGGCATCTTCATTTGGCATGATCTCCAAACCCCTTGTTCTGATCCATGTCTTCCTCTGGATTATTTCTGACTCACTAATATGCTCCTAAGAATTGGATGACCTGAATCAGTCACAATAATTCTTGGTATATTGGTCTAATCAACTCTATGTCTGGCGGCAACATGGATAGAAAAAAAATAAGAGATTGTCTCCCATCTCTAAAATCTAGCAGTTCCCTTAATTATAAATGTAGGCAATAAGCCAGTTGGATTTGTGACATTGTAAGTAATAGAAATTTCCATATATCTCTCTATCTTATCAATATTGAAATTTTTAAAAGCTCATTACTATTGTAAAATTAATTTTTAATATTGTTGTACCACTGGTAGATCATACATAAATATATCACAATATTTTAGACATTTTAAAATTAATATTTTACCATAATTATATTTAATATAATTTCTTCCATAATCCTATTTTATTTTATGCTTTTAATACTGTTATTCTGAGACCATTATTCTTAACCAGACAGCCAAAGGGCATAAAAAAGGGTAAAATAACCTAGTCTAGTTGACTTAGAGCATATAGATATGGATATCACATTTATTTACATAATGCAGATTTGGAGTATATTTCCTTTGTTTTAACCTTTTTACTTTGTATAGTAAAATGTATGTATAGCTTTAAATAGAGGCATATATAATACGCAGCATTAAGGTCTTCCAACCCCACTCTCCAAAAATACCCATTATGGTTGTGCATATTTTCCAGATATTGGCTAAACATATATACTCTAAGAAAACTAACACACACACACACTATAAATTATTACAGTATTTCCAATTAGTTTCTTGTTGCTGAATTTTTTATTACTATTAATTTTAATTTTGTGTATTTTCTTTATCATAATCTAATAAATTCATTTACAATTCTAGATACACTTCTCAGCATGTTAGTTATCACTTTCAGGTTTGTGTAGTCGTGAAATTGTCCTAAAATCATTCAATAAATATGTATTAAGTGCTTATTAATATGAGAGTCCTGGATTTCAGTTCTGGTTCTGCTCCTAATTCTACTTTCCTTCTAACGTGCACTTTCAGAAGCAGCAGATAATGGCTCAAATAGTTGAGTCCCTGCCACCTATGTTGGAAATCTGCATTGTGTTACTGACTCTTGGCTCACTCTTGGGTATCACAGACTTTTCAGAAGTAAACCAATGGATGGGAGCTGTTTCTCTCTCTGTTTCTCTGGTTTTTTGCTCTTTGCATCTCAAATAAATAAAAATTTAAAATAATAAGATGAGGAAACTGAGGTACAGAAAGTTTAAGTAACTTGTCCAAGGTTTATAGCTAGTTACTACTTGGCTGTAATCATAAATGAACACATCAAATACAAAATGAATTTTTGGAGCACAACTAGAAATTGTGGCTAGGAGACCAAGTAACCAACTTAATGTCAGTATTAGGAAGAAAAACTGAGTAGAACTATCCTCAAAATCAGTGAGCTCACTATCCCTGTTTGTACTTAGAAATACCCCACATGACTACCTATCATCAATATTCTGAAGAGATTCCTGCTTTATCAGAGACAGAAGAGATGATCCTTAGGTTTCTTTTCATTCTAGGATTCTAAGCAATTCATTTGGATAGCTATGAAATCTTTTTCTCAGCATATATACTGTGCCCCTAGTTATTATTTCATGAGTTATCCTTAAAAAGTGTTAATATAAGGGGGTCAGCATTGTGATGTAGCAGGTGCAGCTGCCGCCTGGGACACAGGCATCCCATAGGGGCTCTAGTTCATTCCCAGCTTCTCCATGTATGATCCAACTCCCTGCTAAAGGCCTGGGAAAAGCAGTGGAAGGTGGCCCAAGTACTTGGAACCCTGTTACAACAATTGGGGACCTGGATGAAGCTCCTGGATCCTGGCTTTGTTTTAGTCCAGCACTGGCCTTTGCAGACTTCTGGGGAATGAACCAGGAGATGGAAGATCTCTCTCTCTCTTTCTCCCTCTGTAATTCTGACTTTCAAAATAAACTAATAAATCTTGTTTAAAAAGTGTTAGTATGTTGCCATGCTGAAAAATGATCACTGTTAAATATAAGAGTGGGAATAAGAGAGGGAAGAGATGTGCAATTCGGGACATGCTCAAGCTGACTTACCTCAAACAGTAGAGTTAGAAACATACCAGGGGATTCCAATTCAATCCCATCAAGGTGGCATGTACCAATGCCATCTCACTAGTCCCAGTGATCAATTTCTGTTCACAATTGATCATAATGATAGGACTAAGAACCAAAGGGATCACATAAACAAGAATAGTGTCTGCAAATACTAGCTGATAGAATCAAAAAGGGAGAGAATGATCCAACATGGGAAGTGAGATACACAGCAGACCCATAGAATAGCAGATGTCCTAACAGCACTCTGGCCTCATAATCAGCCATTAAGGCATGCGGATCCGGCTGAAATGCCCATGAGACTATTTCAGGCATGGAAAGCCAAGACACTCTGGGGGAAAAAAAAAAAAAAAAAAAAAGCAAACCTAAATGAAAGATCTCTGCAAGTGAGATCCCAGTGGAAAGAACAGGTCATCAAAGAAGGAGGTACCTTTCTCTGAAGGGAGGAGAGAACTTCCACTTTGACCATGGCCTTGTCTAAAAATGATCAGAGTCGGTGAACTCAGGGGGCTTCCATAGCCTTGGCAACTCATGACAAGGGCCTAGGATGATTACTGATGCCATAAACAAGAGTGTCAATTTGTTAAGTCAACAACAGGAGTCACTGTGCACTTACTCCTCATGTAGGATCTTTGTCCTTAGTGTGCTGTACATTGAGATTTAATGCTATAACTAGTACTCAAACAGTATGTTTCACTTTATGTTTCTGTGTGGGAGCAAACTGTTGAAATCTTTACTTAGTGTATGCTAAACTGATCTTCTGTATATAAAGAGAATCGAAAATGAATCTTGATATGAATGGAAGGGGAGAGGGAGTGGGAAAGGGGAGGGTTGTGGGTTGGAGGGACGTTATGGGGGGAAAGCCATTGTAATCCACAAGCTGTACATTGGAAATTTATATTCATTAAATAAAAGTTAAAAAAAAATGCACACAACTTAAAAAAAAAAAAAAAACAGAAAAACAAACCAAAAAAAGAATTGACTGTTCATAAAACCAGTGGTTAATCTCTAGTTTATCAATAACAGATATTCGAACATTGTTTTAATTGAATTTCTTCATTAAAGGTAATCCTAGAATCCATGTGACTTTGCTTCTGGATTTCAGAAAGGTTTCCATGAAGAAAAACTCAGTTGGAGCCATCCACTTTATATTGTTCTCATTGTCAACTCCAATAATTGTCCTGTGCTTGCATTTTACTCACAAATCATGCAGCTATGCCAATTTAGGCATCTGCTTACTTATGACATTGTCCTGGGTCTTTCCCTCACCCATCTTAATCACAATGAAAAGACAATAAGATGAAGTATCAATCAAATTTACAAACTTTGTTACTTTATTGTCAGGCTGACTTCCTGATGGCTATTTATCCTGCCACGTTTTTCTGTGTCCTTGGACATGGAGGCTAGTGTTTATTATCAGCATTGCATTGGTCACCTCACCAATTTTATTATCACTGACATGGGTAGCAATAACCCAAGCCTTATCTTCTTTATTCAGTAGCTTATTCAATAAGACAGGCTTTGGGAAGCCTGTAAACTTTTTTTTTTTTTTTTCGCCGTAATTCTCCACTGATATTTGCAAATATCCACATCCATTCCCCAACAGAGGCATGGGAAATACCTGGCTTAGTGGACTAAAGGAGTGGTGACTGTGGATGAGGATTAATCCCATAGATTTTTTTTTTAGTTCTTGCTATCTCTTATCTGTAGAACAAGAGGCCTAATACTCTGTTAAGTCTTCAAAAGTCTTTTGATTATTATACAAAGGATCTCCCTGATCCTTTGTATGTGATGCGGATGCTGATAGGACTGTAGGAAATAAGAATAAATCCCTCCTAATTTACCTATGAGCAGAACTGAAGTACCTTCATCTTCCAATGCACATTATTCACAACTTGGGTTGTTCTGATTGGTTGGTGTGTCACACTTCCACATCAGTGCCCATTTTATCTTTAACCTTTTAGATAAGATCTGCCTATCTGAAGTTTGTTCTGTTGATGTGACCAGAATTTCTTTCAATACTGTAGCTTTGTGCCTAGGCATAATGAAAAACAATATTGAGACTCCTGTGTTAGGGCAATTGTTGGAAATGACATTAGCAAATTAGGTGGCAATGTCATGAAAACCAATCAGTTACATGTTTCAATATTTACTCAGAAAAAAAACTCATTCACAGTACTTTATTTTTTGGCTCCATAATAACATCCCCAAGTGAAAGGAAAGGCCACCATAAAACACACCAAAAACTGGAGTAAGAGAAAAGGTTTGTTGTCTGGGAGCAGGGGAAACCCCGCAGGCTACCTCCCAGTGCACCAGAGAGCAGCCTGTACTAGGACAGGTCTTATTATAGCTTAGCAGAGAAAAGGAAGTAAGTGCAGCCAATTCCATTGGATGGGGTGGAGGCAACAAGTATGGTTGATCCATTTGGTCACCTGATTTCTGGTAAACCAGGCGGGGCTTAGGAAGCTGAAACTTGCCTTGAAGAAACCTAAACTTATTTCAAAGGATGGCTACTGGGCCAGGGCCTAAGATGGTGCCCAAGGCTTAAGATGGTACCTCAGATAAGACAGCACCGCCTTCACTAATGCCAAGTTCCTCCCAGATGTTTTTCTACTCAACTGAACTGCTTAAAAAAGGCATGATGTGGCTGTTATGTTTCACTTCTGAGAAAAATTATTCTGCAGGCCTTCTTCCTGGGCATTCCTGGACTTCTGTTACCTTTATTTCTTAAATACTGATGAACCCATGTTGTGCTTATATCTCACCTTCATAATCATCAGTTTGTTGGGAGGCAAAAACTTAAGATTGCATAAAATGGATACGTTGCCTTGGAAAAGGAGGAGTCAAGAACTTCTAACTGAATAGATTAAGAAATAGATTAGAGAGATAATAATAAACTTCTTCTAGATCACTTATGATTCCAGATTATAATATATACACTGAGAGATAAGAATCTTTCTCCAGTTCCACTGAAACCATACAGAGTTTTCACCACTAAAGAATTTTCTTTCTCCTCCTTTCTACTCTGAGAACTACATTGTTTATGTTGTTTTTTTTTTTTTTTTTTTGTCCATTTGGGAACTCTTCGACAATATGTATTTTAATAAAACCATCAGATAGGACTGATTTTTTTTGAAGATTTATTTATTTATTTGAAAGTCAGAGTTACACAGAGAGAGGAGAGGCAGAGAGGGAGAGAGAGAGGTCTTCCATCCGATGATTCACTCCCCAGTTGGCCACAACGGCTGGAGCTGCGCCGATCCAAAGCCAGGAGCCAGGAGCTTTCTCCAGGTTTCCCACGTGGGTGTAGGGGCCCAAGGGCTTGTGCCATCCTCTACTGCTTTCTCAGGGCATAGCAGAGAGCTGGATTGGAAGTGGAGCAGCCGGGTCTCAAACTGGGGCCCATTTGGGATGCCGGTGCTTCAGGCCAGGGCATTAACCCTCTGGGCCACAGCGCCGGCCACAGGACTGATTTCTATGTATTATCTTTTATTAATTTGATTTTTAATATTAAATTAACGAAACTCTTACAGTATGGCTGAAACACATCCCTCAGTTGAAGTTAGAAAAAGACAAAATTTCTTTGAAAAATCTTTTGACATTGGGAAACCAAAAAGGATTAACTAGCTAAGAGATGACATAACTGATAGAAATTGTCTGTGCATAGGAAAAATGACTGCTTTTAAAACAGTTTTTTGAAATCATCCAAGTATTGAAAAAAAATTCTTAAACTCAACACATAGATTATGGAAACACCCTTTGAAATCTAGTACTTGCTTTATGATTAAAGGAAGACTTCATCTGGGTGTTTTTGTGCATGATGAAAGTTAATGTGCTTTTGGTTTTTTTTCCTGGGCATCCATTGCTTTTTTTCTAAAATCAGTAGAATCCATTGATTGGGAGGAAAATGGTCTTAATTTTCTAATTATGTTTTTAATCAACTTATATTTACTTAAAACTAATAAGGGATCCCTAATATAGATTAAATGCAGTAAGAGAAATAAAAAGCATGCAAACCATTCTTGATGATCTTGTAGAACGCACTTATGATCCGGTGTGAAAAAATCAAGATCTGCATTTGTCAAAGACACCTGGCAATAGGATATGTGGTAATTACCAAATGCATAGTGCTAAACACTCTGTAAGGATAAAAGTTCTTCCAGGTGTGTTACATTAGAATTAGGGTCATATTAGCTTGGTTTTAAAACCCTGAAGAAAATTTCAAAACGGGAAGCAAGGATAAAGGAATAGCTATGGGACACTGCCTGCCAGAGAGCATGTTGTAATTACTGAATATTTGGATAATAGAAGTAGATCTTTTTTAGTATACAGAAAGATTAATGTAGGATGGTGACTTTTGATTTTTTTAACAAATCACCTGTTATTAAAATAATGCATCAATCAAAATTCTAATATAAAAATGCAAGTGATGGGGCAGTTATTGTGGCATGGTGTATTACAGTACTGCCTGCAAAATCAGCATCCCATATGGGTACTGGTTCGAGTCCCGGCTGCTCCACTTCCAATTCAGCTCTCTAAGGTGCTTAGGAGGGCAACATAAGATGGCCCCTGTATCCACATGGGAGACCCTGATGAAGCTCTTAGCTCCTGGCTTTGGTCTGGCCCAGCCCTGGCTGTTGCAACCATCTGAGAAGTATACCAAAGGATGGACGATCTCTCTCTTTATCTCTCCCTCTCTCTGTAGCTCTGCCTTTCAAATGAATTAAATATTTCTTTTTTCAAAAATGCAAATGATCTACCCTGACTCTAATCAGGAAACTCAGAATGGCAACTTTTTAGGAAGCAAATGAAAGTTTTTGATGGCATTATCAGTTTAATAAAAAGCTTCTTGATGTTTATGCCCTGTTGTCTGCTTACCTGATTTCTCCTTTCACAAGCTTCCATTCTCCACTTTACTTCTTGATTTCAGCAGCCCACCCTAATCCTTGACTTGTCTCTCCTCTGGGCATTTCTTGGTCTCTAGGTCTGTCTTAACAATTCTCCTCCATCATTTTGCTGACTTTGTTTCTTCTTATCTACAGCTTCACCCAAGCTTAGATAACCAATTTTGCCAAGCAAACTCCACTGGTTTTGAAGATAGTGTCATAATATTAGGCAGTAGGAAGGAAATTTAAGAGGAATTGGAGGGGGAAGAAAGGAAAGAATTTTTGCTTCATAATGGAAGGTCAGATAGTATTTCTGATGGGTTAGGTACAGAGGGTGAAGGAGTTGATTAAAAAAATAAAACACATTTGGATCAAATGAGGAACAGCATACCTTCATTGAATAATCTTTAGTAACTGTGAGTAAACACACCTCCTCATAGTCTAGAAAGCCTATTTTCATGAGCTCTCTCATTCACTTTCATAACAACCCTGTTAAGATTTTATTCTCTTCAGTTAAAAAAAAAAAAGAGGAAGAAAGACCAAGTGCTTTTCATAAGATTAAACTACAAATTAGTTCAGACTGTTATTTAACACTATTTTTGTGACTATACATCCTTTCTTTAAGTTGTGGTAAACATCTGATACTGTGCAAAACATCAATGGTATGTTTATGTTGTACTTGTTTGTTTCCATACTTGGTTGTGCTTTAGCAGCCACCTTTGCAATGTTGCAGTTAATCCCATTTAACATGGGACTACAAAATGCCTGGTATGTGTGTTGACTAGCGTTCTCTGCTCTAGTGAAAGAGATCATTAATCAGTTGCCCCAGTTTTTTCTTTCTTTCTTTTTTTCTTTTTTTTTTTTTTTTTTTTTGACAGGCAGAGTGGACAATGAGAGAGAGAGACAGAGAGAAATGTCTTCCTTTGCCGTTGGTTCACCCTCCAATGGCCGCTGCGGCTGGCGCGCTGCAACTAGCACACCGTGCTGATCCAAAGCCAGGAGCCAGGTGCTTCTCCTGGTCTCTCATGTAGGTGCAGGGCCCAAGCACTTGGGCCATCCTCCACTGCACTCCTGGGCCACAGCAGAGAGCTGGCCTGGAAGGGGAGCAACCGGGACAGAATCCGGTGCCCCGACCGGGACTAGAACCCGGTGTGCCGGTGCCATAAGCAGAGGATTAGCCTAGTGAGTCGCGGTGCCGGCCACCAGTTTTTTCTGCTGAACCTGGATGCTGCCTCACAGTCCTGTTAGCCTATTACTCTGGGCAAACATGAGTAATAAATTAAAGTTTTTGAACATTGATGCTCATTTGCCATGCTGACACCAGAATTGTGAAGTGACACACGTGCTCTGGTACAAAACTCTATAAAATTATAAAATGACATGCTTAATTTCTAGTCCCTCAGAGAGCCCTCCTTGTCCCATATCAGAGGTCAATTAATTCCTTGAATATCAGGTCACATTTGTTAAACTGGCCTACTAATTGAGCTTATATGTTTATTTGAACGACTAAGCCCCTGCTTTTCATACAAGGACTAGAAACAGATGTACTATTTTCCTTACTCCTGAAGTAAGGAAAACCCATTTTCTCTGAGAGTCTTATCATGAGCTCTACTCTATATGAGTTTTCTATATTCCCAGAGATCAGAGTCCAGGTCCTATTTTCCAAGTGCTATGACTGAATCCCTGTGAGCAAACTACCCCCAAAGTTCAAAGGCTTAAGAGAGTATCAAGTATGAACTTTTTTTTTTTTTACATACATTTACAATTTTGGTGGGGCTTTTCAGGAATGGTTCCTCTCCATTCTACATGGTATCAGCTGGATGGATTGTGTGTTTCATTTGGTTGGATTGTTTTATTATTTTTTCCTTCCTGATTACCTGTTAAATACAGTTTTAAGTTTCAGAGCTTAATAATAAAAGGCCATACACTGAGGTCAAATACATATTCCCAGAATTTTGTTCTAAGCTTTCTATTCATCAATACTGATGAAAATAATGACAAGATATGGCCTAACACATGTTAAGGGGCCTTTTTTAAAAAGGAAAGGAAAACAAACAAATATTTAGAGTAATTAAACTTCATTTTGCACAATGAGTAGCCTCTTTTTTTAACTTTTATTTAATGAATATAAATTTCCAATGTACAGCTTGTGGATTACAATGGCTTTCCCCCCATAACGTCCCTCCCACCCACAACCCTCCCCTTTCCCACTCCCTCTCCCCTTCCATTCACATCAAGATTCATTTTCGATTCTCTTTATATACAGAAGATCAGTTTAGCATACACTAAGTAAAGATTTCAACAGTTTGCTCCCACACAGAAACATAAAGTGAAACATACTGTTTGAGTACTAGTTATAGCATTAAATCTCAATGTACAGCACACTAAGGACAAAGATCCTCCATGAGGAGTAAGTGCACAGTGACTCCTGTTGTTGACTTAACAAGTTGACACTCTTGTTTATGGCATCAGTAATCACCCTAGGCTCTTGTCATGAGTTGCCAAGGCTATGGAAGCCCCCTGAGTTCACTGACTCTGATCATATTTAGACAAGGCCAAGGTCATGGTCAAAGTGGAAGTTCTCTCCTCCCTTCAGAGAAAGGTACCTCCTTCTTTGATGACCTGTTCTTTCCACTGGGATCTCACTTGTGGAGATCTTTCATTTAGGGTTTTTTTTTTTTTTTTTTTTCCCCAGAGTGTCTTGGCTTTCCATGCCTGAAATACTCTCATGGGCTTTTCAGCCGGATCTGTATGCCTTAAGGGCTGATTCTGAGGCCAGAGTGCTGTTTAGGACATCTGGCATTCTATGGGTCTGCTGTGTATCTCACTTCCCATGTTGGATCGTTCTCACCCTTTTTGATTCTATCAGCTAGTATTTGCAGACACTATTCTTGTTTATGTGATCCCTTTGGTTCTTAGTCCTATCATTATGATCAATTGTGAACAGAAATTGATCACTGGGACTAGTGAGATGGCATTGGTACATGCCACCTCGATGGGATTGAATTGGAATCCCCTGGTATGTTTCTAACTCTACCGTTTGAGGTAAGTCAGCTTGAGCATGTCCCGAATTGCACATCTCTTCCCTGTCTTATTCCCACTCTTATATTTAACAGTGATCACTTTTCAGTTAAGTTTCAGAACTTAATAAGAATTGTGTATTGATTAGAGTATTCAACCAAAAATATTAAGTAGAACAAACAAAAAAATACTAAGAGGGATAACATATTAAGTTGCTCATCAACAGTCAGGGTGAGGGCTGATCAAGTCACCTTTTCTCATAGTGTTCATTTCACTTTAACAGGTTTCCTTTTTGGTGCTCAGTTAGTTGTCACCTATCAAGGAGAACAAGTGGTATTTGTCCCTTTGGGATTGGCTTATTTCACTCAGCATAATGTTTTCCAAATTCCTAACAGGGATCACTTTTCAGTTAAAATTTAAACACCTAAGAATAACTGTGTATTAATGACAGAATTCAACCAATAGTACTAGAACAAAAAAAAATACTAAAATGGTTCACTGTTTCTCATAGTGTCCATTTCACTTCAACAAGTTTCCCCTTTGGTGCTCAGTTAGTTGTCGCCGATCAGGGAGAACATATGATATTTGTCCCTTTGGGACTGGCTTAATTCACTCAGCATGATGTTTTCCAAATTCCTCCATCTTGTTGCAAATGACCGGGTTTCGTTGTTTTTGACTGCTGTATAGTATTCTATAGAGTACATGTCCCATAATTTCTTTATCCAGTCTACTGTTGATGGCATTTGGGTTGGTTCCAGGTCTTAGCTATTGTGAATTGAGCTGCAATAAACATTAATGTGCAGACAGCTTGTTTGTTTGCCAATTTCATTTCCTTTGGGTAAATTCCAAGGAGTGGGATGGCTGGGTTGAATGGTAGGGTTATATTCAGGTTTCTGAGGAATCTCCAGACTGACTTCCATAGTGGCTTAACCAGTTTGCATTCCCACCAACAGTGGGTTAGTGTCCCTTTTTTCCCCCATCCTCTCCAGCATCTATTGTTGGTAGATTTCTGAATATGAACCATTCTAACCGGGGTGAGGTGGAACATCATTGTGGTTTTGATTTGCATTTCCCTGATAGCAGTGATCCTGAACATTTTTTCATGTGTCTGTTGGCCATTTGGATTTCCTCTTTTGTAAAATGTCTATTGAGGTCCTTGGCCCATCTCTTAAGTGGGTTGTTTGTTTTGATGTTGTGGAGTTTCTTGATTTCATTGTAGATTCTGGTTATCAACCCTTTATCAGTTGCATAGTTTGCAAATATATTTTCCCATTCTGTCGGTTGCCTCTTCACTTTCCTGACTTTCTTTTGAAGTACAGAAACATCTCAATTTGATGCAATCCCACATGTTAAATTTGGCTTTGACTGCCTGTGCTTCTGGGGTGTTTTCCAAGAAGTCATTGCCGGTACCTATATCTTGCAGGGTTTTTCCAATGCTCTCTAATAATTTGATGGTATCAGGTCATAGATTTAAGTCTTTAATCCATGTTGAGTGAATTTTTGTGTAAGGTGAAAGGTAGGGGTCTTGCTTCATGATTCTGCATGTGGAAATCCAGTTTTCCCAGCACCATTTATTGAATAGACTGTCCTTACTCCAGGGATTGGTTTTGGATCCTTGATCAAATATGAGTTGGCTGTAGATGTTTGGATTGATTTCTGGTGTTTCTATTCTGTTCCATTGGTCTATCCATCTGTTTCTGTACCAGTACCATGTTGTTTTGATTACAATTGCCCTGTAGTATGTCCTGAAATCTGGTACTGAGTAGCCTCTTTAAAGGTGAGTCATTCACATGGCTGTAATTTGTAGCTGTCTTTGGGGGCTAATCCAGGGCTATGGCTGGAGGCTTTTGTTTTTCTCTAAGTGGACCTCTCCAAGGCTCCTTAGGCTTTCTCACAGCACAGAGGTGGGTTCCAAAGCAAATGTTTGAAGAGTGCCTGACTTCCTGTTACCTAAGCTCAGAGCCACTTCTGCCATACTCTGCTCATCAAAGAAGTTTCAAAAGCCCACAGAGGTTTAGAGAAGGGACAATACATTGCACATCTTTATAGGTGAGGGACATAGTTAAAGCAGAGCTATGTATCTGGATATAGTGTTATGGTAATCTCGGAAAAAATGGAATCTGTCACAGTACCCTTCTTTTCCTGTTAAGTCACTGCCAGAAAACTTTGCCTACCTTTTAAGATATCGGCCTCCTACCTGCTGCTGAGTCTCTTGGGGTCCGTCCATGGAAAGTTTCACTATGTTTCTGAATCTGTATTTATGAAATACTTGAAATGTATAATTTAAATAAAATTTTTTAAAAATCTCTAGTTAGTAGACATATTTTATAAAATTACTATACTATAGATCCTTTTATTTGTAATTCCTAATATTGATAATGTTTGGCAGACACTGAGAAGTCTTTCTGAACTTCAAGTTTTTACTCTCTTATCATTAGGAAAAATAAGATAATGGGAGAAAAACAGTATTTTTTAGATCCACTAGACCTGGTTTTAAATTACAATTTAATAAATGAACTCTTGGTGACTGCATCTCATTCTGCTTTTCCTGCAGTAACAGGTTTGTTGAGTAGTTTGGAAGACATGGGTTCTTACTATAAAACATTTGTTTTCAAGGAAGGCCTACCCTATAAGAGACCCACATCCCATATTGGAGTGCCTGGGTTTCACCCTCTGCTTTAGATCCTTACTCAAGCTGTCTGCTAATACTTATCTTAGAAGGCAGCACTGATGGCTCAAGTAGTAAGGTCCCTGCCCACCCATGAAGGAGAACTGGATGGAGTTCCCACTTCTGACTTTTCTCTGGTCCAGATGAGCCATTGCTAGCATTTTGGGAATTAAACAGTGGATGAGAACGCTTGTTCTTGCTTTCTTTGTTCTCACTCTTGTTCTTGCTCTCTCTCTCTCTCTCTATGTACGCATGTGTGTGCCTCTCAAATATACTTTCAAATAAAGGTTAAAAATAAGTTTATTTCAATACAAATATTATTTAGTTATGTTCTGTTTTTGTCTGTCCCTTTCCTGTACCCAATGTCATCTCTGGATTTCTTTTCCATTTCTTGAATTTCTGAATACTTCTAATTATTAAAATTTCATGAAACTTAAAACTCCTGTTCTGTGCCTAGTTTAACATGTTTTCTATCCTTAAGTGCAGGCCAGATTTTTATCTGATGGCTTGGAGTAGGGAAAGGGTATAATCTATTCTTAGTCTGTCTTCTGCTTATTACATTAGAGTAGAAGTAGGGGATGTTTAGTTGAGTACAGGCTATTGTTAGATTCTCCTGCTAACTCCTTTTCTGGATCTGGCTTCCATGGTAATGGAAGCTGGTACTTAATGATCATGGAAGATAAAAAGAAAGGGTCTGGTCACCTGTGAATCTCTGGTCTCTCTCTGGCTGGGATGATTTTGTCTGCTTCTTGTGGTCTCTTTTGATGGTGGGATTGATTTTCAGGAAGAACATGCTCAGATTTGCCTTGATTCATTCTGGCAATGGTGATGCCCTTGTGGGGCATAAAATTGTCCCCAGTCCTCCAGTAATCCATGTCCTCATTCGTAATGCTTATTAACTTGACTGGCTGTTGGCCACCTGGATAATCCTAAACTACAACTCTTTCCTTTACATTATGTATACCTCTTCTTGTGGATCCAGAATAATGAATAAGGTTGTCATAGAACAGTTTGGAGATGCCCTCCCAGTTTTGCTTCCTAAGCAATTTATTCCATGCATGGTCTCTTTACTCTGTCCTATAAGCTGCCAGAGCAAGCATACCCCATTAGTAATCTGTGGTTGAAAAGTCAGCATAAAACTCATTGTTCCCAAACTCCAGGGCATAGATATTAGGCTTTGCAAAGCACACTTAGAATTCTCTGCTTTTGGGGCCAGTGCTGTGGCGTAGAGGGTAAAGCTGCTGCCTGCAGTGCTGGCATCTCATATGAGTGCCAGTTTGAGTCCCAGATGCTCCACTTCCAATCCAGCTCTCTGCTATGGCCTGGGAAAGCAGTAGAAGATGGCCCAAGTCCTTGGGTGCCTGCACCCAAGTGGTAGACCCAGAAGAAGTTCCTGGCCCCTGTCTTCAGATCAGTGTAGCTCTGGCTGTTGCAGCCAATTGGGGAGCAAACCAGCAGATAGAAGACCTCTCTGTCTCTGTCTCTCCTCTCTCTGTGTAACTCTGACTTTCAAATAAATAAATAAATCTTAAAAAAAAAAAAAAGAATTCTTTGCTTTGATGGCAGCTGGCAGCACTGATGTAGGCCTGTTACAATTACAGCTAGAGGTATCCAGCTCTAAGACTGAGGTTACCAACTGCTCCTTTTGGCAAACTTTACTGATTGTGTGAATAAATCCCTAAGGACTGTCTCTATTACTTGCCTTTGTTGGAGCGGACATCCCACCAAGAGAAACAGTATTGGTATTCTCACTCCTTTATTGGTTTTCATAATCTTTCAGCTAAGCTTCTGTATGGTCATTTATCCCAAGCCCCACACAAACAGGAAGTCCCAGGACACAAAGAAGCACAGTTTTAGCAGAATTCATAGAAGCACAGTTTTTTGTCTGGCTCTAACAAGAATTGAATTTAATTGGAGGCCTCTCCAAGGTATGCCCCTAGTCAGTGTACCCCATGTGATGTACACTCTAAGCACAAGGGCTGTCTGTCTCTGTGTAACCAGCATGAAATTTGGAGGATGTATTTACTTTTCCCAACCGTGTTCCTATTTAAGTTAGATACTAACAGCTTCCTTAGGATTTCTAGGCATATTAAAAATACTTGCTGTGAAAGCAGTGGTAAAGAAAGCTGTGCATTGTTATTCCTTCTTGTGACAGAACACTCAAAAGGTAAGCCTTGAAGACTCATTTATTAGGACGGTGTTTCCTCCACCCCTTCCCACATATGTGGGTGGTAGGGAGTGCCCTTGCTGGCAAGCTTGTAGAGCTCTTATCGCTGTGACTGCTGCTATTTTCTGTGGTAAACTGATGATTGGACTTCACTGAATATTCACAGCTCTATTAGCCAAGACCCCCACTGTTTCTCAGGGAGTAAAAACTGGGTAGACTTCCAACTTTCTGTACCCACTCTGTGCTTCAACAATGGCCCTAAGACTGCTATTTTCAACTGAATTTAGAATGAGAGGCCCATTTGATTAAATTTGCCAATTATATCTGCCAATTTTTGGCAAATTAAAAAAAAAGATGTCAGTCTGCCTTTAATTTTTAAAAGATCTATGCTAGGAAGAAGCAGCATGCTAGGAAGAACTAAAACCTGTTACCCCTCCTTTTAACAGTGATTGATACTTGATAGATGTCAGCAAATGGGATTGGATGACATGCTACTTTTTAAAACAGTTCTACTGGGTCTATCTTTCTCAGCATCAGTAATGAAAATTTATTCCATTATGTACAGTTGCCTGAGATTTCTAGCATCATATGCACTGTCTTCTGTTTCCTATAAAAAATTCTCTGAAAGCATCCTTGCTCAGTGAGATCCATAGGACTGTTGATAGTCCTGGTCCTAGGCCTTTTATTAACCCTCTATTCTCAGTACACACCCTTTCCTAAACCAGGATCATCTCATGCTAATATCCTAAAATGCCCAAGCAGTATTCATTGGAGCTATGTAACTTACTAGTTTGGTTCTTTTTGAATGTTTCATGAGATTTAGTCTTGCCTCCTAATGAGAATACCTACTTAAAAATGAATGATGAATCAGAGTCAACATGTCTCTATATGTGGATAACCTAAAAATGCTCAACAAATTTGGATTAATTTATTGAAGGCAGAAGATGGGTACTTGACTCAAAGGATGAGAAATTTTAGTGAGGATTAGTGGGAGGTGTGAAGAGGCACAGTGTAGGCTGCTTTACCAAGAGCAGAAGGGACAACAAATGGAATTTGTGTTTTCTGTAGCCCTCAGTACTATTATGGGAACTTTAGCAATTCCAAATAAGTTGGAGAATTGGGCTATTGACTTCATGGTCAGCACAAATGCAATTTCTTTATCATCTTCCTATTCTTCTCTATCTTTCCTAAATATTGCCTATAATATATATTTTAGTCTTTGTTTTTTGGTCCTGAAAATGTTGGAGAAATTACTAAATTTACTTTAATTATATTTAAAATATAGTATGATTTGTCTTTTGTTTGAGAGTTTGCATTTTCAACAGAAGATGACAAGCCTGTCACAACTCATGGCCACTATGAAATGTATCAATTTTATTTACATAATTTTGTGTTGTTATCAACCTGTCTTTCAGAAATTATGCCTTGCATTTATTTTGACTTGTCTCTCACAGTGTCCCTACTTCATGTAAAATGGATTGCATTTGTTCACTGACAAGTTTTGAACTCCTACTATATGCTGGGATTATTCTAACCTCTTGTGTTGAAATGATGAACAAGAAATAGAAACATTGTCATGTAGTTTATGGTGCCTGCCTGTTCACCATAGTAGCACTAGCCATATAACTATTTAGTATTTGAAATTAATTAAAATAAAAGGTCAAATTTCTCAGTCTCATGAGCCACATTTCAGTATCTATAAACCCATACCCTTGTACCTGCCACATAGTCTAGTACAGCAATGGAATATCCCCCTCAAAACAGAAAGATATTTTGGACAGAACTGTTAGGCTAATGAGGAAAAAAATACCTGCTACCTTTTATTTGGCACATATTGTATTGCAGACAAATAGTAATTATTATGCATACTTTTTTAAAAAAGATTTATTTATTTATTTTAAAGGAAGAGTTACAGAGAAGCAGAGAGGGAGAGACACACACAAAGAGGTCTTCCATCTGCTGGTTCACTTCTCAGATGTCTGCAATGGTCAGAGCTGTGCTGATCTGAAGCAAGGAGCCAGGAGCTTCTTCCTGGTCTCCCACGTGGGTGCAAGGGCCCAAAGACTTGGTCCATCTTCTAGTGCCCAGGCCATAGCAGAGAGCTGGATTGGAAGTGGAGCAGTTGGGACTTGAACTGGTGCCCATATGGGAAGCCTACACTGCTGGCAGCAGCCTTACCCACTATGCCACAGCGCTGGCCCCACGCATACATTTTATCATATAATATAGTCAGTATCCCCATTAGACAAGGGCCAATATCCTAATTTTACAGACGAGAAAGAGAAGGCACAAATGGCTCAACCAGTGTCTGAGGCAATAGATTGTAATGAACTTTCAATATTCATTGCATGGTGAATTTATTCATTTAGATCTCATAGCTGAGAGAATGGAACCACATGTTCAGAGCTAGATTAAAGGGGTCTGAAATACTAATGGATCTAATTTCTCCCTAACTAGATGTAACTACTATCGAATAGTCCCAGTGTTTGCTATCATTTTGTTTTGGTCTTTGCATATGACTCCTTAAATAACAATCAATTAATACCCACTCCAATAAAAGAAGACTTCAAAAGAAACAAATAACAGAATACAAAACTCTCACAGGTACAGACCCAGTCCCAATAAAATCAATCTTAAACAAGTACTTAAGGATATGACTTATTGATTAATATTATCTGATGGGGTGTCATTGCTTTTAAGATCTAGTATATTTGATATCTGAGTGGCCCAATGATGTAATGAAGCTATTCTGTGTTCATTCAGAAAATGGTTTCTCATGTGTTGTTCTGGTATAGGTCAGCAGCTAGGCAATTAGAGATACCAAGAAGGAATCCTCCTTTCAAGGAGTTTGCTGTTTAATAAAGAAGAGACAGACACACGAAAACAACACAGTAAGTGTCTGAGAAATGTATTCTGATGGACAATCTAGGATACAGAATAAGCAGAATATGCTTTCAAGGAATTTTAGACTATGAAGACATGAAATAAATATTAGAGTGTAGAATTTGTCATTTGCAATCATGATAGAATATACCAATGTGCATTCATCCAATATATATATATATATTCATCCTATATATATATATATACATATATATATATATATATATGATGTGGATGTGTCTAGGAAGAGATACAGCTGCCAACTGAGAGAGGAAAGGGAGATGGGTGATGAGTAGGGATTAGGGAAAGCTTTTTTAAAATGGTGGGATTTAAACTGGCCTTGAAGACTGACAAGTGTTGGATGAAAGGATATTCCAGGCAAAAGACCAACGGGAACAGGAGCAAAGAGGTTGGAAAGTGCAGGGCCTCTCTGCAGAATGGTAATGAGTCTGCTATGCCAACAGCTTGGCTATAGTGGGGAAGCAGCAATGCATCACACAGAGGACAGATGCTGAAGACTTTAAATCTGTTTCGCTGAGGGATTTGGAGGTCTTGAAAGGACAGTGAGTTTGGTCCTTGATGTGAAGTACATTTAAAATAAGGAACTGTCATGTGAAAAAAGTTACCAGCATACCAAAACATGGACATTGTTTGTATTTATTTGGATAATATTGTGAATGCTTAAAGATTGAATGTGGCTTGTCTTGCATAAAACAAACAAGAAAAGTTTGGAATTAACAAGAGTGTTCTTCAGCTCTAATGTTCTTCAGTATGTTAATCGTTCACACCCTTCCATTATACAAAGGCTCCATCTTTTCCACACTGCCATTCAAAGTGCAAATTAGGAAGTTCATTTCCTTAAGGTTTGAGGTTGATAACTGACAGGTTCAGATTCCCAGGAGCAGCAGTTAAATTTCTGAAAACAGATACAAGAATGAGTTGATACCTTAGAAGGAAAAGTTAATTAAATTCCCTTTGCTTCAAGAAAGGATTTTACTCAGCTCTCAATCACTCTCCAACCTGTGCTTCAGAAATTTCTTGTGTTGGGCAGAGCGCCTCTGCTTTCAGACCAGTCACCCAATACTCTGATACTTGACTCAGCACTGCTAACAAACTACATGTATGAAAAATTGAATGAGGAAATCTGACATCCCCCAGAGCTCAGTCTCCACCCAGAGAAAGGTGTGAGATCCTTATTATGTTTTTAAACAAGTATGTTTGGGGATTTCCTCCAAGACTGTACTTCCTCTGTGATCTCAAAGATGATGCTTCTCAGGCTAGGCTTCTGACATGAAACCTTTAGCTGAGAAAGAAGCATAGAAGAGTGAAATAACTTAAAACAGAAGTAGATCTGGGCATCTATATAAAGTGATTGAGAGCCAATTTGTGTAATACTTATGTAATTACAAGGGCAAACCTAAGGTCAGTGTTGTGACACTGCAGGCAATACCAACAACCTATATTGGAGCGCTGGCCATTTCAAGTTGGGGCTTCTCTGCTTCCAACCTAGCTCCTTGCTAATGCATCTGGGAAAGCAGCTGAAAATGGCCTAAGTGCTTGAACCCGTACCACCTATGTGGAGGACCCACATGAAGTTCCAAGATCCTGGCATCAGTCTGGCACAGATGAGGCATTGTTGCATTTAATGAGTGAACTAAAGGGTGGAAGATCTCTCTGTGTCTCCCTCTTTCTCTCTGTCACTGTTTTTTTTTTTATTATTATTATTTTTTATTTTTTTGACAGGCAGAGTGGACAGTGAGAGAGAGATACAGAGAAAGGTCTTCCTTTGTCGTTGGTTCACTCTCCAATGGCCGCCGCGGCCGGCACGCTGCGGCTGGCGCACCGCGCTGATCTGATGGCAGGAACCAGGTACTTATCCTGGTCTCCCATGGGGTGCAGGGCCCAAGCACTTGGGCCATCCTCCACTGCACTCCCTGGCCACAGCAGAGAGCTGGCCTGGAAGAGGGGCAACCAGGACAGAACTCTCGGCGCCCCGACTGAAACTAGAACCTGGTGTGCCGGCGCCGCAAGGCGGAGGATTAGCCTAGTGAGCCATGGTGCCGGCTGTCACTCTGTTTTTCAAATAATTTTTTTTTTTTTAAAGGCAAACCAGGATTTAGAAAAACAAATGCCAAATGTGGCCTGAAGTTTTCTCATCTCATCTCAAATATACTCTCCTCTTTTTAGATAAATATTCTTCCTTTTTAATTTTCCTGTCCCAAAAGGAGCAATTAATCAAAGGCCCATTGTGTTCACCACTGTTGATTATTCTACAATGGGTTCCTGACCCAAGCCTGATCCATCCTAGTGCTTCCTTGAGATTTCTCAAGCTGTATTTGAGAAGAGATTCAATTCTTCTCTGTATTTAATCTTTGAAAAGTAAGTCTTAAGCTCTGGTAGTGATCGCCGCCTTTCTATCTTGTTAGAAATGCTATAGTAGGAGAACAGTCATCATTCAGAGAAAGGCTTAGATGCATAATGAAAACAAAAAGTCCTGAAGGCATTCAGATGCTTGTTTGATTGCAGCAAAAATGTTAAAACTTTGCCAAGATCATATAAATTGCTCAATATCCAAAGAATGAGTTTTGTTTCTACTTCACTTAGTTAAGACAGCTTTCTATTAGTTGCAACCCAAACATTCTTGGGTAATGTAAAAGAAAGCATATACGTTCCATTCTTTAGCTTAAATCAGCCTCCACCTCCATGTCTCAGAAATGACTGAATTCTCTGTTCAAGTTTTTTTTTTTTTTTTCCCTAAGCATTTTGGACTGATGATCTTTCTATCTGTTTAATGTGGATGGGTTTGTTAATGATTTTGTAAAATTTGTCATCCTCTCAAATTCCCAATCCTATACAATTCCCATGTTTCCATGCTAGGAAAAGTTTGATTTTTCTTACCTGTTTTAACACATCCAAGACAAATTTGTAAATAATTTTATCTATGAGTATAGTAAATTAAAAAGCTCTGATATCAAATAACAGAACATAACACATTGTAGAATAGGAAAAAGAATTTTGAATATTGCATTGATTAATTTCCATTAGAAATATCCATTGGATTTCTCTTTTTATTAATCATATGATAGGTGGCTCACAATAAATTATTAATTTCTATACTTAAAATAAGCTTAAGGGATATTCTTTTTTTCTGAGTAAAGCAGCTATTTCGTTCATTTTACGAGGTTTGATTGTGTCTGAATTCTTATTAAATCATCTCTCTTTCTTTGCATTTGTTCTTAGCAGTTGCCAGGCAACTCTTATGATACTTTGCAAAAATATTCTGAGAGGATTTTTTTTAGGATAAAATTAGTAGAGGCACAGACCCGTTGTAATGATGGATATTACAGTTGTTCAGATGTAAAATTAGTCACTATGAATGAGGGCTATTACTTCATGTTACACTAAATTGGACTTTTGGTCCAATTGTAAGCTGAGTCTACCACCTACAATTTGTCTAAATTGCAAAGAATGTCTTAATTCCAACTGTAAAAAGAAAATGAAGTTGATAAAAAAATAACAATGACTCTTTTATTGAGTTTAAAAAGCTGAGTGATGAAAAATGAATTTGCCCAAGCATATTTCTTACTGATTCTGACTGCTGTCCCTGGTAGAATGTCTAAGGGAAAAGCCATCTTTGCATTCACAATTTCTTGTTGAGAAAGAATTTTTCAAAACCCAGGTGCTGAGTTAATTTCACTTGGATTTCTTCTGCTGGCATCCCCTTAGAAGATACATTCTAATTGGTTAACTAATACACTATCAAACCATTCCACACAAGCCTTATAGAAAACTGCTGGTAATATTAATGAGAAACCTAAATGAAAAAATATAGGTAAAATCGTTTTTGAAAATTTACTTATTTATTTTATTTATTTGAGAGAGAGTGAGAAATAAAGCTCCCATCTACTGGTTCACTTCCCAAATATCTGTAAAGGATAGGTGCTAGAAGCCAGGAGCCAAGAACTAAATCCAGGCCTCCCATGTGGGCGGCAGGAACCCAAAACCTTGTACCATCAACTTCTGTTTCCTAGGGAGCTGAGAACTTACTCCAGGCCTCCCATGTGATTGAAAGGGGCCCAGATACTTAAGCCATTAGTTACTGCCTCCCAGGATATACATGAGCTGGAACCTGCATTTGGGAGCAGAGCCAAGACTCAAACCAAGGCGTTCTAATATGGGATGCAGGTTTCCCAAGCAGTGTTTTAAGCACTAGGCCAAAATGCCTGCCCATGAAAGTGCTTTTAATGCTGTACTCCAGGTTTAGATTTGTGTTGCATTGCCACTGGTACTGGTGCTGGTGCTGGTTTAAGTCCTTACTTTTAAAGTAAGAAGAAATAAAATGTGAGATCTCTCTAAGAATGATATTTACTCCCTACATTTCATTATAGATCTGAATGTTGGGCTTAGTGTCTGTAATAGTGTATGTAGGTTGGGGGAAACTAGTTATATTTTTGAATTATGGATATCCTTAATGAGAAGCCAAATGGATTTAAGAAAATAGTGCTATTCTATTAATAACGGGCACCCCTCCATCTCTGCTATAAAACCTACTCCCTATGCCTCCATTTAGAACTAGGCTCAGTCTTTCATTTTCTATATATTAATTTTCCCCTTGCAGCCAGAATTTTTGGTTATAAATCTGTCCAGATATCACTTTCAAATTGCTTGGGCCTTGTTAGGGATTTCCCAATGGCTTACCTTCTTTTACCACTGAATTTCTTGGCTGTGGAGTGGGCTGCCACTTACTCCTAAGCCTATTATGTGGTTTCTCTTTTCCATGGAAATGATTTTCTCTGAGTATTAAAATTGCCAATTCAGTTGATTTGGCTTCTCTACAGAATTTGTAACTACTGATGGTTAATAACAAAATTTGTCTTCAAGTTTTGTTTTATCTTGCTTCTGATGCAGGTTTTAAAAACTGTTTAGTAAGTACCGTGGAAACAAGTTAGTGTTTAAATATATGCTGTATTCAGGAACCTGACGTTAATCCATAACCTCCTCACTTATATATTCTCCTTGAGTCACTTAGTCACACTTGAGTGTCTACAACCATTAATTTGCTCGTGAGCATAGAAGTACGTGTGTATGTGCATGGGTGTGAAAGAGAGGGAGAGACAGAGACAGATAGGTAGGTTTGGAGGAGCCACTGTTCAGCCAAACACTTTTGAAGTCATCAGTTTGGATGACCTAAAACTTGACATGTTCCAACTCATTTCCCCCATACATTTTCATATTTTCCTTTTCATGTATAGTGTTGTTTTCACATAATTACTGAAGTTTAAATTCTGGCCATATACTTGATTACTCTTTCTTTTCTGTCCCTAAAATAATTGTTGGCCCAACTAGAGTATCTCTTGCAAAAATATTTTCTCAAACATTTAGAAAGTGGAGGTGTCCTTACCAACTACTGTTGTCTCTACCAACAGTTTTTTTTTCCAGTTCCTGTGCTGGCTCCTCTTAAATGCTGATGCTCTCTGAAGCCAGATGTTTCATTTCATTTCGTTTTGTTTCTTTCCTTATTTCTTTTTTTTAACTTTTATTTAATAAATATAAATTTTAATAAATATAAATCTTGTTTCTTTCTTTTTTTAACTTTTATTTAATAAACATAAATTTCCAAAGTACAACTTTTGGATTATAGAGGCTTTTTCCCCCCATAACCACCCTCCCAACCACAACCATCCCATCTCCCACTCCCTCTCCAATCTCATTCTTCAAGATTCATTTTCAATTATCTTTATATACAGAAGATCAATTTAGTATCTACTAAGTAAAGATTTCAACAGTTTGCACCCACACAGAAACACAAAGTATAAAGTACCATTTGAGTACTAGTTATAGCATTAATTCACATTGTACAACACATTAAGGGCAGAGATCCTACATGGGGAGTAACTGCACAGTGATTCCTGTTGTTGATTTAACAATTGACACTCTTGTTTGTGGCGTCAGTAATCACCCGCGGCTCTTGTCATGAGTTGCCAAGGCTATGGAAGCCTCTTGAGTTCGCCAACTCCCATCTTCTTTAGATAAGGCCATAGTCAAAGTGGAAGTTCTCTCCTCCCATCAGAGAAAGGTACTTCCTTTGATGGCCCATTCTTTCTGCTGGAATCTCACTCACAGAGATCTTTTATTTAGGTTTTGTGTTTTGTTTTGGTTGTTATTTTTTTTTTTCCAAGTGTCTTGGCTTTCCATGCCTGAAATACTCTCAAGGGTTTTTTAACCAGATCTGAATGCCTTAAGAGCTGATTCTGAGGTCAGAGTGCTGTATAGGATATCTGCCATTCTATGAGTCTGCTGTGTATCCCGTTTCCCATGTTGGATTGTTATCTCCTTTTTAATTCTATCAATTATTATTTGCAGACACTAGTCTTGTTTATGTGATCCCTTTGACTCTTAATCCTATCATTATGATCAACTATGAACTGAAACTGATCACTTTGACTAGTGAGATGGCACTGGTACATGCCACCTTGATGGGATTGAATTGGAATCCCCTGGCACATTTCTAGCTCTACCATTAGGGGTAAGTCCGAGTGAGCATGTCCCAAATTGTACATCTACTCCCTCTCTTATTCCCACTCTTATATTTTATGGGGATCACTTTTCAGTTAAATTTAAACACCTAAGAATAATTGTGTGTTAATTAAAGAGCTCAACCAATGGTATTAAGTAGAACAAAAAAATACTAAAAAGAAAAAAGTAGTAAGTTGTTCCTTGACAGTCAGGACAAGGGATGATCAAGACATTGTTTCTCATAGCTGTACATTTCACATCAACAGCATATCTTTCTTGATAGCTTAATAGTCCCTCAAAAATCAGCTTTATGCCCTCAGGACCCCTTCGTCTTAATTTTTTTTTAATAAAAATGGATTGAGGGGGGAAATTTTGCACTTTCCAGGTTTCATGGTAGTATGTAGATATTTGTAAGAAATCATATTATGTGGGGTAGGTGTTGTTGTATAGCGGATTAAGCTGCCACCTGCAACACGGGGATATATGGGCGCCATATTGTGTCCTGGCTGCTCCACTTCCAGTTCAGTTCAGCTCTGTTCTGACGGCCTGGGAAAAGCAGTGGAAATAGCCCAAATTT
The DNA here is from genome assembly GCF_964237555.1 of Oryctolagus cuniculus. Lineage (NCBI taxonomy): Eukaryota > Metazoa > Chordata > Mammalia > Lagomorpha > Leporidae > Oryctolagus > Oryctolagus cuniculus. Next base: position 192,276,462 of record NC_091432.1, on the reverse strand, counting down.
TTGGACCCCTGCCACCTACATTGGAGATCTGGATGAAGTACCTTGCTTTAGCTTGGCTCAGGCTTAGCCATTGCAGCCATCTGGGTAGTGAACCAGTGGATGAAAGATTTCTCTCTGTGTGTCTCTCACTCTCTCTAACTCTGACTTTCAAGTAAATAAATATTTTTTAAAAATGAAATATTATATTAATATGAATACTAATTACTATAGGGGAGAGTTAGAGATTATATATGATTTTCCTAATGAAATATTAGCAAGTGAATATATTTGAATAGGAGTACTAAGAACATTAGTTTTCAATGATGTGAAGGAGAATTTCTGTATTTATTTGACTCTTTTTTACTGTTTTGTTTATGCATTTTTATTTATTTGAAAGGCAGAGGGGCTCACACACACAGAGAAACACATACAGAAAACAGAGAGAGAGAAAGAGAGAGAGAGAGAGAGAGAGAGAGAGAGAGAAAAAATCTTCCATCTGATGTTTCATTTAAAAGGCCCAGAACAGCCAGGACTGGGCCAGGCTCGAGATAGGAGCCTGGAATTCCATCTGAGTCTCCCATGTGGGTGGCAGGGACTCAAGTCCTTGAGTCATCATCTACCACCTCCCAGGGTGTGCATTAGTAGGAAACTGGATTGGAATCTGTGTTGCTGGGACTCAATCTAGGTATTCTGATATAGGATGCAGAGCATGTCCAGAAGTAGCTTAACACTCTGCACCACAGTACCCACCCCCTATCTGGATTTTTCTGAACTTAGTTATGGTGCATATATTCTCCAAATGTAAGGAATTTAAAAAATGCTAACACAGGCCTGACTTTTAAATGTGATCATCTAACTGTTCTCGGTTATGGAGGTGAAATGAACTTCTATTTGTTGCTTTCCTGAACAGCTCTGAGTTTCTTTGCCAGAATTAATTATGAATTATGTTAAAGAATTTCGGTACCTGGTCTTGAAAGACAAAGATATGGCCAGCACTGCGGCTCAATAGGCTAATCCTCCACCTGCGGTGCCGGCACAGTGGGTTCTAGTCCCGGTTGGGGAGACGGATTCTGTCCCGGTTGCCCCTCTTCCAGGCCAGCTCTCTGCTGTGGCCCGGGAGTGCAGTGGAGGATGGCCCAAGTGCTTGGGCCCTGCACCCCATGGGAGACCAGGAGAAGCACCTGGCTCCTGGCTTCAGATCAGCACAGTGCACTGGCCGCAGCGTGCTGGCCGCAGCAGCCATTGGAGGATGAACCAATGGCAAAGGAAGACCTTTGTCTCTGTCTCTCTCTCTCACTGTCCACTCTGCCTGTCAAAAAACAAAACATAGACAAGTCTAGTACCTGCTAACGCTAACCGATGGAGTAAATAAAGGGGAGAGTGATCCAACATGGGAAGTGAGATACTCAGCAGACTCATAGAATGGCAGATGTCCTAAATAGCACTCTGGCCTCAGAATCAGCCCTAAAGGCATTCGGATCTGGCTGAAAAGCCCATGAGAGTATTTTAGGCATGGAAAGCCAAGACACTCTGGCAAAAGATCTCTGCGAGTGAGATCCCAGTGGAAAGAACAGGTCATCAAAGAAGGAGGTACCTTTCTCTGAAGGGAGGAGAGAACCTCCACTTTGACTATGACCTTGTCTAAACAAGATAAGAGTCGGAGAACTCAGAGGGCTTCCATAGCCTTGGAAACTCATGACTGGAGCATAGGGAGATTACTGATGCCATAGACAGGAGTGTCAATTGGTAAAGTCAACAACAGGAGTCACTGTGCACTTACTCCTCATGTAGGATCTCTATCCTTAATGTGCTGTACATTGAGATTTAATGCTATAACAAGTACTCAAACAATATATTTCACTTTGTGTTTCTATGGGGCTGCAAACTGTTGAAATCCTTACTTAATGCATACTAAACTGATCCTCTGTAAAAAAAAAAAAAAAAAAAAAGAAATTATCAATTCCCAACTTGACTCTCACTGGGATTAAACATGACAATAGGTCTGCTCTGATTTCATCATCATTTAAAAAAATCATCTATTATTTTTCACTTTATGTTTCTGTGTGGGAGCAAACTGTTGAAATCCATACTTGATGTATACTAAGCTGATCTTCTGTATATTAAGATAATCAAAAATGAATCTTGATGTGAATGGAAGGGGAGAGGGAGTGGGAAAGGGGAGGGTTGTGGGTGGGAGGGACGGTATGGGGGGGAAGCCATTGTAATCCATAAGTCGTACTTTGGAAATTTATATGCATTAAATAAAAGTTAAAAAAAAAAAAAAAAAAAAAAAAAAAAAAAAAAAACAAGACAAAGTTGTTGTGCTCAACCCCTCGATGGACTATTTTAATAGTTACAGGTGTATTCAGCATTAGAAAATTCTGAAAATCTTCAAATTAGCTCAAAATATTGAAGACAATATATTGTGCTACAAAGCTACAAAACCGCGCATCCAGGAGTTTTTGCATAGTGATTCACAATGATATAATAGTGATTATTGTGTTAGCAGTGTGTATGTATATATACATAGATAATTATTACATTGGATTCATAAATAGGGGAGGGGCCAATGGCATGGTGTAGCAGGTTAAGCCTCTGTTAGTTGTGCCTGCATCCCATATGGGTGCCGGTTCAGTTGCTCCACTTCCGACCCAACTGCCTGCTAATAGCCTGGGAAAGTAGTTGAAGATGGCCCAAGTGCTTGGGCTTCTGCACCCAAGTGGGAGGCCTGGAAGAAGCTCCTGGCTCCTGGCTTCAGATTGGCCCAGCTTCAACCATTCTGGTCATTTGGGAAGTGACCCTCTGAATGGAAGACCTTTCTCTCTGTCTCTCCCTCTCTCTGTTTGTAATTCCACCTCTCAAATAAATAAATAAAACCTTAAAAAATAGGGACAGAGTAATTACCAGAAAAAAAAAAACAAACATGAAGTCTGTGTGCCACAGATGTTAATATGATTTCCTTTTCTTCTTCTTAAATTATGGGAAGGAAAGGAGAGACATCAAAAGTATATTTGGTAGAGAATCTACTTCTATAAAAAATACTTAGTAAAGTAGTGGGAACTAAAAACAAAATACAGTAAAAAGAGAAGTGAATAGAGCAGATAAAGGTAGAAACAGTGAGCGAATTTTTAAGAAAACTGGCAGTTAAAAAAGACATTAGAAAGTATCTCAAGGGAAATAAGAATTAGAAGCTATTACACTTTAAAAACAAAAACAGATTCTTATATAAAAAATTAGAATAGCTTTTGAAGACAAGATAATAAACTCTTTGTTATTAAATTAGTTTCCTGAAGATCCAAAGCCATAATTAATTTGCCCCATGTTCAGTATCTGCACACAGGGATGTGTACATGAAACTTGAGGGATAAAGTTAAAAAATTAGGGAGCAAAGACTGTGTGCAGCATCCCTTTCTGCCTCTGTTTCTGTGCCATGTACACATGACCATTGAGCAAATACTACAGAAATTATATGTGATATTGTCCATCTAGTTGGGGTTAGTTTCTCTGTTAGAACTTTGTGATGATCATACAGATTTCCAAATAGAACCAAGAAGACAGCAGAAGAAAAGAGAGAAAATACAAGTAGAGGAAAACCACTGACCACATTGTACAAGGGTGATTGAGCAGAGCTGAGAGACAGGAATGAGTACTTACAAAAGAGACCAAGCTGCTGATCCAGCTTCACTTCATCCAGGCTCCTAAAACTCACTGGATGGTTTCTTGTGATGGAAAGGCAACCAATTGATGAGTCAACTTACCTGATGCTGCTAAGTCTATGGGATTGCAATGGCATGTGGTCTTGCCTGACCTCTTAATTTGTGTTCCCCTCATGGTTTGGATCCAAAGAGGAGCAGCTGGGACATGAATTAGATCCCATATGGATGCCCTCACCACAGGCAGAAGCTTAGCCCGCTATGCCCTCATTTTATTTTTCTATTGCTTTTTTGCATTTTCTTCTGAAATCAGCATTTTGCCCATAACGAATGTGATGATTCAATCATTGAGTCTTACAGTTGAAAAAACATTTGGAATCATCATATACTTTGATCACAAATGAATTAAGGTTAAAGGCAGTGTCAAAGACTTATACTTGGGTACCATACTGTACTGTATTTTAATAGGAAAGCTATCTTTTTCTACTCTGTTTTCTATTGTTCCTTGTTCCCATTTAGGTCAAATAAATGCAACATATTTTGTTGCTTTATTTAAAAAAAATGAAAACCACTAATTAAATCCAACTTTCTGTTTTCTAAATGCCACAACTTTTACTTGAATATTTTGGTTGTTGAAAGGCAGAGTAACAAAAACGCAGAGACAGACAGACAGACAGATAGAAATACTTTATATTTACCAATTCACTCTCCAAATACCATGTCAAAGCTGGGCCTGGCCAAACCAGGAGCCATAAATTCCATTGGGGTCTCCCACATAAGTGGCAGAAGCCTAAATATTTGGATAATCATCTGCTGCCTCAAAGGTACATTAGCAGGAAGCTGGATTGGAAGCAGAAGTGAAACCAGATCCCAGGCACTCTAATATGGAATGCAGCCATTTCAAGCAGCTTAACCCACATAACCACAATGCCTGCTTAGCTTGATAGTTTAAGCAACTTTCCAGAAATTGTCCTTGCATTAAAAAAAAAAAAGTGCGAATTCCTGATCATGTGTTTTTTTTTTTCATTTTTAATAAATCTGTCTTTACAGTGTGTCCTTTAACTTGAAGTACCTACACCTATGTTTATGTTACTTCATGTTTTTGTTTGGGCTTTTTTATCAATGAGTTGCCAGACTATGGCAGTGTATAATGATCCCTTTGATCACTAGAAGTAGCATTGGAAGATTTGGGCTCTAGTCTTGTCTTTAAGACTTAGTATATGTGTGGTTTGGATCTGGTCTTACATAGGTTCATGTACCCTATAGACGTGGAGAATGCTTTTAGGCCGAAATACTCTCAGTAGAATTTGTAATATTAGGCTTGTTATCAGTGGACACTGTATATATAAGCTCCCGGCCGATAAATCTAGTTCCTGCCTCTCTTTACATCTTCATTTGATTACGCCACTCATGATAACCTTGTTGCAATTATGCTGACTTTTATTATGATTTTCCTACACATGTAACTTTCCTGCTTCTATACTTATTTTGTTGCCATTGACTGAAATATCACCTAATGTTTTGCGTAACTGGATCCTTCATGTTTTTCACAAGAGGGCTACCTTGATTATCTATTCTAAAGTCAAATCTCCCAATTATTATAGCATATGTTTACCCTGAGTCTGTGATTCATAACATTTTTGTAATATAATTACTATATTAATTTATTTGTTCATTTTTGTATATCCTTAGAATTACTGTAAGGCCTGCCCTGCCTGTCTAATACTATATTCCTGTGCTTAATGACATGGTAGATGGTCAGGCTTATTATATAATTATTTCTTAAGGAAAAGAGTAAGAGAGGGAGAGTCAAACGGTACATTTCGGCTTATGCCCTGTTTCCCTCTGGCATGGCAGTCTTTACAAATGCATGTAAAGAAACACCTCAACATCTAATGTACTTTTTAGTCTGATAAATGATTATTTCATTTTTAATGTAGCTGCCTACAAGATTCCAATGCCTGCCTCAATATAATTGTCCATGACTCTCTTAACACTAGTTTGTATTGCCTCATTGTCTAATATGTAGAACTGTTGGAAATATTCATAAAGTTAGTTACGGTGGGATTAGAGAGACACTTGCTTGTCACAGGAGCCCAGGTTGTCAGTGATACATGTTGTGCACATCTTTCCTCCCTAGACACAGGTGCTTCTTTTTCAGTGTCATTTAGGCTTTTTTCTTTTGTCTAAGTTTTATTATCTCAGCTTGTAAGAGCATGTCTTCCTCTTCTGCTTTGTTCGCAACAGAATTAAAACACAGTTACTTTGATCCTAAAGTTTGAATCATGAGAAAGAAGCCATTCTCTGAAGAAATCAATCCTCTACTATGGAATTTACTTTGCAAATTTAGTGTTTGTGCTAGATTTTTATTTACAAAACTTTTATTTAATAAATATAAATTCGAAGGTACAACTTTTGGATTATAGCAGGTTTTCCCCCATAACTACCCTCCCACCTGCAAACCACCCCATCTTATACTCCTTCTCCCATCCCATTCTTCATTAAGATTCATTTTTAATTATCTTTATATACAGAAGATCAACTTAGTATGTACTAAGTAAAGATTTCAACAGAATGCACCCACACAGACACACAAAGTATAAAGTACTATTTGAAGACTAGTTTTACTGTTAATTCACATAATACAACACATTAAGGACAGAGATCCTACATGAGAAGTAAGTGCACAGTGAATCCTGTTGTTGATTTATGTGTTAGATTTTTGTCAAGAGAAAGATACAAGTTTTCTTTCTTTTACTGGTGTGTTGGAGCTGGGGGCTTTGGTGGTACCTCAGGGTTGTTGTTGGGTGTACCTGGCTAGGCAATTTAGCATAGGAATTTGCACAGGCATCCTTTCCTACCGTTTGAAATCTGAATCTCTCATGTGAAAAGAGCATTGTCTAAACACATTGTGTCCAGAATAATAGCAAAAGATTACATATCATGAAAAAGAGGTTTTTAAAGAAATATATTTCATTCCTAGAAATTCAGATGCATTCATTAATGGGAAAAGGCAACACCTATGTAATTTCTAATGAAAATGTTTACTTGGCCGGCTCTGCGGCTCACTAGGCTAATCCTCTGCCTTGCGGCGCCAGCACACCAGGTTCTAGTCCTGGTCGGGGCGCCGGATTCTGTCCTGGTTGCCCCACTTCCAGGCCAGCTCTCTGCTGTGGCCCAGGAGTGCAGTGGAGGATGGCCCAAGTGCTTGGGCCCTGCACCCCATGGGAGACCAGGAGAAGCACCTGGCTCCTGCCTTCAGATCAGCGTGGTGCGCCAGCTGCAGCGCGCCGGCCGCGGTGGCCGTTGGAGAGTGAACCAATGGCAAAAGGAAGACCTTTCTCTCTGTCTCTCTTTCTCACTGTCTACTCTGCCTGTCAAAAAAAAAAAAAAAATGTTTACTTATTGAGAATCCTTATTTGAAAATAAGTACTACCTGATAATCAGTCACTAAAAATAATGTATGTGTATTTTAATTTCTCATGTAACTCCTCTCCTCTCTCTAGTTTCTCAGTCTTACTTTCCTGCCAAAGATACATTTTCATAAGTGTTTAAGGTTCTAAATTTATGCCTATTGATGATAAGAATAATAGTGGAAAAAATTTCTGAACTGCTACAGGAATACAGCCAAGAGTTTAAAAACCTGATACAATGATTAAGGGATTTATTTTATGGTAAAAGTAGAAAATTATAAAGAAAATATAATTTACTTATTCAAGTAATACATATTGTATGTTGAGGTGTACTATGTGTCAGTTTATACTAGGGATGAACTTAGTGTAGGGTTAACTATATAATCATTAAGTAAACTGAAGATAGGTCTTTGTAAAAACTGAGTGCGAATGTGAGAGGGAGGAGGAGGAAGTACTGGAATGTGGGTGGGAGGGAGGATAGGGGGAGAAGTGTAACTTACATTCCTAAATCTGTGTATATGAAATTCAAGAAACTTATATACCTTAAAATTTTAAAAAATGTATTGTTAAGTGAAAGAGGCAGGACATATACAATGAAATACAGAAGATATTTTATAATTCCATCCATATAACACATATCCAGAAGGGGAACATTTAAAGAGAAAAAATATAGGTTAGTAATTTTCTGAGACTAAGAGAGAGGGGATGGTATGACTGATAAATTATATGAGTTCTTTGAGTGGAATGATGAAAATAACCTGGAATTGTGTGCTGATACTAGTTACTCAGCATTTTGGATATACTTTTTAAAACCACATTGCACATAAATACACATATGTAAAGAAAAAAAGTTTTAAATTATGGGGTATAGTGCAGTCACATAAGGAGAAATTGAAGAACAGAGATCCGGAGAAATCAAACAATTATGGCCATAGAGATACCTTGGAAGCCAGAGGGTGTACATATTTCTGCTGTTTTATGGAGAGACCAGTATATGTTTATAGCAAAGTGACAGATGTCCTAGAGATAGACTCAGTTGTTCTGAGTTCTGGGACATACTTTCCCATTCTTCCTGAAGTGAAATCACTTCATGTCAGTTCCCCTCTTTATTCAATGATTAAGTTAATCACTGTTCCTCTGCTTTTCTGCCCAGGGGAAGCATGATTAAATCACAGCCTATTTCTTAATGGATCTGCATTCCACAAAATTTTTTCAACAAAATTCTTGCCACCATCCTGATCAATCCATTGGAGTTGGTTTATGAGATGACATTTCTTTATAGTCCCTACTGTCAATGTTCTTTGGAAATTTATGACGTTAATTATATTTTATAATTGAATGACACAAGCCGGTGCTGCAGCTTAATAGGCTAATCCTCCACCTGTGGCACTGGCACCCCAGGTTCTAGTCCCAGTCGGGGCGCTGGATTCTGTCCCGGTTGCTCCTCTTCCAGTCCAGCTCTCTGCTGTGGCCCGGGAGGGCAGTGGAGGATGGCCCAAGTGCTTGGGAGACCAGGAGGAAGCACCTGGTTCCTGGTTTCGGATCAGCGCGGTGCACCGGCCGCAGCAACCATTGGGGGATGAACCAATGGTGAAGGAAGACTTTTCTCTCTGTCTCTTTCTCTCACTGTCCACTCTACCTGTCAAAAATAAATAATTGAATTACACAGAATACTTTCTCATTTTCAAGTCAATGGTTTAGTTTAGTGTTAATTTCTGTGCTTTATGTTATGATTTTGGATTGATTGATTGATTGGTTTGAAAGACACACAGACCATTCCTGTTAGTCAATTCACTCCCCAAATGCCTGCAACAGACAGTTCTGATCTAGGTTGAGACCTGGAGCCCAGAAATCCATCTAAGTCTCTCTTGTAGTTGGTAAGGACTCACGTCATTGAGCCACAATTTGCTGCCTCCATGGATGCACATGATCAGGAAGCTGGAAGGGAAGCAGAGCTATAACTCAAATGCAGTCATTCCAATACAGGATGTGGACATCCAAGCAGTGTCTTCACTTCTACACTAAACATCCATCCTTTATCTTGGAAATTCTTCTCTTACTTTACAGATATATGTAGTATCTTGGAATTTTTTAATTTACGATGTAAGCAAAATGAATCTTTTTATCAATCCATTGTCAAAGTATCTGAATAGTTTAGGGGCTTAATTTTAATTCCTTAATTTTACAGTTCCCTGCTAATGGCCTGGGAAAGCAGTGGAAGATGGCCCAAGGACCCTGCACCCATGTAGGAGACAGATGAAGCTCCTGACTTCGGATTGGCCCACTCTGGCTGTTGCAGCAATTTAGGGATTGAACCCACAGATAGAATACAGCTCTCTCTGACTCTCCCTCTCTCTCTAACTCTGCCTCTAAAACATTTTTTTTTATTTGACAGGTAGAGTTATAGAGAGAAAGGTCTTCCTTCCTTTGGTTCACTCCCCTAATGGCCGCCATGGCCGGCGCCGTGCTGATCCGAAGTCAGGAGCCGGGTGCTTCCTCCCGGTCTCCCATGCGGGTACAGGGACCCAAGCACTTGGGCCATCCTCCACTGTACTCCCGGGCCACAGCAGAGAGCTGGACTGGAAGAGGAGCAACCGGGACAGAATCCGGCACCCCGACCTGGACTAGAACCTGGGGTGCCGGCACTGCAGGTGGAGGATTAGCCAAGTGAGCCACAGTAATGGCCAAATAAATTTTTAAAATCTTTAAAAAAAGAAAGAAAGAAATGTGCTGTGAACAGAAGAAAGAATGAAAACACTGAACTGAAGAACTTATGGTATCTGAGGAACTGAAAAAAAGACTAAAATAGTTTGAGTGTAGTGCAGTCAGGAGAAGACTTGCTAATTGCTCAATTGGAGTCCATAAAATTAAGGAGTAAGTGGCATAATCATGCTAGTGTTTTTAAAAGCCCACTGTGACAGTACAATGAAGAATAGATTGGGGATTGGTGTAATGATGGGTGTAAGGCAATAGACTTGGGTTTATTAAGTAGTCCGGAAAGAGATGTGGCTAATAGAGGTAGAAAATTGGGTATTTGCCAAGGATTATATCAGTATATCAGTCCTTATAATAAGCTATTCTTTCCTTCTGTTGGTGGCATAAATATTTTGATTCCTGTTAAGAACTTTGATACATGTAAAGTAGCTACATTTCAGCAAATTTTGTATGATGTTCCAGCTTTCACCTTGGGCCTGAGGGCCTGCCACATGGAAGGAATGATCCAAACCCCAGCCTTACAATGCTAGGATTGAATAAAAGTATAGCTTCCATTAGAATTCAAATCATTGACTGTGGGAAATGGATCAAGTTAGAAATTTCCTCAGCTAATTCTGTTTCACTTTCTGAGTCAACAGAGGAAAATGCATGCAAAAATAATTTATAAAAAGGTCAGAATGTTTAGATTGTACCTTTGTAGAAACTTTAACATTTGAGTCAGTAATGTCCTTGAAAGCATAATAAACCTAATGTCATTGAAAACAAAAATGTACTTTAAAGTAGCATAGTTCAAGGGAATGAAATCAGATTAAGATTTCTTCTCCTCTCTTTCTTTTTGTAACAAGGTACACCCAAAATAAGCAGATGGCATTCTGTGGGCTGAGGATGAATGACTAAAGATTCATGGCAGGATCACATCACAAGATTATGTGTAATTGATGCATTTAGCTCTAAAAGCTTTTGGTTCTGCAAAATGCTTAAAGCACTGCTGAAATGCAGTGGAAGGGGAGAAAAGCAGGAATGATTCAAAATTATAGTGTGATGAAAAATGAGGTGTTTTCACTATTGCTATTTTTTGGTCATTAAGGTAATTCTGATCACTGGTAATGCTAAAAGGTGTACCATGTATCTTATCATAAATAAATAAGGTCAGTCAGACCATTACATTATTAAGTTACTGTGTTTGTCTTACATTCTTTTCCTTCATTCATTCAGTATTTACTAAGGTCTTATTGTGTGTCAGACACTGACTAAGCCTTGGGATTATTAAGGTGAATACAATTCTTAACCTTGAGGGGCTTATAATCTACTAGGAGCAATAAATTGGTGAATTAATAATTATGAATATTATGGATATACAAAAGTGTATTTTATTCAAATGCTATAGTAACAAACAAATTTAGCTCATATACTATTTTACTATTTCAAAATTGTTTTTATTTCAGCAATCTTATCTAGAAGCCTATATAGAGGAAATGTTATTCTCAATTACTTATTTTGACCATGAAAATACATTTAGGTTACTTAAAGCTTTTATTTCGAATACCCACTATTTAGCCAGATTGTGCACATTGTGCAAATAGACTAAATAAATATCTATTTCAAAGATATAAACTGTTGTAGCAAAACAATACCAATGGGTAGTCATGGGGCTTAATAGAGTTCCTATGCTACAGCTTAGTTTTAGAAATCTGAAAGTAAAGGGAAGGGGAAAGTAATACTGAGTTCTATAGATTCTTGTCAGAAAGAAGGACGCAGACTAGCTTTTTTGAGTGAGACAAACATTTTCTTGATCTCAGTTTTAAAAGCAGTATTTCACATGGGACCTCATGAAGGAAACATTAAGTCAGAAACTCATATTATGCTTTTATACCTAAATGTAGAAACAGTCAATATAACTGTTTCATGGAATGGTTCTCTATAAAACCTCAGAGTAAAATGATAACATTCAAGTACCTGAGGGAAAATGATTTCACAGGAGGCTAGGCAAATGTATTTGAGAAACACTTGGTCCTGCTGATCCAAAGTAATATATAAAAGTTAAATTAGAGGAGTATGAAAAACGTAATCTTTATATTACCTTTATTGTAGATCGTTTCTGTCACCTTGGTTTCTGATGAGACTTGTATAGAAGTGAACCATGCTTCTATTTGCTGTTGTTGACCTGGTGTCCTAGTTCTTATAGCTTTGGGAATGGGCAAGTGTATTGCTTTGGAAACCAGATAAGAGTCAGCGTTCATTCTATTATAGTAGTTAATTTGGAGCTGCATTCCCATTTTATAGGCAAGAAGTGAGTCTTAGAAACCTCTCAAAATTAATAGCCTGGGGGCGATATTAGAACTCAGCTTTCCTATCTCCTGGCACAATCCAGTTATTAATATAATATTTGGAACTTCCAGAGTGCAGATGACCATGGCTTAAGAACATCTGAAATGGTAACAAGGAATCCTGGAGGCACAGCTTTTCTAATATACATGAGTGTAGTTCTCTGATTCATATTCATGTTTTCTTAAATGATGCTAGGTCATTTTGTCAATTAATCGGGCATGAAGTTCTGGAAAATCACTTGTCTAATCAGAAGTGGAGATACCTGAAATAGAATTTTGAGTCTCTATTAAGATATTCTATGATAAGTACCTACTCACATGTGAATTATTGCACCCTGGTCATGCCTTTACCGCAAACAAATGAAAGTCTCACTAAGAGATAACCGAGAAACCAATCATTCCAATAGAAATTTAAAGAAGATGTGTTTTCATTCACATTGTATATATTTCATTGTAGAAAGAACATTGTTGCTTATAATTTTCAGGGGTACCTTATCTGCTTATTTGTTTTTATCTATACACTTGGAAAACAGAATGATATGGGGAAAGTGAAGTATATAGTACTGTAATTATCTGCTGGTTTGTACTAAAAATATTCTGAGCTTTTTTATTCAAAGCTGATGTATGTCGACCTTAAAGACTTACTCTCCCTGAACTACCCCATTAATTAACCCAAGAATTTAATGCTCTATAAATGGCTATTTAGGGATAACAAATCCTTGAAGACTGAATCATTGCAGAGATAGGCAGTTTCTAGTAAGCTTGAAAATTATCACTATACCTTAAATCAATACTGTTAGATTTCTAAAGACTGAATCAGTCTTTTTTTTTTTTTTTAACTGTGATACCCTTAAAACAATGTAGTACTCAAGATGGGTGGAATTTCATGTAAAGTGATGTTACAAATTGCCTAATTTGTATATACAAAAATCATTTGTGGTTACCCAAATTTTAGAGCCTAAACTTTTGTTGTTATATTTATGGCATAATACAGACATAGAAAAACCATGTGGTAAAAATAAATTTGTCACTCCATTAAAATTACAAACAGCCAACTGTGCCCAGGAGTTGAATAGTATCCCTGAAATCACAGAACCATTTAGTGACAAAGAAACACCTACAACTTAACTGCGTTATCCAAGCTATAAGCTGCATGATTGTAAAATGAATACTTATGGAGGAAATGCATGCGACTTAGAAAATGTGCCGGGGAAAATAATGGAATAGTTAATTTCTGAAATTTATATCCATATTACCAGAACTGGAGTATCATACCTCAACACTTACTCAAATGCAAAAGGAAACTCTCAATTACTAACAAATTATAGGCTTGAGACCAGTGCTGACAGATCAAGGTTTAAAGGACAAATAACCCTGCATGTTAAGATGCACAAAAGGACCTGAATGATAAAATAATCCCCATGAAATCTTAATCTTTTCCAAAGGTGCTTTCATACATTCTGTTGTCATCATTTTAAAATTGACTACCATCTAGCTATGGGGCCTGACAAGAATATTAAATATATTATATATTTCAAAGGAAGCACTAGGAATAATATTATACAATATCTATGATAAAAATTATAAAAATGGTCTCTGATTGGCCAGAAGTTTCCATTCTGTCGTAATTTTATTTATCTGCCCAGACACTGATCTACTTAATGATTTACCTTAATATCTGCTTATCTTTAAAAATGATTAGATTTTTGGCCCATGTATTTTGCCTTAGAATATACATTAAGTAAGAAAAATAAGTAAAATTCATTCTGATTGAGATACATATATATATGTGTGTGTATATATATATATGTAAAATCATATTATCTATTGCCATTCTTCATTTCTTTTCTTGACTCAGAGAACTTTTAAGGACCCTTGACAACTAGTGACATTTAATATGAAATGGTATAGGGAACTAATTCTCTGATTCTAGCTCTTTTATCCCCAAACCCAGCAAAGGATATGCCAGACTGAGAATTTGCTAATCAAATCTTCAAGGCTTTCTTGAACTCCTACACTTTACTGGGAATAGCTGTCCAACTCATTTGGGATAATCATGACCTCTTTCTATGGACCAATTGCTTTTGAAACAATATCTAATTAACAAAAAGAACTTGATTTGTTTGAATTTCTAGGTTGTTGTTGTATCATTCATTTGTGTTTCTCACAGATAATCCCTTATATGGACATCAATTTAGGACTTGAGGGATGGAGAAGATGTTGGCCCCAAAATTGCATTTATAAAAGTCTAAGTTTCTTTATTTTCTACCTTTTACCTAAGTTCTTTATTTTCTACCTTCCTCACTCCTCACATGCCCACATTCTAAATCTTAGTGTAAGATATCAGGATAGAGAAGAAAAGAGAAGAATAATAAGATTTGATACACAAGGCCGTATTCTCTAAACTCTAGCTAAAGTCCTAAGTCTTCACATTTAGAATATCTCTAAAACCTATCTTATGACTTAGAATTTGTACTTGCATTCATTTTGTTTGAAAGGCAAAAATAGAGGGAGTGGGAGAGGGAGAGGGAGAGGGAAAAGGGGAAAGCGGAAAGGGAAGGGGAGAAAGAGAGAGGGAGAGGGAGATCGTCGTCGTACCATTGACTCATTTTCCCAGCAATAGCTGGGGCTGGACCAGGCTGAAGCCAGGAGCCTGGAACTCCATCCGGTCTTCCTATGGATGGTGGGGACCCAAGGCCTTGAGCTATCACCATTGTCACCTAGAGTGAGCATTAGCAGGAAGATGGAATCAGAAGCAAAGCCAATACTCAAACCCAGGCACTTCAATATGGGATGTGGGCATTCCTACCAGTATCTTAACTGCTGCATAAGATGCCCACTCCTCTAAGGCCTATTTTAGAAATAAACAAGTTGTAATATATTAGATGGGAGAAATTATAGATTCATATTTATAATTCTTTTAATAAAAATGGAGAACAGAGATTATTTTAAAAAACAATCTCAGTACATAAAGGCAGCATCATAGACTTACCATTTAATTAACACTAATTTTATCTAACATTCACCCAGGTTATATTGATCATCTGGAGCAAATGTTATGAATATTAAATAGTGGTTCCCTTTTATGTTTCACTCACAGGATAGTTAAGCTATTCCATTAATGGAAATGTTGTTCGCTGAGCTAGTGGGAAAATAATTGGACCAAATGTCGGAATACCTGAATTTTTTCATGACTTGTGTTACTTTGGGCTACTCACTCAACCTTTTATATAATAAGAGAAATTAACATATGATGATTTTACATGATGAGTTGACCATATTCTTTCATTATGCCAAAATGAACACAGTAGTATACATGTATTGAAAGACTGATAATCACTTTCAGAACTGTTCATGTCAGCTATAAAACTGATGAAGGATTATGTTCAGAATTGTGAACCCCCAGTGCCGGTGTTGTGGCATAGTAGATAAAGCTGCCATCTGTGATGCTAGCATCCCATATGGGTGCAGGTTCATATCCTGGCTGCTCCACTTCCAATCTAGCTCCTTGCTAGGGAATGCAGCAGAAGATGGACCAAATGCTTGTGCCCCTGCCACCCACATAGGAGTCCCAGATGAAGCTTCTGATTCCTGAATTCAGTCTGACCCAGCTCTGGCTGTTTTGGCTATCTAGGGAGTGACTCAGCAGATAAGGATCTTTCTGTCTCTATTTTCTGTGTAACAATTTTAAATAAATAAATTTCTATACTCTTGAGGAACAGCGGATTTTTCTATTTACTACTTGTTGTACTCCTTAGTGGAGGGTTAAGCATGTGATTATAATATAAAAGTTATGTCATTGTAAAATTAGAAGAAAAATGAAAGGAAGAGGGAGCATGGGAGCATGGGTGGGGGAAGGATAGGGTGAGAAGTATCACTATGCTCTTAAATCTGTATACATGAAATACAAGAAATTTGTTCACTTTACATAAACAAAAATTAAAAAAAAAGAATTTTGACACCACCACTTAGCAGTTTTTCTCATATGAGACTAAAACATCAGCTTTTCTTATAAGAAGAAACACTGTAGATACAAGAACTATAAACATAATCAAGCCTCAAAATGTCAATTTCATTCATATACATTACATTTTTATACTCTATTAATTACCACAGATCACAGAAAACATGATATTTGTCCTTTTTGGACTGGCTTATTTCACTAAGCATAATGTTTTCTAGTTGCCTCCATGTTGTTGCAAAAGACAGGCTTTCATTCTTCTATATAGCTGAGTAGTATTGCATAGTATATATTTATCACATTTTGTTAATTCAGTCATCTGTTGAAGGACATCTGGTTTGATTCTATATCTTAGCTGTTGTGAATTGAACTGCAATAAACATGTTAGTACAGATAACTCTTTCAGATGCTGATTTCATTTCATTTGTGTAAATTCCCAGGAGTGGGATGGCTGGGTCATCTATTTTCAGATTTCTGAGGAATCTTCATGCTGTCTTCCACAGTGGCTGTACTAGTATACATTCCCAACAACATAGATTAGGGAACCTTTTTTTTTTTTTTTTCTCAAATCGTCCCCAGCATTTATTGTTTGTTGATTTCTGCATGTGAGCCATTCTAATGGGTGAGGTGAAACCTCATTGTAGTTTTGATGTGCATTTCCTTGATGGCTAGTGATCCTGAACAATTTTTCATATGTCTGTTGGCCACTTGAATTTTATTCTTTCAAAAATGCCAGTTCAAAACCTTTGCACATTTCTTAACTGGATTGTTTGTTTTGTTGTTGTTAAGTTGCATAAGCTTTTTATAGATTCTGGATATTAATCCTTTATCAGTTGTATAGTTTGAGACATTTTATCCCATTCTATTGGTTGCCTCTTCACTTTGCTGAGTGTTTACTTTGCAATGAGAAAATTCTTAGCTTGATGTAATCCTGTTTGTCAATTTTGGCTTTGATTGCCTGTGCCTTCTGGGATTTTTCACAAGAAGTCTTTTCCTATGCAAATATCTTGCAGAGATTCCCCAGTATTTTCCTCTAGTAATTTTATGGTATCAGGTCATAGATTCAGATCTTTGATCCATTTCAAGTTGATTTTTGTATTTAAGTTATAAGTTAGGAATCTTAGTTCATACTTCTGCATGTGGAGATCCAGTTTTCCCAGCACCATTTGTTGAAGATACTGTCCTTTGTCCATGGATTGATTTTAGCTCCTTTGTTAAAGATAAGCTGGTTGTAGATGTATAGATTAATTTCTGGGGTTTCTATTCTGTTCCATTGGTCTACATTTCTATTTTTTGTGCCAGTACTAGGCTGTTTTGATTATAACTGTCTTGTGGTATGTGATGCCTCTGACCTTGTTTTTGTTGTTTAATATTGCTTTAAATATTTGGGGTCTCTTAGGTTTCCATACAAATTTTAGCATTGCTTTTTTTAGATCTGAGAAGAAAGTCATTGGTATTTTTAGTGTGACCCAGAAAAAATATTTTACGTTGAAATTCAATAAACATGATTCGTATACATGCTATGAAAAATATTATTCCTACTTATTATGAACTTTTATTGTATTCTGGTGCTCTTTATGGATGTGATTTATAATTCACTTAAACTATTTAGATGTGAAGTATGATAAAGTGTTTATATTATACTGCAAGGAATAAATTATTGGTACTATAATACTATTGATAATAGCCATGTACTAAACATCTGAGTATTTTTTCTAATAAAATGAATTCAGATTTTGTTTTCATTGATTATGCTGCTTAATGGGCTTAGTTTTTCTCAGAGTCCAGATTTTATAACAAGCTTCCTAGATCAACATGTGATGCTTATAATGGAATAATCTGGATATTGAGAATAAATTATTGACTCCTAGGATATGAGTACAAAAGGACAATATCCTGGATAAAGAAATTATGGTCTATCTATCTATCTACACATACACACACACACACACACACACACACTAGAATACTATTCAGCCATGAAAAAAGAATGAAATCCTGTCTTTTGCAAAATGTAGATGCAACTGGAAACCATTGTGCTTTGTGAAGTAAGGCAGCCCATGAGAGACAAATATCATATGTTTTCCCTGATTTGTGATAACAATATACAGAGTACAAAAAGGTAATATGTATGATCAAAATTGACATTTTGATATTTGATTATTATTTATAGCCCTTGTGTATACTCTTGAGGAACAGTGGTTTTTCTACTTCTACTTGTTGAATTATTCATTTAGTGAAGGGTTAAGCTTGTGATTATAAGGAAAATTGAAAGTATGTTGTTGTTAAAATTAAGAGAAAAATAATGGACTCAAGAGGCTTCCCTAGCATTGGCAGCTCATGACAGGACCCTCGGTTGATCACTGATGTCATAAATAAGAGTGTCAATTGTTAAATCAACAACAGGAATCACTGTGCACTTGCTTCCCATGTAGGACCTCTGTCCTTATGTATTGTACTGTAAGAATAACGGTAAAACTAGTCTTCAAACAGTACTTTGTGTGTCTGTGTGGATACAAATGGATGAAGTCTTTACTTAGTATAGAGTTGATCTTCTGTATATAAAGAAAATTAAAAATGAGTCTTAATGAAGAATGGGATGGGAGAAGAAGTAGGAGGTGGAATGGTTTGGGGTGGGAGAGCGGGTATGGGGGGGAAGAACTGCTATAATCTATAAGTTGTACTTATGAAATTTATATTTATTAAATAAAAGCTTTCTATAAAAAAGAGAGAAAAATAAGAAATGTAGGAGGAAGAGGGTAGGATGGAAAGTATCATTATGCTACTAGAAGTGTATATATGAAATTTGTTCCCTTTATATAAATTTTAAAAAGTAAAAAGAAATGAACAGTATCTTAAAGTGCTTATTTTCTTCTTTAGCTCTCTGATTTGGAGTTTCATGCTTCCTGGCAGTGGGAAAGCTGGAGCCCAGAGAGAAAGCCGTAGTCAATAAAGAAACTACAGGCTCCTTCCTTAAAGCTCACCCTGGGGCCAGTATTGTTGTGCTTCTGATTAAGCTACCACTTGTGAAGCTGGCATCACAGTGAAGCTGCATTGCTAGTTTGAGTCCCTGCTGCTCCACTTCTGATCAAGATTCCTGCTAGTTAGTCTGGGAAAGCAGCAGGTGATGGCTCAACTTCGTGGGCCCCTGCCACCCATGTGGGAGATTGAGATGGAGTTCTGGGCTCCTGGCTTTAGCCTTGCCCAGACCAGGCAATTTGTGAAGTGAACTAGCAAATGGAAGATTTCTGTTTCTCTATATCTCTGTGACTCTGCCTTTGACATAAACATAAAAATAAGTGAGAAAAACAAAAACAAACAACCACGCTCACCCTTTGCTTTATATATGTACTTTGAGCTTTGGAACTCTACTTCTACAATTAGACTTTAAGTATATCCTTTACATTATAAATTTTAGTTAGTATGTTTTGTTATTCCAGATATATTTGCTAGTGAGCAACATTCCATGCTTCCCAGAATGATTTGATAAGTGTTATTAGTTTCTTCTAGACTGGAGGCGAAGTCATATTTAC
This sequence comes from Oryctolagus cuniculus, assembly GCF_964237555.1. Lineage (NCBI taxonomy): Eukaryota > Metazoa > Chordata > Mammalia > Lagomorpha > Leporidae > Oryctolagus > Oryctolagus cuniculus. Next base: position 192,256,881 of record NC_091432.1, on the reverse strand, counting down.
AACTGAAATTAGCACCATTCTGACAAGCCTCTGACTGTTGCTTTTATTCTTTCATTAACATAATTTATTAGAAATAAAAATGCAAGCTTCTAGAATATTTTTATGAACAATAAGGTAAAGCAGGTTTCTAATTAAGCCATCTCTATTAAATAATCATGAATAACTTTCTATCCCTTTGATTTCAAACTTTTCTTCTAACCATTCCTGGTTTAAAAATCCTGTCCCTTATTTTCTCTTGGACAATTTTTGTGACAGTTTGAACTCTTTATGTTTTAGATTACAGGAAGTCCAACTATGGAAGAATAGCAAATTATTTTGACACTTTTAAATAGCTGTCTCAGTTATTTAAAAGCATATTGAAAAAAAAGCATATTGAAAGAGAAAGACACAGCTTTTGAAGTTGCATTCAGAAAAGCTATGGGCACAAACATATTACTACATTAGAAAATTTACAAATATGGAATTTTTTATTACCTTTGTTGAAATATAAATGTATTTCCACTATATAAAAAAGTGAAAAAACTATACATGAATATTTAATTTGATAGTATTTGTGTGTTAGTTGTGAAATTACAGATGATTTTAATTTTATTATTTTGGTAGCCTGTATTTAATATCATATATTATTTTTTAAATTAATAAATATATATACACACACAGAGAGAGGGAGAGAGAAAGAGAATGTTAATTTTACTTGTGACTACCTCTGGATTTTCTACTACATATGTGGTTTCCTACAATCTAGGACTCATTTTTGTTAAAACTTACTTTAAATTAATTAATTTGTTCATAAAAAATTTAAGATGAACAAATTTCATGTATTTCATATATACAGATTTAGGAGCATAGTGATACTCCCCCCCACTTCCTCCCATCCACACCCTACCCTCCTCCTCCTTCCTTATTTTTCTCTTAATTTTTACATTGATTTATTTTCAGTTTCTTTTATATTAAGATTAACCCTACACTAAGAGTTCAAAAATTAGAAGAAAAATGACGCCACTCCTCAGCAGTACAGATAAGGGCTTTAAACAATCATCAAATTTCAATCAGCATGGAGATAGCTCAGAAAGCTGAAAATAGATATACCATATGAACTAGCAAGCCCACTCCTGAAAATTTACCCAAATGAAATGAAACCAGCAAATGAAAGAGTTATCTGTACCCGATGTTTGTTAAATCTTATATACCCTTCTCCTCCAATGTCTAACAGTTACCTTATTTGATTAATTGAACAGGTTATTTAGGATCAATGATTAACGTAGCTTCTTTTTGGAAGGAGTTTACAACCAAGTGATGAAATAGTACATAAACGATTGGATGACCAAGTGAGGCTTTAATGAGTGTGTCAGTAACGGGAAGGTTGATGTGGTCTACAGAGTAACTCTACAATGACTAAAAGTAAATGATCGTGAATAGTATTCCATGTCTTTTTCCATAGTTAGTTTTGAGACCATATTTTTGCATCCTCCAAACAGGTAATACGATGTGATAGAAGTAAGTGGAGTCAAAAGGGATGCAGTCTTCAAAATCAGCCCAGTGTTTAAAATACTTACCAAATTGGATCATGGTTAGGCTTCACTGAAATTGTTTATTGGTTTTAGTATTTATAAGTTATTGGTCAGTATACAGAGTCCTGAGATCATCAGCCAGTTTGCCTGAAAAGCACTCATTGAGGCTGTCAGCTTGTTCCCACCCATCCTGAGTAGCTCTGCCCTGTTGTTGGCTTATAAGCTCGAAGCCTTTGCCATTGGCAAGAGTGGTAATGACTATGGCAGGAACCAAAGATTTAAGCGTCTAGCCTGGATGTGAGCTCCATTTCTAGGCTAATGCTTCAAACAAGATCCTTTCTTATCTGGCAGTCTGATTAGGGAATGAGCTGGGCCGTAGTAATTGGGATTCAGGTTTACTGCCTGTTTCAGAGAGATGTTCAGTGGGATTGTAACATCTCTTGCCAGTCATGCCATATTGCTCAACCTTACAGCATGGCTTATTAACTGTCCATCTGCTTTTACATGTGGCATTCTATCTCATCAAGCAGTTTGAGGACATACTTCATGCAATAGAACTGGTTGGAAATAACTATATATGTTGTAGCATATCCCTATTGTTATTTACAGTTAATTAGAAAAGAGTGTTGGAGTATTCTTCTTTTATGCCTAGAGAAAGATATCATTTTAAGGCTGACATATTATTTTTCTTCACTTGATGAATGTTTACTGTCATGGCTCAATAAGAGATGAGCTACAGTCTGCTAGTTTTGGCAGTGTCTGCTTAGTGGGGATGTTTAGCTTGTCCTCCCGAATTACAGCTCCATTTATTTTATCCAGTTTCATTAATCTTCTGAGTACCGTCATGACCAATGATATGGTTACTGCTAGTGCTGAGTGCAGAATTAATTACAAATAGACTTGAGCTGTACATCTATGGGAGCCAGACCCCCAAATGATTTTGATGTTATTTTAATTAATGCAGAGCATACTTGTAGTAGACTTCAGAATTGTTTGCAAAAGGACAATCTCTACAGAGAAAGGTAAGGAAGGGATAGAAGGAGAGTAAACAGAACTCTGAAAAAAAAAGATGGAGAGCATACAGAAAATAGAAAACTGAAGGTGCTTCCTCACAGCCCATATAAAGTAATGGGAACATTTCTACGTTTTTGAGGAAGTAAATAGATTCCTCCTCAGAATATTCTTCCCTTTGGGAATTCTAACTACCAATTTATTTTTTCTATGGGATGGAAAGTGTTACTTCAGCTGAAAAGACACTATGAACCTATGTTGAATTAGAAAAATGCAATGAATCTGAAATCTCTTTTGTATTTCTTACTGCTGACATGTAAAATGTCATTTTGAGTCTCATCTTTTCTTCAAAAGTATCAACATGTCAAATACCACAAAATCATTGAAACAAAGTCAATAAACTGAAGTTCTAAAGTAAGAAAGAAAATTGCTGTCATTGTTCTGAAAAAAAAAGTAGTTTGTTAAGTTATTTTTCTTTGTAATGGTTCTTACTTCCTTATCAGTTTACATTTTAATTTCAGATATGCATTTCTAGAAGGAAATTTTTGACTCTAGGAAATAGAATGGCTTATTCTTAAACTACTCAGTATCCTTGTCAGTCTGACTGACGATGATGATGATGATAGTTAATTTATCGTACACTTCAGTCTACTAGACTGACTTATATCTTTATCATATTTACTCCTCATAACAACTTTAAGACCTAAGTAGTAGTGTTACATCCATTCTCTAAATGCAGAAAGTCTTTATCAGTTGCCACAAGCTCAAGATCCCTAGGTTGCTACAATTCCTGGCACTCTAATCCCCCAGCATCTCGAAACACTTCCCTGTGTGATTCCATTTCTCTACTCTCAGTTCTTAAAACCCTACCACTTTTTCTTCATAGTCAATCACCAGAAAAATGTTGTGTAACTATTCTTCCCTAAGCCTTCTCCTGACAATTCTGGTTTTCTTGATTTATTTGCAACCTGTCTTGCCCTTGATGCATGGTCTCCAGTGCATCCTCCTCATTGGTGATTATTCAAACATTCACATCTCTACTATCAATAGACTGAGATGAGGTATATACATGCTTCTATTCCTTTTCATGCTGCCAAGCTGTTGCCTCTGTATATTCCCTGGAAACACCATTTTTGAATCTTGTGCCATGAGACTATAGAAATAGTTAGCTCTCCTTGTTGCAATCATCACTACCACCCTCATCATTCCTCCTAAAGATTGAAGTGCAAGTGCATTGTCCCTCTCTCCAAGACTATTATCATGATTCGTAGTGATTTCATAAATGTGTGGACTATCCTTCCAATAACTAACCTGGGCTCTCAGCTTCTTGACCTTCTTTCTGCCAAAGGGTTGGCCATCTATAATATTATAGCCTCTCACTTCTTTTGGTCACACAGTAAACTGTGTTATTACCAATAATTGTAACCTCTCCATGAGCTCAGTTTCATCTGTCCTCTCTCCCACCACTGACTCCTCTTTCCACTTAACTTTAACAATCTTCTGATCCCTAGTTCACCTACAACCCATCATCATTTCAACAGTTCCTGTACCATCTACACCGTTTGTCCTTATTTTTTCTTCTTGCTCAGCTTCAAATCAATATCCAGTCATTATAATCGCTCCTCTGGTGTCTCTGCTCACTTAACTTTTGCTTGCTTCATTTTAGGAAACAAGTGAAGAAATAAGCCTTGATTAAAGCAACCTTACAGTCTGTTCTGTGCCTGCCATTGGGAAACTGAACATAACTGGAATAAAACACAGAACTCCTTGTTTAAACTGATTTCAGATTAGATTTGTATTTATCAACCTCGAGTGAATGCATTCATTCTTGAACTCTCTTAAACTAATATTTTTAAAATCCTCTTTCCTCTTTCCTCCATCAATCCTCTTTTTTCAAGTGATAGTCTTAAATTGTTATTTTAATTAGAAAATAGATGCAATCACAGGAACACGCCCCACCACTTCCACCACGACAGCTAAATAACAATCACCTGCAGCTCTCATAGACTTTGCTTTCTCTCATGAAGCAGTAGGCAAAATCTTCACATTAATAGCTTAATCCAACTTCTAACTTTTCTACTTCTTATCACTCAAACTCATTTCTGTAACTCTAGGTGGCTTTTTAAGTTGTCTGTATGCTTTATATTGCATCATGTGTTTCTCCCATTCTGCTTCATTGGTCTGGCTTACAGAATGCTATTATTTCCATCATTAAAAAGAAAAATCTCTCTTATGACCCAAATTGTCTCTTTAGCTATTAACCAGTTGCTTTCTTTAACAAAAAAAGTTCCAGAGGCTGGTGCAGTGGCATAGCGGGTTAAGCTGCCACCTGCAATGCTGGCATCCCATATGGGTGTCGGTTCAAGACCCGGTTGCTCCACTTCTGATCCAGCTGTCTGCTATGGCCTGGGAAAGCAATGAAAGATGGCCCAGTACCTTGGGACCCTCCATCAGTGTGGGAGACTGGAGGAAGCTCCAGGCTCCTGGCTTTGGACTGGCGCAGCTCTGGCCATTGAGGCAACTGGGGAGTGAACCAGTGGATGGAAGACCTGTCTCTCTGTCTCTCCTTCTCTCTGTGTGTAACTCTGACTTTAAAATAAATAAATTAATCTTTAAAAAAAAGTTCCAATAAATTCATATACATATATTCTGCCTCTGATTTCTTTCTCTTAATCCACTAAAATCAGATGTTAACTCTGGCTATGCAACTAAAGCCACTATTGTCAAGATCACTGTTGTTAAACCTGAGGATCAGCTATCGTTTTTACTTTACCTGAAATATCACAAGTTCTTCCATTTTCTCTCATTGTGCCTCCAGGACACATATTGTCCTAGTTATCCTCTTACCTCATTGACCATTCTTTCTAACTGTACTTCCCTAGTCCTCTTCATATTGCTCAAATTGTTGGGTACTCCAGGGTTCAGTCATTATATATTTTGTCTTCTCTCATTAAACTCACCCCTTTGGTGGTATCATCACCAAAGACTTTCGCTCTCCAGTGCTATCTGCTTTATCATGTAAATATATGAAGCACCAGGATCTCTCCCCTAAATTCCAAATACACACATCCAAGGACTTATCTTGATATTTAATTGGCATGTCAACGTAAATATATCTAACATTGAATTGGGAACATCTCCACCTGTAAGAATACCCTTCTGGCCGGCACTGTGGTGTAGTGGGCTAAGCCTCTGCCTGGGGTACTGGGCTCTCATATTGACATCTGTTGAAGTTCTGGTTGCTCCTCTTCCAGTCTAGCTCTCTGCTATGGCCTGGGAAAGCAGAAGATGGCCCAGGTCCTTGGGCCCCTGTACTCACATGGGAGGCCCAGAAGAAGCTTCTGGCTCCTGGCTTCAGATTGGCTCAGCTCCAGCAGTTGTGGCCATATGGGGAATGAACCAGTGGTTGGAAGACCTTCCTCTCTGTCTCTCTCTCTCTCTGTCTGTAGCTCTACCTCTCAAATAAATAATAATAATAATAATAAAGAAGAACCTGCACACAATCTTTCCTGGTACAACTATAACTTTTTATGTGCTCAGATAAAAATCTTTGACTACTGTTGATTTCCTCTCTCTACAAAAATCCATGTCTAAACTGTCAGTACAACATGTCAGTGTAACCTCAAATATATCCAATATCTAACTGTGAAATAACAGTACAACAATTCCTTTATTAGTCTAAGGTATCACTGTTTGACATTTGTGTTGTTTTGTAGCTTCTAGCAATTCTTTTGCATTTATTCTGTGCATGTGTGTGTGTGTGTGTGTGTGTGTATTCTCTGTGGATTAAAGGGAATTTGTTGCTTACATGTTACTCGCCTGTGTCCAGAACTGTGCCTGGAATATTAGTATTTAATCAATTTTTGTTGAGTGAATGATGTTAAACTTAGGGCAATTTAATAATTATCCAGGGTCTATGAATTCAAAATTTTCTCCATAGAGTCAGTGCTCTTTGCTACTAGGCTACCTTATTTATTTCATACTTAACAGTTTGATTTATGGAAAATATTAACTGTTGCATTATTTATCTCTTAGGAAGAAAATACAAAGATGTGTAATCTAAAGCTTGCATAAACATACACAATCACCATTTTGTTTTATACATAGATATTATTTATTTATTTGTATTTATTTAATAGAGAGAAAGAGAGAGAGAGAGAGAGAGAGAGAGAGCTAGTTAGTTCCCATTCACTGGGTCACTCCCTAAGTGCCCCACAATGCCGGGGATGGGTCATGCCAAAGCCTGGAGCCAGGATTTCAATCCAGGTTTCTGATACTGGATTGCAGGGACCATAATAGATGAACTATCACGTGCTAACTCCTAGTTCACCTTAGTAGGAAATGGGAACTTTGAGTGGAGCTTTGATGAGCACCCAGGCATTCTGATATGGATACAGGCATCTTAAGAGCTATACTACACACCTGTCCCCACAACCACAATTTTATAATGAAGTTTACAGCATCCTAAAATCCTGAAATATGTCTTAAATATCTGGAAGTAAGAAAATTCAACAGGATATAACTTCCAAGAACCAGCAGATACAGCCCAATATTTGATAGCAAGTTTGGGAGATTAGAAATAGATACACAGGAGTCACCCACACATGTGAAGATCCCTCGCTACCAGTATTTTGAAGGCTTGTGAATCTTAGAATCCTCCAATATTGAAGGAAATACCTATCTTCCTTAGTATTAATTTGTACACAAAATTTATCATGATGTGTCTTAGAGATATGCTTATTGTGAGTACTTGCCTATTTTCAAATAAACCAAGAAAAAATAGAACGTTTTGATAGATTGAGTAAATCAATTAATTTTCATCCTCACAAAACTATTTATTAAGCAACTATATATATATATGATGTGCTTGTCATATTTTATAGTTGTTTCCAGTTGTTTAAACATGATCTATTTTAAAATTTTTTAAGTTTATTTTTTATTTATATCTCCTTGAAAGGCAGAGTAACAGGGAGACAGACACATACACACAAACACACACATACACACTCACGCACGAGAGAGAGAGAGAGAGAGAGAGAGATGATCTGTCTCATCTATCTACTGATTAACTCTTCAAACACTGGCAACAGCCAGTTCAGTTGCTAGACCGGGGCAAAGCCAGGAGGCTAGAACTCCATATGGACCTCACCATATTAGTTTGAATATAAATATCAAATCCTGTCACCTAAAAATTAATTTGGAGATTTAACTTTAGGAAATTTTGAGATACTCTTTAGAAGATTTTGAGTCATGGATATTCAAGATTTTGTTTTTAACAAATGATTATGTACATCAAAGCAATAATGTTCTCCACATAATTGTCAATTTTCAAATGCATGGCACATTATAGCTAGTGCTTTATGAATATCTTGGCTGAAAGTTTTGCCACCTCTTTGTCATCTAACTTCTCAATAAATTCTTTTGATATTAATCTTAAACTTCAAAGAGTGACTGTGTTAGTTTTAAGGATTTTTGTGTACTATTTAGTAGTTTTCTTGATTACTTTATAGAATGGTCACACCATACAGTTTTGTTCCCAAGTTGTGCATGTGTCTTTAGTACTATTTACTTGCTTTATAAAGTTATGTACTTCCTATGCATGCTTCTCTTGGCCACATCTATGATTCCATTTAGTAACAGGTGGTTCATGTGTATATTAGAAAGTACTCCTGAGGCTACAAGATAAAGATGTGATTCTTTCCAATTCCGCCTAGTGTCCTTCTAAAAGATAGTAAATGTCTTGAAAGAGTAATTAGTACAGAAGAATGAAAGATCAGGTCTTGAAGAACTGGCCCTAACCAAAATTCAACAGAGGGCTAGGTACTGATTCTTTGGGCATGTATTAACATGTTGTTTCATAATACAGAAGCATGAACTTTGTATTTTATCTTGAAATTATGTAAAGCCATTTATAATATATCATAAGAAATAAACTGGCAACATTTTTCATGGTTATATCACAGGATATCATGAGTTTTTTTCTGAAGTTATTTTAAAATTTTTGATAAACAGGTAATAGTTGTACATTTTCTATGGGATATTATGCAGTATTTCAAACATATCCAAAATGTAAGCCAATCAGACCAGACAGCTAGTCTTTCAATTTATTTTTCTTTGTGTTTGGAGTCTACCAACTCTTCTGTAATTTTCATGATTTTAAAAAATTTTAATAGTTACATTTGTCCCCTGCAGGAATGTCTTAGCTATTATTTTTTCTTGGAGATATGATAAGAACCCACGACTCCTAATTTCTAGGGTCTTTCCTACTGTCACATATTTTCCCCTTAGAATCCAAGACTGTGAGTCTGATATGAAGACTTTACTGTCTCATTGGACTGAAGGAATTGTGTTTAATGTAACTTGAATCAATCATAAAACTCTTAAGTGAGTGCATGCCACATAAGACTAATAGTTGGGAATACAGCAATAAAAAATTGGCACATATACCTTATCTTTATAAACATACTAAGGGTAACTTATACAATTTCCCTGTAAAAATTCATCATTCCTGAAACTGTTAAAACTTTAACCATTTGCCTTCCAGGTCATACCCATACATACAAACTTATCTAAATAACCCTTTGTCTCTGCTGAGAAGGTATATATTGAGGCAGCATAAGATTTTTTATTTATTTCCAGAATAAATATTACTGAAAACCAGATGGCATTGAGCATGCAGTTAGTACGGATAAGACAATAAGGGTACAACCACTGGAAAGAGCAGACTGCTCAGACTACCCTAGAAAGAGAATATCAGGGCACTGTTCCTCTTATAGTGAAACAGCCATCAAAAGTAATCACTTAGGGTATGTCATCACCTTGCGAAAGCTTGCCTCTGCTGCATTGCGCATCGTACCTAGCCTCCCATAACTAACTCAGTGTTTCCCCTGAGGTGTTACATAAGTTTTGTTTATGTTTTTACTTTATTTTCTTTTTGAGAGGTGTTGGTGGGGTTTTAAAAATTCTACCAAGTACTCTGGAGTCCCCAGTTACTAAATGAAACAGAGGAGTACATTTCAAACTGAATATTTCTCTGAGACACCTGGGGATCTTGTTGCAATGCAGATTCCCATGACCCGTTCTAGCAGTGGAGATCGCGCTTTGCCAAAAAGCTCCCAGGTCTTATCTGTGGTACTGATCTCTCAACCACACTTCCAGTAGAGACAATACAGAATATTTTATTGGCTAAGGAATGGATGGAAACACTCTGTTTTGTGGCTGCTTGTGAAAGTTTTCCACTTGTGATTGTAGCTGAGGATTTGCAGGCCATACAGTACCTACTATTCAAATGTTTAAAATTGGGTTGGATACTATAAAATTTAGAAGTTTGATCAGGAGAAAGTATCGTGTGTTCTTGGAATGAAATAATAACTCTACAAAATGCAGACAGTGGAAGAGAATCAGATTGGAGAGATGATGGATGAAGCATACAGTGTGGCCCTCTAGAGAATCTTTAGTGGTCTTACTCCTTGTAGCTGTATTCAATCAAGTAAATAAAATACAGGCAACAAGAATGGCTTAAAATAGAAACAAAAACCATTGTTCCTCTGAAGTTTGTCATTTTCTTTGTCTTGATCAAGTGACACTAATACTTGTTGTGATACTTTTCTGTCAGATATTTTTTATTCTTTCATTTAAAGATCACATGATAGTTATTAATAAAGTAAAGGCATTGGATTTATTTATGAATATATTGATATAGAATTCATATATACATGTATATGTGTGTATGTATATGTGTATATATCTATGTTAGGAGTGTGAATGTATGTGTGTTTGTGTGTGTGTGTGTGTCTTTAACATTGGTTACCTAGACTTATAAAGCCATAAAATGTTTATTCTTTCTCCTTGCCTACATGTTTACTTTGATTAATAGATGATTCATATAAGATAAAGTTACTGTGTAAGCATGAGTTTCCAGCATTCCTTGGAGAAAGAATTTTTTATCAAAGCTTATGATTAGAGGCTGGCGCCGCGGCTCACTAGGCTAATCCTCCACCTTGCGGTGCCGGCACACCAGGTTCTAATCCCGGTCGGGGCACCGGATTCTGTCCCGGTTGCCCCTCTTCCAGGCCAGCTCTCTGCTGTGGCCCGGGAGTGCAGTGGAGGATGGCCCAAGTCCTTGGGCCCTGCACCCCATGGGAGACCAGGAGAAGCACCTGGCTCCTGCCTTCGGATCAGCGCGGTGCACCGGCCGCAGCATGCTGGCCGCAGCGGCCATTGGAGGGTGAACCAACGGCAAAGGAAGACCTTTCTCTCTGTCTCTCTCTCTCTCTCACTGTCCACTCTGCCTGTCAAAAAAAAAAAAAAAAAAAAAAAAAAAGCTTATGATTAGGGTTTGGTACTTAACCTAGTGATGAAGATGCCAACTAAGACATCTGCACTCCATATCAAAGTGTATGGATTTGATACTTGTCTCTGGCTCCTTATAAAGCTTCTTGTTAATGCATACCCTGGGAGTCAGTGGTGATGGCTCAAGTAATTTTTTGCTCCTGTTACTCATGTAGAGGTTCTGTATTGCTTTCCCAATTCCCAGCTTCAGTCTGCCCAGTTTCAGCCATAGTGGGCATTTGAGGAAGAAATCCCAAATGAGATCTTTCTGTGAGTGAGTGAGTGAGTGTGTGTGTGTGTGTGTGTGTGTCTGTGTGTGTGTGTGTCTGCAATCATTGATTAAAAACTTTACTTTTAATAATATAACATGAGGACAATAATTGAACAAAATACAACCTTTTCCTGCTATTCTAAATCTTACTAAGCACTCCATTTACTCAACATGGAAATCACTTAAGTCATTCAAGTACTTAAAACAATTGGGTACATGGAGTTCTTTCTTGTATTCAGGTAGTATTCAACAGAGATTAGTCATCACATATTTATATGAAGTTTTCATGATAGGGCGTTTAGCTGAAGGATCCAGTAAATAACCACATCATGCATAAATGCCCATTTAAGATAAGCACTACCTAAAACATGACTGGCGATGCAATTCTTTTCTTTTCTTTTCTTTTTCTTTCTTTTTTTTTTTTTTTTTTTTTTTGACAAGCAGAGTTAGTGAGAGAGAGAGAGACAGGGAGAAAGGTCTTCCTTTTTCCGTTGGTTCACCCCGCAAATGGCTGCTATGGCTGGTGTATTGAGTCCGGCGCGCTGTGCCGATCCGAAGCCAGGAGCCAGGTGCTTCTTCCTGGTCTCCCATGCAGATGCAGGGCCCAAGGACTTGAGCCATCCTCCACTGCCTTCCCAGGCCACAGCAGAGAGCTGGACTGGAAGAGGAGCAACCAGGACAGAATCCAGCGCCCCAACAGGGACTAGAACCAATGGTGCCATCACCACAGGCGGAGGATTAGCCAAGTGAGCCACGGCACAGGCCTCAATTCTTTTCTTTATCATCTTAATTCCCTCTTGCATATGTATCACCAGAGTCTGAATAACACTTGGTAACTGAAAGTGAATAATGTGTTTAAGTTTGTGTTTCTGTGTTTGGAGATTTTAGACTGATTTAGCATTCACTTTCAGCTTGGTTTTGTGCTATCTTTAAATTCTTTACCTATTAACTTCCTTTAATAATTATTTGGGCTGTAGGATTTATAGTAAAATATAAATAAAAATAAAAGTACCAATGTGAATTTCCCATCTTTTTCATTACAGAGAATAGATGAACATGATCATTCACCCTGTTTTTTCTTCAATATCCTAACTCATAAGCTGCATATCGTGGCATGTCTCTTAAAATTATCAGTGTTTATGAAATGGTTGAGGCAAGAAAATTCATTGATTGGTTAATTTTTTTCAGTTCTGTCAAGTGTTCTCTCCTTCTATATGTGTATACTGTATATGTATTCTTTTTAATTTACTTAATCCATGATATCTGGTGTCATTCATTCTAATCAACACTATACACTCATCACTCAAACAAAATTTTAAAACTCTTTTAGTTTCAAATTTAAAAAGCAATTTTGAAGTAGGACAGAGTTCCATATATCCCACATAAAGCTTCCCCTACTATTAACATCTTATGTTAGTATATTTGTCACAATCTAAAAACCACATCCAGCTTGCTATATTATTAACGTCTTGTGTTAATATATTTGTCACACTTAATCAACCATACCCAACTTCTATTTTGTTTTAATCCAAACTCTCTCCCTCCCTTCCACCTTTACAAGCCTCTAGTAATCCACATTCTATGCTCAAATTCACTTTTTGTTTTGTTTTGTTTTTGTCTGTTTTTAAAGCTCCCACATATTAGGGAGACTATGTGGTTTCAGCTTATTTCACTAACGTGATATCCCAAAGTTACATTCATTTTGTTTCAGATGTCTTGTTCCAGATCTGAGGGGAAATTCTTTCACCTTTCCCTCATTTAGTATGATCTTGGCTGTGGTTTTGTCATCTGCAGTCTTCACAATTTTAGGTGCGTTCCTTCTATATTGAATTTGTTGAGGAGTTTTTTTTTTTTTATGGTTCTTTTTTTTTTTTTTAAACTTTTATTTAATGAATATAAATTTCCAAAGTACGACTTATGGATTACAATGGCTTCCCCCACATACCGTCCTTCCCACCCACAACCCTCCCCTTTCCCACTCCCTCTCCCCTTCCATTCACATCAAGATTCATTTTCGATTATCTTAATATACAGAAGATCAGCTTAGTATACATTAAGTATGGATTTCAACAGTTTGCTCCCACACAGAAACATAAAGTGAAAAATAATAGATGATTTTTTTAAATGATGATGAAATCAGAGCAGACCTATTGTCATGTTTAATCCCAGTGAGAGTCAAGTTGGGAATTGATAATTTCTTTTTTTTTTTTTTTTACAGAGGATCAGTTTAGTATGCATTAAGTAAGGATTTCAACAGTTTGCACCCCCATAGAAACACAAAGTGAAATATATTGTTTGAGTACTCGTTATAGCATTATTATTATAGTTTTATCATGGAGCTTATTGAATCTTGGGCTTTTTCAGCATCTATTGAGATGATCATATGCTTTTTTGTTCTTCATTCTGCTTATGCAATTTGTAGAATTTACTGATTTGTGAATGTTGAAACACCCTTGCATCCCAGGGATAAACTGCAGTTGATCATGGTCTATGATCTTTTTGATGTAGGATTTGATTTGGTTTGTTGATGTTTTTTTGAAAATTTTTGCATCTGAGTTCATCAAGTATATTGTCTTGTAGTTTTATTTTTGTTTTGTGTCTTTGTTTTGGTTTTGGTATCAGAGTCATTCTGATTTCATAAAGGAAGTTTATTAGATTCCCATCCTTTTAATATTTTGAATATTTTGCAGAATTCAGGCATACAGTCATCAGGTCTTAGACTTCTGCTTGATGGGAGACTTAAATATCTCATAATTCTTTGTCATTCTATGGGGCATACATTGAACTTATCTCCATGTTTATGATATAATTAAAATTATATAATTATGCCACATTCCTTAAAATTATTAGTAAAGTATTTAGAGATTAAATCAGTCTAATAGTTTAACTATTTGTTAATCCAGGGTAAAGCAGAATCTATTTTCCATTTTAGCCCTATTTTCTGAGCAAATTTTTCAGTTTATTTGGTCCTTTCCTTATCTTAGGAAATATAGTATTTTCTTTACTTTTTTTTTTTTTTTTGACAGGCAGAGTGGACAGTGAGAGAGAGACAGAGAGAAAGGTCTTCCTTTGCCGTTGGTTCACCCTCCAATGGCCGCCGCGGCCAGTGCGCTGCGACCGGCCTGCTGCAGTCGGCACACCGCGGCGCTGATCCAATGGCAGGAGCCAGGTGCTTCTCCTGGTCTCCCATGGGGTGCAGGGCCCAAGCACTTGGGCCATCCTCCACTGCAATCCCAGGCCACAGCAGAGAGCTGGCCTGGAAGAGGGGCAACCGGGACAGAATCCGGCGCCCCGACCGGGACTAGAACCCGGTGTGCCGGCGCCGCAAGGCGGAGGATTAGCCTAGTGAGCCCCGGTGCCGGGCGGAAATATAGTATTTTCAAATAACTGAATCTTTCTTTGCTGGTCTGGCATTGTACAGCGAAGAAACATTGAGTAAAAAATACTAAGGCTTTATGATGAGTAAGAGTGTTTTCAATACCTTCTTTGTTTTGCTAATTGTTTGACTTACATGATTTACATAGTATCTCAGCCACAGTAAACTACTAATTAGAGGATGGGATTCTTCAAATTGTATAGTGTGTGTGTATATATATATATATATATGGGCTAGCACAGAAATATTCATTGGTTGTGGTTATCATATCCATTTATGGAAAACAAAACACATTTAAATGTTGTAGCCAAGAAAACCCTTGGAGATGAAAACTCTCCTTTATTCAGTGAAGAAAAACAGACACAGAAAATCATTACATTCATAGTATTTTTCCATACAATATTTGTTCAATATTTCTGTTTTAATAAAAATGCAAAATTTAGACTCAACTTCTCCATATTTTCCAATCTTCAGGTTAAAAAAAAGAATATATTGATAGGATAGGAAGCAAGCCTAGTTCATTTTTTCTTTTATACATACAGTTAAATTAGATTACATAAGTTTGCTGAAATTTTCCTCAATTAATGTGTAACAATACTTTATAATCTGTGAATGGGAGACATTTTTCATTCTTTTCTGATTTTCATGTACAAACACTCCCATCTTCTACATTTAAATAATTTTAGTAGTCAAGAAGGACACATAACTGTTCAAATTACTGGCAATTAAAGGAAGCACAGGTGCCAGGCATGGACAAGATAAAAACCACTTGGGACACCTGCAGCCGATATTGGAAAGTGGCAGTTTGAGTCTTGGCTACTGTGCTCTGGTCCAGCTTTCTGCTGATGGATTGTCAGAGGCAGCAGATGATGATTCATGTGCTGTGGTCCTACCATCCATGTGGGAGACCAGGATAGAGTTCCTGTCTAGTGGCTCTTTCACCTGGCCCAGCCATGGCTGTGGTGGCAATTTGGAGAGTGAAATAGAACACTAAATCAGAGATCTCTCTCTCTCTCTCTCTCTCTCGATCTCTCTCTCTCGATCTCTCTCTCTCCCCCATCACTCAATATTTAAATTAGATGAAAATAAATAAATAAACATTAAGAATGGAGGTACAAAATCTTGAAAGACTATGCAAAGGCTCTTAAAAGACTCATGGACAATGCCACTTATGAAAGACCGTGCCTAATTATCAAAGATATTTTGCACAAAAGTAAACTTAACCTTTTTTTTTAAAAGATTTATTTATTTATTTGAAAGGCTGAGTTACAGAGATCCAGAGGCAGAGGCAGAGGTAGAGAGAAAGGGAGGTCTTCCATCTGTTGGTTCACTCCCTAAATGGTCACAATGGCTGGAGCTGGGCCATCCGAAGCCAAGAGCCAGGAGCTTCTTCTGGGTCTCCAATGTGGGTGCAAGAGCCCAAGGACTTGAGCCATCTTCCACTGCCTTCCCAGACCATAGCAGAGAGCGGGATCAGAAGAGGAGTAGTCGGGACTTGAACCGGTGCCTGTATAGGTTGCTGGCCTTGCAGGCGGAGGCTCTACCGTCTACGCCACAGTGCAAGCCCTAAACTTACCTTTTAATTCTATTTTTCCATGAACATTTTGAAGTTCCCTCATATTAGTCTCAAAGAACTAACTCTAGTATGCCTTATGGTATCAAGAGCTAGGAACTTAGAAAATTTAAAGGAACGTGGTTGCTTTCTCACCACACTATTGGGGGCTGCATTTTCCTCCTTCATGTTCTCTCTGGTTGTCCTGTTCTACTCTCTGTGGGCTACTGTCTTGTCTTCTCTAAGTTTACATTATTCATCCTAAATTGACCGTAGTATCGATTTAAGACCCATCTCTACATGATGCTTCAGTGCATTGCTCAACTAGTACCAGTTGCCTCTCTCTTCCCAATTAGCAATGTACTGGAGGCAGAGCATTCAAGTTGGGCAAACAATGAAGTCTCTTAAGTAAGGAGTTATATTGTTATTATATTTCAGGAAACATATTCTGAGTTACTTAGCTACTTGGCTGCTTTTCAAAACATTGTTCACTCAGTAGTTGTCAGTGCACTGATAGAATCCCATAGACTTTAGTGGTACATAGCAAAAAGACACTTTTAGATTAATAGTTTTTATCAAGCTAGTAACAAGAATATAAACTATTCCTCTTCTCTTATCTCGAAACCATGCGTGTGATGTTTTCGAAACCATGCATGTGATGCTTTCAACTTTATTTTCCGTTTAATGACCAGTAAGGTTTTACTTCCTTTCTATACATGCCCAATGCCATAAACACAAAAACAACATTAAAATGCTCAAGATGATATTTTAAAACTATGAATATGTGTTCTAAGTTTATCCAGAATCTAAAATCCAGGTTTTATTGATGCTGTGTTAAAAAATCATGAATACATTTGTCTAAGACTGTATATATTCTGTGATTTATATTTTATATTTTTATTTTATTCTGGTAAGAATAGATTGACATTATTATATGCTAGAGGATTTAAATTAAGAGAAGTACTTTACTGCATGCTTAAAAGTATTTATGTTAAATATTGTAAGTTAAAACCAAACAACATTTTACTATCGTGGCTCACCCTCAAACACTAAATGCTTTGCTGCCTACTGGTTTTCCTACTTCCACAAAGCAATAAAGCAGAAAAAAAAACACAATAACCTACCAATCTGTATATTTTTAACAAGTTGATGACTAGGCACTATCATAATCCTCACCTTGCTAATAAATATCATTTTTTAAAAAGATACAGTAAATTTTATTGGCAATAAACTGTAATCTTATTGCCTGTTCACTTTAATGTAGTTATAGACTTTAAAAACTAACACAAGGAATTTGAGTTACTAACTTTCTAATGAAATTTACCTATTAAATAGTTTCTCTTGAATGGTAATTGTATTATAGTAAAATTCAATCTTAAATGAATCTCTATCTTTTGTAGCTTGGTATCTTTTAGTTTTATCTTAATTTCTTTCCAGTTCTCATTCCCTGCTAAATTGTTGAGATAACTTCAGATACAGATCATCAGGTCTGAGACTGCAAAATATGTTTTAGTTCATATAATTTATCTGAAAGGCTGTACGCACGGTTAGTGGATTTAGAGATTGTTTAAAACATCTGTCAAACCAAGGAGAACATGACTTTGGTGTTGAGGCAAAGGAAATTGTTTTAAAGAATCAAGTAAGAATCTGTCTACACACTGCAATTTAAAGTAAAACATACAGCCATCTTTAAAAGTGTTCTTTTGATTCAGCTCTGTCTACATTGGCAATGATAAGTATTTATAGAAATAATTACATAGTAAATAAGAGATGTTGCAAGTTTAATCAACATTACTTGAAATGTATAGCTGTGTTATTAGAAGCTTCCAGTGGCACTAGGAATAATCACTAAATAAAATGTCCTTCATGAGAAGCAGATTATTGAGGAACCACGTGGTGAAAGGCACTTTTTTTTTCTGTTCACGTATGAACTGCAAGCCAATTGCAAAATCATGGATTTTTCTAGATTTTTTGGAATCAATTTTTGTGGTAGGGACATTAAGAAAAATTTTTTTTTTGAGAAAAATAGTTGTGTCTCTGAAATTCTCTTTTCATTTAGATAATATGTAGAGATTCTGTCCTCCAAGATGCCACAGGATTTCTTCTTTATAGTCTTTCAGGATCCATGCAAACTCAATTCTGAGTGTTGAGTTAGTACAGACATCTTTATGAATGAATAACAGTTTCTTCTCTCACATAACACCATATAACTCTTGTGAGTGAACATGAAGTTGTATTTTGTTGTTGTGGTTGAGTTCAAGATCTCCTCTCCTTGCTTCCTAAGGTGTTGTTGTTGTTAAGGTTATGTTATTGTTTTCATGAGAACAAATGGTGCTGCTTGGATTTCTTCCCTTTTCCTGACCGTTTCTTCACAAATGAGTGTTTTCTTCTGCACCTGCATCCATCCAACACCTCATTAGCACAGTGGCTCAAAGTAACTTCATCATTCGGTGATTCAGCAAGAATCAGTTTTAACAGAATACACAAAAATGTTACCCCTAGAATTTTCTTTTCTTCAGAATGTTATTAGTGACTACTTTTGACAAAAGTCTTAAATACATCATTAATCTTAAGCCCACTGTAAAACTAGGAGGGGAAATACAAAACGCCCTGAGTTATCAAACTCTGGAATAGGAGGATTTTTTTTTTTTTGAGTGTTGCTCCAGACTGTCTGTCAGGATCCTTCTTGAACAGCCTTTCTTCTGCTATCATGTCTAGACTTTCTTCTGCTCTTCCCTAAGCTTCCCCAGTGCTTCTTACCCACTCAGCTACACTTGTGCAAAGATCTTGGATTAAACCTCAGAATTTGTCAGAGAATCCAAAATAGTAGAGTATGAGAGTGCGAATAGATGGCAATTCATATTTGGGGATTGGAGGCCTCTCGGATTCCTAAACACAGTTGAAGAATTATCTGTTTGTCCTCACTATCTCCAGCTTGCATTCTGTGATAAAGTGAACAGAGTATGTGATTATTTACACTCTGGAGAAATGAATGTTTTCTCTTTTTTTACTTTTCATCAGCTTTACTTGAGAATACAGTAGCTACTCAATGGAAAGTTTACTCAGCTAATATTTGTATGCTAGAAATATTTCAAAATGCCTGGTATATATAACAATAAATAATGCAGGTGGAGAATGGCCACTTGCTCTTTGAACTTAATATCTTACAAGTTCTCTTTTGCTTCCTTCCTCCATACCCACCTGCCCTCTGAAGATATTACCTTAGATTAAAATGGCCTGAAATACCATTATCTTGCCATATAACAGAGAAGTTTTTATTAATAATTTTAGTAGAAATAGAGATTCCATTATTGGTAAATTCCCTGAAAGAAAAGATAATGTGACAACTCCACCAAATAATGCCAAATAAAAAAGTGAATTGTCGTTAGCCCTTAGCCACTGTGCATTTATACAACAGGCCATGAGAAGTGTGATTATCTAGAAGGAGATGTTTTTCAGCAGTGTGACATAGGAGTGAATAGAGAGGTGGCATATGTTAACTCTTGTGAGTTGGACTGTTTCACTGCAAATAAATTGTTTTGTGAATGAGGCAATGATTTGACAAACTTGGCACATGTGGAAGTATATGAATTTATTATACATTTAGGAATGGAGATTTATTTTTGACAAACTCTAGGCCCATAGCAGTAGCATGAAATCCCTTTTATCCATTTTTTTCCATATCCATTGCCAACACTGTAAAGCCTTGATTAGCTCATATCTGGTAATTGAAAAATACTGATTATTCACCTTCCAGGAAAATATATAAACATCGGTGCCTTTGTGTGTGGGAGGGGGAGGGGGAGAAATTGATACTGAGCAGGGAAGAGCAACAGAGAGCTGTTTCAAACATTGTTCCAAGGGCTTTATATATGTCCATGAACCTAAAGTGATAGTGTTTGGTTTCTCATGGGGCCTAAAGTCTAGAAAGAGGATAATTTCAAGTAAACTAAATCATAGTCAAAGCAATTTCTGAATAATGTGGTATTATTATAGGGTTATACTAAAGTTCCTTTTTTCTTTAATTTTTAAATTTTAATTATGTTTTCTTTTTCCCTTTATTTTTTAAAAAAATTATTTAAGATACACAAATTTCATGTATTTCATATATACAGATTTTGGAAAATACTGATGCTTCCAACCCTACCCTTCCTCTTACCCTTCTTCCTCTTCCCTGTCCTAGTCCCATTCTTAATTTTTACAAAGATCTATTTTCAGTTTACTTTATACTCATAAGAGTAACCCTACACTTAGTAAAGAGCTCAACAAATAGTATGAAGAAAAAAATACTGTTCCTCAACAGTAGAGATAAGTGCTGTAAACTATTTTTTAAAAGAGTATTTTAAGTATTTGAAGGGCAGAGTTACAGAGAGAGAGGGAGAGAGGGAGGGAGGGAGAGGGAGAGGGAGAGGGAGAGAGAAAGAGAGAGAGAGAGAGGGAGAGAGAAAGAGAGAGAGAGAGATATTGATGGATTGATTCTTCCATTGCTGGTTCACTCCCCCAAATGACTGCAATGGCCAAGACCAGAAGCCAAGAGTTTCATCTGGGTCTCTCACGTGGGTACAGGCACTCAACCACTTGGGCCGTCTTCTGCTATTTTCCCAGGTGCATTAGCAGGGAGCTAGATCAGAAGTGAAACAGTTATGACAGGAGCTGGTGCCATATGGGATGCTGGCATTGCAGGCGGCCGCAATGTTATCCCCTTTAATTAATTTTTAACAGATTGAGTGTGATTTGTCGATATAATTCTAAGAACATAATGATATTCCCCTCTTCCCTCCTCCTCTCTCCTTCCCACCCCCTTTTCCTTCTTCCACTTTTATTTCTTTTTGTTTTTTGAGGTGACATTTTAAAATTATATTACAGTAAAATGGTTTAACACTTCACCAAATAAGAAGCATAACAAGTAAGAAGCAAAAAGACCCCAATTTAGTAGGAATATATAAAATGGCTATAAACAAAAATTGAATGGAAAAATGACCATTTCACCCATTAAATTAATTTTTTTAATTTCAGTAAATTTTAAAGAAATCACAGACCATTAAAACTATTGTAGTATAACATTTTAACCATAGTCTGACAAAGGTATGAAACAAAGTTTTACAAAACTGTTTTTGCTATTTTATCCTAAAAACTAAAACAAATGAAAAAAAAAAAGCATAGAAGGAAAGAGGGTGGGAGGGAGGAGGGGACTATCATTATATTCTTAGACTTGTATCTACAAATCATATTGAATCTGTTAAAATTAATTAACATTAAATAATAAATAAAATTTGCAGCAATATTAACACACATTTCTTTTTTGTTGTTGTTTCTTTTCTTTTTCTTTTGATGCAACTGGAGGACATCAGGTTGGATGAAATAATCCAGATCCAGAAAAACAAATGGTGCACATTCTCCCAACTCCCACTTAAATTTTGGAGCTAATATTTTCTTTTAATGTTTAAAAATTTATTTGAGAAAGAGAGAGAATGAGTTCCCATCCCCTGCTTTGCTTCCTAAAAACCCTAAATGGCTGGAGCTAGACTGAGGCTGCAGCCAGGAACTGATAACTCAATACAGGTACCCCATGTGGGTGAGAGGAACCCCAATTATTTAAGCCATCACCACTGCCTCCCATCACATTGGCTGAAAGCAGACATCAGAAGTCAAAGCTGTATATTGAAAAAAAGTGTTAAACCCAAGGAGTCCCATACGGGTTGTGGGCATCTTAATTGGTGTTTTAACTACATGTTGCTGCCTTCCCTCCCTTTCTTTTTATGCTGTGTCTCCTGGTACCATTTACATGAGGAAAGTCCCATAATGTCCCTTCATGTCACTTTTCCATTATTACCACAGTACACAGGAGGTCCAGATATGTTTACTATTTATTTTAACATTGATATATGCCATCTTGTGTTACTTATCAGGTATTCCCTGACAGCAATTAAAAGAAAAGGGGGTCACTTTATGTTTATATTTTTTGATTCTCAAGTATGTGCTTTTATATCTATCTTACTCTTATCTCTACAACTATGAAATGTTAAATTTTAGGTTGCCCACTGTATGAGAAAATTAAGTCATTTAGTTTAAATTGATAACACAGTCATGCCATCATAAGTAACAAAACTGGGGCTCAAACTGACTCCCATCTGAAAAACTATCTTCCTTCTTACACCATAGCTTTTCTGTGCTATGAAAAGGTGAAATGGTTTGCTTCTCAGTGAGAAATGTCTGTCCAACATTACTTTAGTGTTCTTTTAAAATCTAAAATATTACTATATATAAATAAATATTTATGTAAATATATTACTATAAGACTTGACACATTTGTATGAATGCATAAATTAACAAAATATACAAAAACATAAAACTGAAAACATATGTTGCCTTTACAAAGCTACAGTGCAAAAGAAAATGAGTTTCTTAAATAACAGTTCATTCTCTGCCCCCACTAATTGTTATAAATTGAATGTTTGTGTATACCCAAAGTTGTCATGATATCAGGAGATGGGGTCTTCAAGAGGTAATTAGGTGATGAGGGTAATATCACCATGCGTTAGATTCATGACTTTGTGAAAGGAACCAAAGGACCAGAGTTCTCTTTTTCTATGATAAGAAGGCCATATGCAAATGTGAAGACCAGACACCAGCCAACATCTTCATTTACAAAGCTGTGGTAAACGTATTTCTGTTGAGCAAACCATCCAGTCAATTGTGCTCTGATATTGCAGCCATTGATTTTTATACATGTGGTTCCTTCCATCTGGAATGCCCTTTGTTCTCTTTTCTGCTTTGTGAAATTCCACTTATCCTTCAACACTCAATTTAAATGTAATTTCCTTTGTGCCGATTTCACTAAGCCCTCTCCTCTACAGAATATTTGTCCTGGGGTTGGTGTTCTCACAGTACTTTCTATGACATTTTTAGCAATTGTCTGCTTAAATGGAAGAAACATATATTCATTTCTCTAAGTACTGGCAGTTCTTGTCTGTGATTCTTTGCTTAAGGTGAACACCATAAGTTGAATTATTTTCAAACATACCAAGGTTGTAGGGAGAACAAGTTGTTGTTATCCAGTGGTTTAAGTTTGTTTACACAGTGCTAGGATAGCTTTCACAGAAGGAACAGATTCTTCATTGTAGGGAAAAAAAGAGAGAGATTTGGCACCATATAGTTTACTTTTTCTAAAAGAAATTAAAGTATATTACTTCTCTACTTGTGACTCTGTCAAATTTCTTGATACAAATTATAAACATAAATATAAGATGTACCATTGTATTATACAGTTAATTTGGTGTACACTGATATGCAGTCCCTCTCATATTATCTTTCCTGTTCTAGAGGTTCTTCCTTGGGACTACATGTCTTGTCATCAGCTTTGGTCATTATCTAATCTTTTGTATACCCAGCACCTAATTCAGTTCCGGGTACATAGGAGATACAATAAAATACAGTGGTAGGAGGAAGTAAGTAAGAGAGGGAGGAAAAGAAGAGGGAAGGAGAGAAAGAGGAATGAGAGAAGTTGATGATATGTTGGTTCTGGAGAAGAAAGAACCTTTTGTATTCCGACCCTACCTGTGTATATTATTGGTTTACTAATGAACATTTCTGCTTTCTCATCCCATTTTACTGTTTTACTCCATTGAAGAATTAGAACTAAAATATATTTCCATTAATGCTATACTCCTGGACAATTTGCTGGATGTAGCTTGTAAACTGTTCTGTTAGGAAGTAGTGGTTGTGAGGTCATTGGAGAGTCAAATAGGAAATTATCAATTCTCCCTCATTCCAGTTTTCAAAAAACTATAATTATGAGTTACCATTAAAAAATCAAATTCTCTCTTAAATAATTCAACCTTGCTATTTTTAAATGTTTGAAATTGCATTTGTTTTTAAACAGTTGAAAATCTCCCAATTTTGCTAGTAAAAAGTAGTATTGGGGGTAGTGTTTGGCCTAGTGGTTAATATTCTTGTATTGGAATATCTGAGTTTGATACCTAGTTCTGGCTCCTGACTCTTGCATCTTCCAGTGTACACGATGGAATGCATACCTTGAACATTATATCATCTGATATGCCATATTATATACATTGTACCCTTCAAAAGGCCTAAAGATCCTGGCATCTGCCTGTCCAGCCCCTGTTTGGGCACAGACAATTTATACCTTGCCAACAGAGACATAATGGGATTGGGATCAAGAGAAAAAAAGCAGGCAGTGGTTTTAGCTTTGTTTCCAGTGCTGCCTATTATAAAAAAAAATAAGGCTAAACCCCTGCCTAATCCTCATTATCTTCATGTGTAAAATGATAGCTATGAAATACAAGCCTTCTAAAGTCACTTCCAGATAAGACAAACTGTAACTATATATAAAACCATACATATTTTGGTCTAGTTAATATTTCCTTAAAAATTAGATTTTTCAGAAATATATTTGTTACTGAAATTTCCTACTGCCTGTCTTCGGAATTTCAAAGAAACATCAATGATCCAGTAACCAATCTGACCTCAGATAGACACACATTATAAGGTCATATTTGAAAATTCCCATTACTTAAGGAGCCCTTATCTCTGCTCCAGTGCATTGTGGGAAGGACCCATCAGCCAGGAATCAGGAAGAATGAGACATCCACACTCTTTATAATTATTTTCACATTTATACTCAAGGTTTTAAAAATAAAGCTTGAAGTGAATCACCTGTAACCTGTGATAGGAATAGGGCAAGAACTCAGATGGACATGTGATGGGTCTCTGAAGAAGAAAGAGCTAAGGGAGCCAAGAAAAGAGGAACAAAATCTAGTTATTCATACAAATGAGAACTACCAATGCTTAAAAGCTACAAAGGGCCTTCAGAGATGTTCTTGATTCCATCTTTTACATTTCTGACAGTAGGTCTCTTAGCTTTCAGTTAATCACTTTTAGTTGTGGAGAGTCTCTATGTAATGTTAAATGCTTCTGACTGCTAAATATTTATTCCTA
The DNA here is from genome assembly GCF_964237555.1 of Oryctolagus cuniculus. NCBI lineage: Eukaryota > Metazoa > Chordata > Mammalia > Lagomorpha > Leporidae > Oryctolagus > Oryctolagus cuniculus. The sequence continues at coordinate 192,231,871 of NC_091432.1, read as the reverse complement.
AAATAGATTCAAAATACAGCTCTGTGTAAACTTTTTTCTTGGCCACAAAACTGTTCATTGACAGAATACAAAAAGCATTCACTCACAAAAGACCCTTTGTTTTAAATGCTGATTAAAGGGCATAAAATATTAAACTTAAAGCTTGAGACATTAAACTAGCATGGCATGGTGCTCTGGATTTTAGGAGGCAGAATACAGGCAAGCTACTAAGTCCATTGATTGCAGTGGCAAAAATTAGGTTTTTAAATAACAACTTGCACTTTTTATATGTAATACTTATTAAAATACCCATCTATTTTTATTAAAACTATAAAATTGTTTTAATGCCATTTACTATAGTACATTTGTCTTTTTTTAAGATTTATTTATTTACCTGAGAGATAGAGTTAGAGACAAAGAGGTCCTCCAACCACTGGATCACTCCCCAAATGGCTGCATTTGCTAGAGCTAGGCCAATCTGAAGCCAACAGCCAGGAACTTCTTCCAGGTCTCCCATGCAGGTGCAGGGACCAAGGTATTTGGCCCATCCTCCATTGCCTTCACAGGCCATAAGCACAGACCTGGATTGAAAGAGCAGCAGCCTGGACTGGAGTGCCAAAGGCAGAGGCCCAGCCTACCAAGCCACAGCGCCAGCCCCAATCCATTTGTCTTAAGCTATACATATAGAACCCAACAATGAGTTAGAAGTTATGAGATTAACTAATTTCTAAGGTTTATTTTAGTGATTTTAGAAAGGAGACAAAAAGGTAGTTCACATTTTTTACTTTTTAAAAAAGATTTATTTAGGCCGGCGCTGCGGCTCAATAGGCTAATTCTCCACCTAGCGGCACCGGCACTCCAGGTTCTAGTCCCGGTCGGGGCTCTGGATTCTTTCCCGGTTGTCCCTCTTCTAGGCCAGCTCTCTGCTGTAGCCCGGGAGTGCAGTGGAGGATGGCCCAAGTGCTTGGGCCCTGCATCCCATAGGAGGCCAGGAGAAAGAAGCACCTGGCTCCTGCCATCGGATCAGCGCGGTGCGCCGGCTGCAGCGTGCTGGCCGCGGCAGCCATTGGAGGGTGAACCAATGGCAAAAGGAAGACCTTTCTCTCTGTCTCTCTCACTGTCCACTCTGCCTGTCAAAAAAAAAAAAAAGATTTATTTATTTACTCTCTCTGTAGAGAGAGACAGAGAAAGAGATGGAGAGAGAGAGAGAAAGAGAGAGAGAACACTTCCACCCCCTAAATGACTGCAATTGCTGGAGCTGGGCTGATCCAAAGCCAGGAGCCAGGAGTTTCTTCTGAGTCTCCCATGTGGGGCCAGGGGCCCAAGCACTTGGGAAATCATCTACTGCTTTCCCAGGCCATCATCAAGGAGTTGGACCAGAAGTGGAGCAGCTGGGACTTAAACCTGTGCCCATATGAGATGCAGGTGCTGTAGGTAGATGCTTAACCTTGTACACACAGTGCTGGCCCACGCATGTTTTTCCTTTAATTTTCTATATTCACCAGAGGACAAATGGAGGGAGGGGAGAAGGAGACACACATAGAGAGAAATAAAGTAACACAATGATTCTGCACTGTGAGTCAGTATTAGGTTAAAATATACTTTGAATCCAGGTTCTAGCTACATTTTATATGCTGAAAATAATACTATGTATATTAGAAAGACCTTTTGAAATTGAAGACAAGGCAATCAGGAAAAAAAAAAAAACTGTCCATCATTTTCTAATTTTGAAATGCATTCTGAGATCTACCCAGTTGACTTTGATAAGTTGTATTGTATACATTTTTTACTCTGACCTTGAGTGTGGTGGTACAGTGAAGGAGTCTCTGGCTTATAAACTCACTTACTACCTTGAAGGTAAACAAACCATGAGCCATCCTTTCAGAGGAAGTGATATATGTTTTAAAATGCAATGAAAAGTACTCTTCTAGGAAAAAAAAAAACAGGTTTTGCAATCTATGAGTTCACCAATAGTTCCAGATGCTTTACATCCTGAACTGTGTAAAGATAACAAAACAATAAGCTCATGCTGATTGTTGACCTACCCTACCAGAATAGATGGGAGAGGGAATTTGGGAGGAAATGGTCCCCCAAATAATTGCATTACATAAAAAACTGCCCAAAGTAAAAGTGCCTACCTATCATGAAAATGTATAAAAGTTAATAATAATATGCTTTGTACTTGTCCTGTGGTGACTACACATAAAAAAAATGGAACAGATTTTTTTTTTTAAACTGCTGAAAGGTAGTCGGCAATTGTCTTCCTTGCATCCTGGTAACACTGGCTGATTCATTCAACTTTGTGAACTAAGTGAAATTATACAACAGATGCCATTCGAAGTCATTTTTAAGTTCTAAAGCAAAGTGTATTTTAAGGATAGTACAGTCAAGTGTTTGGTGCTCTGAGAATACAAATATCTGAATGTTATTGTTCCTGCTTTGTTCTGTGTTCATCTTAAGTGAGATTATGTTTGTTTATCTTCCATGTACAGATATAGATTGTCTAGATGCAAAATATTTAATATTTTCTGAATCCAATGCTTTATTATATTCGCTCCTTTAAAATGTAACCCTCTTATGTTCTCAATAGATGCCTCTTCTAGCTCAAAGCCACTTCATAAGAAAATGACAGATTGAAAATTTCTTTTCTAGCTACCAAAGAATTACTTATCAGGAGAACACGGATATATTTTATCTTGTTTTGTTTTTGCAGAACAAGTTGAAAAATTCTAACCTTGTCCCCAGGGTATTTCATCAAGAGCAATCTTAAATAAAAGCTTGCTTTTTCGCTTTTCAGAGGTAAGATTGTCCCTGTACTCATGCTCTGCCGTTTCTAAATGAGCTAGAAGGAATTTGTATGCAGTCCTTTGGCTGGTTTTAATTTTTGCATTATATCAGGATCTAGTCCAATGTAATGCCACTTTTGAGAGAATTTTATTTGGAAAATAGCTGGATGGTATTGACTCATTTGGAGTCACTAGTGGGGTCCACATTGAAGGAAAGAGGTGGTAAGTTCCCATCATAAAAGTATTTTATTCTGCTTTAGTCTATCCTGTTCCATGTGAGGGTACTTTGCCCAAATCTCAACTAAGGGGACAAGTAGGAACATTTTACCCAGAAGATTTAAGCTGAATATATGCTAGTTAAAAAGAGAGGGAGAAAGTAAGTTAACCTAACACAGGAACTGCTTCCTTAAGTGGGAGTAAAAAATGTGGAGTCACAGTCAACCTTTCAGTAATGGATAATTGCTGAAGCAATTAATCTTTATATGGAGATTGCCTCTGTGCCACAATCAATCATATCAGAAAGACCCACATAGACTGTGGACTATAGAGAAGAGTCCTCATGGTGCCCATCAAAACTTGACATTCATGATTGCTCTCTAAAGTAGCAGGAAGCCAGAAAGAACTATGGGGTGTGCTGTCAGAAAGAGATAAATCAGGATTTTAAAATATAATAAAAATAGATTCAATTCCTTGAATTTACAAACTATCCTACATGTGGAAGTCACTTGTTTTGGCAGCTTATCAGAGCAAGCACAGTTATGGACAAGACGTAATGAGAGCACTTCAGCCACTGGTGGATCACAAATTTATAATAAAACCTGCTGCATGAGATTTTTCCCCATTCTCTTCTCTGTCCCACACCAAAATATCCTTGTGAGAGATTACACACAATGCACATGCATGCTCACCATTCCTTCCAAAGGAAAATAACTTTTGCCTGCATCTTCCTCATATCGAAATACTATCCTGGAGAATTCATGGGCAAAGCAGATTTACTGCCATGGAGTTAGGGCTGAAAAAAATTTTCTCATACCTGGTCTTATATCATCTAATTCCTCCATTGTCAACACTTCAGCACTTGCACAGTTGTTCAACAGTTCACAAAACAGAGAAGAAATTTTAGTTCTGGTGACTGAGTATAGGACCCTGCCTCCTCCCCTTCCGTTTCACTGAAGTGTGTGATTCTTGGCTGTGTATGAAGCTATCTGCGTTAGAAATAATATTTAACCTCTCCGTACCTACTCTTCTTCTCCAGCAGTGACTGTATTCATTCTGTTCTAATTGTCCACCTATATGTAACTCAACAACATTTTTCTCAGTAGCTCCTATGTGACAAGTTGATAGAAAAGGAAAGAGGCATTTTTGAGACTGAGATCCCTGTACTCTTTCCCCTATCTTACCATAAATTTCACTTTGTCATATTGTTTGTTTACCTCCTTGACAGTCTTTGGTTTACAGGCATCTTTTTTAGATCAGGATGATGGTGTCTTATCTTTGTATTACCTAAGCCGTATTGTATGGTACCTGACACACATGGGACTCTGAGTAATTTTTGTGGAATTATTGGAGGGAGGATGCATGAATGGAAGGATTTTCAACATACTAACTTGCTCAAATATCTTGTTATGTGATTTGTTTTGTTTTGTTTTGAGAAGGTACTTCGTGGAAGATTTTAAATAATTGTTACACAATTAATACTGAATATAGCAATTTGAATAACTGTCTTTCAGCCTTTGTAAAATTTCCATTGATTTTTTAACAAATACTAAAGAATGGAAAGGGCTATTAAATGGCTATTTCTGAATGTTACAAGGGTTAATTACTTTAATTCAGAATTTCTGCAAAATAAGGTTTTTGTTTATTTAGGCTAGCATATAAAGTTAAGAAGGTGTAATGAAAAGAAGAGAGAAGAAACAATGATAACCTCCTTTTGGCTACTTTCTCTCTCTCTCTCTCTCTTTTTTTTTTTAAATAAATACTTTAGTATTCCCCTAACATAAGAACCCAAATTTTACTTCCTCTCAACAAAATCCAGGGGCACATTCATAGGTTAGACCCTGATATAATGAAAATGTTCGATGAACTGAGTTCTTCAAGATTCCTAAAGCATGGTCATGTTCAGGTCATTAAGAAACAAGCTCACCCTGAGTGCATGCTGTGAGCCAGGAGCTGGCAATATAGGGATTGCTGATTTCTGTGCTCAAACACATCAAATATTCCTCTGCATTTGAAGATAAATTGTAGAAATATGGTGTTTCAATCTTTTTCATTTCCCCATTAAATATATCACTACTGGGGCCAATGGTATAACCAGTCAGGTTTTTGTAATAAGGAATGAGGTAACAAATTTGATTTTTCTACCCAAACATATTTAGAAAATACCATACATTTTCCAAACACACAAAATCTTTACTTGGAGAATAACCTGGACAATATCAGTTGTTATCAGTGATTGAACATCCATTGGGATTATTTCTTTGATAGTTCTTAGCATAACTTAATCCTAGAGTTTTAAGCAAGCAAGACTCACTCATCAATACTCTTAACATTTTATCTGTATAATTTAAGACAACATACTCCAGTGATATCATTTAATGTCTGGGGGATTTGAGATCTAAAGAGATCTGTTCTCTTCCTCATGGCATCTAGACATAAGCAACCAAGGACCTATATCTCTTGACTTCCAAACCATATTTGTATTTGAAATGGTCAGAAGACATTTAGGAAACTCCCAAGCAGGTCATGAATTGTGGATTGGGACCCAAGTACAGATGGTTTCCACTCTCTTTCCAGCCAGGGAGCCTGATATGCATAGCAGTGAAGTTCACAAATGGAAATTTCCCTTTTTGAAGAGAGTAAGCCAGTGATTGCTTCCTCAAAATCAAGTTATGGTACAGCTATGTAATGCTAGGAAAAAACAACATAAAGCCTTTAGAAAATGGGTTACTTTTTTCCACCAAAGCTCAAAGAAGTCTCCTGGACTAGGAAATAGAGAATCTAGAGTTAGACTCAGCAGTGACTCCCAAACAAAGCTGTGTTTTCTAAGGCATAAGGCACAATTAACTCATCCCTCTGCACACTTGTGGCCACTTTGATCACCTTCCCTGCCCCACCTTTTCCCCCTTTATCAAATAAATATGCTTATTTTTGAGCATGCATTTTTGGTTTCAGTTTCACAAATTATTTACTTGACACCTTGTTCCTATAGCTCCTTGAAATGCAAAACATATAAACAGCAAAACTTAAGGTCAGCTCTTTCATTTTGGTTGAATATACACAGCTGTTATAAACAGAATCATTATTTTTCTCAGTTTAATTGATTTCAAAACACAATGTTGTTGATTCTAATAGAAACACTGCATTTTTTCATTTCTTTGTAGTATAATTTCAATATTCCTGGAAATAGTTTGCTACTTTGGTTCTTTATCACTGCATATTAGCGAGTAGATTAGCTATTCTCCATCTCTGTTGATTTAGCAGAAATTCAGTTACTCTATCTGTTATCTGGTTTTAGTGACCTCTAGTGTCAGGAAAGCTTAATTGCTCTGTTACTTTATTTTTGGAGTTGGCAAATTGCCTTTTAAATCATGAGAATATATATCAATGATATTGCATATAAAGTAGGCTATTCAACTGGCATTTTTCTATAACACATGTATGTGTATGTTGTGTGTGTGTGTGTGTGAGAGAGAGAGAGAGAGAGAAAGAGAGATGAATGTAAAATAATTCTAATCTGTTGTTTTGCATCCAAGCCTTAAATTCGTGGCATATATTTTGGCATCAGCCAAATAAAGTCAACTAATAGAAAATAAAACCTATGTTAAATTTCAGGCAGAACCCATTTTTAACAGTTCTATTCACTGAACTATTTTAGATGTATTATACAAAGTTATTTCAGTATAGTTATGTTGTATAGAAAAGTTTTGAGACTAGTAAGTTGTTTTTGCTGTACAGCTCATATTCTGTTGTCAAATTGAGGGAATAGAGAGATTATGCTCCCAGTTGCTTAAAATGTATTAAGTCTTGGTTTTATAAAAGATAACAACTTAAAATAAGTATGTGTGTATATGTGTGAAACTGAATATGATATTTGGTTGAAACAGACTTTTTTGTGTATTAGAAAGTTTAGCCTTAGTCATACTTACAAAACTATTAATTATTCAATTATTATAGTGTGTCATAATTTTCAAGGTAAATGGAATTTTCTGTAAAATCATTTCTGTAATCTTGTAGCCAGGTACAGTATGAGTTCCATAGACTTACTGATGCCTGAAAAAATCCATACTTAATATATAAAATTTTAATAATTATTCATTTTTGATCCTCTCTAATTAAATCGCCCCATATATTTTCCTCTCTGAAATCTAATTTTGGTGTTTCAAGCATTTACCATGAGTTTACATTGGGAATGAAATATCATCTTACTATTTGGCCATATGTTGAATAATCAATAGTGTTGTCCAGTCAGCATGAATAACACATAAACTTAAAAGTTTGGGATGCAGGCTTCCAACAGTTGGATTTAGAAGGAATTGCTCACTGTGCAGCCCACTGTTAAATGTTGACATCTCAACACAGTAGTAGCAAAATCATCATCATCATCACCATCATCATCATTATCATCATCCTACTAGTTCTTTCTACATAAACATTTCACAGTATCCATTCACCTTATGAAAGTTCTATCCTTCAAACCCTGCATCTTTGTATGTAGGTCAATTTTGTTGTTTTCCACTTAGCTTTAACATAACTGAACATTTCACTTTGTTTTTGTTATGGCATATTTTTCTTTTTCAAGGCAACATGATATTATAGAAGGAGTTTAGAATCTGTAGACTCGCATCTAGCTCCATTTTGTTGTCCTGCATTATTGGGCAAATTGGATAAAGAAGGTCTAAGTTTGTTACCTAATGATAGCACTGCTATCTTAAGAACATAATTTAATTATCTGGGCTTCACAGCTGCTCCTTCACTATCTCCACGGGCTGCAGTTTTAAGGTTAACTTTTTTCTGGAAGTATCACCTGGAAAGCTGTATACCAAATATTGCTATCTTGCTTACAAAACTCATAACTTCTAAGCAAGAGAGCATACAGTTCTGAAGTACAGATAAAAGAGTTAAAGAAAATGCAAGGCGTATAAGAAACAGGGTATGCTTTTCAGCTCCAGTGGACGATTTTCAAGGGCCATTTAGTAATATCAATAACTGCCTAGAGCATGGTTTCCCACTCATTTACTGAAGAATTGCTAAGCTGGGGTCTCATTTTACTGCTTATTCATGTGTGCCAAGAAGTAGCCAAAACCGATGCTGATGTTACCTACATGCAAGTGGTTTTTGTAGATAGTTGCAGCATAAACTGACTGGGAATGCTGATTTTCAAGATCAGAGGTATATAAGCCAAAAAACTACAGAGGAATTGCCTTGAGGCAAGTATATTGAGTAAATTATCTGAAGATCTGAAGGGTTTCCCAGAATGGGAAACTGAATTTTATCAATTATTCAAAGATCATTTACTCATAATAATCAATCTTAATAGCACAGATGTATAAAGGAGCTGCCAATTTAATAATTTACAAATGAGCCTTAGTGATTCCATATTTGTTTTCAAAGACATCTCCTTCTTTGTACCTTGGTGTTTGGGAAAACAAGTTAATTCAGCTACTCATTCATTCAACTAATATTAATTGAGTGTCTTCAGGGCATTCTAAAAGTGAGAAAAATAAACATAATTCCTGTTTTTCTCAAGCATTCACTTCTTTTGGGAATGTAGATAAGTGAAAAATAACACCAGAGCAGGAGTTCTGGCTGGTAGGTTTGGTCACTACTTGGGATGCTGGCATCCCATATGGATGCCTGTTGGAGTCTGGCTGCTTCACTTCTGAGCCAGCTCCTTGCTGATGTTCCTGGGAAGATAGTAGAAGATGGTACTAGTCCTTGGGTCCCTGAACTCATGTGGGAAACCTGGAAGTAGCTCTTGTCTCCTGGTGTTGGCCTGGACCAGCCTGACCATTGCAGGCATTTGGGGAGTGAACCAGCAGATGGAGGATCGATCTCTCTCTCTCTCTCTCTCCCCCTCTCTATAACTCTGTCTTAAAAATCTCTCCCTCTCTATAACTCTGCCTTAAAAAAAAAAAGATAATACCAATAAAAGATAGTAAATGTGATATGTATAAAAGAAAAGATTTTGCCCAACTAGTCATGGTTATTCAAAATAACTGTATCTAAATACATTTTGGAAAGATTTATGGGTTTTAAAGATCTAAGCTAATAATAGTAAGGTCAGCATTTTAGTAACCTAAACACTTGGTATTTTCTATATGCTGCTAACCACTTTAAACACACACATTATAGGACTCAGCTTCACAAACTTTTGTGTAGAATATATTGTTCCCATTTCACTGATGGAGAAACTAAGAAAGATTAAATGAATCTCCTTGCACTTACAGCTCATAGGCAGTTTCACTGGGATTGTGACAAATGTCTGGTTGTTGACAAAACTCATACTTTTGACCCACATGTTGTCTGATTTCACCAATAAAAAATGGAGGAAAGAAAGAAAGAAGGAAAGGAAAGGGAAAGGAAAGGAAAGAACCAAAAGGAAGAGAAGGAGGAGAAAGGGAGGGGGGCAGAATATCAAACACATACAAAGAGGCAGGTTATCTCTGACAGTATTTTCTAGAAGAGAAGACAACAGACCAATGTAGAGTTTCAGCAACATTTGTTTTTATGTAAATTGTTTCTATAAAGAGCATAGTTTCTAAATTTGAGTTTAGTTTCAATGAATTTCCTTCATGCAGCTGATGCTTCAGTGAAGAGGCATTTAGTGAAGTGAGATCTTTCTGCAGACCTATATAAGGTTACCAAAGATTCTGAAGGGGACTTTTGAAGTACAGGTCAAAAGAAAAGTCTCAGTTTTTCCTTTTAAGGTGAGACCAATAGACTTAGTGATAAGATCAAGTAGATAACAAATGGCCTTGAGCACTTGGCTAATAAGAACATTTATAGTTAGGTGATTCTTGTCTATGCCTAGATCAATTTCTTTTAGCTTTACCATTAAGCCAGTATGATTTTGAAACTAATGAGCAAGAGTCTATCCTTAGCTCTGACCAACAGTAAATTCTTTGAATATCTGTTAAATTTTCCAGGTAATATTTGTGCTAAAAATGATATTAATACTTTCCTATTTCTCTCATGTGTTCTATTTTATCATATGCCATACTATATAGCAACCTGTGTTGCATAAAAACATATATTATAACTTACATTATTATGCCTGTGTATTTATAATGATTTGTGGTTTACAGAGAATTTTTCTATTTAGTCATTCACTTTGTTATTCAGTTAAATTTGACTCAACACATACCATGGTTATAACACTGTGAAATTCTAGGAAGACAGAGTGACAGTAGAAGAATACTTTTGAGTTTTTGCAAAGCCCCATATTTGTAAAATTACATAGCAAGCAGATAGAAAAACCAAAAGTCCCAATGACAACAGAGTACAAGTAGGTGAGTTTAAAACACCAGCAGCCTCAGGCCTGAGTGGTGTCAACATCTGTGCAGCAAGAAGCAGAGAATATTAGTGGGGAAACTGAGTAGCTGTGATAGGAGAACCTCAGAGAGCCAAGGTATTCCTGGAGAGGCACAGTGGTCCAATTTGAGATAGCTGTTTCAAACAGATGGAGTTTAACTACTCTAATGTCATTGAGTACAAGCTGCCCAGAATAAGTACTGGAGGGACTGGGATGGATCCATACCTAGTGGATTTCAAAACTGAACAGCTGGATCACCCTTATTCAACAGCTTGCAACATAGAAAAAAAAAAAAAAACCTGCTTGGAGGGAATCAAAAGTGAACTGGAAAGAAATGATGGGCTTAGAAAGAGGAAAAAAAATTTTCTAGGGAAAAATGGGGAAGGAGAACAGAACCAGGGAAATTGAAGAAAGAATGTTACCATATGTTTCACACTACCCAAAAGTACAGAAGAGGGAGCTCTGTTAAAATTAGAAATCATGCCTGGACAAAGCCTCCAATCTAAAAGTTCAGAGAAACTGACTTGGAAAGAAGCTTCAGCCTGGCCCATCTGAGGTCTCTGGCCATTGACCTAGAGGATGGAAGATTCATTCATTCTCTCGCTCTCTTTCTTTGTTTTTCACTGCCTGTCAGATATGAAAATAAGTAAATATTAAAAAAAAAAACACACACAGAAACAGGGTTGGCACAGTGGTATAGTGGATAAACACCGCCTGCAGTGCTGGCATACCAAATAGGCACCAGTTCAAGTCCCAGCTGCTCCATTTCCAATCCAGCTCTCTGCTAAGGCTTGAAAAAGCACTGGAAGATGGCCCAAGTCCTTGGGCCCCTGCCCCCGTAAAAGGAAGACATGAAGGAAGCTCTTGGCTCTTGATTTTGGATCAGTGCAGCTCTGGCCATTGTGGCCAAATGGGGAGTGAACCAACAGATGGAAGACCTCTCTCTCTCTCTCTGCCTCTCCTCTCTCTCTGTGTAACTCTTGACATTCAAATAAGTAAATAAATCTTTAAAAAAAAAAACCCACAGAAGCAAATGAGCAATTAAAAATAAGTCAAAACAATATTATTCATAATTAATTATTAGGGATAAAGATTAAAATGGCAGAGTAGGGAGGGAGCTTGCTGCTCTAGTCTAGGAGAAGAGAGTTTTAAAAAAATGGAAAGAGTGCAGTCTCAGGGAAGAGTTAGGGAGAAAACAGCAGAGGAAATTCTATGCAAATTGGAGGGACACAGTGGAACTACATGGAGGGCGAGCACATGCATACTGAGGACCCCAGCACCAACAGCCCCCGCAGCAGCATTGGAGAGAGAGGTGAGACCAGACTGCAGCAGCCCAAGCCACTGGTGAAAAAGCTGCAGGAAGAGAATAGAGGGAGTATGTTTTAGAGCCCTGTGGGGGCATAGTGTACCTGCCATAACAAAGGGGGACACATTTCTCTCTCACGGATCAGCCTGCCACGGCATCCTGTAATAAGCTGATAGAGAGCAGGCACCATTTTGGACATATGTAACAGCTGCGCCAGCTTGTGTGTACAGGAACCAGCCAAGCAGAGAGTCCTGAGTCAGGTGGGGAGAACAGACAAGGGGCTGGCTGTTTGTGACTGTGGGAGGCTGGTGTTCCAGGACTTTGAAAACACTGAGGCTGCATGGGAGGACTCAGAGTGTGGCTGGGACATTGGGCAGTCACTGTGGGAGGCTCCAAAAACTCAGGGCTCCCTGGTTACCTGGCACGACAGTGCTGGGGAATCTGAGCTTACACTGAGGACTGCACAGATCCTTCATGTGGTCCTTGTGGCAGAGTAGATGAATAATGTACCCACTGGGGTTAGTGACCAGAGACTCTTTGAGGAGAAGAGATCAGCTGAGTCTATGGCAGCAGACAAGAGGAACCCTCACCTCTGATTAAAAGAAAAAAAAAAAAATAGAATTTATCACACCAAACCTGGGTGTGTCACCTCAGACACGCCCTATGCTCTGGAGCACAGAGCATAGGTGTTCCTTAACCACACCTACCACATGCCTCCAGGTATTCTCTGAAGGCAGACATTCCACTAATCCACACAGACATAGTCAAAAGGTAAAAACCACCAAGTGGAAAAACAAAGAAGAAACCAATGAGTACCATCACAAATGTCAAATAACGAACACACCAATCCAAGACACAAGAATAAGGAAGACAATATGACGCCCCCAAAAAAACATACTTCAGTACTAGATTGTGAAGATGATGAGATTGAAGAAATGCCAGAAATGGAATTCAAAACATTAATCATAGGATTTACTTAAAAGCAGTCAGAAACAAATGCATGAACTAATGAAATCCATACATGACATGAAAGAAAATTCATCCCACGAAATTGGGATCTTAAAGAGAAATCAAGGGCCGGCGCCGCAGCTCACTAGGCTAATCCTCTGCCTTGCAGCGCCGGCACACTGGGTTCTAGTCCCGGTCGGGGCACCGGATTCTGGCCCCGGTTGCCCCTCTTCCAGTCCAGCTCTCTGCTGTGGCCAGGGAGTGCAGTGGAGGATGGCCCCAAGTCCTTGGGCCCTGCACCCGCATGGGAGACCAGGAAAAGCACCTGGCTCCTGCCATCGGATCAGCACGATGCGCCGGCCGCAGCGCACCAGCCGCGGTGGCCATTGGAGGGTGAACCAATGGCAAAAAGGAAGACCTTTCTCTCTGTCTCTCTCTCTCACACTGTCCACTCTGCCTGTCAAAAAAAATCAAAATTAAATCTTGAAAATGAAGAATTCAATAGAACAACAAAAAATGCAGTGGAAAGCCCTAACAAGAGAATCAGTGAAGCAGAACAAAAAATATTAAACTTAGAAGACAAAGCACAGAAAATTATACAGTCAGACCAAACACAAGAAGAAAAAATTACAGAAAACTGAAAAACACTGTTAGGAATCCACAGGATACTATCAAAGCAACCAACATACGAGTTCTAAGGAGCTCTTGAAGGCATGAAAAAAGAGAAAGGATTAGAAGAAAGAAACTAAAAATGTGAGCCAAAGATATTTTATCGAGTAAAACTTATTTTCAAGTATAAAAGGGCATAAAATGTATTTGTCAACATGCAAGAACTAAGGAGATATTTTCCTGTTTTTCCTTCAACAATCTAGAAAAGTTTCAGATGTGTCAAATATCCACAAAAGCATTGAAATAAAAGTGTAGTGGCGAGCATTAAATGCAACTGCTTACCTATAGGACTAGGGTTAAATAAAGGCTATTAAGAGAGTGAATATATATTTTTGATTGTATATTTTGACAATAGATGTATAGTATACACTTACATTTAAAAATAGGAGGTATATTGGGAATAGCATATAGAAAAATTTCTATCTATTCAGTAGGAATTTGGAATTAGACCTCAGATCTTCACAGTCCAAAACTATTATTCCCTCTCTCTCCCCCACTTCCCCCCCTCCTTTCCTTCTCTCTGTTCTCCTACTTCCCTTCAATCCCCATCCTCCCTGCTTACCTGCCTTCTCCCCTCTCCTCCCATCCTCTTTCCTCCTCCTCCTCCTCCTCCTCCTTCTTCTTCTCTTTATCCTTCCCCTCCTCTTCCTTGTTCTTGTTCTTCTTTTTCTCTTCTCTCTCTCTTCTCCCTCTCTCTCTCTCTGTTTTTCTTTTAGATTGACTATTTTGATCAGTGTTTGCCCATGGAACTAAAATTATATTAGGTCTCTGTATAGGGGTACATTGTAGATGGCACAATGAAAACCAAAGTGAAAGAATTCAGAGGCCATCTTAAAAGTATTTATGTTTGAGTCTAACCCCACTTTAGGAAAGTTAACTTTTTATGAGTTGAGACTTGGAAAATAGAATTAAAAACAAAATTTTCTCTCAGCCCAGGAATCTTGTCCACAAAGTAAGAGAGTAGAGAATAAAAGTGTTTTATTATTTAATAAGAATTAAACCAAAATGTGATATGCACACAACTGATAACAACCCATTATATAAAAACTTTCAAGATAAACAATAACTGAACCTCATGAAGGAGGACTTAATTTCACCATTTGTCATATATAATTTATCCTAACTTCACCTGTAATGGGGCAACCGTCTGTGTTAGCCAATTGGCCTTATGGTGGGGAGAGTTGGCAAATTTTTTCCATCTTTTTGACAGGAGATGGTTTTACAGTTGAGAGCTAAGAGCCAAAGTTGTGATCCTAGACTTCCACAGAAACTGGGCGATAGGATTGCTAGGTCCCTTGATGTTTACATTTCAAAGAGATGTCTCTGGTGTCCTTTGAAAAATGATATTCCTGAGTCATGAAGCTGACAAAAGGCCTATGTAGTTTTCAAATGCATTAATATACGTTTCAAAAGAGGAAAAAGCATTTCCAATTATAATTTTTTATAAAGCAAATGATGAAAGTAAAATGAGGAGAGAAAAATTTCTCCTTATTTTCTTTTTTTTCTTTTTTTTTTTTAACTTTTATTTAATGCATATAAATTTCCAAAGTACGACTTATGGATTACAATGGCTTCCCCCCCATACCATCCCTCCCACCCACAACCCTCCCCTTTCCCACTCCCTCTCCCCTTCCATTCACATCAAGATTCATTTTTGATTATCTTAATATACAGAAGATCAGCTTAGTATACATCAAGTATGGATTTCAACAGTTTGCTCCCACACAGAAACATAAAGTGAAAAATAATAGATGATTTTTTTTAAATGATGATGAAATCAGAGCAGACCTATTGTCATGTTTAATCCCAGTGAGAGTCAAGTTGGGAATTGATAATTTCTTTTTTTTTTTTTTACAGAGGATCAGTTTAATATGCATTAAGTAAGGATTTCAACAGTTTGCACCCCCATAGA
Source organism: Oryctolagus cuniculus (assembly GCF_964237555.1). NCBI lineage: Eukaryota > Metazoa > Chordata > Mammalia > Lagomorpha > Leporidae > Oryctolagus > Oryctolagus cuniculus. The sequence goes on along the minus strand of NC_091432.1, from coordinate 192,216,740 downwards.
AACACAAAGTGAAATATATTGTTTGAGGACTCGTTATAGCATTAAATCTCAGTGTGCAGCACATTAAGGATAGAGATCCTACATGAGGAGTAAGTGCACAGTGACTCCTGTTGTTGACTTTACCAATTGACACTCCTGTCTATGGCATCAGTAATCTCCCTATGCTCCAGTCATGAGTTTCCAAGGCTATGGAAGCCCTCTGAGTTCTCCGACTCTTATCTTGTTTAGACAAGGTCATAGTCAAAGTGGAGGTTCTCTCCTCCCTTCAGAGAAAGGTACCTCCTTCTTTGATGACCTGTTCTTTCCACTGGGATCTCACTCGCAGAGATCTTTTGCCAGAGTGTCTTGGCTTTCCATGCCTGAAATACGCTCATGAGCTTTTCAGCCAGCTCCAAATGCCTTTAGGGCTGATTCTGAGGCCAGAGTGCTATTTAGGACATCTGCCATTCTATGAGTCTGCTGAGTATCTCACTTCCCATGTTGGATCACTCTCCCCTTTATTTACTCCATCGGTTAGCGTTAGCAGGTACTAGACTTGTCTATGTGCTCCCTTTGACTCCCAGTCCCTCCACCATGACCAACTGTGAACTGAAACTGATCACCTGGAACAGTGAGATGGCATTGGTACATGCCACCTCGATGGGACTGAATTGGAATCCCCTGGTATGCTTCCAACTCCACCACTTGGGGCAAGTCAGCCTGAGCATGTCCCAAAGAATCAGTTCTCTTGTATTTCAGTTCTGTTTGTCCATACTCATATGCCAGTATCATTATATGACATTGTTTTCCTTCAGGGTTTCACTGAATGTTGTCAGTTTTCTTATTTCTCTTTGATCATAGTAAGCCACATATTCTCTTCAGACTATCAAAAGATAAATTTTTTAAAAATTCTAAATAGATGATTATTTTATGTGCTTTAACATGCATATATAGTTATATGTGTGTGTGTATCCCTCTCTCTCTCTCTCTCTCTCTCTCTCTCTATATATATATATATATATATACTCATATGTGTGTAATTTGTATTTTTCCACACAAATCTGTGCTTTTTTCTGATAAATGTTAAACTTCTCAAGGGCAGGGATCATGTTGACTTTTCCTTAGTATTTCCTTAGGGTATCCAGTGCAGCCCTTTCATAACCAGTAGGTACTAAAAAGCTGTTATTCAGCCAACTGGCGAAATGATTGTTATCAGTATTGAGTGCTGGGCTGAAGCTATAAAAAGAGACACTTGGTTGAGAAATGTCTGAACCTATTTCTCCTATCATTTCTTTTTCCTTTGTTAAAAGCAAGCACATCTAGGTTTAATTTATCTTTTTTTCAAATAATTTTTGTATGAAGATTTGCCACATTAAATAGAGAATTTAACAAGCATTTTAGGGAACAAATAATCTCAGGATTTTGGATCTTGTATTTCTTAATTGAAAGATTTTTTTTTTCTCTTTGTCAGATGGAGGAAAGATACCTGCAAATAATTATAAATAACAACTGATGTCTGTCATGGCTTAGGGATACCAAACATTTTCCATAATTTGTTCAACATATTGATTTTGAGGGTTGTTGTTTAGAAGTCTCTGCTTACGGGGCCAGCACTGTGGTATAGCAGGTAAAGCCGCTGCCTGAAATGGCGGCATCCCATATGTGCATCAGTTCAAGTCCCAGCTGCTCCACTTCCTATCCAGCTCTCTGCTGTGGCTTGGGGAAAGAAGATTCCTGGGTTGAAAGAAAATTTTGTTTTTAATTCTATTTTCCAAGTCTCAACTCATAAAAAGTTAACTTTCCTAAAGTGGGGTTAGACTCAAACATAAATACTTTTAAGATGGCCTCTGAATTCTTTCACTTTGGTTTTCATTGTGCCATCTACAATGTACCCCTATACAGAGACCTAATATAATTTTAGTTCCATGGGCAAACACTGATCAAAACAGTCAATCTAAAAGAAAAACAGAGAGAGAGAGAGGGAGAAGAGAGAGAGAGAAGAGAAAAAGAAGAACAAGAACAAGGAAGAGGAGGGGAAGGATAAAGAGAAGAAGAAGGAGGAGGAGGAGGAGGAGGAGGAAAGAGGATGGGAGGAGAGGGGAGAAGGCAGGTAAGCAGGGAGGATGGGGATTGAAGGGAAGTAGGAGAACAGAGAGAAGGAAAGGAGGGGGGGAAGTGGGGGAGAGAGAGGGAATAATAGTTTTGGACTGTGAAGACCTGAGGTCTAATTCCAAATTCCTACTGAATAGATAGAAATTTTTCTATATGCTATTCCCAATATACCTCCTATTTTTAAATGTAAGTGTATACTATACATCTATTGTCAAAATATACGATCAAAAATATATATTCACTCTCTTAATAGCCTTTATTTAACCCTAGTCCTATAGGTAAGCAGTTGCATTTAATGCTCGCCACTACACTTTTATTTCAATGCTTTTTTGGATATTTGACACATCTGAAACTTTTCTAGATTGTTGAAGGAAAAACAGGAAAATATCCTCCACTTGACTCCATAGATGGCCTATTGCACATGTTAATTGTTATGGCTTTAAAGTAATATTTTTCCAATAAACATTTCTTTTATTTTTATTGTTAATACAGATATACCTAACAATATGAAATATTTCTTCATTTTAAAGCTCTTATACTATCAAAACATGAGAAAACAATTTGGTTCCCAAAAATCTGTCAGATTTACCATGACTTTCTGATAGAATTCTGTATTTATTTGAATTTTTAAGACTAGTAAGAAAAATAACTTTCTATATAGATAACTCTGCCATCAGCCATAGTAATATTATACACACCTGTAAGTTCAGCTGCACCTATAAATATTGAAGCATTCAGATGCTCAATAATTTCTTGTTTTATTTTAATATATAATGTGTTTTATATACAGGCAAGATAGTTTTTTTTAATTACAAAGTAGTTTACCACATTGTTGTTTTGATCACCTTCTGCAAACCATCATCTATGAAGATTTTTAAAATTCTTTAACTGACATAATAATTATGCATATGTATAAAGTACTGTGTGATGTTTAGATCCATGTATACATTGTGTAACATTCAAATAAGTTAAAAATGTTTATTTTCTCAAACATTTAATATATCTTTGGGGCAAAAGCTCAGAATTCTGTTTCAGTGGGCTTTTTTGTTAGAAAAATATCTAATATATTCTCATTATCTATAGTCGTTCCGCTGTGCAGTAGAACAACAGAATATCTTAATCCTAGCTAAGGTTTCTCTAGCTTTCCTTTTTCCCTAATCTTCCCAGACTCTGGTAACCACCATTATACTCTTAGCTTCTGTGAAATCACATTTTTTATATTGTACATATAAGGGAGATCAAATGATACATGTTTGCCGTTGGCTTATTTTACTTACAGCTGACAAGATTTCATCCTTTTTAATAGCTGAATAGTATTACATTATGTCTTTTTACCACATCTTCTTTATCCATTTATCAACTGGTAGATACTTAGGTTGATTCCATTTCTTGGCTATTGTTAATAGTGCCACAGTAAACGCAAGAATATAGATGTTTCTTTGAGAGACTGATTTCATTTTATAGATACATAGCCGTTAGTGGGATTGCAGGATCATAGGGTAGTTATATTTTTAGTTTTTTGAGAAACCTGCACACTGTTTTCCTCAGTGCCTACACTAATTCTGCAATTTCACCAACAGTGTTCAAGGATTCCATTTTTTTCTACATCTTAACTAGCATTTACCTTTTTTTTCCTTTTTGATAATAGTCTACCTGGAATAAGGTGATATGCAAAATATGATTATGGTTTGCATTTCTATAATGATTAGTGATTTGAGCATGTTTTCATGTACCTGTTGGCTGTTTGTATATCTTCTACTGAGAAATGTCTGTTTAGATCTACTGCCTGTTTTTAAATTGGATTATTTGTGTGTTTGGCTGCTATTGAGTTGTTTGAGTTCCTTATATATTTAGGTTATTAATTCTTGTCAAATACATTACCTGCTAATATTTTCTTTCATTCTGTGGATTGTTTCTTTCTTTTTTGTGTGTTGCATTTACTGTGTTGAAATGCTTTAGTTTGATGATATCCTATTTGTCTATTTTTTAAAAAAAGTTTTTGTTCATTGTTTGAGTGGAAGAGAGCTAGAGAGCTCCCATCTGGTGATTCCTTCTCCAAATGTCTCTAACATCTGGGCTAGACCAGGGCCAAAGCTAGGAGCCAGGATTTCAGCCTACATAGGTTATGCAATTACTTAAGCCATTATCACTGCCTCTCATAGTCTGTATTAGCAGGAAGCTGGATTCAGGAGACAAGAGCTGGGGAACGAACCTAGGCATTTTATATGGGGTGTAGGCATCTCAGTTGACATCTTAATTTCCAGATCAAATGCCTGTCCCTCATTCATCATTTTTTTTTCCTTGTGATTTTGGTGTCTGATTGAAACAAACAAACAAAAACAAAACAACAACAAAAAACTTGCATATTCCAATGTCTTAAATCATTTTTTTATTCTGTCTCCTAGTAGCTTCAAAATTTCAGGTCTTATATGCACGTCTTAAATCCTCTTTGAGCTGATTTTTATATGTGATGAAAAATAGGAGTTACATGCTTCTACGTGTGGATATCCAATTTTCCAAGCACTGTTTATTGAAAAGACCACTTTTTCCAATGTGCATTCTTAGTACTTTTGTCAAAGATTGGTTGACTATAAGTGGGTTGGCTTTACTTCTGGTGTTTATATTCTGTTCCATTGGTCTATGTGTTTGTTTTTATGACACTACCAAGCTATTTTACTACTGTAGCTTTGTAATGTATTTTAAAATAACAGTATAATACCTCATGCTTCTTTCTTCTCAAGATTGCTTTTATTATTTGGGGTCATTTGTGGCTCAATACAAATTTTAGTTGTTGTTTTTTATTTTGTGAAAAATGTCACTGAAGTTTCAATATGAATTGCATTAAGTCTATAAATTGCTTGCTGTAGTATGGACATTTAAACTTTATTGATTCTTCCAGTTCATTAACACAAAATAGATTTCTATTTCATTGTATCCTCTTCAATTTTATTTAATCTATATTTTACAGTTTTCTTTATAGAGATCATTCACCCCTTCAGTTAAATTTATTCCTAGTTATTTAATTTCTTTGTAGTTTTTGGAAATAGGTTTGCTTAGTTGATTTCTTTTTCAGATAATTCATTGTTGTATAATAATGCTACTAATTTTTGTATGTAGACTTTATATCCTGCAACTTTGCTGAATTTATTAGTTCCAATAGTTCTTTTTTTGGTGGAATCTTTGGAATATCTGTATATAAGATCATATTATTTGCAAACAGTGTTAATTTGACTTCCTTCTTTCCAATTTGAGTATTCTTTCTGTCTCTTACCTAACTGGTATATCTAGAATTTCTAGTACTATGTTGAGTAAAAATAAAAATTATTATTCAGATGTTTTCAAATGCTTTACTAAAAGAAACACTCTATTTGTACTGGCTTTTTTACCAATGTGTTTTATAAATCAGCTTCTTTCTAAGAAATACAAAAATATTTCTGTTACCAATTTATTACTAAGAACAATTACAACACTGTAAAATAATTATCTAAAAGGTATGCTTCTTGAAGGCAGGAAATTACTTAATTTAATGAGTTGTGTAAGCTAGCATGTGACAAACTCTGAATAAATGTCTTCAATACACTATTGAAGATGATGGATGATGATGTTTATTAGACTGAGTGGCAGTTCTGGAGATGAGTCTGACCCTATTGAAATCGGACAAAACCCCCTAAATTCTACACTGAAATGTGATCCCTTAAAGTTCCCTAGAAATGCTATCTGGGGTGCCACATGTGGTACTGGAATTTGGGGTGCCATATGATTTCACCACGGGCTTATTACTAAATCCCCAATATTAATAAGCCCAAGAGGGTTCTTGCCTAATATTTAGAGAAGAATTCTAAATACCAGCACAGATAAATGAGGCAGCATTGTACATTTTAAGCTTTTAATTAGTGAGAAAGATGCATAGGAGAGTAAGAGCTTTATTTAAGAGAGATAAATAGGGGTTCATACCAAGCACCAGGAACCAGCCACGTGGAAGAGCATCTAGGCCTGTATCTGGGCCAGGACACATAGAGCACATGGCCCGAAGGCCACACGCCCTGGAGGTGCAGGGCTACAGCAAATCCCCTCCTGACAAGAGGCCAGTGAAGAAGAGTCCCGGGACCACACCTTGTCCGGCTTTTAACCCACTTCCCAAGGGGAGTGGTTAATTAACCTGATTGGCTGGTGGGCACCCAGGTGTGGCCAGGTAGGGGAATGTGGCCACACAGGGCCTTGGCAAAGGCATCAGATAGGGGCATGAGGTCACACAGGGGCGTGGCGAAGGCATGGTCTTTCAGTTCACAAATCTGATCAATTTTAACCTGTATGCCTGCCTACTTCACTATGTTTTCTCTCCCTCTAGTTTTTCTCTGATGTCTTTAGATAATTGAGATTATTAGAAAAAACAGAGTTGCTCCCCACTGTGAGACTCATATGGAGCCACCAGGAAACAAACCGAGACTCATAATTCAGTGCTTTTGTAGCCCCAGGGCTGTAGACCATGGATGTTCTGTACGCAGTGTTCCCGTCAGTGATTTATCTGGAAGGCCGGCTTGTCCTTCACCTCTTGCTCTTCCCCACTTTCTATAAAGTTACACAGTACAGCTTTTGCTGTGTTAACATTATCTCCTCTACAGTTTCCATCTTCCTTGATAAAAGATCCTAGGAACAGCTGAGAGCAAAAAGATTCAAATAAGCAATCAATCATAATAATACTCATAGAGTCTGTCCCCAGTATTTGATATTATTTGACATTTTGTTGACATGCTATCAGAGCACTTCACACTTGACTGGAGAGCCATGAAAACAATTACTGGGTCACTAACAGGAACTGGCTAAAAAAAAAAAAAAAACACAGCACCATTATAAAACAGTACCCTAAAAATGGCTGAAGCCATTACTTTCGAAATAAAAGCAAGGTTGTGTGGTGAGGCTAATGGAAATTACATAACGCTATGTAAAGGCAGCAAATAGGAGATATAGTAGAGATATCAATTCTGGGGCAATCATGATTTTGAAACAGTGGCATCTATAAGCATTTAAAATTTAATTGGAATTTAATTATGTGAGTAGCTAATGGGTAGATCTGGCAAAAAAACGCATTATGACATAAATAAAGGTTAAGGATAACTTCTATCTATGGATGTCACATTTTGGGATGTGGCAAATAATTATAGCATCAAATTATTAGAAAATGGAAGCCTTCAGCAAAAGGTGGTTTGACATTTTAAGATGTATTCTACCTAAATAATTTCCTGAAACATGCCATATGGTAAGGAGTAAACAGCAGAAGAGAAGTGCAGGGAGCTAAGATATTAACAAGAGAATATGCATTGCTTGCAGCTTTTCCTTAATGTTGCTCAGGGGCTGATGACAACAGTGGGTCAAGATGGGAAAGGGTAAATTCCACAATGCCACATTGCACTGGCTAAATGAGGGAAATTTAGAAATCAGAGGCCAGCAAAGAAGAGTCATGTGTACCCGTCTTTTCCTTTTGTGGAGAATTATGGAGACCTAGGTGAAGTTGCTAGAGTGGATTATAGTCTGGGGGAAACAATATACCTTTTGTGGCCCTTCTGTTGTATAGGACAAGCAGGTGAGCATTGTTATCTATGAATCAGGGTAGAAAAAATCACATGTGAGTCAGAAAGTTTGTGTTTGGATGCCAGGTTATATAGGGGTTGTCTGTGAGAACCATGTATCTGCACAGTTTGGAGTTCTTGGTAGGTTCTAGCTTCACTGTGTAGAAAGCTTCACTGTGTTCAGTTGCTGCCTGCCACCCAACTCAAGGAGAAGTTAATCATCCTATCTGTCTTTTTGTCCAAGCAAGCAGCTGTACCACATTGCTTATCTAGGTGGCTTCACCAAAACAGGCTAATCTGAGAGCAGTTTCATCCAAAAGAGAGGCTCACAGTTAATAAAATGGACATATATTAAAGAACACAATCTGTAGACTCATATTTAGCTTTATATTCATTCAAATAGTGTTAATGACACTTTGCATTTATAGATGAGGGAGCAGATGTCTTGTAGAAGTTGCCAAACCTGGGTAAATGGTATAAGCACTCATTGAATATAAAACCAGTGTGTTCAACATTATACAATCCTGGCTCCAAAAGCAGTATCCTTTCTGATAGAAAAGTTTCCTTCCATATCTGGGAAGCTGCAAATTAGAAGAAATGGAACTGTGAGAAGAATCGGGAGGAGGCTGTAAAATGTTTTTTTAAAAAATGCGGAACGCTGAGAAGGCTCAAGGGAATTTTAAGGAAATTGCTATCTGAACCATAATCACTATGTTAAGTTTGGTTGCAGTTAGGGAAAAGAAACAACTATGACTTCAGCATATTTAATCCATTAGCTTGACAAGGACACAGGCAGCATTTGCAGGATTTGTAGAGATTTTTAAATAAACTGGTCAAAGCTAAAAGTCACATTAAAATCATTAGCACCATCATTGGATTTATGCTCTACTAATAACCATGCAATTTGAAGATCACTTTAAGGTTCAGACATATCTGATTTTTTGGATATTTGTACTTCTTTTTTATTTTTTTGAGATGAGAAAATCTAAGTTTGGAGTATTCAAAAGATACACCTAATATTCTGAGAGGTAGAGTTTGAACCCGGACCTCCAACTCCACATGTCAGCTCATTTTAGGGAATCATAAACACATTTGGCAGTTGCTTTTCATGCCCTGTAGGACGTGTTTAAGTTGTTTTACAGAGTGGTTTTCTACCATCCAGGTATAGCATGGGTAAAGTGATTTTAGGGTAACTTCATGACTCCTACTGAATCACATTCTTGAAAAGTTATACTTACTAAAAAGTATTATAATTATTACTGTTAAAGTTCTCCCATTCTTACAAATATGTCAGAATTAAATTGCCCTTTCATACTCTTGATGATCAAGAGATTCAAAAGCTATTTGGACAGAACTGACGTGGAGGATGAATGTTAAGGTCTATGAGGTTGCTATTATCTCCACTGGTACAAATGATCAGAAATAGCTGTGAGCAATAGAGCTTTATTTTAAACATATAGAAAAGACACTTATGAACATTAGGATAGTATCCTTCTCCATTTCCTCTGTGGAAGACGGTGTGTTGATTTTTAACTCCTAAGCAACTGGCAACATAAAGGAAGGGATTTTAGTTTAGCATCTCACCTAGAGCCCATGAGAATATCTCCAGTGAAACTGCACCATTTCTGATTTCCTGTAAAATGCTCCTCTCCTAGACTTGGCAGAGAAGCAGAAAGCTTTCAGTGAACTTTGACTAGGCTGGTAGATGAGGAATAGCCAACTTTTGAGGACATCATGATTGCAAAAGCCACTCATTTTTATAACTGTGTAAGAAGATATTTATAAACCATGTGTCACTTTTTGTTTCTTTTAATCTAAATATTACCCCTGCAAGGAAAATGTTATCCAATGTATTATTTAGACAGAACCAGTAAGACTCAGAGATGTTAAGTGAGTCATTCAAGGTCCCAGAGCTAGTAAACGGAAAAGCCTGGGCCCAAATTCTGCCTTCTGAGTCATGCTGACATGATTCCATTCTGTGTCCTAATTAATAATTTACCTTATTTGTACATTAAATAAAAAACTTTATGTAAGCATCTGCATGACATTTGAGATCTTATGATATATTCTACTTAAGAGTGTAAAAGTCAACTTTACATAAATCTATTATTTGCCTTACATTTTGTATGGTGTTTGTTTTGTTGTTGAGCTTTTGTGGATATTTCCAATGGCATAACTCTACTTTTCTTAAAAACTCAGAATTAATTTCATATGTGCCATTAATAGAAACTTAATGTGATAGAATCTTTTTCTATTCAAACATTTCTGTTTCTTCTGATGGAATTGTTTACTAAAAGTAAGCAGAGAAAAAGGTTAGAATGCTAATCTTTGTGTTTTGCAATGTTGCTACCCAAACTTAACAGATAATAGTAATCAGCTGTTATATTTGTTAAGCATAGAACTTTCTTAGGTTCTCCTCCTATAGATTTAGACTGGAATGAGGCTCAAAAATTTATTCCTAAAAAGTATTTTCATGGAGTCTTCTCATTCACAAAACTTCGAGGAGGAAAACAGTTCAACATCTACTTTTTTTTTTTAACTTTTATTTAATGAATATAAATTTCCAAAGTACAGCTTATGGATTACAATGGCTTCCCCCCCATAGCGTCCCTCCCACCCGCAACCCTCCCCTTTCCTACTCCCTCTCCCCTTCCATTCACATCAAGATTCATTTTCGATTCTCTTTATATACAGAAGATCAGTTTAGCATACATTAAGTAAAGATTTCAACAGTTTGCACCCCCATAGAAACACAAAGTGAAATATACTGTTTGAGTACTCGTTATAGCATTAAATCTCAATGCACAGCACATTAAGGACAGAGATCCTACATGAGGAGTAAGTGCACAGTGACTCCTGTTGTTGACTTTACAAATTGACACTCCTGTTTATGGCATCAGTAATCTCCCTATGCTCCAGTCATGAGTTTCCAAGGCTATGGAAGCCCTCTGAGTTCTCCCACTCTTATCTTATTTAGACAAGGTCATAGTCAAAGTGGAGGTTCTCTCCTCCCTTCAGAGAAAGGTACCTCCTTCTTTGAAGACCTGTTCTTTCCACTGGGATCTCTCAACATCAACTTAAGGATGATGTCTTGTCCACGAAATGCTGGCATTTTAGCAGCAGATCACATATGTGTTCTAGGCCAACCTCCAACATTTAGTCTTTGAGTAGCTTTTGGCAAGATGTTCATTCAGATGAACAATACCTTCTTAATTTGTAAAATGTGAAAAATATCCTCTTGGAAGGAAGAGCTGAATCAAAGAATCACCCAGTAGGATGTTTCAATAAAGTGATGCATAGCAGATACTGAGTAAGTAGTTGTTCTTCGTCCTTCCCAGGAGTCTGTTAGAGTACTTGGGAATATATGTGTGTGTACACACACACACCTTCAGTAGAGAGCATTTTATTAAGACATATATTGTGTGCATGTACATTTTCATTTTCTTAAAAGATTTATTTTATTTATTTGAAATACATAGTTATAGAGAGAGGTAGAAACAGAGAGAGAAGTCTTCGATCCACTGGTTCACTCCCCAGATGGCTGCAATTGCCGGAGCTGCGCTGATCCAAAGCCAGGAGCCAGGAGCTTCCTCTGGGTCTCCCACATGGGTACAGGGACCTAAGGACTTGGGTCATCCTTCACTGCTATCCCAGGCCGTAGCAGAGAGCTGGATTGGAAGAGGAACAGACAGGACTAGAACCGGCGCCCATTTGGGATGCCGGTGTGCTTCAGGCCAGGGCTTTTAACCCACTGTGTCATGGCACCGACCCCTTGCATTCTCATTTAATAAAAGGAAAAGCAGGAAATATCAAAATCTATGCAAGTATTAGAATTTATTGAACTATAGGGAACTTTACTATTGAATTTTACTCTCAAACAATACTAATATCTCCTTTATGAAATGTTATTAAATGCTGAGTGCTTTCCATACATTATCCTTTTAACTCAGATGACACCCCCTATGAAGTTTCAATCCCTTCCTTTTCTGTACAGATGCCAGCGTATAAAGGGGCTAAATTAGTTGTCACATTTACTTCTAGTGACACAATCAGTGTCAAAGCTCTCCAATTCAGAAGGAAGTCTTCTTAATCTGTAAAATCCTCTTTCTAGTTCCTCTTAGCTGCTCTTACAAAGCCTCTGTCCTTTCCCATTCCTGACCCCAAATTCAGCCTCTTATTTAAGGTTAATTAAATTCAAAGAGCCAGAAATTGAAAGGTTACCTCATGGCCCCTCCATCCTTGGGTATGTTGTAGTTTATTCTTAGAGCAGTAAGTGGCTCAGGCTTAATTGTCATGGAAAATATTAATTGCTCTGCTTTAGGACATAATCTTTCTTTCAGGACTCTCTCTGAAGAGAGTGGGTAATTTGGCTCCTTGATTGTGCCTTTACATTTTACAACCTTGTATTACCGCAGTCCTTTCTCCAGTGAGGAAGTAAGAGCAGAATGAAAGGAATGGTTTTCTCTGAAGTTTGAGAGAGAGAGAGAGAGAGAGCACGAGCCAGAGCGAGCGAGGAGCTTATCTTATTTCAAGTCAAAGAAGGATTTCAGAGAAACCCTGATGGGGTAAGGGAGCCTGCCACAGCAGATCAAGGGTGCCTTGCTTGCAGGGGTTATTTGTCCTGGGAACACTCTGGGAACACTTCCTCACACTCCTCTTGAAGTGTTCACCTGGGGCATTGCATGAATAATCTTCCTTTGAGCCACGGGATAAAGTGGCTTCCTGGCTGATTATACTGTGGGCTATCAAGGGTCTCTTGATCAAAGTCTGTCTTTTCCACAGAAGAGCTGTGTAACCAGGAAGTGTGCATGGTGTGTCCCATTCACTGGGGACTCACTGTGCCACACACAGTCTTCTCTTCCAGGGAGTATCATCTCCAATCTATATTATAAATTAAGGTTCAAAAAGATTAAATAACTTGTCTCAACCATGGGGTCAGAAAATGGGAGACCAAGGATACAATAATTAGCTTGTCACACCCCAAAAAGGCCATTCATTTAGTTATGAATCCCAAACAACCTCTTTTAGCTCACATTTAAGATGAAGGAGGCATAGGATGAATACCAGCGTTGGGGGCCACACTGCAACGTTTCCAAGCTTTTTCTCAGCCTCATGAATTTGTTATGCTCAATTTGATAAAATACAGGAAAGAGACTGTTGAATTGCTTTCTTCTGAACATATCCTAGAGGCTTTGAAAAGCAGCTTGAATATTCTATGCAGGCATTTCACAAATGAATTTTCATCCTAAACTTCTTCTGTGCAAAATGTTTACTATGTGTTTATGAACATGTAGAGGACAACTTAGAGAGGGTGCCTATACCTCTGTGTAAGCTGTGGCATGAATGGGCTCTCAAAATATCCCTCATAATCCACCTAAGATATACAAATGAATTACCACAGAGTTTTCTCCCTCTAGCTGTTCCTGATTGGAAATTACCTGTGTGCGGTATCTAGAGGAAGGGCTGCCACCAGCTCTGGCTGTCTACAAAGGGTCTTCAAAAAGTTCCTGGAAAATGCATATAAGACAAAAAGTACATATGAATTTCATTTTGTACCAAAATACATATTTTTAAATTATGCTTTCCATGAACTTTTTGAATCATCCTAATATTTGTTACTCCCTCCTCTCTTCCACCTCCTTATAATCACCAGAAATCTAATACTTACATATCATGTTCAGGCTGTACAAACTTGAATTACAATATCATTATTTTAAAAATGGATTTAAGAATATCTGTCTTAAGGCTTATTTTGGAAATATATTGAATATGCACATTATTTGGCCAAAGTGAATAAAAGCAAAACTATTTAATGATTGTGCCTGTCTTGAATATAAATTATAATATGGGTTTACACTATTTAAATAGCTTTGATGGTGTAAAAGAGAGATAATGAGTTCCACGAATGTTGACAAAAGAAATGAGATTCCTGAGTCTGAGACTAAGAACATGATTATTCGTGGCAAAAACTAGCAAGACTATCATCACAGATATGCTGGTTCCCCGAGCCCCAAATTGCACATTTTTAAAATCAAATTGCTTATTTTTAAAATCAATATATCAATGACATAGTCTTCTGAAAATATCTGCCTTTAAAGAAAGTAATAGTCTTTAGGCTTCCTATCTCATCTTCATTTTTCAACTTTATTTTTCTACTATATTATGGTAATTGTATGGTAATATGGTGGCAAGGTGCATCCTATATACAATGTGGCCTTTTCTACAAAGAAAAGAGCTATGACATTGGGGGATCCATGACTTTTTTAAAAGCTAGTAATTAATAATTTTTGGAATTTGAAAATTAGTACCATTTACAAAAAAAAAGAAATACTTAAGGACAAGTTAACAAATAATGTACAGCATTTATTCCCTGAAAACGAAATAATATGTCAAGAGAAGTTTTTGAAACCTGAAATCATGATATACCATGTTCATGAGTCAGATGACTGAATGTTAAGGTTTTCTTCTATAAACCCATTCAAGCAGTGGGAATGCCAATTCTCTGAGGAAGGAGCATGACTTTGTTTCCAAGAAGCCACTTTTACGGCAAGCAGAGAGCTTCTTTGTCTCACAGAGACTAGATGCATTATTTCATCTCCTGGTTGAAAGAATGGTAATGATATTGTGATTTTGGCACATCTGGCAAGGTCTGTAAATGTTCAAAAGTCTATAGCAGTATGCCTCCAAGAATTGATATCATACAATGTAATTAACTTGGCATGCATTGTTTGATTTAATTCAAACAAGAACTACATGAGGTAAAACTGATTCTTTCATATAATAGATAAAACTGAGCTTAAAGAAAATGAGTCACCCCCAAATATGTAGTCAAACATGTCTGATTCCAATTCTGTTGTTTTTCCCACTATAAGTCATTACTCTTCCAATTGGAAAAATGATACAACAAGGAAAGTGATCAGGTTGTAAACTGTGAAATAGTAATGAAGGTTTTCAGACTGCTCAGCTTAGTTTTTGAGGAACTAAAGTGACTCCCAGCTGGAAGACTTTAAAGCTTTCTGCACTGGCAACCAGGACAAACAACGGAAGAGAACAATTTCTTCCCACTTTTTTTTTTTAAAGATTTTATTTGATTTTTGAGAGTTAGAGTTACAGACAGAGAGAGGGAGAGACAGAAAGATCTTCCATCGACTGGTTCACTCCCAAATGGCCACAATGGCTGGAGCCCAGCCAATCCCATCTGAAGCCAGGGGGATGTTTCTCTTTCCATTTAATTTTTTATTAATTATTTATTTTTATTGACAAACAGCAATTGTACATATTTATAGGGTACAATGTAATATTTTGATACATGCATAGATTTTAGTAATCAAAACAGGATACTTATCCATCCATTGCTTCATATATTCAAGATTTCTTTTTAGTTTGAGCATATTTAGGACTCTAAGAAAGTAGAATGTAGGCTTAGTCCACATGCACCTTCGTCTGCAGAAGATGGAACTTCAGGGTAGGAGTTCTGAGCAGATGAAAAATGAAAGTTTATTACTCTCAGCACTCAGAATTGCCAGTTCCTCCCTTATCAAGATAGACAATTTTGAGTTCTATAGACTCTAGCGCAAAAAAATCAATGCCAGAAAAATGAAAAAAGCATTTTACTTTGGAGTCAGGTAACCCAAGTAGAAATATTCCTTCACCTTCAGTTTGTATATTTATACAAAGAATTAAACTAAATGGTCTCTATCTACTTTCTAATTTTTGATTTCTTCAATGAGACATCAGAACAGCTTCCCATTTTTTCTAGGTCCTTTTCCTTTTCTTTCTTCTCAGCTAGTCCTAGAAGCAGTCTGTCTGTATAAGAACAATATTAATTATAGTAATTTATGTGAAATCTTTAGCAATTATGACTAATCACCTTGCAACACAATAATGATTATGCATATCATTAAATGTGCATTGGATTAATTTGGTTTTGAGTTTTATTTGATTACATTACTAAGCTTTTCACATATTCATTTTTCAGAGTTGGTTGTTCTTTTTTGGTCATCTTCTCACAAATGAAAAATAGTTGTGGGTACTTTGTATAACATCTCTCCACAGAATTTTCCATTGCTTTGTGCCAATCATCTCCCTGAAAAAAATGGCTTATTTTTAAAATCAATATATCAACGACATAATATTCTGAAAATATCTGCCTTTATAGAAAGTAATAGTCTTTAGGCTTCCTATCTCATCTTCATTTTTCATGTTTATTTTTCTACTATATTTTGTATCCTTATCTTTCAATTAAGATATAGAATTTTATTTTAAAACAAAAACTCAAAAATTAAAGCATTTCTATGTTAACATAAAGGAAGATGTAGAACTGTATATTCATTAGATTAACAAATGGATAGAATATTTCTTCATAAACTTGGTTAACTATTTGATTGTAGTGGGCATTTGGTGCAGTGGTTAATACCCCATTGGAGGGCCAGCAACAAGGGTCACTTGGTTAATTCTCCACCTGTGGTGCCAACATCCCATATGGGTGCTGAGTTCTAATCCTGGTTGCTCCTCTTCCATTCCAGCTCTCTGCTGTGGCCCGGGAGGGCAGTGGAGGATGGCCCAAGTGCTTGGGCCCCTGCACCCACATGGGAGACCAGGAGGAAGCACCTGGCACCTGGCTTTGGGTCAGTGCAGCACTGGCCGTAGTGGCCATTTGCGGGGTGAACCAATGAAAGGAAACCTTTCTCTCTCTCTCTCTCTCTCTCTCTCTCTCACTGTCTAACTCTATCTGTCAAATAAAAAAAAAAAATACCCCATTGGAATGCCCACATCCATATCAGAGTGCTTGGATTTCACTTCCCATCCCTCTTCCCCTCTAGCATTCTAATAATACAAAACCCTAGGAAGCAACAGACTATGGTTTAAGTATGTGGGCACTTGTAATCCTCATGAGATACCTAGATGGATTTCCAGTCTCCTGGCTTTGTCTGGCCCTACCTTGGCGGCTGTTGTGAGCATTTAGGGAGCAAATCAACATATGAAATTCCTCTCTCTCTGTCTCTCTCTCTCTATTTCTGTCTCTGTCTCTCTGCCTCTCTCTTGATCTCTGTCTGCCTGTCTTTCTCCATGTTGATCAGCCTTCTAAATAAATGAAACATATAAATAAAATAAAATACCTCTGATTAATTGGTTAACATTTAACGAAGTAAACACAATAAGCCATAACTAGATCAAATGAGTGTGGCTCATTCTGACAATTTAACCTACAGATGAACAAGTTTAGATTTCTGAGTATTCTACTACCTTTAGGAGTAGCTATTTAACTTGAGGCTTGTATAAAATCCCAGACTCATCACATTCAGTATTATTCCAGTGTAGGTTTACATGTCAAAATGTCCTTAAAATATATTCGGAAGTAAGCCTGTGGGGATAGAATGCTGGGGATGGTTTTATAGAACCAATAGAAAAGGCTGTCAGTGTAAAGCACAAAGGGAACATTTTCCAGATGTGGACAGTTTCTCTTAAAGATACCTGAACACAGTGGTGAGTCTGATGTATGTGTGAGATGCCAAGGTTAGAAGCATAACTGGGGATAGGAGAGTCATAGTCATATTTAAGACAGTTGAAGGTCTTAGGATGGAGTAAAAGACAGTATATGATGCAAGCCTTTGAAAGTCATGTGGAATTTGCAATCTGAAGGCAAGGAATTAGTGACTATATTTACATAATTTTGGATAATTTTAAGTACATAAGAAAAAAAAAACCCAGTCAAGCATGAAGCTGCATTTCACAGTTATAAGCAAAATATGATTTTTGAGGATGACTCCACGTCAAAACAATTAAGTTTGTATAAAAATTTACAGCTACCATATGCTATTTAATTACTTGCACCTAGTTCTTTATCCACTACTTGTTTTGATTTATGGTTAATCTCATAGTATTTTACATCTTTATTTTTATCGATTTAGTCTATACTTCTGCTAAAAGGTAGGAGGAAGATATTTTTAAAGAACATAATTAGACATATGTTATCCTAATGAGTCCATAAAATTACCTAATTTTCTTCAACATTCAGTTGAAGAAGAAGAAACACAACAACAACAAACTCTTTAGTAACATCTCAAGCAAATTTAATGCTATTCATGGGGAAGAGAATCTGATGAGTCCAGGAAAATCCCAGGTTATTAAGAACAATGTGCTCAGGATAGCAATCTAGTGAACTAATGGAAAACATTTGGATGTGCTTCCCACTCAACAAAAACAGTATTTTAGTAATGAAGTATTGTATAACCACAGCTAGTTTTTTGATATGTCTTTTTTTCTCTTTTTTCTTGTAGTATATTATATTGAGGATATAGGTTTTTTCTTATTAAGAGTTGTTAGCTGCAAAAATCTAATTTGCAGAAATTATGTTATTAAAATGAATCTTTGAAGATTATTATTTTTATCATGTGGATTGATTAATTTTCTAGGAAATGCAAAATGTAAATCAAATGTAGGCTAAATAAACACATTTTTCTCACCCTCAGAAAAGTACGATTCAACCAAAGAGTGTATAATTGATATGTGTTCCCAAATATCCCATCCCTTTTTTCTTAAAGTAGCATTTTAGATATTATCACAATATTTAGAATTCAGTGTCAAACATAATTGGAGGTAACTCCAATGGAAAGATATCATCACCAAAGACCTTGTTACCACCATTAAGCATGGCAGAATGTTTAATTACTCTGTTAAAATTTCTATGGTGTGTAGGAACCTGCCAGCAACTATTATGTGTGAAGTATGTACATTTATAATGTCCTCTCTCTCAAAATAAAACAAGCTACATTACTGATTAGGATTTTTCTTTCAAGTTCATAGCTTCTGGTTAAACTCTATATCAGATTGAAAGAGCTAGAGAGAGGGACACACACACACGGATATCTTCCATTTGCTGTTTCACTCCACAGATGGCTGCAACAGCAAGGGCTGAGACAGGCTGAAGCCAATAGCCAAGAGCTTCATCCAGGTCTCCCACGTGGGTGCAGAGGACCAAACACTTGGGCCATCTTCTGCTGTTTTCCCAGGCCACTAGCATGGAACTGGATTATAAGCAGAGCAGCCAAGACACAAACTGGCATCTACAATGCCATCATCATATGGTAGTAGGTTTACCTGCTGTGCCACAATGCTAGCCCCATGATGAATACGTTTTTAAAAGATTTATTTATTTAAATGAAAGGCAGAGTTACAGAGAGGCAGAGAGAGAGAGAGAGAGCTTCCATCTGCTGGTTTACTCCCCAGGTGGCCGCAACAGCTGGAGCTGCACTGATCAGGAGCCAGGAGTTTCTTCTGGGCCTACCATGTATGTTCAGGGACTCAAGGACTTGAGCCATCTTATGCTTTCTCAGGCCATAGCAAGGAGCTGGATCAGAAGTGGAGCAGCTGGGACCAGTGCCCATTTGGGATGCTGGCACCACAGGCAGAGGATTAACCAACTGCGCCACATAAAATACACAGACATGCACACACACACACACACACACAAAGTTACAGTTTGTATTGACTACTTACTTTGAACAAAGAACACCAAAAAGGAAACCTGTTGAAGTGAAATGGACATTATGGGAAACGGTGACTTGATCAGCATAGCCCTGACTGTTAATGAACAACTTAATACATTATCCCTCTTAGTAGTTTTTTTATCTGTTCTACTTAATATGACTGGTTTAATTCTGTAATTAATACACAGTTATTCTTAAGTGTTGAAAATTAACTGAAATGTGATCCCTGTTAAACATAAGAGTGGGAATAAGAGAGGGAAGAGATGTATAATTTGGGACATGCTCAAGCTGACTTGCCCCAAATGGTAGAGTTAGAAACATACCAGGGGATTCCAATTCAATCCCATCGAGGTGGCATGTACCAATGCCATCTCACTGTTCCAAGTGATCAATTTCAGTTCACAATTGATCATAATGAAAGGACTAAGAGTCAAAGGGAGCACATAAACAAGTCTAGTACCTGCTAACACTAACCGATAGAATAAATAAAGGGGAGAGTGATCCAACATGGGAAGTGAGATACTCAGCAGACTCATAGAATGGCAGATGTCCTAAACAGCACTCTGGCCTCAGAATCAGCCCTAAAGGCATTCGGATCTGGCTGAAAAGCCCATGAGAGTATTTCAGGCATGGAAAGCCAAGACACTCTGGCAAAAGATCTCTGTGAGTGAGATCCCAGTGGAAAGAACAGGTCATCAAAGAAAGAGGTACCTTTCTCTGAAGGGAGGAGAGAACCTCCACTTTGACTATGACCTTGTCTAAATAAGATAAGAGTCGGAGAACTCAGAGGGCTTCCATAGCCTTGGAAACTCATGACTGGAGCATAGGGAGATTACTGATGCCATAGTCAGGAGTGTCAATTGGTAAAGTCAACAACAGGAGTCACTGTGCACTTACTCCTCATGTAGGATCTCTGTCCTTAATGTGCTGTACATTGAGATTTAATGCTATAACGAGTACTCAAACAATATATTTCACTTTGTGTTTCTATGGGGGTGCAAACTGTTGAAATCTTTACTTAATGCATACTAAACTGATCTTCTGTAAAAAAAAAAAAAAGAAAGAAAGAAATTATCAATTCCCAACTTGACTCTCACTGGGATTAAACATGACAATAGGTCTGATCTGATTTCATCATCATTTAAAAAAAATCATCTCTTATTTTTCACTTTATGTTTGTGTGGGAGCAAACTGTTGAAATCCTTACTTAATGTATACTAAGCTGATCTCTGTATATTAAGAAATAGAAGAGGATACCAAGAAATGGAAAAATCTTCCATGCTCATGGATTGGAAGAATCAATATCATCAAAATGTCCATTCTCCCAAAAGTCAGTGAACTTCGACATAGATCAAGAAATATTATGTGATCTGAAGGTCATAGAGGAAAAAGAATGGATAAAAATTATAAAGTAGTAGAAAAATGTAGGACACTATTAAGCTCACCAACAGACATGTAATGGAAGTACCACTAGGAGAGGAGAAAGGACAAGAATATTCATAAGTACATAATGGCTATAAACTTTCCAAATATGATGAGAAACATTGACACACGTAACCAATAATTTTGATGAATAAATGGAATCAACACTAAGGGACCTAAATCCAGACACTTCACATCAAAAGGAATAGGAAAATCTTGCAAATGAGAAACTACTCGAAGAAGGCAATCTCAAAAGAGCAGCAACTACATTCTTATCAGAAAGAATGGAGACACAAAGCAATGGGATGTTATTCAGAGTGGCAAAAGCAAAAAGTTTCAGCCAAGATTTTCATATGTAGCAAAACTAACTCTTAAAAAATGAAGGAAAATGAAGACATTTAGAGATAAGCAAGAATGGATAATACATTGCTGCCAGACATGTCTTACCAAAAACATTAAAGTCCTTCTGTAGTAAGCAAGTGACAGAAGACAGTATTCTAAAGCTACATGAAAAAAAATAGGAAGCCAAATGAGTAATCATGTAGATAATTACAAAAGTTTATATGATAGTGTTTTTGGCTTCTTTTTTCTCCTAATTTACTTTAAAAAACTGCATAAAACACAATATAAAATTATAGTAGTATGCCTATGGAAGCAGATATTTAATGTATTTGAAAATGGCATACAGCATAGCAAAATAGCATACAGGAGAGAATGGATGGAAAGCTGTATTAGAGAAAGGAAATTTGAAATGGTATCAGAAACCCACAGGAAAAAATTATGAAAACCAGAAAGGTCAAATTAAAAAGTTAGTGTAAAATATCTATAAATATATAGCAGCTCTTCTTTCTTCACTCAGGTTCTTTAAAAGACATATTGGAATACAGACGATAACTCTGGAGATGTGTGTTGGGTTTAAAGCAGATATATATTCAGGAGGTGTACCTGTAATATCAGGATGAAGTGGAGAGGGAGTGGAGTTGCTACATTTCAGGGAATTAAGTTTGTATAAACCTGAAGTAAATTTTGAAAATTTAAGATGTATCACTACTTGGATTTTTGGCTAAGATCAAATGTAATTTAAGATGCACATTTTTAAACCTAAGAGCAACCACTAAGAAAATAACACCATAAAATGGAGTTTATGGAAATTGGTATCAGGGAAATGGTTGAATAGGGCTTCCCATCATCTGTCTCCCAAGAGATACATCCATTTGAACAACTATGCACATTTGAAAATACTTTCACAAGAACTCAGGCAGCTAGGTGAGATATTAATGATGTGTGTTTAGCTCAGAAAAGACACAGTGAGGAAGGTAGGAAGGATAGTTTAGCATTACCTATGCAGGTATTTTCCCAACACAAGACGACACATCATAGACACAGCTATACTCTGATTCAGTAAAGGAGAGGGAAATTGTCCTTGGACCCCAACACTGAGCCCATCTCACTGAAATCCAGTGTTGGAGAGTAATCTACAGTCTCAGACTCTAGGCTAGTGTTGGAGTGCCTAGACACTCCAACACTAGCCTAGAATGCTGTAATCTCCAAATTCCAGTCTGCCTGGCAGTCTTAATCTCAGGGCTTTCCCATATACCCACCATCAGGCAAATCCTATTGACACCAAGGTCTGGACCACTCTCAACAAACACCACAGTGATCTTACAACTCCAGGATTCATGATGATCTTAGATTTCAAAGTAAGTTAGCACCAAGACAGTCCTCCAGCCTTAGCTATCAGTGTAGCATCTGCAGACTGACATTCTGAGCCGGCCCTTACAGATACAGGCTCGAGGCCTATCTGGCACTAGGCTAGTAATTAAGGCTCCAGACATTAAGCCAAGTGCCCATGAACTGAGCCCCAACACCTGCTTTGGCACCAAATGAGATCTTGAAGCCCGAAGATGTTTGTGAATCAGGATTCCAGTACACCTTAGCATCATGATTTACTTCAGTGGCTCCAGACTCTGGGCCAGCCTCAGTACTTGTTATAATAAGTTACTATTAGTTTAATTGGGTTCAAAAATTTTAAAATCTATACATTTTTTCATGATACACACTTTCCATGAACCCTTTGAATATCAAACTAAAATTCTAAACATTCTACTACTAAAAGTGTAATGATGGTGTGCAAATCACATCTTCACTATGGATGTAAAAAGCAACTTAATAATAGCGGCAATTATTTGATAAGGGAAATATAAGTATATATAAATTATGACATTGAAAATTAAAATTTAAAAGGGGAGGTGGAGAAAAGTATAGTTTTTCTATGCTATCAAAGTTAAATTGTTATATGTTAAAAATAATCTGTTATACTATGAGATATTTTATGTAAGCCTCATGGTAACCACAAACCAGAAACCTATATCATACATATGAAAAATAAAAATAAGTAATCAAAGCATACCAGTAGAGAAAATCACCTAGTCACAAAGCAAGATAGCATTATGGGAAGCAAGGAACAAAAGGATCTACAGAGAACCAGAAAGCAGTTAAAAAATAAAAAAATGGCAGTAATAAGCCCTTACCTCAGTGATTACCTTGGATAATAATGATTAAATTCTCAATACTATAGACTTAAAGTGACTATATATTTTTAAAAAATTTCTATATCCTGCCTACAAGAGACTCAGTTCCTGTTTAAGGACACAGATATACCAAAAACGAGTGGGATGAAAAAGAAGTTCCGTGCAAATGAATATGAAAAGAGAATAGGGACAGCTTTACTTAATATAAGTAGATATTAAGTCAAAAACTGTAAAACGAGAGAAAAATGGTCATTCTATAATGATATTGTCAGTTCATAAAGTGGATGTAACAATTCTTAATACGTATGCATTTAACATCAGAGCACCTCAATATATAAACCACATTTTAATGATTTGAAGAGAGAGACAGACTATAACGAAAATACTAGCAGACCTCAACACTGTTTTCAGCAATGACAGCTCATTCAGACAGAAAATCAACATGTAGATATAAGATTTAAATCATACTTTATATGAAAAAATAATATCAATAGTTTATTATTTTCTCATGTTTGAATATTTTCAAGACTGGATTTATGGGGAGACATTCGAGTACAATTGTCACCTAACTTGCTGTAAGGGAAACATTGAACTTCATACATCAAATATGCAAAACAGGCCGGCGCCGTGGCTCGATAGGCTAATCCTCCACCTGTGGCGCCAGCACACCGGATTCTAGTCCCGGTTGGGGCACTGGATTCTAACCCGGTTGCCCCTCTTCCAGCCCAGCTCTCTGCTGTGGCCCGGGAGTGTAATGGAGGATGGCCCAAGTCCTTGGGCCCTGCACCCGCATGGGGGACCAGGAGAAGCACCTGGTTCCTGGCTTCAGATCAGCGCTGTGCGCCGGCCGCAGTGGCTATTGGAGGATGAACCAACGGTAAAAAGGAAGACCTTTTTCTCTGTCTCTCTCTCTCACTGTCCACTCTGCCTGTCAAAAAAAAAAAAAATGCAAAACAATAATACCTAATATCAATTTTCTTTATAACACAAAATAATAATAAGTCATAACATCCCTAAGGTCTGCTCTTGAGGGTGTACAACCATAAAATTCTTGAGAGTGTGCTTAGATTGCTGTCAACTTTCATATTGTTCAGCACAAAAATAGAAGCTTAATATAGATCATGAGATATAGAAAGGCCCAAATTGAGCTTGATTTTTTTTAACTTTTATTTAATAAATATAATGACATATTGTTTCCATTATTATTGTTTCAACATTTCTGATAGCTTTGACTTGAAAGGGAATCATGTCTTAGAACAGTATAAAGTTGGATTTATTACAGTGGCAATACTCCCCAGTGTGAGCAAGACAATCAACATAGTCCCATTTAAAATCCCAGACGTCTTTTGGAAGAAACTGGCAAGCTGGTTTTAAAATTTGTTTGGAATTCAAGGGATCCAGAATAAACAAAACTATCTCTTAAAAAATCAATGTTGATGATTCACTTTTCCCATTTCTAAACTGACTACAAAGCCACAGTAATAGGGTGTTAACAGTCACAAAGCTACACGTTCTGGAACAATTAAAATACGGTCAAAAATAATCCTTGCAACAAATGATGCCCAGAGACCTAGATACCCACTTGCCAAAGTATCAAATTGGATTGTTACTTCACCCTAAATACCAATAGCTCAAATTGAGTCACAGATATAAAAATAAGAGCTAAAACTGCAAAACTCATGTGAGAAAATATAGACATAAATTTTCTTGATTTTGAGTTAGTGATGTTAAATGCATCAGCAAAATCACAATCAAGAAATTAAAAAAAAAAAAGTTGGATAAGGTCTACATTTAAAACATTTGTGTTATATATAATACTATTAAGAAAATGAAAACAACAACATATAGTGTTGTGGGCCAGCTGCACCAGTCGAACGGAACCTGAAGGAGGGAGTGGGAATGAAAAGAGGAACAAGGGCGCAGAGAATGGAGCCAAGACAAAAGTCTGATCAAGGCTTGTTTATTCCAGTGTCTCAGAGATATTTATGCATAACCAGCTGCAGCTCAAGGCAACTCAGAAGTTAACAACACACACAAGCAACTTATCGGGCTTTCTACAACACAGTCACAACATAGTTAATTTTAGCAGAGTGCATCCTCCTTCAACATGGGAGTACGTGACTTTCTCATCCCAGGAATTCCACAAGCCAAGATTGACCTTGACTTGTCTATGACTTGTTTATGGGCTGCCTACAATATAGAATGGGAGAAAATATTTGCAAATTATATATAATTTATATATAATTATGTGTATATATATAAGGTATTTGTGTGCAGAATTTACAAGACTCTTAGAATTAATAATAACTTAATAGAAATTAGAAAAAAAAATTGAATAGACGTTTCTCTAAAGAAAATATGGAATGGCCAATAAGAAGGTAAAAAGATGCTCAATATGATTAACCATTAGGGAAGATCCAAAATTTAAAAAAATACTCTAATGTGATATCATTCCATTCATGCTAGGATGTCTATAATTTAAAAAGATGGTACCCAATATTGATAGTGATATGGAAAAATTGGAATCTTTTATTGTTAGTGGGAATGTAAAATAGTGCAGCCACTTTGGAAAAGAATTTGGCCATTTCTTACTACATTAAACATAGAGTTACTATATGACCCATCAAATCAACTCCTCAGTGTATACACATGAGAATTGAACACATGTCTACACACAAAAATGCACACAAATACTTAAAATTCAATTATTCAAAACAGCCAAAAGGTGGAAACAACCCAAATAGCCATTATCAACAATGATGAGTTAAATTAGTTCATTTATGCAATGAAGTACTTTTTCATAATGAAAAGAAATGAAGTAATGAGTCATGCTCCCATGTGGTTAAAGCCTTGAAAATGTTATATTAGATAAAATAAGTCAATTACAAAAACACATATCATCTTACTTTATATTGAGTATGATGTGAATTATTTCTTGATAAAGTTTTTCATGAAATAGTCTTACAATGTCATTTCATGATAGTGGTATTAAGACAAATTTTGGGAAGTTGAGTTATTATATCAAATAACAATTTAGGGCTTCTCATGCAAATTGTGAAATTTATTCTTCTGAAATGATCTCAATTTATACTTTTGCTATGAGTCATTGCATGTTTCAACAGAAATCTTAACCAATGTTGCATACCACCATTTCATGTATGCTTCTTAATTTGGTAAGAGTTTCTTTAATTTGAATTTCATTGTATTTTGTTGAGATGAAATTGATTGGTTTTAAATATTTTATTCATAGTTTTATTTTTCTCTTTTATGTATGAGAGGAAACAAGCACAATGATGTGTGGATAGATTGCATTCTTTGCCAGTATTTTTGATAGGGTGCACCATTTTTTAAATGATTAATGAAACTATTTTATGATGAAGTTGGCACTCTTTCTGATAAGCTGTTTCTGCCTCATAAATATTTTTCTTTTTTATGGATTCAGAAGTTTGTTAATTTTTTAAAAAATCTTTTACACCTAGGCTTAAAAAGGCAAATCCAAATGCAAGAATAAATATTTAAATATTTTTTAGGTCTTTTATTTGTTCCATCTTTTTAATCTTACATTCATTTGAAATTAATCTATGTATGGCTATAATACAGAGATCCCACTTATATTGTTCCAACACAATTTATTGAATGTCATCCATTTGAACTATGATTTTATCAAATATTTCATTATTTAATTTGAATCTGTATGGACAGTCTATTCTGTGTTTTGATTTTCTCTTTTAATGATAAAATAATGTTTATTATAGAATCAGAATATTTTTAAATCTGTATAGTAGTGTCTTCATAACTTAAAAAACTCTGGATGAATTTCTGCACGTTATTCTTTCTGATGTTTATTTTGGTGCTCCAGTGAATGTGTAATTTTTATAGCATTAAGTTTTCTCATTAATAACCTTCTTGTATTGAAAGTCTCTCATTTTATTTCAAGAACTTCTTTGGTAGCTTTCTTTTGTTTCCATTAAACAGTAATGTCATAAAAAACTGAGATAAATATTCTGTTTATACAGTGATCTTTAATTCCAAATTAAATCAGCTATAAGTAATAGGAACACATTAATAACAAGAGAATAAATGGACATTCTTACCTTTTTTTGCATTTAATAGAAGTACTGTTTTTTTTAAATATAGTGCTCAAAGTAGTTCAATGATGAAAGGATGTATCATTGACTAAAAAAAAAAAAAACACAATGAATATCAGAAGCAGTTAATTGGGTATCCCTCTTAGGATATTAAAAAAATATTTGAATCTTAAAAGATATGCAATGAAATGCTATAAACCATCATTTTTAACACCACTATTTACAAATTTACTGTAACAAATTTTTGATGGGCAAAATGTATTAAATTTGAGAAAACATACTTTGGGAAATATTTCCATTAAGTATTATGTTGACTTTTGATTTCAAATAGTTGAAAACTTTTTTATATCATCTTAAGAAATTTATTAAGCTAAAATTTATTTTTAAACAATAGATGTTATGTTTTATCAAGAATATCTACAAAAAATATATCTGCTATTGGACTCTACTGAAAATACCAACTATTTGTCTTTCCTGTGACATTTGAATGTAAAGTTTTTAAAAATTTAGATTTTTTGAGAGGAAGAGAGAGAATGAGAAAGAGGTGAGTGCAGAAGGGAAGGTGAGGGGAAGTGACAGGGAGAATGAGAGAGAGAGAAGGGTGCTCCAGTCTACTGGTTCACTCTTCAAATGCCCATGATGGCCATAACTGGGCCAAGGTTGAAGCCAGAAGCCAGGAACACAATCCACATCTCCAGACTAGGCAGCAGGAACCTCATCACTCTTGCCATTGCTGTTGCTGCCCAGGTTCTGCATTAGAGTGAATATTGAACTCATGTACTTCAATGTGGGACACAGACATTTTGATTACTAGGCTGATCAAACAAGCGTGATGTGACATTTTATATTAAAAGATTTTCTAATTTTAAATACCCTTGCATTCTGGGGGTAGACTAGACTTTATAGCAGTTTTTAATAATATATTCATAGTTTAATAATATTTGTAGAATATTTTCTAAATATTCTGGGACTGTAAGATTGGTATGCAGTGGTCTTGTTTTTAGCATTTTTTATTAAATTTTATCAAGATTATGCTATCGTTATGATTTGTGATTCAGTCTTATTTTTAGTCAAATTGTTCTGAAAGCTTGAAAATATTCTAGAGCTTCATGAACAAAGTACTCTTTGAAAAGTTTATGTATACTAAACTGTTAACTTATTCCATCATTTAAGTTCAGTTATGAATTGTTAATTTCTAGGATTTTCAGACTTTTTAAAAAGCCTATTCAAATGGTTAGCTAAGACACACACACACACACACACACACACACACAAGAAGAGAGAGGGAAGATTGTTTATTTGAGGTATATGGTACAGGGGTGATCCCAGAATTGCAGGGAGGGCTGAAGCAATGGATGTAAACCAGAGGTCTTAAT
Organism: Oryctolagus cuniculus; assembly: GCF_964237555.1. NCBI lineage: Eukaryota > Metazoa > Chordata > Mammalia > Lagomorpha > Leporidae > Oryctolagus > Oryctolagus cuniculus. The sequence continues at coordinate 192,188,176 of NC_091432.1, read as the reverse complement.
GGTTGGGGTTGTTTCACAGTCTCTGTCAGAGAGTACAAGAGAATGAATTAATGTTTGTATTTTTGTCCTCACTTGACTTGACAAGAAAGTAGCATGGGGGGCTGGCTCCGTGGTTCACTTGGTTAATCCTCCGCCTGCGGCACCGGCATCCCATATGGGCGCCGGATTCTAGTCCCGGTTGCTCCTCTTCCAGTCCAGCTCTCTGCTGTGGCCCAGGAAGGCAGTGGAGGATGGCCCAAGTGTGTGGGCCCTGCACGCGCATGGGAGACCAGGAAAAGCACCTGGCTCCTGGCTTTGGATTGGCGCAGCGCACCGGCCGTAGGAGCCATTTTGGGGGTGAGCCAACGGAAGGAAGACTTTTCTCTCTGTCTCTCTCTCTCACTGTCTAACTCTGCCTGTCTAATAAAAAAAAAAAAAAAAAAGAAGTAGTATGGATGTTATGTAGCTAAAATCCAACAAATGTCCATAGAAGAGTATCCATGTTAACCTCCCCTTTACACCATGCCCTTTTCTTTCTCATTTCCGGGTTTTAAATTTAAAGTATATAGAAACCCTCGATATGGCATTTTGTATTACTTAGGTAATTTTATTAGAGTGCTGACCAACAAAAAACTCCAGGTGAAGACAGAATTTGGGTCAAATTCCATAAAAATTCTTGAAAGTACTTAATGAACCCAATGATTGAGGTCCAGTCCTAATGTTTCAGGAGAACACCAAGCTCCCTGACAAGATCAGAGAGGCTGTTTACCTAGGTGATTTTGTGCATTGGCCGTAAAGACAAGCTGCCTTGGTAGAATCTCTGCTTTTCCATATATTTTCTATATGACTTCAGAAAATGTCTTTCAGGTATCTCAATTGCTTGTACTGTCAAGTGGGAATCATAAAGTTGTGTCAAAAATTATGCTATTAATCAATATTTACCCCAAAGTCACCCTCAAAGTTTAATAACTTAAAACAACAGGCACTCATTTGGTCATGTTTCTGCAATCTTAGCTGGCCATGTTTTTGTTGCCATGGATATTGACTGGGAATGTTTTTGGTCAGCTGGAAGGTTCACTGTGGCTGGAGGATCACAAATCTTGCACCACAGATTGTGTGACTGGAGTGACAGAACTACGTGGACCTAATTTTTCCTCATTCATTGCATCTCTTGATATTTCACTCTCTCTGTCTCTCTGACAATAACTTTTCTGCTTTGAGGAGAGTAGCCCTCAGCTTCACTACATGGCATCTCAGGGGAGCGAGGGAGCATAAGCAGGAGTTGTAAGCCTCTTACTGCCTAAGCCCAGACCTCTTCCCACTGCCATGTTTGCTGTCTTCAGTTTGTCTAAACAAGTTTCAAGACCAGTCTTGATTCGATGTGTGAAGTGACTAAGAAGCCCTGAATTTAGGGAGATATGATCCCTACGGGACCATTTTTGTAGCAATTTATCGCAAGTACCTAGAATAGGAACTGGCACATCACAAGCACAGAATACCTGTTATCTTCACTGAACATCCACTGAGAGCATTACTTATGTTATATTGTTCAATCATCATATGAATCTCTTAAAGTTTATATATTTAGACTGCATGGTTACTTCAGAAAACTATTATGATTTACACACTGTTCTGACTCCAAAGCACATGCTGTTATTACTCCGGCTCTGTTTTCATCATGTCCAGTCTAACCCAGACTAGAGATGGGGCAAATTCTGATAAATTTACAAAATTATGAGCCTCATTTCAGGCAAGGAAGCCTACAGGTCTTCTGTTCATGGTCTCCTTTCTTTGGCTTTGAGCTGTGATCCTAATTTGCACCGTTTGTCTATAATGAACAAACTGGGCAGATTCTGACAGAACCGAGAATCTGTTGAGTCCTGTGCAATTGCTCTCACTAAAATAATCTAGTTATCCTGAGACAAGCCCAGAGAATTTCTGCTTCAGCATTTCTTATGCTATGCGATCATGAACTATTGATCTGTTTTTGTTCATAGTCTTTTAATGACAACCTAATTTTTCACATGGCATCCTCGTCTATGCAGATTCCTGAGGACAGTAGAAATCAAATATTTTGTGTGGCTGTAGACAGGAATTCTTACACTCCTTAATTATCATCTGGAACCCTGTGTCACTGTGATAGTTACTTGATTATATTCTCCTTCAAGTATGTGATTGCTTAATAATCACTAGAAGCTCTTTGACAAGTTTTTTTTTTTTTTTTTTTTTTAAGTAATGAGATTTTTTTCACCTGTGGCAAGAAAGCAGATGCGATAATTAAAAGAATGCTGTTGCACATCCTATTTTCCAAATAATGTGTAAATCTTTTTCTTTTTAAAATTTTGTCAAGGTATTTGAATATAGAACATATATTATTATTTCCCAAATAATGTTTTATTTAATGAATACAAATTTCACAGGTACAACTTAGGAATATAGTGATTCTTCCAATTATACCTGCACTCCCACTCAGCTCCTCCTCCCTCTCCTATATAAGTCCCATTCTCCATTAAGAAAAAAAAAGACTGTTCCTCCACAGTTAAGATAAGGTCATTGTTTCTCAAAGTGTCAATTTCACTGTAGGATTTCCTTTTATGTGCTCCATTAGTTATCACAGATCAGGGAGAACATCTGTTATTTGTCCCTTTGGAACCGGCTTATTTCACTAAGTATGATGTTTTCCAAATTCATCCATTTTGTTGCAAATGACTGCATTTCATTTTTTTTACCACTGTGTAGTATTCCATAGTGTACATATCCCATAACTTATTTATCCAGTCTTCAGTTGACGGGCATTTAGGTTGATTCCGTTTGTTAGATATTGTGAATTGAGTTGCAGTAAACATGGGGGTGCAAATAACTCTTATTTGCTGTTTTCATTTCCTTTGGGTAAATTTCTGGGAGATGTCTGGGTCGTATGGTAGGTCTATATTCAGATTTCTGAGGTATCAACAAACTGATTTCCATAGTGGTTTTACCAGTTTATATTCCCACCAACAATGCATTGGGGTATCTTTTTCCCCACATCCTGTCCAGCATTTGTTGTTTGTTGATTTTTGTATGAAGTCATTCTAACTGGGGTGAGGTGAAACCTCATTGTGGTTTTGATTTGCATTTCCCTTGCCCATATCTTAACTGAGTTGTTTGTTTTGTTGTTGTGGAATGAACTCTTTATATATTCTGGTTGTTAATCCTTTATCAATTGCATTGTTTGCAAATAATTTCTCCCATTCTGTGAGTTACCTCTTCACTTTCCTGAGTGTTTCTTTTGCAGTACAGAGGCTTCTCAATTTGATGTAATCCCATGTTTTGATTTTGGCTTTGATTGCCTATGCCTCTGGGCTCTTTTCCAAGAACTCTTTGCCTGTGAAAAGGTCTTGCAGGGTTTCCCCAATGATCTCTAGTAGTTTGATAGTATTAGGTCGTAGATTTAGGTCTTTAATCCGTTTTGAGTGGATTTTTGTATAAGGTGTAAGGTAGGAGTCCTTTTTCATACTCCTGCATGTGGAAATCCAGTTTTCCTAGAACCATTTGTTGAAGAGACTATTCTTGCTCCAGGGATGAGTTTTAGCTTCTTGGTCAAATACAAGTTGGTTATAGATGCTTGGATTGATTTCTGGTGTTTCTATTCTGTTCCGTTGGTCTATCCATCTGTTTTTGTACCAGTATCAGGCTCTTTTGATTATAACTGCCTTGTAGTATGTCTTGAAATCTGATATTGAGATGTTTTCAGCTTTGTTTTTGTTGTGTAAGATTTCTTAAGTTATTTGAGGTCTCCTGTGTTTCCATATGGATTTCAGCATCATTTTTTCTAGATCTGAGATGAATGTATTTGGTATTTTCATTGGTATTGCATTGAACCTGTAAACTGCTTTCAGAAGAATGGACATTTTTATGATATTGATTCTTCCAATCAATGAACATGGAAGGTTTTTCCTTTTTTTGTATCTTCTTATATTTCTTTCTTTAATTTTTTGTAATTCTCATCATAGAGATCTTTGACATCCTTGGTTAAATTTATTCCAATGTATTTGATTTTTTTATCTGTTGTGAATGGAATCAATCTTAGAAGTTGTTTTTCAGCCTTGGCATTGTCTGTATATACAAAGGCTGTTGATTTTTGTGTACTGATTTTATATCCTACTACTTTACCAAATTCTTCTGTGAATTCCAATAGTCTCTTGGTGGAGCCTTTTAGATCCCCTGTATATAAAATCATGTCATCTGCAAATAGGATAGTTTGACTTCCTCTTTCCCAATTTGAATCCCTTTGATTTCTTTTTCTTGTCTAATGGCTCTGGCTAAAACTCCCAGGACTATATTGATAGCAACAGAGAAAGCAGGCATCCTGGTCTTGTTCTGGATGTCAGTAGGAATGCTTCCAACTTTTCCCCATTCAATAGGATGCTGGCCATGGGTTTGTCATAAATTGCCTTGATTGTGTTGAGGAATATTCTTGTATACCCAATTTGCTTAGAGTTTTCATCATGAAAGGATATTGTATTACATCAAATGCTTTTTCTACATCTATTGAGATAATCATATGGTTGTTGTAATTCTGTTTGTTAATGTGATGTTTCACATTTATTGATTTGTGAATGTTGAACCATCCCTGCATACCAGGGATAAATCCCACTTGGTCCAAGTAAATGAGCTTTCTGATGTGTTGTTGGATTTGATTGACCAGAATTTTGTTGAGAAATTTTGCATCTGTTTTCACCAAGAAACAGGTCTGTAGCTTTCTTTCTCTGTTGCATCTTTTTCTGGGTTTAGGAATTAAGGTGATGCTGGCTTCTTAGAAAGAATTCGGGGGAATTACCTCCCTTTCAGCTGTTTTGTATAACTTGAGAAGAACTGGAGTTAGTTCTTCTTTAAATATCTGGTAAAAGTCAGCAGTGAAGCAATCTGGCCTTGGATTTTTCTTAGTTGGGAGGGTCTTTATTACTGATTCAAATTTCCATTTTGGTAATTGGTCTGTCTTGGTTTTCTTTGTCTTCATGGCTCTGTTTAGGTAGGTTGTATATGTCCAGGAATCTATCCATTTTTTTCTGTTTCCCAGTTTATTGGTATACTGCTATTTGATGATTCTTTTTATTTCTGTGGTGTCTTGTTACATTTCCTTTTTCATATCTAATTTTATTGATTTGAGTCTTCTCTCTCCTTTTTTTGGTTAGTTCAGTCAATGTTATGTCAATTTTGTTTATTATTTCAAAAAACCAGGTCTTCGTTTTGCTGATCTTTTCTATTTTTTGTTTCAGTTTTGTTGATTACTTCTCTAATTTTGATTTTTTTCTTTTCTCCTACTAGTTTCCAGTTTAGTTTGCTGTTGTTTTTCTAGATCCTTGAGATGCATTGATAACTCATTTATTTGGTGCATTTCCAATTTCTTTATGTTGGCACCAATTGCTATAATCATTCCTCTGCTTTTGCTGTATCTCATAAATTTTGATATGTTGTATTGTTGTCTTTGTTTCCAGAATTTATTTGATTGCTCCATATTGATTTCTTCATTCAAGAGCATGTTGTTCAGTTTCCATGTGTTTGCATATGTTCTATAGATTCCTGAGTTGCTGATTTCCAGCTTCATTTCACTGATGTCTGAGAGGATGAATAGTATGATTTGGATTTTTTTGAATTTACTGAGACTTGCCTCATAGCCTAGCATGTGGTCAAACCTAGAGAAATTTCCATGCACCGTTGAAAAGAATGTATATTCTGCAATTGTAGGATGAAAATTCCTGTGGATATCTGGTAGGTCCATTTCATCTATTGTGTTGATTAACTCTGCTGTTTCCTTGCTGATTTTCTGTAGGTTGATCTGTCTATTGCTGAAAGTGTTATATTGAAATCCCCCATATCTGTTGTATTGGACTCTATGTCTCCCTTTAGGTCCCTTAACATTTCTTTTAAATAGCCAGTTGCCTCTGTGTTTTGGTACATATGCGTTTATAATAGTTACATCTTCCTGTTGGATTGATCCCTTAATTACTACGTAGTACTTTTCTTTGTATATTTTAACAGTTTTTGTGTTAAAGTTTATTTTGTCATGGCTGGCACCATGGCTCACTAGGCTAATCCTCTGCCTGTGGTGCTGGCACCCTGGGCTCTAGTCCCAGTCGGGGTGCCGGCTCTGTCCCGGTTGCTCCTCTTCCAGTCCAGCTATCTGCTGTGGCACATTTTAGTATCTTTTCTTTATGTTTTATTGCGGAGAGTTTGATTGCAGTGTGTCATAATGAAAATCTTTTCTGGTCATGTCTATTAGGCCTTTATGTGCTTCCTGTACTTGGATGTCCCTTTCTTTCTCCAAATTAGGGAAATTTTCTGTTATTATTTCACAAAATAAGGCCTTCTAATCCTTTCTCTTTTTCCACGCCTTCAGGAGCTCCTAGAACTCATATGTTTGGTGGTTTGATAGTATCCTGTGGATTCCTAACAGTGTTTTTTAGTTTTCTCTAATTTTTTCTTCTGTGGTTGGGCTGTGTAATCTCCTGTGCTTTGTCTTCTAAGTCAGATATTCTTTCTTTTACTTTACCAATTCTGTTGTTAAGGGTCTCCACTATATTTTTCATTTGTTCTATTGTATTCTTTTTTTCTAAGATTTCATTTTGATTTCTCTTTAAAATCTCAGTTTCATGTGATAAATTTTCTCTCATGTCATGTATGGATTTCATTAGTTTGTGCATTTGCTTCTGATTATTTCAGAGTAATCCTATGATCAGTTTTGGAATTCCATTTCTGGCATTTATTCAGTCTCATCATCTTCACAACCTAGTATTGAAATGTTGTGTTCTTTTGGGGGTGTTATATTTATTGTCTTCCTTATTCTTGTGTCTTGGATTGCTGTGTTTGTTATTTGACATTTGTGGGGATACTTGTTAGTTTCCTCTTTGTTTTTTCGCTGTGTCAGTTTTTGGACTATGTCTGAGTGTATTAGTGGAGTGTCTGCTTTCAGGAAATACCTAGAGGCTTGTGGTGGGAGTGGCCAGGGAACTCTGTTTACTGCTCTAGGGTGAAGGGGCATGTCTGAGGTGATACATTCAGGTTTGGCATGGTGAATCTTTTTTTTTTTTTTTTTTTTTTTTTATCAGAAGAGAAGTTTCTTTTTGTCTGTTGGCATAGACTAAGCTGAACTCCTCTCCTCAAAGGAGACCAGTGCCTGGGCATAGCCCCAGTGAGTATTTTCCTCATCCACTCTGCCACAAGGACACAACTAGGATCTGTGCAGTTTTCAGTATAAGCTCAGATTCCCTCTCAATGTCCTTCACCAAGTAACCACAGAGCCCTGATGGTCTGGAGCCTCCCACAGTGACTGCTCAATATCCCAGCCAACATTCTGATGTTAATAGCAGTTCAAAACTTTCAGCTAGTTAAAGATGACTGTGTAAGACATCACCTTGAGCTTCAGAGCAGTGTGCCAATGAGATGCTATGCAAAGAGGAGAAGGAAGGATTTCCTTTCTATCTCTAGATCTTATACCTCATTTAAATCCTGTTAAAGGGTAATTCTGCAAACTGAGCTAGAAATAAAACTATGCTTGTAAGATACAGCAGAACAGAATCTGTTCTGTAAAATATGATGGTTCCCTCTGTTTTCTGATGGCCCTAGAGAACAGGATTTACTGGAGAAAGGCCAGAGGGAATGTCCCTGGAGTGGGGGTAGTTTGATAGATCTTGATAGCAAGTTGGGTCACCTTTGTGTGAGAATTTGTCAAAATCCAGTGAAGGCCCACTGAGGATTTTACTTACTTCATTGTTTATAGATTATTTGTGAAAGCAGAACAAAGAAATTATCTAGATCGAAAAAACAGGGTGTAGGCTTCACATGTCACATTTGAGTCTGGATTCTACTACACAGCAGCCATGTGTGTGACCTTGGGAGAATGAGATATTTAATGCTGTGTGCTTAATTCTAACATCTGAAAAACTGAAATGGCAGTATCATGGAAAATGTTTATGATGGAAGAAAGCTTCACATGAATTTCAGAAATTTTTACAGCAAAATAACCCTTGAATTCCATTTTCCACAGCATTTTAAAGTAAAGTCATACTCCTTAAACCTGCTGTGACTATCAACACAGTTTGTATATAAGTGTTTATAAAGCTTCTATTACTTAGTGAAAGTGCTTAGGGCACAATTGCCACTCCATTAAAGCTTGTTCCAGTTTTCCTTTCTTGGTGCTAATGAAAAAGAAGGATGTGATGGTAGTCTTCCAAATGCAAATGGTGAAGTACTGGAGTGTTCACAGGTTGCAGCAGGACGCCATCTGGGAGGAGGCTGTGTGATGTGTAACCCTGACTCTGCTGGGAGGCATAAGTGTTAACTTGAATAATGATAGATATCATGGAGGTGACAGAAGAAGGTGGGCTACTCGCTGCAGTCCCAGTTTCAAGGAAGGAAAGAGGAGTCAGGCTCCCAGTTGACCTGTCATATTGCGTTAGTCAAGAAGAGGTAGAGCAGATGGTCATGCACACTAGCATTTACCTCTAACACAAATTACAGGGCTGTCCATAACTGCACTTAATGTCACCATCAATTTGCTACAGTATTTTTTGATGTGGGATTTTCCAGTCAGCAATAGAACCTTTAGTCAGCTGAAAATATTTAGAAAGTCAGGGCACTACTACCTCCTTAGTGCCAAAGGTGGTAAAAAGAAGTCTTTTTAACATATAGTCTCTTTCTCCAGATAAACTGGGATATATAAGAAGGGGAAAACATGGGAATAGTTAATTGATGTATTACTCCTCCTTTGTGGTTTTCTCCAGACACCAAAGAACAGGATTTTAGATGTCTAAGGCAGGAATTAAACCTGTGAAAGTGCTCAGTGAATACCACTGAGTAACATAGTATTAAGTGCACTCTAAATAGTTTATTAATATTCTTTATCTTGAGTCAAACTTGTAATCATTCTAGAGGGATATATAACTCCCATCCTTGTGGGAGCCAATATGCTCATACTCATTTGGAAAGCATACACAGAACTGTTGGTCCACCTATCTGATTAAAAAGAAAATTATATGTATTCTGCTACAAAAATTTTTTAAACCAATGTATAGTTTGTCAAACTACACATTTTAGTCATCAACTATTTAAAAAAATTATTTGTTTGAAAGGCAGAGTTACAGAGAGAGAGAGAGAGAGAGAGAGAGAGAGAGAGAGAGATTGAGATTGATTTTCCATTCACTGGTTCACTCCCCACAGGCCAAAATAGGCCTATCCTAGGCCAGACCAAAGTCAGGAGCCTAAAACTCCATCCTGGCCTTCCACATAGGTGCAGGGGTCCAAGAACTTGGGCCATCTTCTGCTGCTTTCTCAGGCTCATTAGCTGGAGTTGAATCAGTAGTGCAGCTAGGACTCAAAATAGTACCCATACGGGATGCACACATCACAGATGGTGGCTTACCCTGCTGTGCCACAATGCCAACTCTTCCTCATTCTTAAAAGAAAGATCCTTCATGTGTATATATGAATTTCAAAAATTTTTGATAAGATGTAAGCTTACCTTTTAATTCCATTTCTGTGAATTTTCTTTTATTTTCTTTTTCTTTAGTATCTATTATGTGTTATATCTCCTTAAGTAAAAATCAGACCTGGTAATTTTTTAGGAATTAATTTCACAATGTATTTCATGAATATGGTCTTGCTTATTTTCAATCTCTTTTAAACAGAGTTTAGATATTTATTTTTTCTTTTAAATCATATCTTTTATTTTTATTTTCAGAAATTTATGCTTAATTCATTTACTTCCATATTTCTGATTTTATTACCTTTATTTTACTATTTTTCATTCACACTTTATTCATCTTCCTGATTTCCTATGTGAATGGTGATTTCTATGGTGACAGTGAAAATTTAAATTTTATATTCATTTATCCATTTTTCAAGTTATTAATTTATATTTTTATATGTTTTAATATCATTTACTCTCATTCCCTAATATCATCTACTTTCATTTTAATATCATCTACTCTACTTTCTATGCCACGGTGGAAAAGGTGTTGTGATTTCTTCATCTTTCTTGTTACTGCCAGATCCCTAGTGTCAGTCTCTGCCCAGGATTGAGAGAGGGTGGGAGAAGGTGAGAACAGAAGTAATGTGATGACCCCCAGGAGAAGCTAAATACCTGGCTCCCTATCAGAGTACCTAGGGTCAAGTCTTGACTCTGCTTCCAAACCAACTTCTTGTTAGGAGCCAGCACATGATGGCCCTAGTCCATGGGTTCATGCCACCCATGATGGATAGAGTTCCTGGCTCCTAGCATCAGCCTATCCTAACTGGCATTTGAGGAGTATACCAATAGGTGAGATCTCTCTCTCTCTCTCTCTCTCTTTGCCTCTTCACCTTTCAAGTAAACAAAAATAAATTTAAAACCTTAAAAATATTTTCATACTAACTCCAGTTCCCTGTTTGTGGTGACACTCCTGATTCCATTCTTAGCTTTGAGTTCTTGACAGTCCACCTCCTCACAGATAGTTGAGATACCATAGCCCTTTCCTGGTACTCTCTTGGACAGAACATCATTATGAGAACTCCAGGACAGCGTTCTTTCTGTCATTGGGTCTCTCTGCATCATCCTACCTCTCCTGTTGCCTTAGGCTCCATCTGTAGCTGCCTCTGGGCCCACATCTAGTTCACAGAAAACCCATGATGTGTCATTAGTGGGAGGAAAGGTTCCTCCCAAACTATAGCCTTCCTCTCTGCTCCAGGCAGTTTCATCCTACACCTCTCCTTAGTTGTTTAAGTCAACACTCTGCTGTTTGCCAACATTCCCAAGACACTTACCAAATACTACAGAGTCCTTGAATTCTCTGGCTAAAGGCTTCAGATAATATGGGAGAGTATGTTACACCCCACCTAAGTCCAGAAGGACAATTTTATTGGATTCCAGCAATTCTTCCTAAAATTTGTTTTTCCATTCTTTTGGTTTATCCAACTTCAAAAATTTATATCTTCAGGTAGATAAAAAACTAATGATGACAAACGCATATTTTATCTAACTCCTTCAGAAGTCTAGCATAGATAGTATAGCACTATTCCTGACTAGTCATTCCTTAGAACAGTTTTTGTGCCTCTGCCAAAATGGAAGTCAGGTGTCCAATTTTAATATTCTGTTAAAATAATGTAGATTTTTAGATTTAATGTTAGTACCATTATATTTATGTTATTAAATGTGGCATTTTAAAAACAATTTACTTATTATTAAATGCATTAGTTATGAGTCCAGTAGCAAACAGAATTCCATCCAAATGGCTCAACTGTACAGGAAACTGGGGTATCAAAGCTGCTTATTCTGTTCCTCTGATCAATACTCCTAATGGCCAGTATCACTCAAATACCTTTGACAAAGGAGCCCAGATCCAGTGGTGGTCAAAACAGGGTACATAACTTGAGTGGTCATGGGAATGTGGCACACGGAATGGACAAGTGAGTTACACTCCTATTTTCCCAGGTTTGAATAATAAAATTAAATACATATCCTTATGGTCATAAAATATGAATTATACTGAATCTGCTTTATTTTGAATCTTTTGAAAATTTAAAGATTGTTCCAGAAAGTTCACTCTATAGCTTGCCTTTTACAGACTTTATTTATTAGTCTATTTCCATCATTTCATGAATGGTATTTAATGTTACTCATTTCTTTTGTGTATTCATACATTTGTGTGTATGGTATTTAATGTTACTCATTTCTTTTGTGTATTCATACAGTCGTGTATTTACTTGACTTGCTTAAATGCAAAGTGCTTTCCATTGAGATTTTTGAGATTTTGAAACAACTGTTTTTGTACTTTCATTTTTCTTTGAAAGATGGAGAGACAGAGATACATGAAGAGAATTTTTCCACCTGCTGATTCACTCCTTAAATACATACAACAGGCATCACTGAGTGAGGCACATGTCAGGATCTTATAGTTCTATCCAGGTCCCCTACATGGGTAGAAGGGACCCAAGTGCTTGAGCCATCATTCTCTGCTTCCTAAGGTGCACATTAGCAAGAAGCTGAATCCAAAGCCCAGGAGCCAGGCATCAAACCGCCAAACACTGATAAGGAATGCAAGCATCCCAACCAGCAAATTAATTGCTGTGCCAAGCCTGGCCCTCTGTTGAAGTTTTATTATTAAATTTCTTCTTATCCTATCATGGTCAGAAAATGTAAATTGCAGTCTTTCTACTTTTTGTATTGTTTTTTTCCCTCTAGTCCCACTCCAATTGGCCATTCTTGTCTTGTTTATATTAATACTCATATTAACAGTTTCATATTTTTATTTGCTGCCCACTTTCATAAAGGAATGAGGACAAAATCATGAATTATTCAAGTTCACTCATTAACCCAGCTGTAAAATTAACCAAAACAACAACAGAAAAAAAAACAACAGGGACACTGATAGCATTTACCATTTTGCCTGATAAGCAGTATCACCTCATGCTTGCTCATCATCTGAATGATGTTAAGTATTTAATTGAATATTAAAGCCAATATCCAATTTGGAAAGACTACTTACACATCTAATTCATGCAGCTAGAGCCAAGTAGTGTATTTCTGCATATATATATTTGGTACATGTTCTATTATTTGGTATAAAAAGTTTATGACACTGCTATATTGGATTGTACCTAAGACAACAAATAACAACGAAAACTCTCAAACAAAATCCAATTCTTAGGGCTGACATTATGGCATAGCAGGTATAGCTGCCACCTGTGACCCTGGCATCCCACATGCATGCCAGTTTGCTTCCAGGCTTTTCTACTTTTTTTTTTTTTTTTTTTTTTTGACAGGCAGAGTGGACCTTGAGAGAGAGAGAGACACAGAGAAAGGTCTTCCCTCGCCATTGGTGCACCCTCCAATGGCTGCTGCGGCCTGCGCGCTGCGACCAGCGCACCGCACTGATCCGAAGGCAGGAGCCAGGTGCTTATCCTGGTCTCCCATGGGGTGCAGGGCCCAAGCACTTGGGCCATCCTCCACTGCACTCCCTGGCCACAGCAGAGAGCTGGCCTGCAAGAGGGGCAACCAGGACAGAATCCGGCGCCCGGACCGGGACCAGAACCCCGTGTGCCGGCGCCGCAAGGCGGAGGACTAGCCTAGTGAGCTGCGGTGCTGGCCTTTTCTACTTCTGAGCCAGCTCCTTGCTAATGCACCTGGGAAAAAAAGTAGAATATAGCCCAAGTTCTTGGTACACTTTACACATGTAGGAGACTCAGAAGAAGCTCTTGGCTCCTGGTTTCATTCTGATCCAGCTGTGGCCACTGAGGTCACTTGGGGAGTATATCAGAGATGGAAACTCTCTCTCTCTCTCTCTCTCTCTCTCTCTCTCTGTGCTTTCAGTAAATAAATCTTTTTTTAAAACATCCAGTTCTTTGGTTTCATTGTTTATAACCTTTATTTTTACTTTGGTCCAATATCACACACACACACACACACACACATAAATATATTATTCATACATACACACACATACATGCAACATGTACCATTTAATTGTCTAGCATAATTTTTAGGAGTTTCAATTTTTATTTTCCTTAATTTTAAGGAGTTTTTTCTTTCTTTTATTATCTGCTTGAATGTAAAAGGTGTTTTTCCCCTTTTATGGTTGTCACTTCTAATGTTTTATTGTATTTACAGATGTGTTTGTTCTTCCTTCATATTTCTCTTGTTTGGATTTATCTTCTGATCTTCATAAACCAAAGTTTGTTATTTCCCTGTCTTGATGTTGTTTTTCTATAGTTCACACTAAGTTCTTCACACTAAGTGTATTCTGTGGAGTGTTTTTTTTTTTTATTGAGATAACTATATAACTATATTCTTTGTGGAATTTTTAGTTGCTGTTTTTGGGTATTTCTCATTACATTGTAAGAATTACGATACATTGCTGGCGCCGCGGCTCACTAGGCTAATCCTCCGCCTTGCAGTGCCGGCACACCGGGTTCTAGTCCCGGTCGGGGCGCCAGATTCTGTCCCGGTTGCCCCTCTTCCAGGCCAGCTCTCTGCTGTGGCCAGGGAGTGCAGTGGAGGATGGCCCGAGTACTTGGGTCCTGCACCCCATGGGAGACCAGGGTAAGTACCTGGCTCCTGCCTTCGGATCAGCGGCGGCCATTGGAGGGTGAACCAACGGCAAAGGAAGACCTTTCTCTCTGTCTCTCTCTCTCTCACTGTCCACTCTGGCTGTCAAAAAATAAAAAAAAAATTAAAAAAAAATTAAAAAAAAATTAAAAAAAGATAAATCTTAAAAAAAAGAATTATGATACATTGTACATTCATTAACATACAGTGAGTACCCTCTTTCTTGCTTGTGTTCAATCATTTAGCATTTTCCTTTGTGTTCTGTATGATTTGTTCAATCTGATTTTCATATCACTGATTTGTTTTCAAAATTGATTATATTTTTTAATTATTTATAAAATTTTAGTTAGGAAACTTTGCTTATCATGTTAGCTCTAACAAGCCTTTTTATCACTACATATCTCTTTTCAATAGGCAAAAATATACAAATCTTTATTATGTATTTTGAGGGGTTGAGTCCATATTATCTTTTGTTTCTTTAAGCATTAGTTGATAATTTTTGCTCTGAGGTAATATCGTTTGCCTTCCTTTGCTGACCTATAAAGGAGTTGCTGTCTGAAATGTTCTCTGCTTTCTGGAGTATATCATCTTTAAAAATCGCTATCATTTTTAGGTACAGTTTATTCCTATTTTATTTTTGTCTCTTCTGTTTATTTTCCTTTGAGTGATGATGGATTCATGCAAGCTTTTATTGATCCAACATATTGTAAGATGTGTTATCTTTGCACCCCTTTCTATTTTTCCTGAAACTCTTTGAAAGCTGACCATTGAACAGATTTTTCTCCTTCTTGTGGTATTTAAGACCTGAGCTGGAAAAAGTTTCAGTTTCTTTAAAGATTAGCTTTCTGGATCTGAATAATTCTCAAATTTATGAGGAACTGTTTGTGTTTGTGAAACTTTGGGTTAGAGGAAAACCTAAGAGCATGAATTCTTCCTGCTGATGAGCTTTATCCTCTTGATATTGGAAATGACCCCCTAAAGTATATAAGAAAATGTGGCCCCTTAAAGTTCCCCAGAGGTCGAGTCTGGGGTGTCACATATGTTACCAGAATTTGGGGTGTCATATGGTATCACCATATGCTTATTAATAATATTTATAGAAGTATTCTAAATACCGGCATAAATAAATGAGGCAGCCTGGTACATTTTAGGCTTTTATTTAGTGAGAAAGATGTGTATGAGAGTGAGAGCTTTATCTAAGAGAGAGAGGGGTAAATCTGGGTTCATACCAAGTAGCAGGAACCAGCCCACATGGAGGAGCATCTAGGCCAGGAAGCCTATGATGGGTGGCCCTAAGGCCATATGCCCTGGGGGTGCAGGGCTACAGCCAGCCCCCTCCTGCCTAGAGGCCAGGGAAAAGAAGAGAGTGGACACACCCTGTTCCAGGCTTTTAAACCATTTCCAAAGGGGAGTGGTTAATTAACCTGATTGGCCAGTGGGCACTCACGTGAGGCCAGGTAGGGGCATGAGGTGACACAGGGGTGTGGTGAAGGTATCAGGTAGGGTGTGAGGTCACACAGGGGAATGGTGAAGGCGTGTTCTTTCAGCTCACAAACCTAATCGATTTTAATCTGTATTCTTGCCTACTTCACTCTGAAATGCTTCTTATCCAAAATCATCAACTGTTTTGCTGAATTGAGGTGCATGGAATTATTAGGAATTGATTGGTTCCTGTCTGTCTCCCATTCCCTTTCCTGATTTTGTGGTTTCAGTTCTGTGATTGAGTTATCTAAAAGCTCTACCCAGAAAGTCAGCCTTGGTTTATCCCAAGGAAATGTGAAGTCTGTTCAGCATAGCAGCTTAATGAGAGGACTAAGTCTAATTGATATGTTTGCCCTAAGGGAAAGCATCGTTTTTTTTTCAATTTTTATTTAATAAATATAAATTTCCAAAATACAACTTTTGAATTATAGCGGCTTTTCCCCCACATAACCTCCCTCCCATCCGCAACCATCCAATCTCCCACTCCCTCCCCCATCCCATTCTTTATTGTGATTCATTTTCTTTTTTTTTTTTTTTTTTTTTTTTTTTTTGGACAGGCAAAGTTAGATAGTGAGAGAGAGAGAGACGGAGAGAAAGGTCTTCCTTTTTCCGTTGGTTCACCCCCCAAGTAGCTGAAGCCAGGAGCCAGGTGCTTCCTCCTGGTCTCTCACGAGGGTGCAGGACCCAAGCACTTGGGCCATCCTCCACTGCCTTCCCACAGCAGAGAGCTGGACTGGAAGAGGAGCAACCGGGACAGAATCTGGTGCCCCCACTGGGACTAGAATCCAGGGTGCCAGCGCCGCAGGTGGAGGATTAGCCTAGTGAGTTGCAGCGCTGGCCCACAATTCATTTTCAATTATCTTGATATACAGAAGATCAACTTAGTATATACTAAGTAAAGATTTCAACAGACTGCACCCACACAGACACACAAAGTATAGAGTATTCTTTGGGCAGTAATTTTACCGTTAATTCGCATAGTACAACACATTAAGGACAGAGGTCTTACATGGGGAGCAGGTGCACAGTGACTCCCATTGTTCATTTAACAGTTGACACTCTTGGGGCCGGCGCCATGGCTCACTTGGTTAATCATCTACCTGCGGCGCCAGCATCCCATATGAGTGTGGGGTACTAGTCCCAGTTGCTCCTCTTCCAGTCTAGCTCTCTGCTGTGGCCCAGGAAGGCAGTGGAGGATGGCCCAAGTGCTTGGGCCCTGCACCTGCAAGGGAGACCAGGAAGAAGCACCTGGCTCCTGGCTTCGGCTCCGCGCAGTGCCAGCTGTGACGGCCATCTGGGGAGTGAACCAATGAAAGGAAGACCTTTCTCTCTGTCTCTCTCTCACACTGTCAGTATCTCTACCTGTCAAATAAAAAAAAAAAATTGACACTCTTGTTTATGACGTCAGTAATCACCCGAGGCTCTTGTCATGAGCTGCCAAGGCTATGGAAGCCTCTTGAGTTCACCAACTCCAATCTTATTTAGAAAAGGCCATATTCAAAGTGGAAATTCTCTCCTCCCTTCAGAGAAAGGTACCTCCTTCTTTAATGGCCCGTTCTTTCTGCTAGGATCTTACTCACAGAGATCTTTATTTAGGTCATTTTTTTTGCCACAGTGTGTTGACTTTCCATGCACGCGAAACTCTCATAGGCTTTTTAGCCAGATCCGAATACCTTAAGGGCTGATTTTGAGGTCAGAGTGCTGTTTAGGACATCTGCCATTCTATGAGTCTGCTATGTATCCTGCTTCCCATGTAGGATCATTCTCTCCTTTTTAATTCTATCAATTATTATTTGCAGAAATGGTTTTATTTATGTAATCCCTTTGACACTTAATCTTATCCTTTTGATTCATTTTCAATTCTCTTTATATACAGAAGAT
The DNA here is from genome assembly GCF_964237555.1 of Oryctolagus cuniculus. Lineage (NCBI taxonomy): Eukaryota > Metazoa > Chordata > Mammalia > Lagomorpha > Leporidae > Oryctolagus > Oryctolagus cuniculus. The sequence goes on along the minus strand of NC_091432.1, from coordinate 192,170,775 downwards.
CAGTTTAGCATACATTAAGTAAAGATTTCAACAGTTTGCACCCACTTAGAAACACAAAGTGAAAAATACTGTTTGAGTACTAGTTATAGCATTAAATCACAATGTACAGCGCATTAAGGACAGAGATCCTGCATGAGGAGTAAGTGCACAGTGACTCCTGTTGTTGACTTAACAAATTGACACTCTTGTTTATGGAATGTAACAAATTGACACTCTTGTTTATGGCATCAGTAATCACCCTAGGCTCTTGTCATGAGTTGCCAATGCTATGGAAGCCTTTTGAGTTCACCGACTCTGATCATATTTAGACAAGTTCGTAATCAGAGTGGAAGTTCCCTCCTCCCTTCAGAGAAAGGTACCTCTTTCTTTGATGACCTGTTCTTTCCACTGGGATCTCACTCAGGGAGATTTTCATTTAGGTCATTTTTTTTTTTTTTTTTTTTTTTTTTTTTTTTGCCAGAGTGTCTTGGCTTTCCATGCCTTTTCAGTTAAATTTAAACACCTAAGAATAATTGTGTGTTAATTAAAGAGTTCAACCAATGGTATTAAGTAGGACAAAAAAATACTAAAAGGAATAAAATAGTAAGTTGTTCCTTGACAGTCAGGACAAGGGCTGATCAAGTCATTGTTTCTCATAGTGTCCATTTCACTTCAACAGGTTTCCTTTTAGGTGCTCAGTTAGTTGTCACCGTTCAGGGAGAACATATGATATTTGTCCCTTTGGGACTGGTTTATTTCACTCAGCATGATGAGAAAACATCATTTCTCTTTGCCTTCCTTTTGCTCACCTGCAAAAAAAAGAAAAAAAAAATGTTATGTCACATAGGCCTGTAAGGAGACATAATAAGGCATCCAGGGCAGTTTCTGATATTGTTACATAGTCTAGCTCTTTAATTTTATGGATGGATATCTGAGCCCCTAAGTCAGTGAGCTAGACCCAGACATTGTCTGTTACTCTGAAGTGAGTGCTTTCCTCAGTGAGGGAAATTAGTCTTGATTCATCTTTATGTATATGTGTCTCTGCATATATTCACATAATAAACACTCAGAATGCAAATAGACCATTATTTGAAGGGGACTTCAAAAATTTCATGGGAAAATGAAATTAATTGATGTTTAGCTTGTGATAAAGTTTTGAAATTCGTGTAGTTTTCTTTGCATTGTGATTAGGAAAAAAGAGAAACCCATCTATTCCTTTTTTTTTTTCTAGTTATCTGAAGCTTTCTTTTAAGCTAACTCTTTTGTCTTATTTAGTAAGTTCTTCAAGAGGGATATAAAATTCAGCAATCTAAAACCAATTTTTAGGAATTTTTTTAATAGTCAATTCCAACTCACTGATACCTTCTCCTTGCTAAAGATGAGATACATCTCTGGGAGATGAACTGTGAAAGTCTCTTACGTGGAAAGCAGCCAGAAGCACCTTCCATGCAATCCATGAAACCAACAAGGCTTATCTGATGATAAAGATGGTGTAGAGGACACTGTTGGGGGAAGTAGCCCTGATACCCTGAGAGCATTTCACAATTCTATTCTTATACTCACCCCACTCAGTCACTCATTTGTAATCCACTGCAAGGAATATTTCCTCCACTGAGACAGCATACCTACCAAGGAACAGGTCTGGGCTTTCAATGTGAATGGTATTATTTTGTGAATATCTTGAAGAAGGAATTTCTAATTATAGATTTTACTAGGGAGTAAGTATCATCTGAGAATTTTAGTTACAGTTTTTTAGAAGACATTTACTCATGGAAGGAATCAGAATCTCTAAAGATGGATTTACTACTCAATATGTGGATCTTTTTTTTTTTTTATTTTCGTTTTTTTAATTTAAAAGGCATAGAGCTCTTCAATTCACTGGCTTGCAGATGCTTGCAACAATCAGGCCTGGCTAGGCTAAAATAAGGAGCAGGAACTCAGTCTCGGTCTCCAAATGCGTGGCAGGAACCTAAGAACCTGAGCCATAACCTGCTGCCTTCCAGAACGCACATTAGCAGGAAGCTGGAATAGGAAGTGGATCTGGAACTTGAACCAGGCACTTCAATGAGATGTGGGCATTCCAAGCAGTGTCTTAATAGCCATGTTGAAGGCCTCCCTTACATATCTGAATCGTACCCCAGCAGTGTGTGTATCACCTGAGAGCTTACTAGAAATAGATTCTCAGATGTTTTCTGAGTCAGAATCCGCATTTTAGCAAGATCTCCGGGTCATTGGAATGCATATTAAAGTTAGAAGCTCTCTGGAGGAAAACATCCAGGTGTTCTGTTGCACAATACAGTGATGATACTTAACTGTAATGTAATCTGTTTTCCAAAATAGCTAAAAGAGAGGAATTTAAGGTTCTCATCTTAAAAATATAGCAAATATTGGAAGTGATGGATATGCCACATTAGCCTGATTTGTTAATTCTATGAAATATATATGTAGGGAAACATCACATTATACCCATATATATATATAATTTATATTTATTATATATTATTTAATTATATAACATTATATATAAATTATATAATAAACATATAAATTGTTAATTGTTAATTAGAAATAAAGCTTTAAAATAATTTCAGAAGCACTAGTCATGATCTCTGTTTAATAAACCTATTTACATATTAGAATAATATGCAGAGCTTTTAAAAAGAATGAGTTCCAAGCCTCCCTTCAGATTCTGATTTAATTATTTGAGGTGGGCCCTGGACAGCGGTATGCTTTAAAACTTCCTGTGGGTGGCCTCAGAGTGGACTGGCTGTGCTTGTTTTAACCCAAAGTCATATCAGCATCTCCTCTGCACCACGGCAGAGAATAGGTGACTGCTTATCACAAGGCAAGCAAGCAGCACAGTCCCATCGAGCCCCGTGGTGCTGGGGTTATTTTTGGATGGAGGAGGAGATAGCATCCAGCAGCAAAGGTTGTCTGGTGTCCTCAGTGCTCTCCTGAGGGTCGATATCTGGTACCCTTCAAAGTGAAGAGAAGTAAAGCTTGTCCCATTTTTAGCATTCTCTAATTCTGTGTTTAACTTCAGCATGTCTGATAATGTCATGTATTCCTTCAGTAATGACACAGCCGGATAGGCCTACCCTCCCTCACTAGGAGTGTGCTAAGTCACCGGGAAAAGAAATGTCACTGACTGATTGAACTTTTCAAATACTTCATTCCAAATTTATAGTGGGAGTAGCAACCAAAAGAGCCGTACAACTTTGAAATTTATAAGGAAACCAAGTAGATTAAGCTCTTCCATAATTATGAAGATTGAGTCCTAGAAAGATGGCAGCTAAGACTCTATTCCTAAAGTTAAAAAGAAATGCTTCAATATTTCAAAATGCATAGTCCTATACACCTTCCAGTTTCCTGAAGGAAAGAATCCTTATCCATCTATGAATCCTTATAGCAATTGTCCCTTATGCACTTTTCTCTAATCATAGACAATAGGCTTATAATATTTCTTTTGTAAATCTTTTACACTAAGGCTTCATTATTATTTCATTTTTAAAATTTTTATCTTATTTCTATATCATAACCTTAATTAAGGCCAGACATATGTTTCTATTTATTGGCACCCTTCCATGAAAAGAACTTTATTTTTCCTAGTGCATCAGAATCTAAAATTTAATTTTTTTGGTCTGTTTGGCTTTTGCGGTTTCCCTTCATAGGAATTTTCCTTTTTTCTTGCATATATAAAATGTACAATCTATTTTTCAGATAATAATTGTGTATATTAAAATGTTCTATACATAATTGAAAAACTAGCTCTTTTAACACATTCTCAAAATTAGGCATTGGTGAAAAGTGTATCCATATCTTCATCATAATTGGAAATACTCTGCATCCTCAGAACTCAAATATAATTACATAGCAATGGATTGGCTTTGTCCTGAGAGATGACACACCACTGGATCCCTTTCAAGAACTCTGAGTTGGTGCTTTCAATAAAATGAAATTGGATTGTGTGGTTAAAACAAATGAATGAATGAAAAAATTATGCTTAGTTCATTTTGCATGAACTGGCAAGCAAAATAAGACATATCACATATATTAAAGGTATTATACATATTTCCCCTTCTCATTTGTCTTCACATATTGAAGCCAGTATTTTTAGAATGATAGACAAATATATATATATATATATATATATATAAATGATTTTAAGATTTGGGTTGTTCTGGAATGTATTCAAATTTCAATCAGGTCAAATAATGTTCCGTTTTCCCCTGAGTTTTAATTATGTCAGTGAATATATTTGGTATTCAAAAAGCATCTCCTGATTAGTGATAGGGTGTTTTTATGTTCCAGAATACTAAGGGGTTCTTTGTGAGAGAACTGAACTGTAGATGTGTAGTAGAGGCTTATAAATATGAACTACACTACAGGGATTCCTAGAAGGATGGCATAGTACAATGTAAAGATTTAAAAAAAAATTTATTGAAAAAGCAGAGAGAAAAGGGATAGAAATTGATATTGCATACTAGTTCACTACACAAATGCCCACGGGTAGCCAGGACTGCACTAGAATGAAGTTATGAGCCAAATCTGAATCCAGGCCTCCTATTTGGAAGCCAGAGACTCAAGTGCTTGAGCCAAGTACCCCTGCCTCCCAGGGTACACGCAGCAGGAAGTTGGAATCTGAGGCACAGACAGGACTCAAACCTAAGCACTCAGATATGGGATTCAGGTACCCCAAGCAGCAGCTTAACTGCTATGTCAAATGCCTACCCCAACAGATCATTCTTATACACTGTAGTACAAATGAATTTAGGAAGGCTTTGTAGAAGAAAAGCTTTGACATGAAACTTGAGGAAAGAGAGGAAGAAAAAAATAAGCAAATTATACAAAAACATAAATTCAGAAACAACTTTGAATTACCTATATACAACAGAGTATTAGTTTTTGTTTGTTTATTGTTAACTGAAGCATTGGATGAGTCTATGGCAAAGAGTAAGAAAGACTATTGAAAAAGGTGAAATGCTTGATTCGATGAAGCTGTCATTATATATCTCAAATTATGTTTGGAGGTAATGTGTGGTCATTGATTTGGCATCAGTAGTGACATGATATAATTTGTATTTGTAAAGGAAAATAACTTCAGCTACAATAGGGGAAGATACTTTGCAATGGAAAATAATCGACACATTTAGGGAGTTGGTATTTAGCATACTGGTTAAGATGTCCACATATCAATTTTTCCCAAGGATTTATTTAGTTATTGTAAAAGACAGACTTAACATAGAGAGGGAGAGAAAGAGTTTTTCTGTCCATTGATTCTCTCCCAAATGGTTGCAATATCCAAGGCTGGGCCAGACCGAAGCCTGGAGCAAGGAATTTCTCTCTAGTCTCCCACGTGGGTGCAGGGGCCCTCTTCCCAGATGAATTTTCAGGGAGCTGGGTTAGAAGTGGAGCAGCCCAAGCTGACTTACCTCAAATGGTAGAGTTAGAAACATACCAGCGGATTCCAATTCAATCCCATCAAGGTGGCATGTACCAATGCCATCTCACTAGTCCCAGTGATCAATTTCAGTTCACAATTGATCATAATGATAGGACTAAGAACCAAAGGGATCACATAAACAAGAATAGTGTCTGCAAATACTGGCTGATAGAATCAAAAAGGGAGAGAACGATCCAACATGGGAAGTGAGATACACAGCAGACCCATAGAATGGCAGATGTCCTAAACAGCACTCTGGCCTCAGAATCAGCCCTTAAGGCATGCAGATCTGGCTGAAAAGCCCATGAGAGTATTTCAGGCATGGAAAGACAAGACACTCTGGGGAAAAAAAAAAAATGAAAGATCTCTGCAAGTGAGATCCCAGTGGAAAGAACGGGTCATCAAAGAAGAAGGTACCTTTCTCTGAAGGGAGGAAAGAACTTCCACTTTGACCATGGCCTTGTCTAAATATGATCAGAATCGGTGAACTCAAAAGGCTTCCATAGCCTTGGCAGCTCATGACAAGAGCCTAGGGTGATTACTGATGCCATAAACAAGAGTGTCAATTTGTTAAGTCAACAACAGGAGTCACTGTGCACTTACTCCTCATGGAGGATCTTTGTCCTTAGTGTGCTGTACATTGAGATTTAATACTATAACTAGTACTCAAACAGTATTTTTCACTTTATGTTTCTGTGTGGGAACAAACTGTTGAAATCTTTACTTAATGTATGCTAAACTGATCTTCTGTATATAAAGAGAATTGAAAATGAATCTTGATGTGAATGGAAGGGGAGAGGGAGTGGGAAAGGGGAGGGTTGAGGGTGGGAGGGACGTTATGGGGGGGAGCCATTGTAATGCATAAGCTGTACTTTGGAAATTTATATTCATTAAATAAAAGTTAAAAAAAAAGTTAGAAAATTCTTAAAAGCCAAAAAAAAAAAAAAAAAAGTGGAGCAGCCATGACTCCAGCCAGCATGCATATAGGATGCTGGTTCTGCAAGTGCATTAACCTACTGCACCACAGCACTGCACCACAGCACTCCACCACAGCCTAGGCCCCCACAACTCACTTCTGAGTACACAGGTTTAGTATCTGGCTCTGGCTCCAAACTCTAGATTCCTGCTAATGCAGACTATGGTAGTCACTAATGGTTCTAATAAGTGGGTGCCTGGCACACACATAGCAGCCCTGGATTGAGTTTGTCATTCCCAGCCTTGTCCTGGCTCAGTCTCAACTATTGAAGATATTTGGAGAATGTACTAATGGATGGGAACTCTCTCTCTTTCTCTCTCTCTGCCAGGCTCCACATCTTAAAACACTAAAATAATTTTAAACAGCTCAATTTAAACTACAACTTCTGTACAAAAGACTGTATGTCCTAATAATATTGGGCACTGAATTTGTTAGTGGTAGATAAGGTATTGAAGGCTGAAGAAACAGAAAGATATGGAAATGAATTTAAATTCAGAAGTTACATAAATTAGCCAGTATTATTGGGCTGGAGAAACTGATAAGTGAGAGTAAACGACAATTCAATTTGGACCATATTGATTTTAATATGTGGATTCTTGATTATCAATAAGCCATGAAAGCCGTGTGCCCAAATCTCAAAGGATTGGTCTTTATTAGATATAGAAATCAAATGTTACATGGAATTTTCAAAGCAGAGATTTCCCAGGAAGAATAAAATGATAATAGGAATGCTAGGTAAGGTAAAAACATAAAAAGGAAAGCCAATTAGAATTAGAATCAATTAGAGTTAGAATCGCTGCACAAAGAGACCATTAATAAGGCAATCAGAAGTCAAGGAGGGAGACTGAAAATGCATTACATACTTTGGACATTGATCACTCTTGGTAAAGGCAATGACAATGTACTACAGGGAAGGAGCATCAGCTGGACAGGGTGAGGAATAATGAGGAGAAACTGGTTTCTCCTGGTAACAAGGATTCTAAGCAAGAAGCATCAGAAAGAGGACATGTGGTTCCTTCAGAGAAGCAGGTTTCTTTAGGAAAATTCTAGGGAATGTTGAACAAGTAGGTTTTGGAAGAACTGAGCTAAGAGAGAAGAGCTTGAAGACAGAGAGGGTGGGAATTGAAGGCTGTGCTTTCAAATGAGGAGTGAAATTAACCTTAAAAGACTGACTCCTCCTCCACGACAGCAGGGCCATGATTAACCCAAGACACAACTTCATGCAGGTTTCAAACTGGGAGGTAGAAATGTTTAGGAGGTGCCACTTGGTGGCCTCAAGTTGTTTTCTGTGAAGCAGGCAACAAAGGATGTCTGCTGAAGGCAGCAGGGGCAGAATCTGAGCACAGACTGACAAAGGGATGGTGGTTTAAACAACCGTGTCAGAAAAGGTAAATGGACTGACAAATTAGACCTAAGTAGTGCTGTACACCCAGCAAAGGATGGGAGCTCATGCATTTATAATGACACAAATGAGCATAGTTTTCGGTATCACCAGGCAATTCAGGAGGAGAGAAAGACATGTTTGCCCTTTTGTTTGCAGGTTGTCTGTGAAGCTAGAGCGAAGGGTGGGCAAGTGGGCTCAGTGTGTTGGTAATAATAGGTGAAATAGTGGTTCCTATAGAAAAAAATAAAAAAATAGGATTCTTTCAAGCTAGGGAAAAAATGGGTTCCTGAGAAAAATAAGAATGTTTAGTGGGAATTAGTGGGTAGGAGAATTGCAGGAGATTATATTCACAATGAGGATTTCAGAGATAGCAAGGCCATGGTATGCAGAGGGGAAGAAGGGAAAAATCAAGAAATTATGAACTAGGTATTCAGGACCAGACACCCACAGATGCAAGTTGAGTCACACCAGATATCTGGTGTGAGGGAATATTGGGTTGAACAGTAAACTGAAAGCAATACACATATATAGCATATGTATGTTACACATATATTTAATATGGGTAGCAGGCCATGGGGAGACACAGGCTGTTTCTCTCATTGTCTAGGACTGTGAGGTATAAAGCCTTCAGAAGTGCACCATTCAGTGTCTAAACTCACTGTTTTCAAACAAACTGAGAAACCATTAGGCATAATGGTGAATCCATTTCTGATCTTGCTTAGTATTAACCTTGTATTTTAAAATCCCATATTTTTCCTTTATGCTTAAGTCATATGAGCATTTTCTTAAATTTCACTTCTATAATGAAGCTTTCATTAATGTTCTTTATTGAAATTTATCTTTTACATTTATTTGATAAATTTTAGTTTTACAATTTTCTGTCCTTTGTAGCTCTGTTGTAACATTGGCCATACTCTCCCTATTTTATGTTTATTTAGAATGAATATATAAATTTCATGAGGACCCTGTATCATCTTTTATTCCCCAAGCCCTGGAATGCTGTTTTGTGAAAATTGGGTACTCAGTATGTGATCTATGAATTTAAATGGTCATTATCCTCTCATTCTGAATATTTCATAAGGTGTATTCACTATCATGTAGTACAGCCTGCGGGTTACTAGGTGGTAGGTTTGCATGACAGGAGTCAGGAATGAATGTTTTAGAACCTGAAAAACTTTCTAGAACTCATACAAAAACATTGAGCTGTGGAAAGTAGGGTAAGGAGGGGAAAAGAAGTAGGAAGAATGTGTTTCTGAGTACTCAGTCTCCTTTACAATAATGAGTGGGGAAAACCTCTTTCTCTAGTCAGTCTCTACAGTGTCTGTGAATTCACTGAAATTATCTTCAGATAACAAATTATGACTCTCTGGACATTTATGTGTAAGTTGTGTGTGAGAAAGAGATGGACAGGAATCTCCCTAGGGGTTCTGTCACCTTTTCTGCAGTTGGATTTCAAAAATGTCATACATGTATATTGCAATTTTCCATTCCTGTCTCCATCTACCTTACCCCAACTCAATTTAAGCCATTGTTCTTCAGACTGTCCCTAGACCTTAATAACACTTATTTAAAAGCAGCTCCCTACCCCTAACCACCTCCTTCATGCACATTTCAGATGTGAGCTATTTAAATTTATTTGTGTTCATGGAAAATAAATCCTGTGAGTCTCCCCTAGTTTGAGCCCTGCTTGTGCCATGGGCCTCTTTAAGCAGCTAATGGGTACAGTCCTCAAAAATAAATGGCTTTGACACTGGACAGCAGAGTTAAATTAGCCATTAGTTGACAACCCTCTGATAACCTCAGCCTAGAATTTAATTCCTTGGATGCTTAGTGAACTTGACAGAACCCTCACCTACTTGGAGGACATATAGTAACATATCAGGGAAAAGAGGCCTGCCATTCCAGTGGCTACTTGGTCATGTTTTGCAACTGAAAATTTCAATATTATCATGTATAATTTTTTTAAAAGATTTTATTTTTTTATTTGAGAGACAGAGTTACATACAGGGAGAGGAAGACAAAGAGAAAAATCTTCCTTCAACTGGTTCACTCCCCACATGGCCGCAACGGCCAGAGCTACACTGATCCAAAGCCAGGAGCCAGGAGCTTCTTCTGGGTCTCCCACATGGGTGCAGGGGCCCAAGCACCTGGGCCATCTTCTACTGCTTTCCCAGGCCATAGCAGAGAGCTAGATTGGAAGAAGAGCAGACAGGACTAGAACCAGTGCCTATATGGGATGCCAGAGCTGCAGACGGAGGAATAACCTACTGTGCCACAGCACCAGCCCCCATGTATAATTTTATAAAGTATATTTATGTTATCATATCTCATTGATATAAACATTATATTTTAAAATCCAGCAGGAATTTGAGATATAGCCTATGAGTAAGTTAATGCAGTTAATTTATGATATCTAACCTTAAATTATGCCTTAGGTTTAATAGCATGAATCTGTCTTGTTCCTTTGACATGGCTTAATAGCAAATGCTTAGAGACTTAAAAATTATAGCTTGATAGACCATTCTGGAAATGATTATGAAGTGAATTATCTGTCATATACCTACCTACCCATATACCTTTGTATATATTCTTTCTATCTATCTATCTATCTATCTATCTATCTATCTATCACCTACTTTTTACTTCCCTTACTTACCTACCAGAAAATGATTGTATTCTTTTTTGGATAGTATAAACAGAACATAGTCTCTGACCATATAATATAATTAATATAATATAATGCAGAGCACAATACCTAGAGCCAAATCAGAGCTAACAAAGCACTATAAACTTTGTTTTTCCTTTTCATTTTAATGTTGCTTTAATTGAAACTGTATTTGTGACAGATATCTGATCCCGTTCAGGTTTCTTTTCAATGTGGATCTCAGGTTCATTCTACTAAGCCAACATCTCATCTGAGCTATGTCAGCATGCCTGGATAGGCTTATTAAACCATGGTTTTCCCTGACTCTTTGTCATAAGGTTTACATATGCTGAAGATTCGTGGCTCCTTCCCATCAAGGTTCTCTATTGCTGTTATTTTTCCCACATACCACTGTTATGAAAAATCTGGTCCTTGTCAATGGTGCTGAATTAAAGTAACAAAGGCAAGGTTTCAGAATAAGGGAAAGGGAAAAATTCATTCTGTTGATAGAATGATGGTCTAGAACACATAAAGAGCTACCATCCTCCTCAGTGAAGACAGTTCAGGATTTCTAAGTCCTCAGAAGAGGAAGTTGTGCTTGGGAGGAAATGACTAGCAGAGAGGAATTGGGGAGGGTCACAGGAGTAAAAGGTTAAACATCACAGCTGGTCATGGGTCCAATAACAGGATGCTTTTTATAATTCTCAAATGTAAATGCAGTTTCTTGAGAAACATGTTGAAGAAGAATTGATGATTTGATCTTAACATGGGTGAAATCCAGTACAATCTGCTTAGGTAAGTGCTGCAAAACATTATTTGGCTGGCATCTGAAAGAGGCAAAGCATTGTGTTAACAGATTCTAGTGTTGGGACCAGTGTTGTGGTGAAGTATGTTACATGGCTGCCTGCAACGCCAGCATCCCAGATAGGTGCTGGTTCATTTCCAAGCTGCACTGCTTCTGATCCAGCTCTCTGCTAATGGCCTGTGAAAGCAGTGGAAAATGGCCCAATGCTTGGATCCCTGCCACCCACGTGGGAGACTCACATGAAACTGCTGGTTCCTGGCTTCAGTCTGGCCATTGTGGCCATTTCAAAAGTAAACCAGTGGATGGAAGACCTGTCTCTGCTTCTCTCTGTGTAACTCTAGATTTCAAATAAAGTGATAAATACAATTTTTTAAAAAAGAGATTCTGGTGTTTCATTAACCATAATGGGATGTACTTCCTCTAAGTCTATGACTAGTAAGGTTTATTGGATACATATAGTCACCCACACCTAATTACACTGTTACACCACCATCTCTATGCCGCTCTCTCCCTTCATCTTCCCCTCTCCTTGTCACTTCCCTGTTCCCTCCCCCTCTCCTTTTCCCTCAAATTTCCCACCTCCATGTCACTCTTTTTTCCTCCTTATAATAAATAATAACCTGATAATAAATACTAAAAATAATCCTACATGAGAAAGAAGACAAAGTATTGTTGCAAAGATTATTGATGATTGTTTTATTTTTAATTGCTGGAAGAATATTGATAGCCACTTAGGTATACAACAATAGGAGAATGTTATTTCCATTGAGATGGGCAAGTTATTTCCAGCTTACAGACTCCTAATGTGGGCAAGACTAATGCAGGCAATTCATCTTGCACATTGCCTGCATGAAGATATGATAACAGTTTTATCGTTTCTATTATTTTTATTACTAGACTTCCAACTACCTATAGGCCATCTTGCATTCAACTTAGCCCAAACATGTAATTTTTTATTGAAAGGATCTTTTGGACTTACTTAAACTCCTTTTCCCATAGATACAAACTAATAAAAATGGGCAATAATCATGTAGAAACCACAGCTGCCAGTTGTTCTTTCTGTCTTCTAATATGTTCTTCTACTGGTGTTAATAAATCTGAGTTTCCTTTTCAGAGAAGTAGCATATATAAAGGTAAGCATTAATCATACATAATGGATTTTAAAATTAAATATGGTATAGCTTTTTCTCATATAGCTAACACATGTTAAATGAGAAAACTAGAAAAATATTTTTCTGATTTTACAAATCTCATTTATTCACTTTGCAGCCCCACCTGACAACTTTTTCCTGATATCTCAGCTCACAAATAATTTCTTCATAGTTTTATTATGTCCTGAACACTTAGACTTCTGTGATTCAACTAGCACACTTTAAAATGACTAGATATGTTACTAGAGAAGCAAAGGGTCCTTGTCTTCGCACAAGAAAGAATTCAGGCATGAGACAGAGAGTAGTGGAAAAAAAAGTAGCAAGGATTATTAGGGTAGGGACATCCGTAAGAAAGGATGGGCACCTCTCTAGACAGAACCTGAGAGGGAGTGCCCAGTTTACACTTAGGCTGGAGTTTTTAAGGGGATGGGTCTTGCCTTCCCTCCCCCTCTCATTCTCCTCCTCCCAAACAAAGGATTTGTTGGATGCAAATACGAAAAATTCTTATCTGGGTTTTCCCCTTGAAGTTAGCAGACAGGGAAGCCTGGGTGTAGTAGCCCCACCTTAGAGGAAGGATGGTTATCAGGTAGAAGGGGCAGGACCCTGGAAGATTGTCAGGATCTGGGCAGGACTTTTGAAATGCAGATACTAGGCTGCACCTGGAAGGTTAGCGGGATGACTTTGAGATGCAAATGCTGGACCTAGCTGTCAGTTCCTTAGGCCTTTGTCACGCACACATAAGCTCATTTCTGACTTCTTACCTAACAGATATAGTAAAGGTGTTCATTGTAGAATAAACTAATCTTATGTATATTACCCAGAAAAACAGTGTATGTATTTCAGTACTTCTTTGGCAATATATTTGCTCATTCTCATTTATGTCTTCCAAGAAGGAATAATGGTTTATTTTCTAAGAATTTGTGATATGGATTTTTAATTTCAGCATGAAATAGATAAAGGTATTACATTTTACAATCTACACAAGAACAGGAATTTAATGTGTGTGAACAGTCTGCTCATTTACTAGAATAATGTATCCTAAATGGCTTCAATGTGTTCATAGACAGTGAACACTGAAAGCAGTAATTGGAAAAATACATCACCAGTCCAAATGTTCTTGCAGTCTTGGATTGGAGTCTCATGATCCTCCTTAATTCTTTCCTTAGTCAGGTTACAGTATGCTAGAATTATTGTCTGAGACTCACATTCTAAGAAGTTTAGATTATAAAAATGCGAAGAGTTTAGATAGATCCATATTTTAGTTAAGCTGAACTGAAACTGATCATGGTTAGAATATTCTAAACTCACACTTTTATGTTTAGCATATTATTCATCCAAAAACCGCTCTTGGTGAGTGACATTAGAGAACTTTCATTATAGATACACACATTTATACTATAAAGTAGATTGTGTTTGTAGTAATTACGGAACATTTGAGCAGCTGTAATAAAGTTATTTTATTTTGGAGTGAATAGATGTTTTTATTCCTATGATTCGAACTTTTTGAAACCATCAACATCATGAAAAAATCAATTGTATTAGTTAGATAATGCGAGTTGTCATAATAGAAAAGGCTCTGAAATTTGTGGCTTAACACAAAAGAATATGTGTCTTGTTAATAAAAGCACCAAAACAACTCTTCTTGATGGATGGGAGAAGGGATTGTGGCCCACTTAGCCAGGCTGAAAGGCTCTGCCTTTGTCTACATGTGACTACCCTGGTGCCACTGGGGCCCCTAACTGCACTGTGACCCACAGACCATGTATGAGAAGTTGTGGATACCCTTGTGTGTCACCATCAACTGGAAGATCCAGTGTTACAGCTCTGGCTCCTCTTTGGACATGAGAAACCCTGGCTTTGATGGTGATTGGGATCCTGCTTAGACTGTTGCCACCATTAGCATGAAATATGTAAAATAAAATCAGGATATTGGGATGTGGATAATATAAATGGCTATCAGTGTAAATGCATTTTTATTGTTGTAGATCTACTTTAGCATGGTAAGACAGTGGAATTGGTTGAGAGATTTATGGCTTAGTGACCTCAATCAATGTCAGGTGTGAATTTGCCTTTGCTGTCTTGGTTATCACTTCTCATTGCTTTCTGAGAGGTCCTGTCCTCTGCTGATTTAGATGCTCTACCCTAGCCCCTAAAAAAATAAAAACTTTCTGCTCAGTAATACTGCTTTATCCAAAACTTGTACCCGCTAATGGAAAATATCACATACAACACAGAATGAAGCAAATGAATCTGTTAGAAAGAACATAAAATAAACTCAGAAATACCAAGGAGTCAACCATGGGAAAAGAAAATGGAGAATTTTAGACTCTGAGTTTTCAAGCAGTGCTTACCTCTTTTGCTTACATTCCATCTGCCTGAATGCTGCTTGAATAGTCATATGATCACAACTGACTGCTTCAGAGGGCATATGGTGAGACCTGGAATCAGAGTTTGGTGATTAGCTAGTAGTCTCTGCCACACAAGCTAGCAATAGAAAGTCAATGGTGGCGAATTACACTTACCACTTTCAGTTAAGTATAGAAAACTGTGAATTTGTATAGAACTGATATAATTGAGCTTTTTTATAGACAATACATTTAAAATATATTGAAATCTGAGCAATAGATATTGGATTAAGATTGGGAATTGAGGTTATAACATGGTATCTCTTCAAATTGTGTAATATTTCTTAATCATGTTTAAGTGAAATACATTCATCAAGATTTCTTCTGTTCATTTGAAATACTTAGGTTTTCATTTTGATTGATAACCTTTTGTCATATTTAAACAAGAATAAAATTTGGCAGTAATAATAAAATCTAATATTAATTCACCTCCCACCACATTCCTAATCCAAATCCAAATGCTTTACATGTATAGTTAATTTAATCTTTATTATAGTCATCCAGACTAGGGGCTGTTTACGATGTACATTTCACAGATGGAGTAAATGAAGCTCAGATAATTTAAGTGATTTGTCTAGTAAAATTGTACAACTGAAGATTCATTCACAGATGTTCTAGAATCAGAGCCTGAGGGTTTGGTTTTTTTTTTAAAGATTTTACTTATTTATTTGACAGGTAGAGTTATAGACAGAGAGAAGGACAGAGAGAAAAGTCTTCCATCTGCTGGTGTACTCCCCAAATGGCCTCAATGGCTTGAATTGGACCATCACAGGCCAAGGCTGAGAGCTGGATCAGCAGAGGAGCAGCCAGGACATGAACTGGTGCCCATATGGGGTGCCAGTGCCACAGGTGGAGGCTTAGCCTACTAAGTCACACTGCCAGCCTTAGCTGAGTTCTTAATCAGCATGAAGAGAACGGGACAATTCAAAGAACCCTGAGGTTTGTTTATGTAGTTGTTTATATAGTTTTAAAATACTTATTTATTTGAAGGGGGGAGTGACAGCAAGAGAGAGACAGGCAGACATATCAGTCTTCCATCTGTTGGATCACTCCCCAGATGGCCCAAATGGTCACAATGGCTGGAGCTGGGCCAGGTCAAAGTCAGGAGCCCAGAGTGGATGGCAGCCTCAACTGCTTTTCTAAGCACATTAACATGGAACTGGATCAGAAGAGAAACAATTGGGAATCAAACCAGTGTTTCCATTTGGGATGCTGAGTGTTGTAGACAGCATCAAAGCTCATTTCACCACAACGCTTGCCCCTAGTTGTTTATATTTATACACAAATATGTTCAAGGTCATTCTGGTAACCAAATTAATCATGATGCTAAATTTAATATAAATCCTTTAAAAGTTAAAAAAACCATTTTTATTTATTTATTTATTTGAAAGTCAGAGTTACATAGAGAGAGGAGAGGCAGAGAGAGAAAAAGAGAGAGCGAGAGAGAGGTCTTCCATCTGCTGGTTCACTCCCCAACTGGCCGCAATGGCTGGAGCTGTGCCGATCCCAAGCCAGGAGTCAGGAGCTTCTTCGGGTCTCCCATGTGGGTGCAGGGACCCAAGAACTTGGGCCATCTTCTAGTGCTATCCCAGGCCACAGCAGAGAACTGGATTGGAAGAAGAGCAGCCGGGACTAGAACTGGTGCCCATATGGGATGCCAGGGCTTCAGGCCAGGGCATTAACCCTTTGTGCCCCAGCACCGGCCCAAAAAAGAAACATTTATTTCTCACTTAAAATCAACATCCTATAGGGATATAAATTTATCACTAATAATGTACAGGTAAAATGGTGGTGAACAAAGGTGACCCCAGTTCTTTGTCTCACGTGAAATAATTTCCATGCAGACAAAGCATTGAGCAAAGCAAGATTAAATAACTTCCTGCTGCAGCAGCCAAGGCAGATCTGAGAAACTGACCACCATGACCAGTTGAATCTTCAGCAGGATTTGGGGCCAGGGGTTGGGGTGGGGGAAACAAAACAAAACAAAACAAAACAACACAAAACAAAACAGAATAGCAGCTAACATTCAACTACAGAGCCAAGAAAAAAACCATCAAAAGGCCTGATTTGCAATCCTATAGGTCCTGTCCAGCTAGCTTGTAAGACAAAAAACTATCAGAAGGATGGGATTGGTGATTTCTTTGTTTTCATGGTAAACTGAAAATTCATAAGGGTGAAATCACTACTTTCTTGCTATGCTCATGATAATAAAACAGGAAACTCTAAAGGAGTGGAATTGGCACTTGCATCTTGCTGATGGTAGCCTTTGGAGAAAGCAGGCATTTTGCACCCTCTTAGACTTCCCCTTTCCTCACTCCGAACTATTAATCCATCTATCTCCCCACAATAATGTTCCAGATTAGCTTCTTAATTATTATATTTCACAACCCTTATGCATTGTTATTGCCAACCTTCACACCATTTTTTTTCTTTGCATCATTGTTTCTGTGGATATGAGATAGAATATTTCTAGACTTTTAAAATTATAATTGTTGGATGGCTGTATACTGTGCTGTTATAATTCAGTGAAAGGTGGTCTTGATTGTTCTCAGCATCTATACTTCCAAATAGTAAAGAGAACAAAGTTGCAAGTCCAGAGCCATTGTTAAGTACAGTGGGACTATTAATGGCCTCATTCCTTTCTGCTTCCATGGAATTAGTTTTAGTGAGTTTTTATTCCTGAAGAGGCACTATACTGAGGGTTTTATTCATTCATTTTCTTTAAATTAACAGGAAAAACTGTAAATATTTACTGTATAATGTAGATTGTTATGTAACATATACATTGTGAAATTACTAAATATAGCTAATTAACATATATGCATCACATGTTATTACTGATAACAGCATAGCTATCAGTTTGTGGTAAGATCACTATATATCCACTCTTAGCAGTTTTCAAGAGTACAGTATAACTATTGTCACCATGTTGAACCACAGCTTCCTTGAACTTCCTCTTATAAAACTGAAATATTGCATCACTGACTGACATCTCTTTTTTATATTTTAAAAATTATACTTATTTATTTGACAAAGTTACAGACAGAAAAGAAGAGATAGACAGAAAGGGCTTCCATACACTAGCTCACTCCCAAAATGGCCACAACAGCCAGAGCTGAGCTGATCTGAAGCCAGGAGCCCAGAGCTTCTTCCAGCCCTTTCATGTTGGTGCTGGGGCCCAAGCACTTGGGCCATCTTCTGCTACTATCCCAGGCCATAGCAGAGCACTGAATCAGAGGAGCAGCCAGGACTAGAAGCGGTAACCATATGGGATACTGGCACCACAGGTGAAGGCTTAGCCCCCTGCACCACAGGGCTGACCCCAACCAATATCTCTTGATTAATTGGCTCATTTAATTCTCCTAGAAGCTGTATGAATTGGTGCTGCTTTTTTTTTTTTTTCCTCCAGAGGAATAAATTAGTGCTCAATGGTTGAATAAAGAAATCAGTTTATTAATGAAAGAGTCATCTAGATTTAACCCAGAAATCATGATTCCAGAAGCAACCTTTTCCACTGCTTTTGAAAGTTTTTTTTATTATTATTATTTATTTTTTACTTATTTGAAAGACAGAGGGAGAGACAGAGCAAGAGAGAGAGAGAGAGAGAGAGAGAGAGAGAGAGAGAGACAAAGAGAACTTCCATCCACAGGTTCACTTATCAAATATCTACAACAGCTAGGACTTCAATCCAGGTTTCCCAAGTGGATGACAAAGACCCAAGTACTTGAGCAATTTGCTACCTCCCATGTTGTGCTGGATTGGAGGTGGAGTAGCTAGGACTCAAACCAAGCAATCCAGTATGAGATTCAGTTATCCTTAGTGGTGACTTAACCTGCTGCTCCGTAATGTCTACCCCATGAAGCAACCCCTCAATTGGTTTACTAACCCTCATCTATGACTCTACAGTTCACTGATGCATTGTCCCCACTGTCTGTAATTTACAACATTTTCCCATTACTTCCTCTAGGATGCATATTTAAATGCATTCCAGCATTCTTTGAAATTGTTGCTCATCTTACTTACCAATAGATGTGGTAAAACTTAGTTTGTTAAGAGAATAGTGTGATGTGGATCACAAGAGAAAGTATTAAGTACATACTATGTAGTAAGCTCTGGGCCAAGCATTTTATTTAAAATACAGCATATATATCGTCACAATTCTTGATAGTGTTATCCCCATCTTACAGGTGAGGAAACAATTTCAAGGAGAATTAATAACTTCTTCTAGATCATTAAGATTTTATGTGCTTAGTGATTGGTTATGATCCAAACTCCAGTTTGACCCCAAATTATACTCTTGCTGTTAAACCAAGGATCTTCCTTAAGCAATTAATAAATACTGAATTCTTTTAAATATACAACTGAATTGTATTATCATTGCAGTTCAAGGTAGTAAGGAATATTAACACAGAAGTAAAGGAGTGTTACAAAAAATACCAGTAATAGGCCGGCACCATGGCTCATTTGGCTAATCCTCCGCGTGTGGCACCAGCACCCCAGGTTCTAGTCTCAGTTGGGGTGCCGGATTCTGTCCTGGTTGCTCCTCTTCCAGTCCAGCTCTCTGCTGTGGGAAGGCAGTGGAGGATGGCCCAAGTGCTTGGACCTTGCACCTGCATGGGAACCAGGAGGAAGCACCTGGCTCCTGGCTTCAGATCGGTGCAGCGCACCGGCTATAGCAGCCACTTGGGTGGTGAACCAACGGGAGGAAGACCTTTCTCTCTCTCTCTCTCTCACTGTCTAACTCTGCCTGTCAAAAAAAAATACCAGTAATAAATGCTGGGGCTGGCATCAAAACTACAATCTATTTGTCTGCAGAAATGTTTTTCCATTTCATATTTCATCCAGGTACTTGTCCAAGAACTGCATTACCATTAATTTATTCATGCATTTATTTATTAATTTGTGTATGAATGGATATTCCTGCTATACTTATAATTTTCTAGACACTGTCCTGTGTGTTACTCACAATAGCATGTAAAACTGTTACTGTTCCTAGAGCTTTTGACCTAATAAGGGAGGATTTTTTTTTATTTTAAATATTTATTTATGTATTCGAAAGAGTTACAGAGGGGCAGAGGCAGTGAGCGAGAGAAAGAGAGAGAGAGAGAGAGAGAGAGAGATCCTCTCTCTGCTGTTCACCCCCCAAATGGTTGCAACAGCCAGAGCTGTGCCAATCTGGAGCCAGGAGCCAGGCGCTTCTTTTAGGTCTCCTACATGGATGCAGGAGCCTAAAAACTTGGACCATCTTCTAATGCTCTCACAGGCCATAGAAGAGAGCTGTATGAGAAGTGGAGAAGCTGAGTCTTGAACTGGCACCCATATTGGATGCCAGCACTGCAGGCGGTAGCTTTACCCACTATACCACAGCACTGGCTCCAAGGGAAGAAAATATTAATAAACTCATACGTATATGTAATTGTAAACTGTAATCGAAGACTAATTTAGTTTGAAGTGTAGAGGTTCATGGAAGATGTGCCTGTAGCATTGTCTTTTAGCTAAGATATGAATGATGAGTCATTAAAATATGACCAGATTAAGGTAGACCAAGTATCACAAAGAGCTTTTCTGTTAACTCCTGAGCAAGGGTTTTTAAAGCTCTTTTCATTGGCTGACTATGATCTACTTCTTTTAGTGAAATTTCTTGAATAAAAAAAGGAAACCTCATCATTTAGTTACATAAGTATCTGCAGTCATATAAGCATCAATAGACATTTGTTATTTATTTAGACTCCATACATCCAACAACCTCAGGTAACGTGTGTCTTAGTCACAAGTTGGGAGAATGGGGAGTGTAAGATCAAGGCATGTGTGTATTTGTTTTCTGATGAGGACCTGACTCATTGATAGATGGCACCTTTCTGGGTTTTCACATGATGGAAAATGCAAGGAAGAACTCCAGGGTCTTCTCTTTAGGGGCCTTCACTAATCCCATTCATGAGAGTGTGACAACCTGTGGTTCTCAGTTTGGCATCAAAGAAGTCAACAGCAAAAAATTTACCTCACTAAAACAAATTAACAATGTCCAAATTGGCATCTTTCAGCAGGCACAGAGTAGAATTTCAAAAAAATTCATTGATAAATAAAGAGGTATAGTGTGTTAGGAGAAACTTGTTAGATCTTACCCTTGCAATCACTATTACTTGAAGGGAGTCAATATTTTCAGAATTAAGAATAAAACTAACAATAAAATCCAGCAGACCGTCTCTGTTAGACCCCTTGAGGACATAAAAACAGATGACAGGTCACAGAAGACAATTGGTCAGTATTTTGTTTTGCCTAATCAATGGTAGCATAATTATTATTATCAGTGTTCAAGGACATAATGTTTGCTGATTATAGCTGAACATAAATGATTTGATATAGATGAGATGTGGAGATATCACTTAGATTTAACCTCAGCATGGACAGATATAACTCAATAGAAGGTAGGTTAGTACTGAGAACAGGTTTCTCTTTGTCGTGCTCCAGAAAATGTTACTTGGAAGTTGATTAAGGTGAAGATGATTGAGGTGACATGAAGAATCTCTGTGAATGTGGAAGAAGCAAGCATTGTCTGACCACACAGCCCCTCCATTATTCTACACTGACTGATTTATCCCCTTCTCAGTATGAACACTGTCCTGTTAAAGGAGAGTGGCCAACTTATCCTTCCAAAGGTTAGCGTTATCATTTTTCATAGTTTGAACTCAACGGATCAGCCTTGAAACTTCATACAAGTGCACAAAGAAGGAGCAATCCTAAAGCAGACAGGCAAAAACAGTTATGATTAGGCATCTAGAATGACTCACCTTGTGGTGCAAAACTCATTAGATGGTGAACAACGAGGCTTTCCTTGTTAAATATCAGTTAAATATGATACCTGTCTAACAAATGTGCCTAATTTTATTTTCTGAATATTCATTTTAGCTACATTCTGTGCCTTTCTATGTATTAAAATATCTTTTCATATTTCTAGATGTTAATGCCTGTGTCATAAGCTTTCAAATAATATGCTCTTTTGCTTCTTACTATGGAGTATAGTTATTCTTATTGTCACATAACATCACTTTTGCCAATCTTTATTTCACTCAAAGTTCCCATTAGTTAACTTGGAAATGTGAATTTTGCTTATTTGAAATAGAGGAAGTTAAATACAGCAACAACAACATGAGAACATCTCATTAGGTCTTTATTCCTTCTTTCATGTTTCCAATTATTCTCTTCCACATAACAGTGAATGAGTTGAGTGTAATTTCAGTTTCAGCATTTTCTCATTGAGGTGTATTCTAACAAGATCCCGTTTTTCAAATGTGTATTTTAATTGGGCTTCCTTGTGGTTATAGATGCAGGACTCCCTGCTAGTCCCTTTCTGCTTCTGTAATTCTCAGCACAGATGGTTTTTATTATACTCCTTCTTCCTCCCACCCTTCACCACTCTGACAATAAATACTGACACAACCCCCTGAGGTTTTTATTCATTTCTCAGGCCTCCAAACAGACCAGACAGCATCTCATGATTGGGAAGAGTGACAGTGGGAGGACAGGATCATTACAAGACAGTTGAGCAGACCTAGTAACCAGCCTTGGGAATTTGAAACAGACAGGTAAAGACAAAAATGGACTAGTATTCACTGCAGCTAAATTTCAAGCTACTACTCCTGAAGGTTATTTCATTGTTTTTCTTTTAATTCCCTCGTGTAGAGAATAAAATTGAATAAGAATATATAAATCAACTTTGAAAGACTCTCAGGAATGTGTACATTTTGGGAGAGCTGATGAAGAATGTGGAAGAAGTTGTAGGCTGTTTGGAGAAAATTGGGAAGTCACTTTGGGTGTTAGTCCCACGTGCTGTGTCCCTATTTACTCCCACCATTGTGTACCATTCCATTAGGACTCTACCAGGGAAATTGTCTGGCAGGTGAAATAATTTTATGAGACATCTTAATATTTATTGATTCATTCAACAAATATTGATTTAACTCCTTTCCTTTCCAAATGCTAAGGATATAGGGATACAGTGATAAGCAAGATCATTCACTACATTTGCAAATTTTTCATAACATATCATCATGCTGTGTGAAATTGTAATTGCAAGCCAAAATAAATACTATGAATGAAAGAACATATTTATCAGAGAATACTGATCAGGGAATTGAATGGGGAAGAGAAATTAAATAATGTTTTCTTTCCTGAAGTCTGAAGGGTGATGGAAATAACTAGATATGTTTATTTTGGGGTAGGGGATTGGAAACGAATTTTAGATAAAGGAATAATGATGTCCCAGGAAACAGAGCTTCAAGTAAGAGACACATGAAGTCCTTCATCAGAACTGATAGTTTGAGAACCTAAATGTTAAGGAAGGTGAAGTTCTTATAACTACATATGTTATGTTTAAGCTAAAACGTGGTCAATGAGTGATATAAAAATTTGAAGCAGCAGCAAAGATGACTCGCCTGGTAGTTAAGTGTCCTGTTAACATGCTTTCTAGAACCTCCAGGAGAGCAGTTACTCTTTCCAACAGATTTCACTGTGGAGGAAACTGGCCTATTTGAGGGGAAAATAGGTTTTAGCATGGAATTCAGATAATACCATTGTACACTTTTGAAGCTCCAAAGGTGACTCAAACTTTGACTTGGTAAAATACACCTGGGAATTTTATTTGCAAAATATACTTAGTGAAATAAGTCAGTCTCAAAAAGATAGATATCATATGTTTTCCCTGATCAAAGGTAACTAATAAAGTACCTGAAATATAATGTATTGTAGTGAAATAGACATTGCGAGATTCAATGATTGTTTACAGCCCTTGTCTCTTCTGTGGAGGAAATGTTTTATTTTGTCATTTTTTTTTTCTTTTTCTCTTCTTTTCTTCCTTCTTCATACTCTTTGTTGAAATCTTTTACTTAGTGTAAGGTTAATTGTATGGTCATTAAGTAACCTGAAAATAGATCCTTGTAAAAATTAAGAGTAGTAATGTGAGAGAGAGGAGGAAGAAGGGTTGGAGAGGGGGTAAGAGGGAAAGTAGGAGAGTAGGGAGGAAATGTAACTATGTTCTTAAATTTGTATATATGAAGTACATGATAATAAATAAAATTTAAGAAAGCAAAAACAAAGAGCAAAATTATTTGAAACAGAGACAGACAGAGTTAGAGAGAGAGAGAGACAAGAGATCTCCTATCCGATGTTTCACTCTTCAAATGTCTGTAATGACTGGGCCTAGCTAGAACTGAAGCCAGGAGCCAGGAACTCAATCTAGGCCTCCCATACAAGAGGTTGGACCCAACTACTTGAGCCATCACCTGCTGCTTCCCAGAGGGTGCCTCAGTAAGAAGCTGGAATCATGATCAAAGCCAAGACTCAAATCCAGGCATCATGATATAAGATACAGGCATCTCAAGTGGCAACGTAACAAGACCAACAAATGCTTACCCCAATTTTCTAGTTTTACTGGGCTATTTGTTATTTAAAAAAACTAAACTTTGAAAATGTAATGCAAGTTATACTATTTTAAATATTATATTCTGTGATTTCATTCCTGAAAAACTTTAAACAGAATAAATTGGCTTTTTTTAATATAAAGATTTATTTGTTTACTTGAAAGTCAGAGTTACACAGAGAGAAGAGAGGCAGAAAGAGAGAGTTCTTCCATCCACTGGTACACTCCCCAGTTGGCTGCAATGGCTGGAGCTGTGCCGATCTGAAGCCAGAAGCCAGGAGCTTCTTCCAGATCTCCTACACGTGTGCAGGGGTCCAAGGACTTGAGCCATCTTCTACTGCTTTTCCATGTCATAGCAGAGAGCTGGATCATGAGTGGAGCAGCTGGGACTTGAACTGGCACCCATATAGGATGCTGGCATTACGGGCGGCAGCTTTTCCCGCTGTGCCATAGTGCTGGTTCCTAAGTTGGCTTTTAAAACTATCGTTGTGCTTGATAATGTCTCTAGAAACTATCTTTTGTGAATGATTACCATTCTTATGCTTGTATTGTTTACATGGCCTTTAATTCCTTCTCTGTTGTTCAACCTATAGATCGTTTCATGCTTTCAGGAGCACTGTTTGAAAAACATCCTTGAGAAAGGCAGACAAGACAGTAGAAAAAGACAACAGATTTGTATTGAGACATGTTAGGAAGAACTATTATATACTCAATGACACATGGATGCTTTCTGGAATGAGATTATAAATACAGACATTAATGGTACATAGAATATTTGTGATCTAAGTTTGTGAGGAATTTGTATTGTGTGAGAAGAGTGTGGTTTTCTGGTTCAGCAAGAGAGGAGCTTAGTTATTGTCACTCCATCCTAACAAAAGTAACGGTTTGAACAAATGGAAAAAAATCAACTGTTCTTATATTTGTCAAAGAAGTAAGGATATAGAATAGGCTACTGCTTCAAAAACTGGTTGGATTGACAGACTGGAAACAGAGAATTATAATTTACCAAAGCAGAAACCTCCATTGAAACCAATCCAGGGTACGAGAAACTGAACTGTAATTGACAAATTGCTAAAGGCTTCCTGAAGACAAATCTGAGAGTTAAAAACTTCAGGAGGTCCCAGTCCTGGTGAGGGCCTTATGCTTTTTTGTTACCTATCCGATGTCATGCAAATTCCCACAGAGAAGTCAGAGAAAAATCCCTGCTTGCTAAAGGCAAAGAGAGGGCAAATAAGCCATTATGAAATATTCCACAGTATTCTGTTCTTATACTAAATGCCTACCTTCAGGAAAATATATTTTATCATAGCCTAACCTACTGGAATTTTATCAGAGCCAGATGATCTAGGGGAAACAAAACACCCAGCTGCATCTTCCATATGGGGGAATAGAAATATCCAATCCCAACTCCTAACCATTCTACCCCACTGATCTGCAATTGGATTGAAGTTCATGGTCCATGAGCACAAGTTTACTAAAAGGCCAAGCATATAGGTCTATAATCATAGAACTGTGGTTCCTGTATCTTAGCACCACATTACTAAAAACCTTTTTACTATAGTTTATTTTTTCATGTAAATCTTATCTAGCTATTATTCAAAAAAAGTTACCAGGCATAATAAAAGAGGGAAACAGTATGTTTTGAAGAAATTGAGAAATCATGAGAACCAGAGTAAGATATGACAAGAATTTGAAATTATTAGACTAGGACTTTTTAAAAAAGTGATTAGTATTTTGAAGAAATTAAAGAACAAAGTAGACATCTTATAAGGACAGATGGGTAATGTGAACACAGAAATGGAAATTCTAAGAAAGAATTTTTTAAAATTTTATTTAATAAATTTCCAAAGTACAGTTTATGGATTACAATGGCTTTCCCCCCCATAACTTCCCTCCCACCCACAACCCTCCCATCTCCCACTCCTTCTCCCATTCCATTCGCATCAAGATTCATTTTCAATTCTCTTTATATACAGAAGATCAGTTTAGTATAAATTAAGTAAAGATTTCAAGGTATCAAAAATACTTTATACAAATATAAAAAATTAATGGGATCATTAGTAGACTACACGTGGCTGAAGAAAGACTCTCAGTTTGAGAACATTATAGAAACTTCCAAAACTAGAAAAGCAAAGAGAACAAAACCATAAAAAAAAATCCAAACAAATGCCAAACAGAATAGCCAAGAACAATAGAACAACTAAAAAAGGTGTAATGTTTGCATCATGAGAATATTAGGATAAGAACAATAGAGAGAGAGAGATAAACACTGCCAAGCAATAACAACTGAGAGGTTATCCATATTGATGTTACATAGAAAGTCACACTTCTAGAAAGCATAGGGAACTAAAGTCCTATTTACACATGCAAAGCAAGATTAAGGCCAAAAATGAAGGGAAAAAAAGAAACAAACAAGAAAACCCCTAGACCTAGATACATCATTTTGAAATTGCAGAATATAAAAGGGGGCCGGTGCCGTGGCTCAGTTGGTTAATCCTCTGCCTGAGGCACTGGCATCCCATTTGGGAGCCAGATTCTAGTCCCGGTTGCTTCTCTTCCAGTCCCAGTTGCTTCTCTTCCAGTCCAGCTCTCTGCTGTGGCCCTGGAAGGCAGTGGAGGATGGCCCAAGTGCTTGGGCCCTGTGCCCGCATGGGAGACTAGGAGGAAGCACCAGGCTCCTGGCTTCGGATTGGCACAGTGCTGGCCGTAGTGGCCATCTGGGGAGTGAACCAACAAAAAGAAGACCTTTCTTTCTGTCTCTCTCTCTCTCTCACTGTCTGTAACTACCTGTCAAATAAATAAATAAATAAAAGGTAAAGAAAAAATCTTGAGATTGTCAGAGGGGGAAGAAAAGTCTTATGCCTCCAAAATAATTAAGAATTGTATCTGAGGTAGACTTTATGGTGCAACAGGGTAAGCCAATGCTTTGGTTTCCTGCATCCCATATCTGCACACTGGTTCTAGTCCCAGCTATGTGGCTTCTGATCCAGCACCTTGCAAATATGCCTGGGAGCAGAAAGTTATGGTTAAAGTACTTGAGTTCCGGATACCCATGTGAGAGATCATGATGAGGTTTCTGGCTTTAGACCGGCTGAGCTGCAGCTGTTGCTGCCATTTGTGGAGTGAACCAGGAGATGGAAGATATCTCAATTTCTTTCTCTCTCACTCTCACTCTCAATCTCTGTATCTCTTGCATTCTCTCACATTTTCTTTATGTCACTCTGCTTTCAAATCAATCAATCTTGGTGGCATTGTAGCACAGCTAGTTAAGCTGCTAACTGCGACACCAACAACCAATACTGGTGCCAGTTCAAGTCCCAGCTGCTCTAATTCCAATCACCATCCCTGCTAATGCACCTGGATAAACAGTGAAAGGTGGCCCAATTCCTTGGGAGACCCAGATGTAGTTCCAGATTACTGGTTTTTGCCTTTCCCCGACTTGGCCATTGCAGCCATTGGTGGAGTGAACCAGTTGATAAAAGATTTCTCTCTCTCTTTCTCTGAGTCTCTCTCTCTCTCTAACTCTGCCATTTACAGAAATATTTTAAAAAAATGAAAAAATGAAGTATGTCTGACTTCAGAAATCTGGAAAACAGAAAGAAACTAGTGTGAAATAATTAAAATATTGAGAGAGGAGGATCCAAACCATCCTAGAAGTTTGTATTTTGTGATATGAGCTTTAAGAGTGAAAGATAAATGACAATATTCCCAGATTTGTAAAAACTGAGGGAATGTGTTGCTAGTACATCTGCTTTGTAAGAAATGTTAAAGTTATCCTGAGGGAAAGAAAATCATGTAGGTTAGAAATATCATTTATATATAAAAGTAAGAGCATTAGAGAGGAAATAATTAAAAGTAAAATTAAAAAAAAAAACTTATATTTCTTATTCTTGACTGATCTAACAGATAATGATTTGTTCAAAACAACAAAAAGTATCCAATAGCTATGGTTTACTGCACAAGTGAAATGTGTGACAGAAATGATAGAAAAGAGAAGAGAGGATTTAGGACTACTTTATATTATAAAGTACAGTCTGTGAAGTGATATGATGTTCTCTGAAAGTATACTTCAAAAGGATTAAAATGTATACCAAAAACGGGGCAATTACTGTTTTTTCTTTTTTTTTTTGAAAGCGAGAAAATAGAATCATGTGAAGTCCTCACATCTTTCAATTAGAAATGGATGGATCAGTAGGCAGAAAATCCTCAAAGACTTACTTGAACTCAAAAGTACCCTCAAATTCGGATTGTAATTGGTATCAATTGACTACTTCATCCAACAGGCTACAAATTCTTTTCAGTCTCATAAAACATTCACCAAGATAGACCACATTCTTGCCATTAAAATATATTTTAACAAATTTAAAATAATAGAAATCATAAAATGTGTATTTTCAGATAAAAATGGAATTAAAATAGAAATGAATAACAGGAAAATAGATGGAAAGCTCCAGTACAAACCACACATTTTAAAGTAATACATTGTTTAAAGAAAAAAATATCAAGAAAAACTTTAAAATATTTTGAGCTAAATTAGCCTGAAATACAACTTACTACACTTTTTTGGTGGGGTGGGGACAGGGAGAGTGGGCACATGGTCCCATGTTTAGTGTGCTGCATGGGATACCTGTATCCCATATCCAAGTGCCTATGTTTGAGTACCAGAACCACTTTTAATTCCACTTTAGGAAGCAACAAGTCCGGGCTCAAAATTTTGATCTTGGCCACCTACATGGGAGACCTACACTGAGTTCCCAGCTCCTAGCTTTGGCCTGGCTTAGCTGTGGCTGTTGAGGTGCATTTGAGCAGTGAAACAATAGTTGGAAGATCTCTCTGTCTCTATCCCACATATTATTTTTGAAATAAGGGAGATACAATAAAATCAATGCTTAGAGGGAAATTTATAGCATTGAATATATACATTATAAAAGAATAAAGATCCAAAATCAGTAAAATAAATTTCCATCTTAGGAAACTTGGATAAAGAAAATAAGATTAACTTAGATAAAGAAAATAAGATAAACTTAGATAAAGAAAAGCAAATTGAGTACAAAGAAAGCTGAATAAAATTAAAGATTAGAGCAGAAATCAATCAAATGAAAAACAGAAAACTGAGAGAGAAAATCAGTGAACCCATAAACATTCTTTCAAAAGTTAACACTGTTTCTAAGCCTCTAGCCAGCCTAAGAGGAAAAAGATAAAAGACTAAAGTTACTAATTTCAAAAAGGAGAGCAGGGATACAACTACCAATGCTATAGACAGCACAAGGATAATAAAAGAACACTATGTACAACTCCCAATTTGGACAGCTAATGAAATGGCTCAATCCTTCAAAACCTAGATAACATGATAATCTGCAAAAACTCATATAAAAACTGAGGTAATCTGAATAGAACTAATTATATTAAAGAAATTATATCAACAGTTAATAACCTTCCAAAATAGAAAGGCATCAGGCAAAGTATAAGATTTCTATAAGGATGTCCTAAACAGCACTCTGGCCTCAGAATCAGCCCTTAAGGCATGCGGATCCAGCTGAAAAGCCCATGAGAGTATTTCAGGCATGGAAAGCCAAGACACTCTGGCAAAAAAAAAAAAAAAAAAAAAAAAAAAAAAAAAAAAAAAAAAAAAAAAAAACACACACACACACACACCTAAACCTAAATGAAAGATCTCTGCGAGTGAGATCCCAATGGAAAGAACGGGTCATCAAAGAAGGAGGTACCTTTCTCTGAAGGGAGGAGAGAACTTCCACTTTGACCATGGCCTTGTCTAAATATGATCAGAGTCGGTGAACTCAGGGGGCTTCCATAGCATTGGCAACTCATGACAAGAGCCTAGGGTGATTACTGAGGCCATAAACAAGAGTGTCAATTTGTTAAGTCAACAAAAGGAGTCACTGTGCACTTACTCCTCATGTAGGATCTTTGTCCTTAGTGTGCTGTACATTGAGATTTAATGCTATAACTAGTACTCAAACAGTATTTTTCACTTTATGTTTCTGTGTGGGAGCAAACTGTTGAAATCTTTACTTAATGTATACGAAACTGATCTTCTTTATATAAAGAGAATCGAAAATGAATCTTTTTTTCTTTTTTTTTTTATTTAATGAGCATAAATTTCCAAAGTACAGCTTATGGATTACAATAGCTTCCTCCCCAACGTAACTTCCCTCCCACCCACAACACTCCCCTCTCCCACTCCCTCTCCCCCTCCCCTTCACATCACGATTAATTTTCAATTATCGTTATATACAGAAGATCAATTTAGCGTATGTTAAGTAAAGATTTCCACATTTTGCTCCCACACAGAAACACAAAGTGTAAAATACTATTTGAGTATTAGTTATAGCATTAATTAAACACCTAAGAGTTATTGTGTATTAATTACAGAGTTCAACCAATAGTTTTAAGTAGAATACAAAATGCATCTTTTGTGTTGTTGTGGCTCCCCCCCCCACCTCCCTCTCTCCCGTGGCCCTCCCCTCACCCACTCCCTCTCCCATCCCGCCCTTCATCACGTTTCATTTTCAATTACCTTCATATACTGAAGATCAACTTTGTATATACTAAGCAGGGGTTTCAACAGGTTGCACTCAAACAACCAAACCAGGTATAGGGTATTGTTCGACTAGTAGTGTTGTTTTTGAGTTTCATAGTTAAACATATTAAGGACAGAGATCCTGCATGGGGAGCATGAACTCAATGACTCCCGTTGTTGATTTAACAATTGGCACTCTTATTTATGATGTCAGCAATCACCCGAGACTCTTGCTATGAGCTGTCTAGGCTATGGAAGCCCCTTGAGTTCACCAACTCTGAATTTGTTTAGTCAAGGCCATATCACAGTAGAGGTTCCTTCCTCCCTTCAGAGAAAGGCGCCTCTCTCCTTGATGGCCTGATCCTTCTGCTGGGGTGTTGTTCACCAGGATCCTTCATTTAGATTGTTTTTTGCCACCGTGTCATGGCTTTCCATGCCTGTGAGACTCTCATGGACCTTTTAGTCAGATCTGAATGTCCCAAGGGTTGATTCTGAGGCAGGAGTGCTGTTTTGGGCATTTGCCATTCTATGAGTCTGCTGTGTGTCCTGCTTCCCCCGCAGGATCATTCTCTCCCTTTTGATTCTATCCTTCATTATTTGCTTACACTGGTCTTATTTGTGTAATCTCTCGAAAATGAATCTTGATGTGAATGGAAGGGAAGAGGGAGTGGGAAAGGGGAGGGTTGCGGGTGGGAGGGACGTTATAGGGGGGAAGCCATTGTAATCCATAAGCTGTACTTTGGAAATTTATATTCATTAAATAAAAGTTTAAAAAAAAAAGATTTCTATAAGGGAAGTACAAATGTATGATGAAATAAATCAAAGAAGAACTAAGTTGATATTCTATGTTCATAGATGGAAGATTCAGTATTTTTTTTAAAGATTTATTTATTTATTTGAAAGAGTTACAGAGAGAGCAGGAGAGGCAGGGAGAGAGGGAGAGGTTTTCCATCTGCTGCTTCACTCCCCAGTTGGCCACAATGGCTAGAGCTGTGCCGATCCGAATCCAGGATCCAGCAGTTTCTTTTGGGTCTCCCATGTGGGTGCAGGTTCCAGGGCCATCTTCTACTGCTTTCCCAGGCCATAGCAGGGAGCTGGATTGGAAGTGGAGCAGCTGGGACTCGAACAGCACCCATATGGAATGCCAGCAGTGCAGGCAGTGGCTTTACCCACTACACCACGAGCCAGCCCTGAAGATTCAGTATTGTCAAGGTGTCAGTCCTGGGGCCAGCATTATGGTGCAGTGGCATCCCACATGTTTCAAGTCCCAACTGCTCCATTTTGATCCGGCTCCCTGCTAATGCACCTGGGAAAGCAGCAGAGGATGGCACAAGTATATGGGTACCTGCCACCCACGTGGGATGCCTGGGTTGAGTTCCAGCCTGCCGGCTTTGGCCCTGCCCTGCCCTGACTATTGCAGCCATTTGAGGAGTGATCCAGTTCTAGAAGGTCTCTGGCTCTTTCTGTCTCTACTTCCCACTTTGTCCCCCTTTTTTAAAACTCAGCCTTTCAAAAAAAATGATCATTTTTTTAAAAAAAGCGCTCAGTTTGGGGCCAATGCTGTGGTGCAGTGGGTTAACAACCTGGCCTGAAGCACTGGCATCCCATGTGGGTGCCAGTTTGCGTCCCGGCTGCTCCAATCCAGTTCTCTGCTGTAGCCTGGGAAAGCAGTAGAAGGTCTCCTGTATCCCATTTTGGTTTGCTGAACTTCAACCACTCTCCATTCCAGCTTCCTGCTAATGCACATCCTGGGAAGATGTAGTCACCACTTAAGTGTGTGAGTTCCTACCATCCACATGGGAGAACCAGATTGAGTTCCTGGCTCCTGGCTTCAGCATGGGCCAGCTGTTGGTGTCTCAGGCTTTGTGGAGGGAGTGAACCAGTGAATGGGAAATCTCTGTCTGTCTCTCTGCCTCTGAGATACATAAAATAAATGTAAAGATGGTTTTTAAGTGTGAAAATGACCTGAACAGAAACTTCACTTAAAAAGACATCCAAACAGCAAGTAAACATATGAAGAGATGCTCCAAATGATATATAATTATTAATTAACACAATAATGAGATACCAACACTCTCTTGTTAGCATGGCCAAAATGCAGAACAGTGACAACACCATATGCTCATGAGAATGTGGAGCCATTCTCTAATTTATTGCTGTTAGAAATGCAAAAATGTACAGCCACTTTTATATGCTAATTTTTTATTTTAATTTTAATAAATATTTATTATACAAGTTTCATATATTTCATATTTACAGTGGGACATATATAGTGGGACTTCTCCCCCTACCCTCCCTCTTGCCCATGCTCCAACCCTTCCCCATCTTCTTCTCGGATTCCCATTCTTAATTTTTACAATGACTTATTTTCGGTATACTTAATGATTCTATGGTTTACACTGCTCTAAGTAAAGGAGTTCAACAAATAGTATGAAGAGAAACAAAACAAAACAAAACAAAACACTGTTCCTCGATGGAAGAGACCAGAGCTACAAACAAACATTGATTCTCAAAATCTCTATTTCACTCCAATATATTACATTTCAGGTATTCTATTAGTTGCATCAGATAAGGGAAAACATGATATCTGTCTTTTTGGGACTTTCTTATTTCAATAAGTATAATGGATTCCAGTTGCAACCATTTTGTTGCAAACGATAGGATTTCATTTTTTACAGCTGAGTAGTATTCCACACTCTACAACTTTCTTTATTCAGTCGGCAAATGATGGACATCTGGGTTGATTCCAATCTTAGCTATTGTGAATTGTGCTGCAATGAACATGGGGGTAGAGATAACTCTCTCATATACTGATTCTTTGGGTTTGGGTAAATTCCCAGGAGTGGGATGACTGGGTAGTGAGGTAGGTCTCTATTCAGTTTTCTGAGGTATCTCCATACTGTCTCCTCAGTGGCTGCACCAGTTTACATTTACATTTACCAGCAGTGGACCAGGGTACCTTCTCCCCCACATCCTTGCTAGTACTTGTTGTTTGTTGATTTCTGTATGAGAGCCATTCTAGCTGGAGTGAGACGAAACCTTGTGGCTTTGTCTTGCATTTCCCTGATGGATAGTGACCCTGAGCATTTTTGCAAGTGTCTGTTGGCCATTTGAATTCCTCTCTTGAAACATTCCTGTTTAACTCCTTTGCCTATTTCTTGGCTGGATTATTTGTTTTGTTCTTGTTGAATTTTTTGAGCTGGATGTTAACCTTTATCATTTGCTTAGTTTACAAATATTTTCTCCCATTCTGTAAGTTGTCTCTTCACTTTGCTGAGTGTTCCTTTTGTAGTGCATAAGTTTCTCAGTTTGATATTATCCCATTTGTCAATTTTGGCTTTGATTGGCTGTGCTTCTGAGGACTTTTCCAAGAATCTTTGCATATGACACTATTTTGCAGAGTTCCCCTCATGTTTCCCTAGCGATTTGATGGTATCAGGTTGTAGATTGAGGTCTTTGATCCATTTTGAGGTTTTTTTGTGTGTGTGTGTAAGGTAGGCATCTAGTATCATATTTCTGAATGTGAAGATCCAATGACCCCATCACCATATGATGGAGAGACCATCCTTGCTCCACGGATTGATTTTAGCTCATTTTTTCAAAGATAAGTTGGTTGTAGATGCGTGGATTGATTTCTGGAGTTTCTATTCTGTCCCATTGGTCTACAAGTCTGTTTGTGTGCTAGTACCAGGCTGTTTTGATTATAACTGCCCTGTAGTATGTTTTAAAATCAGGTATTGTGATGCCTCCAGCTTTGTTTTTGTTATAGGATTGCTTTATCTATTCTGGGTATCTTTTGTTTCCACTTACATTTCAACATAGTTTTCCCTAGTTCTGCAAAGAATATCCTTGGCATTTTTATTGGGATCTTATTGAATCTGTAAATTGCTTTTGGTAGTATGGATATTTTGATGATGTTGATTCTTCCAATCCATGAGCATGGAAGATTTTTCCATTTTTTAATGTCTTTTTCTATTTTTTTCTTTAGTGTTTTGTAATTTTCATCATAGAGATCTTTTACATCCTTGGTTAAATTTATTCCAAGATATTTGATTCTTTTTATAGCTATTTGTATAGCCACTTTTAAAAACTACATTTATTTTCATTTTTTGAAAGGGAAAGAGATGGAGAGGCAGACAGAGAGAGATCTTCCATTTGCCAGGTCACTCCACAAATACCCACAACAGGAAGTAATGTGCCATGCTAAAGCCAGGAGATCACTCATTCCGCATCTTCCTATTAAGTGACAGAGTCTCAAGTACTTGAGCCATCATCATTCCCAGGATGCACATTAGTAGGAAGAAGCAATGGAGAGGAGGGCCAGGTCTTAAAGCAGGTACTCTGAAATGAGATGCACATATCATAAGTGGTGACTTAACCACTCCTCCAAATGCAAACTTTGGAACAACCACTTGTAAAGATGATTTAACAAGCCGGAGCCGCGGCTCAATAGGCTAATCCTCCACCTAGCGGCGCTGGTGGAGAAGTGGAGAGCCATTACTAGAACCCACACCTAAATGGGATGCCAGCGCTGAGGGCTGGGGTTTTAACCCACTGTGCCTTAGCACCAGCCCCATAGATTTTTTTCTTTTTTACTTAACTATTATTAAAGATACCTACCTTCCTGCTATCTATATGGCATCTTTAAATCACATTGGCATAATATAGTGATTCCCTAGTCTGAACTTCCAGTTATACTTGATCTCTACCTATGTATGAACCCTAATCCTCTTATTGTAATATTACTTTTATTCATTTGACTTTTCCTGATTCCTGTCAGATGATCAGAAATGAGTTCATTCATTCATTCCTTCATTATTTACTTAACAAAAGAGTAAGTCAACTTGAGTTGTATTGAAGGCTTTTTTCTTTTTTTTTAAAATTTTATTTGTTAAACAAATTTTATGTATTTCATATATACAAATTTGGAAATATAGTGATACCTGCCACCTACCCTCCCTCCTATGTTCCAACCCTTCATCTTCCTCCCCTTTCTATTCACAATCTTAATTTTTACAGGTTTCTTTTCATATTTTTAATGATTATAAAGTTAACCCTACATTAAGTAAATCAGTTCAGCAATTAGTATAAAGAGGGAAAAAAAGCACTGTTCCTCAACAGAAGAGACCAAGCACTATAAACAACCATTGAATCTCAAAAATTCCATTTCACATCAATGCTTTACATTTTAGGTGCTGTTAGTTACCTCGCATGTGGGAAAACATATGGTATCTGTTTTTTGGGACTGGCTTATTTTACTCTGTATAATTGTTTCCAGTTGCATTCATTTTGGTGCAAAAGATGGGATTTCTTTTTTTAAAAACAGCTGAGTAGTACTCCAGTGTGTATATATACCATAATTTCTTTATCCAGTCAATAGTTAATGGACATCTGGGTTGATTCCATATCTTAGCTATTGTGAATTGAACTACAATGAGCATAGACAACTCTTTCATATACCAATTTATTTTGGTGTGGGTAAATTCCCATGAGTGGGATTCTGGATCATATATTAGATCTATATTTATTTTTCTGAGGTAACTCTATACTGTCCTCCACATCACCAATTGATTAAGTTATCTTTTTCCCCACATCCTTGCCAGCATTTGTTGTTTGTTGATTTCTGTATTGAAGCCATTCTAAGTGGGGGTGAGGCAAATCTTCATAGTGGTTTGGATTTGCATTTTCCTGATGGCTAGTGATCCTGAGCATTTTTCTATGTGTCTGTTGGCCATTTGAATTTCCTCTTTTGAAAAAAAAAAAAAAGCCTTTTAAGGTCCTCTGCCCATTTCTTAACTGGATTTTTCGTTTTGTTGTTATTGAGTTTCTTAGGTTCTTTATGGGTTCTGGATATTAACTTTTTATAAGTTGCATAGTTTGCAAATATCTTCTTCCATTCTGTTAGTTGTCTCTTCACTTTTCTGAGTCTTTCTTTTGTAATGCAGAAGTTTCTCAACTTGAAGTAATCCCATTTGTCAATTTTGGTTTTGATTGTCTATGCCTCTGGGATAATTTCCAAAATGTCTCTGCCTATGCCAAAATTTTAGGGAGTTTCCCAAATGTTTTCCAGTAATTTGATGGTAGTGGGTTGCAGATTTAGGTCTTTGATTCATTTTGAGTGGATTTTTGTTTAAGATGTAAGGTAGGGGTAAAGTTTCATACTTCTGAATGTAGAGGACCAATTTTCCCACCACCATTTATTGAAGAGACTGTGCTTGCTCCATGGATTGATTTCAGCAACATTGTCAAAGATAAATTGGTTATAGATGCATAGATTTTTTTCTGGAGTTTCTATTCTGTCCCATTGGTCTACAAGTCTGTTTTTGTGCCAGTACCAGGCTGTTTTGATTATAACTACCCTGTGGTATGCCTTGATATCAGGTATTGGGATACATCCTGCTTTGTTTTTGTTGTATAAAACTGCTTTAGCTATTTGGTGTCTCGTGTGTTTCCATGTGAATTTTAACATCAGTTTTTCTAGATCTGAGATGAATGTTGTTGGTGTTTTGATTGGAATCTCATTGAATCTGTAAATTACTTCTGGTTATATGGACATTTTAATAATGTTGATTCTTCCCATCTGTGAACATGGAAGATTTTTTTTCATTTTTTAATGTTCTATCTTTTTCTTTAGTGTTTTGTGATTTTCATCATAGAGATCTTTGACATGCTTGGTTAAATTTAATTCTTTTTGTAGCTATCATGAATGAAATTGATCTTAAAAGTTCTTTCTCAGCCATGGTGTTGTCTGTGCATACAAAGATTATTGATTTTTGTGTGTTGTTTTTATATCCTGCCAATTTACCAAACTCTTATATGAGTTCTAATAGTTTCTCAATGCAGTCTTTTGGATCTCCTATATATTGAATCTTGTCATCTGCAAATAGGGATAGTTTGATTTCCTCCTTTCCAATTTGTAACTTTATTTTATTATTATTATTTTTTTTTTGCCTAATGACTCTGGTTAAAACTTCCAGGACTATATTAAGTAGCAATGGTGAGAGTGAGCATCCTTGTCTGGTTCCAGAACTTAGGGGGGGAAATACTTCCAGCTTTTCCCCATTCAATACAATGCTGGCCATGCGTTTGTCATTAATTGCCTTTATTGTGTTGAGGAATGTTCCTTCTATACCCAATTTGCTTAAAGTTTTCATAATGAAAGGATTTTGTATTTTATCAAATGCTTCTCTGTATCTATTAAGATAATCATATGATTTTTGTTCTTCAATTTGTTAATATGGTGTATCACATTGATTGATTTGTGAATGTTGAACCATCCTTCCATATTGGGGGTAAATCACTGCATCTGGGTGAATGATCTTTCTGATATGTTGTTGGATTCAATTGGCTAGTATTTTGTTGAGGATTTTTGCATCTATGTTCTTCAGGGATATTGCTCTATAGTTTTTTTTTTTTTCTCTGATGTTTCTTTTTATGGTTTAGGAATTTGAGTGATACAGGCTTCATAGAAGGAGTTTGGGAAGATTCCATCCCTTCAATTGAAAACAAAAGGTGTTGGAGGCTTTTAATTTGGGAAGTTAAGTGTTGGATTGGAGTGACTGTCAGACAGCCATCATCAACATTTTGTAAATTTTATTGTCCTTTTGAGGATTGCATATTCACGTATGGCTTCTGAAAAATCAATTTTGATATAATAGAAACAACACAATTACTTGTAAGTTTTATGCTGCCACTCATTACAAGGTATAAATAAGACTCTCCTAAACTCTGGGTCCAGATCCTCAAAAACAAATTTTAGAGAATGAGATTACAAATAGTTTGATGTCAAAATAGTGTTTTAATAATTAGCTTAGAGAAGCAGGATAATAAAAGATTTTTGTACCTTAAAACAGCCTAGAAAATAGCTACTAATGAGATAGAGACTGACATCCTAGGAAGTCAATAGTTTCTGATGTGAAGAAGGAATGAGATCCATATTTCTTATTTTTATATTTTTATTGAGTTGTAGGAAAATTAGTGGCCAAAAATTGATCCTAATATCTTTAATAATGCTTTTATTTTATTAAAAATTAATCAGGTAAATCAGGCTTCAAAATAAATATATATAAATAAATCATTATCAATTGGACAAGTCATATATTTCCTTTATGTTTTTAATTGGATTGGAAATGTATATGATTTAGAAGTATATATTTTTAAAAGTAATATCCTCATTCTTCCAGAAAATTTAAAGAAAACAAATTTTTTTATACTCTACATATTGTTCTGAAATTTACTGTGTTTATTCAAGAAAGTTGAGAGCTTTGTAGCATTTTATTATATGGAAATCCTAAGAACTACTTCATTGCTCACTTATTGGCAGGAATGTAAGCTTTTTTTAAAAAGTACTGTTATATACTATTGAAAATATCTGTCATTTTATTATTTGATTGATTGCCTGCTATCTACTACCTATCAATGCATTCATGTTCATGTTTGTCTAAGATATATTTCGTGACATGGAATTTGGTGTAATAATATTTTAAATAATAGCTTTGATGAATTATACTATTACAAGATTGGAGAAATGCAGGTTTCTACCAAGAATATATGAGTACCAGTCTTATCACCTCTTTGCACATACTGGATATTATCTTTTAAAAATGGTTTTCAGTGTCTGTTAACTAAATATTCCATTTATTTGATATTACTTAAAATTGAACATTTTTTTATATATTTACTGCTTAATGAAACAAAATGGCAATGAATATAATGATTTTTTTGGAACTCAATAGCGTCTTTTACGATGCAGTTTGCCCAAAGATAAGCCTGTCAGTTATAAATAGATCAATTCACTATTAAGGCAATTGTGACAAATTTGAAATGTCTTCTCCTTGTTCTGTCCTTTTAAAAGAAGAGTTGATTTTCTGCATCAGGGTTTGAAAAACATAAAATGTGCTGACAGTTCGATGGGTACAGTTCACCTACAGTAAATTTCATAAGCTGCATAAAGCATAAAAGGCAAGATAAACTGTGAAAACAAATTTATAGGTGATCAAGTACTCTAATTTACTGAGAAATTGTGGTTTTAAAATTGCCCATGAAAGTGATTCGTTTGATTAGTTTCTGACAGATAAGAATCCAACTCACAAGTGACCCATGTGGAATGTTTGCTACCCTTCACACCTCCCCCCCCTCCACCATCACCAAAGTCCCAATGCAGTTAATTCACTGATAAGATAATTGCTAGCATGGCCTCCAGAGCAGAACTGCCTAGATCTGAAATCTAGTTTTGCCCTCACCAGTGGTCTGATTGTTGACAAGCCATTTACCTTCTATTTATGAGAAAAAATTGGCATACTAACATTATCTTGCTCATACAGTTGCTATGAGGATTAGAGGAGTTAGTGTACATACTAATCTTTATATGAAGATTTTAGATAGAGTAATTGAACAGCCTATGCTTGCTATAGATATTATTTTCATCAGAAAGTCATTTGGTAGATAAGAAAGACCATTTTAGGTATAGCAATGAATATATTTCCTGAAAATATTGGTACAGTTAAAGAAAGGAATTAATAAGCTGCTATAAATATGTTATATATTCCAAAATTTTCTCATAGTTTTATGCAGGTATACTGAGTTAAAAAGGAGATTTTGCCTTATCTTTCTTTTTCCTGAATCATAAGGGAACCCAGAGATAGAATGAGTATTACTATTAATATTCATCTACTATATATAAATAAATAATAGATTAGAGGGCTGACATGGGAACATTATCCCTGCTTCTTGTCATTACATGTAAAAAACAAGCATTTGTTCTTAATTTAGCAACTGTGTTACAAGTGATCTGGAAAACCACATATTCAATCAAAAATGGACTTGCACAAGAATTTCTAAAGATGCTGCAGAAGTCATAGGTAGAAAGCATAATAAACTAGTAACTAATACTTTCCCTAATTACCTTATTCTGACATGCTCAGTAGGGGGCTGGCTTTGTGGTGCAGTGGATAATGCTGGCATCCCATATAAGCATCAGTTCAAGTTCAGGCTGCACCATTTTTGACCCAGCTCCCTCATAAAGTACCTGGGAAAACTGCAGAAGATAGCCCAATAGCAGGGGAGCCCTTTATGTAGTTCCAGACTCCCAGCTTCAGTCTGGCCCATCTCTAGCCATTGCAGTCATTTGGGGAATGAACCAACAGATGGAAAACATTCTCTCTCTCTCTCTCTCTCTAACTCTAACTCTACCTTTCAAATCATTGAAATTAATCTTTTTTTTTTTTTTAAGCACATGCTCATTAGGGACACAAACATAGATGTGCTTAGTGTATAGTACTTGTTGGTAAGAACAAATTGGGTGAGTTTCACCTGTGCTATTTGACACAAACATAAATACACATGTATGCACACACACATATTTTGTGTTTATATATATATATCATGACTAACATGGAAAAGGGGCTTATCAAATCATTGACTCAAGGACATGTAAATATTAAAAATTATAAGGAATAAACTTATAAAGAAAACATAATTCTACCTACCATCCCAGCAACCTTTCAAACCAATGGTACTTATTTTTCCAATATTACAAAGGGCTATCATGGACAATCCTGGTATTTCAAAGCCATGTTTTTAATAGTTTACTTATCTCCAAGATAGAATTTAGGGTAAGCTTGATGGAAAAACTCTCATAAGAACCTGGGTGCATCAATAGAATCAGACTAAGCCTCACCTTACTGAATAAGGATACCTTCAATGTGCTTGCATTTCATCTTGTAAACATGTCTGGCAAAATTATGATCATTTTGTGTTTTCAATGTGACAGGGGTAATAATAAGTGAGAAATAGTTCCAATTTTTATTTGTTTTAAAATATTGCTTTAAACAGTATATATATCCTCAATTTCTACCTTTTTGTCTATTTAAAGTACAAAAATATTAAAAATGAATATGCAATAATGAATGTGTCATGTAGGGCCTGGCCTGGCGCTGTTGCATAGAAAGTTAAACCGCTGTCTGAAGTACCTGCATCCCACATGGGCACTAGTTTGAGTCCCAGCTGCTCCCCTGCCAATCCAGCTCCCTGTTAGTGTACCTGGGACAGTGGTGGAGGATGGCCCAACTGCTTAGGTTCCTGCACATATATGCAAGACTGGAAGAAGCTCCTGGCTTTGACCTAGCCCAGCAACAACCATTGTGGCCATTTAGGGAGTGAACCAATGGATAGCAGACTGATCGCTCACTCTCTGTCTCTCTGTCTCTCTCTCTCTCTCTCTCTCTCTCTCTCTCTCTGTAATTGTGATATAAATAAATAGATAAGTCTTTTTAAAAAGTCATGTAAAATATAGGGGCCGGCACCACGGCTCACTAGGCTAATCCTCCGCTTTGCGGCGCCGGCACACCAGGTTCTAGTCCCGGTCGGGGCGCTGGATTCTGTCCCGGTTGCCCCTCTTCCAGGCCAGCTCTCTGCTGTGGCCAGGGGATGCAGTGGAGGATGGCCCAAGTGCTTGGGCCCTGCACCCCATGGGAGACAAGGATAAGTACCTGGCTCCTGCCAACGGATCAGCACGGTGCCCGGCTGCAGCGCGCCAGCCGCGGCGGCCATTGGAGGGTGAACCAACGGCAAAGGAAGACCTTTCTCTCTGTCTCTCTCTCTCACTGTCCACTCTGCCTGTCAAAAAAAAAAAAAAAAAGTCATGTAAAATATAACCATAACAAAGCCTTGGTGTTTAGATTATGTGACCATTACCAAAGCACAAAATTGCAGGGAAGATACCTGGATGTTAGTGTTGAAAAACTAAATTTTAGCTTCAAATTCTCAATTGTAAAACTAAAATTATAAAGTGATAATCAATAGCATATTCATTTAAAAATCTTTGAGAATATTTTATTGTCATATCTTCTAGGAATTCTCTTCAAAAATAATTCTTAAATGTATCTAATTGAGAAACTGTTAATACTATCTGAAGCAAATAGTCTTTCCTTTCATAATGTAGAGGAAAAAATAATACATGTTCATACTTTGATTCAAAAATTTAAGGCAAAGAGACTGGTGCTATGGCATAGTAGGGTAAGCCCCTATCTGTGGTGCTGGCATCTCGTATGGGTGCCCGTTCAAGTCCTGGCTGCTCCACTGATCCAGCCCTCTGCTATGGCCTGGGAAGGCAGAAGAAGATGGCCCAAGTTCTTGGGCACCTGTACCTGTGTGAGAGACCCAGAAGAAGCTCCAGGCTCCTGGCTTTTGATTGGCCCAGCTCCAGCCATTGCATCCATTTGGGGAGTGAACCAGCAAACGGAAGACCTCTTTTTCTGTCTGTCCCTCTCTCTGTCTGTGACTATACCTCTCAATTAAATAAATAAATCTTTAAAAAGTGTATATAAAGTAGTTCAGATCCCAAAGGTATGATGCTGACAACATCAATGTTCAATGAATTCAAAGAGAAAGAAATTGCTTGTAACTAAAGTGGAACCTCCAATACCTTTATTTACATCACCACCATTACCACCAACAACATAAGTAATTTTCCTATAAATTGAGAGAAAGTGTTATTGAGTAGGGAGGATTTGAACCAGGCCTTGAAGATCAGCTGGCTTTATATGAAAGGATATTTTAAGTGATCATTTTTTGAATGGCATACCTGAAAAAAAAGGAGGCAGGGAAATGGGGAAATCTGTATGTGAGAAGACTTAGATTTGGATAAATTTTAAATGTGCTACAGGGAGTCCTAAGAATAACTGCAAAACTGAGA
The DNA here is from genome assembly GCF_964237555.1 of Oryctolagus cuniculus. Classification (NCBI taxonomy): domain Eukaryota; kingdom Metazoa; phylum Chordata; class Mammalia; order Lagomorpha; family Leporidae; genus Oryctolagus; species Oryctolagus cuniculus. The sequence continues at coordinate 192,127,338 of NC_091432.1, read as the reverse complement.
ACAACTGACAGTTACCAGTGTTTTGGATTATTTCAGAGGCAAGAGAGCTATATAGTAATTTAATAAGTATTTCCTGATATCAATAATATAATTAAGACTGTTGGTGTTAGTACCTAAAAATTGGTATGAGGATATCATAGCGAAAATATCAAAATTACTATTAATTTTTATCAGTTTAGGCTTTTCGTACTTCATTCCATGTCAGAATTAAGCCAGTGACACAGAGTAATGAATAACAGGATTTGTAGATAATAAGAGATGAAATGAATTTCTATTTCCTAAATTCTTAGAATTAATAACAACTTTCTTATATGTTTTCTTGAGAAATCTGTGTCTCTCTCTTTCTCCCTTTCTCTCTCTCTCTCACACACAGTCTAAATACTTTAAAATATAGGAGGAATAAATAAATAAGCCCTAGCTGTTGATGCTGCCAGTGCCACTATTTAGCAGTACTCCATTACAGCAAACCCCTATTGTTATATGAGATTTTTTAAAAAATATTTATTTACTTGAAAATCAGAGTTATACAGAGAGAGAGAAGGATAAGCAGAGAGACAGGTCTTCCATCCGCTGGTTCACTCCCCAGATGGCTGCAATGGCTGGAGCTATGCTGATCTGAAGCCAGAAGCCAGAAGCTTCTTCAGATCTCCCATGTGGGTCAGGGGCCCAAGGACTTGGGCCATCTTCCAGTGCTTTCCCATGTCATAGTAGAGATCAGGATCAGAAGTAGAGAAGCCAGGACTCGAACTGGTGCCCAAATGAGATGCCAGCACTGCAGGCTGCAGCTTTACCCACTACGCCAAAGCACTGGCCCCCTTATACGAGTTTTTAAAATCCTTTAAGTTCATGTTGAAATAGGAATCACTTTCATGAAATAGTATGCACATACTTTATGTAAATGTTGGAAACAAATTCTCTAAGATACCCAAGAAAACTGATATGTGATGGTTATTTTAACAAATTTCTTAGTGTATATATGTATTTTTTTCTCTTCATAAATGTTTTTTTCAGTTCCTTAAGTGTTCAATAGAAATTTTTTTTAAATTTATACATAATTAAGACATACAATTTCATTTGTTATTGGAAAGTTAGAGGCTACAGGGAGAGAAAAGGCAGATTTTTGACTCAGTACAGTAAAGGACATTGATGACATCAAATGCATTTACTGTGATGTATGAAATAATGAAAAAGTCTAAATTCTATAAATACTTTTATTTTTACCAGTCAACTTTACCCAAGGCTAAGCTATCAAGAAAAATAATCAGTGTTAATAAAATTAGCACATCAGATTTTTATGTGATTTGAAAATATTAAATGTGAAGACACTGGGAAATCCTGCAAGACACTGGGATAAGCAAAGAGTTCTTGAAAAATACCCTAGAAGCACAAGCAATCAAAACCAAAATTCATTAATTTGAGAAGCTTCTGCATTGCAAAAGAAAACACTCAGCAAAGTGAAGAGGCAACCAACAGAATGGGAGGAATTATTTGCAAACTGTGCAACTGATAAAGGGTTAATAAGAAGAATATATAGAGAGATCAAAAAACTAAACCACAGCAAAGCAAACAACCCAGTTAAGAAATGGGCAAAGGACTTAAACATGCATTTTTTCAAAAGAGGAAATCCATATGGCCAATAGACCCTTGAAAAAAATGCTCAGGATCACTAGCCATCAAGGAAATGCAAATCAAAACCACAATGAGGTTTCACCTCATTCCCATTAAAATGGCTCTCATACAGAAATCAACAAACAAATGCTGGCGAGGATGCGGGGTGAGGGAGAATGTACCCTAATCCACTATTGGTGGGAATATAAACTGGTAAAGCCACTGTGGAACACAGTATGAATTTCCCTCAGAAATATGAATATAGACCTACCATGTGATCCAGCCATCCCACTCCTGGGAATTTACCCAAGGAAATAAAATCAACATATGAAAGAGTTATCTGTGCCCCCATGTTTATTGCAGCACAATTCACAATAGCTAAGATAGGGATTTAACCTAAATGTCTGTTAATTGAAAACAGGATAAAGAAATTATGGGATATGTACACCATGGAATACTTACACAGTGGTACAAAAAATGTAATCTACTCATTTGCAACAAAATGATGAAACTGGAAAAAATCATACTTAGTGAAATAAGCCAGTCCCAAAGGACAAATACCATATGATCTCCTTGATCTGTGGTAACTAATAGAGCACCTAAAAGTTAATCTATAGAAGTGAAATTAACATTTTGATAGGTGATGACTTTGAACAGCCCTTGTCTTGACTGCTGAGGAACAGGTTTTTTTTTTTTTCATACTATTTGTTGACCTCTTTGCTTAGTATAGAGTTAATCTTACGTGTTTTAAGTTAACTGAAAATAGATCTTAGTAAAAAACAAGAGTGGGAATAGAAGAGCGAAGGGGAAGGGTGGGATAAAGTGGGAAGAATCACTGTGTTCTAAAGTTGTATTTATGAAATACATGACGTTTATATACCTTAAATAAGATTTCTGTGGGAAAAATGTAAGGATTAATTTATAAGTTATAAATTAAATTTTGGCCAAATTATCTTTCTCCATCAAAAGTGTTCACCATTGTCTCATGACAACCATATGGAAAATATCCCAATCGAACAGTATCTCTTTTGGTTAAAAGCAGTGATTTTTTTCAATTTGTCTTACCCAGAATTATATGCTTCTCATTGACATTGCTGGTCTCACCTTGCATGATGAGGTGAGGGGTAGAGTAGATGTTGAGCCAAGCTTGCACTTGATTTTACATTCCCTGTCTTCCTCTGCAACCCCATCTACCGTCAACTGAGCTTTTATCTATTCTATATACTAAAGTTTGTCTTTGCCTTATATTTACAATAATGGTCTGGCTAATGAGATGTTTGGAAAACACCGTAAAATGGTATTGACATGCTCAAGCTGACTTACCTCAAACGGTTGAGTTAGAAACATACCAGGGGATTCCAATTCAATCCCATCAAGGTGGCATGTACCAATGCCATCTCACTAGTCCCAGTGATCAATTTCTGTTCACAATTGATCATAATGATAGGACTAAGAACCAAAGGGATCACATAAACAAGAATAGTGTCTGCAAATACTAGCTGATAGAAGCAAAAAGGGAGAGAATGATCCAACATGGGAAGTGAGATACACAGCAGACCCATAGAATGCCAGATGTCTTAAATAGCACTCTGGCCTCATAATCAGCCCTTAAGGCATGCGGATCCGGCTGAAATGCCCATGAGAGTATTTCAGGCATGGAAAGCCAAGACACTCTGGGGGAAAAAAAAAAAAAAAAAAACCTAAATGAAAGATCTCTGTGAGTGAGATCCCAGTTGAAAGAACTGGTCATCAAAGAAGGAGGTACCTTTCTCTGAAGGGAGGAGAGAACTTCCACTTTGACCATGGCCTTGTCTAAATATGATTTGAGTCGGTGAACTCAGGGGGCTTCCATAGCCTTGGCAGCTCATGACATTAGCCTAGGGTGATTACTGATGCCATAAACAAGAGTGTCAATTGTTAAGTCAACAACAGGAGTCACTGTGCACTTACTCCTCATGTAGGATCTTTGTCCTTAGTGTGCTGTACATTGTGATTTAATGCTATAACTAGTACTCAAACAGTATTTTTCACTTTATGTTTCTGTGTGGGAGCAAACTGTTGAAATCTTTACTTAATGTATGCTAAACTGATCTTCTGTATATAAAGAGAAACGAAAATGAATCTTGATGTGAATGGAAGGGGAGAGGGAGTGGGAAAGGGGAGTTTTGCTGGTGGGAGGGACGTTATGGGGGGGAAGCCATTGTAATGCATAAGCTGTACTTTGGAAATTTATATTCATTAAATAAAAGTTTAAAAAAATGGTATTAACTAACTCTGATAAAATGCAAACTGAATCAAACTATTATGGTCTCTTAACCCAAGGAAGTGAGTTGTCATGATAGAATATGAAGAGTTTTGAGCTACCTGAAAGGTTCATCTTTCAGAGGAAAGGAAAAGGAAGAATAAATTGTAGTACTGGGAATTTTCCTGAGTCACTGGCATTAGAATAAGATAGAATGGGGAAAAGAAGTGAAAGAGATAGAAATTCCAAAAACACCACATATTTTTATTTTATGGTTTTCCTATCAGTTTTGCCTAGAAACAACTGAAAAATATTTGAGAAAACCTTTCAGGAATGTGAAATACAGTATTCTAGAAACAGAATACAAGTATTATTTTTTGATAGGAAATCTTGAAGACCTGACCTAGAGAAATGGCAGTTGGTAGGAATAAAAGGATAAAAAGTAAATGACATTTCAGCAATTAACGCTTAACTGAGAGGGCCGGCGTTGTGGTGTAGTGAGTTAAGCTGCTGAGATGCCAGCATCCCATATGGGTGCTGATTGGTGTCCCGGCTGCTTCACTTCTGATCCAGCTCCCTGGTAATGTGCCTGTCAAAGCAGCGGAGAATGGCCCAAGTGCTTAGGTTCCTGCCATCCATGTGGGAGACCTAGAAGAAACTCCTGATACTTGGATTAGGCCTGGCCCATCCCAGATTATTGAGGCCATTTTAGGGAGTGAATCAGCAGACAGAAGATTCTTTCTGTGTCTCTCTCTTTTTCTGTAATGCTGTCTTTCAAATAATTAAATAAACCTTAAAAACAAAACAAAGAAAAAATTTGACTGAGGTCAGGAGTGTTTTGGAGAAAAAGGTTTATCTTGAGCAATGGATGGTTCTGTTATTCACAAGTGATACCATCTTATATTGATATATATTATATTCTTATTCTGTGAAAACCTAACTATTACAAATTTAGCAACTCAAAACAACATGCATTTTTATAATACAATTTCTCTGTTCAAGAATCTGGGTTAAGCTTAGCTGTGTCCTTTGCTCATGGTCAACAAAGGCTACAATCTAAGCTTTGACTGGGCTCTGCTCTTATCTGAGGGTTTAAATGGGGAAGATTCACTTCTATGCTCACTTCTTTGATTAGCAGATTGATTTTCTTGCAGTTATGAAACAAGTGTCTGGGCTTCCTGCAAGCTGTAGTTGGGGGGCACCCTAAGCATCTGTTGACTGTTTTTAGCTCCTAAAAGCTGTATATAGTTTTTATTTTCACTTTTTTTTTTTTTTTTTAACAGGCAGAGTACACAGTGAGAGAGAGAGAGACAGAGAGAAAGGTGTTCCTTTTCCTGTTGGTTCACACCCCAGTGGCCGCTTCGGACAGTGTGTTGCAGCCGGTGCACCGTGCTGATCCGAAGGCAGGAGCCAGGTGCTTCTCCTGGTCTCCCATTCGGGTGCAGGGCCCAAGCACTTGGGCCATCCTCCACTGCACTCCGGGGCCACAGCAGAGAGCTGGCCTGGAAGAGGAGCAACCAGGACAGGATCCGGCGCCCTGACCGGGTCTAGAACCTGATGTGCCGGTGCTGCAGGTGGGGGATTAGCCTATTGAGCTGTGGCGCCTGTACATAGTTTTTAAACACTACCAAAGTTCCTTACCATGTGGGCTTCCCTAATATGGCCACTTCCTTCATCAATGCAGCAAGGACTAAAGCAGACTAGAGCAAGTCTACTACAGGACTAAGTCATAAAATTATGGAATTTACACCCATGACCTTTGTCTTGTTCTATCTTTTAGAACCAAATCATGGACCTCACCAACAATCAAGGGAAGGAGTTTTACAAGGGCATTAACACCAGCTGATGAGGATTGGGGGGGGCCACATGTAGTCTGCATACTACACACACAGATATATCAAAATGGGTTAAGGGGAGAAAGAACAGCATATGATGCATTTTAGAATTGCATGACACAGTGTCTGGTGCTGTGGCGTAGTAGGAAAGGCCTCTGCCTGTGGCGCTGTCATCCCATAGGGATACCCATTCAGTTCATGTCCCAGCTGCTCCTCTTCTGGTCCAGCTCTCAGCTTATGGCCTGGGAAATCAGTGGAAGACTGCACAAGTGCTTGAGACCCAGAAGCTTCAGACTCTTGGCTTCCAATTGGGTCACCCCAGCAATTGCTGTTGTGGCCATGTGGGGAGTGAAACAGTGAAGAAGAATTTTCTGTTTCTTCTCTGTCAGTCTGTAACTCTACCTCTACAATTAATAAATAAAATATTTTAAAAAAGAATTGGATGACACAATTATGTAATAAACTACAAGTTAGAATATAAGATATGTCTTGGATGAGTACCTGTGTAGTACCATAATGGGAATTCACAGTAGAGTTTTCTTTTTATGCAGAATCCTTAGAGGTTTACACATATGCTGAGATATCTGCCAGCCTGTACTTAGTTGTGTTGACAAGAAGTTAATGTTATAATTAGTTCTCATTGTTTAAATGAGTTTGTTTTTAAATGAGGAACATACCTTTTAGGAATTTGAATGGCAGATACACCTGCAACCTCCCTTGGTCAATTTCCCTTAGTGAAACCGTATCACCTGAAGCAGTGCCACTTTTCCATTTAAAGGTGTGTGGCTACAGATAACTTCGACAGCATGAGGGGTTAGGTCTAGAAAAAGCCTGAGGCGAATATATTATGTTTAGGCACTGAAGAAAACACAGGTACATTTTTCAGTTTGTGCCCAAGAAAGCTAATTTATTCCAAACTTGTGAAGTTTTGTTTTGATAACTTCTGGGCTTGTTCTTGGCTCAGTGCATGTTTGAGAAGTTTTTCCTTCTCAGTGCTGCCTTTGTCATGGCAAATGCTGTTTAGGGAACTAATGAGCTGAGATCATAAAGTGACACCTTGAAGAATTTAATAGGATCATTTTGGTATAACCTGTCAAAGATAATGTCTTTCTATCTTACAGTGTTTAATCTGTAGCAATTCTATATATAAGATGTGATTTTTATCATATGTGTAATTACAGGAGTATTCATACAACTGTTTTGAGTGCTTATTTCAAATTTTCAGGAGCTTGTTTAAAATTAACTGAACTTGTTTAAAATTAGCTGAACTGCAATATCTGAAACCATTTACTTTTTTTCTCCCATGCTTTATGTAGCCAACACTTTCTCCTTTTTTCCATTCACTGAGTCCATACTGATAACTAACTTGTTAGTATTCAGTTTGTGATTCAGGGTGCCATCAATTTGTTATTATAGTGAATTTATGTGATCATTTAATAAGAGAAAAAGAAAATGAATTGGTATCATAAGTTTGAATCCTTACATATTTCCACTAAAGAAAGCCGAAATAAACCAAAATCAACATGATTGCTATTTGTGTACACGGTAGTTAACTTTGAGCAACCATTCATTTATTGAGTATCCCTATGCAAAGATTAGTATGCTGGATTGAGCAACAGGCACATTGTGCGGTAAGACAGATCTGGGAGAGAGAGAGGATTAATAGCCTTCGTATTACGTTCACTCAGCTGAGTAGTGAGGAGAACTGAACTGATGATCATGTCTCCTTCCCTCTCTTCTTTTTACCCCAGAAGACATATTAGAGGAGATCCTCTAGCATAAAAATCATGATAAGCTTCTGTACCTTAGAGTCTCTGCTCTTGACATTTTTAAAAATTAGCAAGGAATTTCACTTGACATGGCTATTTAATTGTATTTAGTTGAAAATTTATACAACCCTAAAAATTACCAAGAGATTAGTCTTAATTATAATGGAAATAAAATGCTACTCTTATCCTTAAGTCATTTGCTTAGACAGAAGCTATTAAAGAAATTACTATATTCAAGAATAACCTGAGAGCTTCCCTCTCTACCACAATATCATTCATGTTTCTTCTCTCTAAGAGTTGTGGTTGACCATAAATAGAAACAGTCATGGTGTCTACGTATAAATACATCATATTCCTAACTTGTGTAATTTACCCACCTTGCACAGATTGTGGATAATAAATCATCATTTAGTTAAATTTTATTTTTTTATTTTTTTAACAGTTAAATTTTATTTTAATCATTGTCCAGGTATATTTTTATCATCACTGATTTTCTTCCCCTGAATGTTATCAATACATTAAATGTCTTAATAGGTAGTGTATCTACTCATTCATTTTAATTTGAATATTTACCACAAGCATTACATAGAATTTGAAATGATGGATCTTTTAAAGTCATATTTGTCTTATATTTTTCTTATGAGCTACATGAATTACCCCATTTTAAAATTGGATCCTCAAGGTTCTATGGATATTTGAATATTCCTATCCCTAGAAGTGATTATTAAAATCTATTCCTATGTGATAGAAGTCAGGGAAACAAAAGGGCTTAAATTAATGTTCCAGCTAACTCAGTTTATCAAACAAACATGTTCAGTGAGTGAAAAATTGCATTTAGAGGCTTTGTAACTGTTTCTGAAGAGTAATAAAATATAGGATTAATCCTAGTTGTTGACTATTCATTGCAAATAAAAAGTATAGTCTGAGATTAAATGACAGGCATTTTCCTAGCTATTTAAAGATCTATGTAGTTGAAAACAATCCCAAGATTGTACCCTGTGAAATGGATCTTGCTGGGAGACCATTGAATATTGATACAAATTTTCCATCTGGTGCTTTAGTCAAATATTTGCACTGTTAGTGTTCTGACCAATTTTGTGCTATTAAAAGTTACCACAAATTAGTTTTCTATTTTAATGAGTTCTTTTAACACTATAGTAATTTTAAAATGTCATTTTAATCAATAATATGCACAGTACCAACGCCTTTGGGCATATAAAATGTCAGTTGTTTAATTTTGAAAAATGGATAATGCCCTTACAAAATCATCTGGTCAAGCATTTGCATTATATTACACTTAGCACAGAGACTTACAGTGTACTTGGTATGTCTTCATCAATTATATCATGAAGATATAAGGCTTAAGGATCTTCACATGTGATATCCAATTACAAGATCTTAATGCCTGATCAATTTCTACCCAACACACTGCAGCAAACTGGCAGAAACAAAGAAATTCAAGCTGCTATAAAACTGCTCAATTTATACTGCAAAGAACTTTTGGTTATTGGTTCTCTCTCTCTCTCTCCTTCTCTCTCTCTCTCTCTCTCTCTCTCTCTCTCACATACACACACACACACACAACACACACATGTTAACATAGATAACACTTGAGCTTGCAGTCACACAACATTCAGTTCTTGGATGTATTTTCCTACAGGTGATGGTAGAAGTGAAGAGTCACAATAGAATTTCAGGAATGATAAAATGTGTGTGTGTAAATTTATGTACATACACACACATGTGAATGCACACACACACACACCATATAAAAATAAAATAGCTAGATGAATTGTTATCAATTCTGGAGGTTGTATCTGGGGATATCTGATTTACAATGTAAACCAAGTAGAAAAAAAAATCACTTTAAGGAGTTCTAGAAAGCACCTCAAAAACAAGTGAGTCATTCTCCAAGATAACTAAAATCAAAATAATGATTAGAACCTGTGAAGATCAGTTATGCGACAAATGTGACATAATATGGTTTCCTCTATGTTATTACATTTATTTAGTTCTAGTTTATTTATACATTAATTTATATGTATATATAAAATATATTATGTATATAAGAGAGGATAATAGATTCCATGTAAAACCTCCAAATGGAAAAATCAAATATATCAGATTTTCACGAAAGTAACTCTGTAACTGAAATTATCTGAGAAGCAGAAAATTATTTAATGATAGCTAAATTTTCTCCAGGTAAGGACAACTATTTTTTATAATGTAATGGTGGTTAATAGACATCAGTTGAGCGATTACTATTTATCATGTACTACATATTGTTACATAAATTAATACTTGTTTATAGTATATTTTCTCATCTGATGATGATTACTTTGTAATTCATAGTGGATAAGCATATTTCCAGAATTACATTTCAGGTACATGGTAGACCTGAAATTCAAACTCAGGTCAATCTGATTCTAAGAGTCACTCTCTTAACCACTATGCCTACTATCTGTCTTTCAGCAGGTGCCACAGAACCTGATATTTAGCAACAGATATTCATGTCTTCTGGTTACTTCTAGCTACTCCCCTGTTTAAAAAAGAAAAATAAATCTAAAGTGAGTCACATATGTCATTAAAATATTTCTATGAACTGCTTCATGTGAGCTTTGTCTCATGAAAACTTGGAACCAGAGAGAAAAAGAAAGTATACTTGAAAGGAAGAGCCAAGTAAAAAATGAGGCAAGAATGAAAAAGATAAGCTTTATAAACCTGATATAAAATAAAAATATTTTAAATTTATTCTATCTATGAAAGGGGGATAAATGGGTTCCAAAATAAAAATGTTAAAAACTTATTTTGATTTAAAAAGAAGAAAATCAAAAGCTTGATAAATTCTTATATGTAGTTTAAGAGTAATAGTGTATAATAACAGATATTTTATTTGACTTCATGTGAGAAATGACTACAGAAAGGGCAACAAAAGGAGAAAAGTCCATCAGTTAATATTTTATGAGCATTTGCTATGTGTGTGGTATACAGAATCACTATACAATCTCTACAAAAAGCATGGGAGAGTTAGAATTTCTTTTCACACAATAGATGCTGAACAGGTGAATGACATGGTTTCATGATAAGATTCAATTGCAGTCCACACCATGTTCTTTCATTATGGTTGTATAAAACATTATGAGTAGGAATATTTCATTCCAAAAACAATTATTCAACACTACCTATATAATAGACCATTAGAAACAAAGAACAATAACATATAGTTTGTGATTAATAGTTCAATATTGTATAAACAAAAATACTATGTGGTAAGGTAAATGTAATAATAAAGGCATACATCAACTTTCTAGGGGCCATTGAGAAGGCAATGAGCAACATTCTTATAGATTAGGGTAAGAAAGCATAGAAAATAGACAAGTATCATAGTTGTAACACATTATGAAAAATATTTGTGATCTTTTCATTAAAGAATAAGGTAAAGATATTTTTAATAGAAGTAACAGTGCAAAAACAGGAATGTAGAAGATGTGCCCATATACAGTTCTCAGTGCTGGCACATAACTTATCTAGAAAATTGATTGGCTCACTCATTTTGCTTAGTGCTTATTACTGATAATCTGGATAAGGGCTATGTGAGTTGTGAAACCATTTTCAACTCAGATTCAATGCTAGCAATAAAGTGGGATGGTAGCACATTGATTTAAAATGAACTTCAGATACTGGCAAATATTTAGGAACATTAGGAAATATACATTTCAATGCCAAAGTGCTGTAAATAAATAATCTTCAGCTATGGATATGTGCTCTATTGTTTTCTCAGATGGGAATACTCAAACTCATTAAACTATTCTCCAGTTTTTATCAGTCTGTCACCTAATTGAATTATAATGTCTGAGAATATGTGTTTTGCTATCATTAATTAAATACATGTTACTACAACAAAATTATTTTAAACATTTGGAAATGCATTTTGAGTGATCAAAATTTCCCTAACATTTTATTGATTTCAAATAATATGCTGAAAACACAAAACATAGACTTGATGCTAGAGAATTATGTCTATAATAGTGAAATTGTCTTATAAAACATCTAGCAAAATGAATAATGATGTTTAGAAAAGTTTCAGAAATCTAGATTAAAATCTCCTCATGACCCCTAAGCAATAGTCCATGTTAATAAAAGCTATGAAAAACCCTAAAAAATGACCTATAAAAATGAATCCATACTTTGGTTATTAGTCTTTCTTTAATAGATTATTTTTCAAGAAGTGAAACCTTTGACAAGGCCACAGATGTCAGTCACAGCCCAGTGAATATGTACAGATTCAGGAAAGGCTATTGTACTTGAGTTCTTGAACCCCTTTTCACCCAACTTATGTCATTTTCAAGACTACAATCATGTCCCACTGTTAAAGTAACTGAGCAGTGGGCCAGCACTGTGGCTCACTTGGCTAATCCTCTGCCTGTGGTGCCGGCATCCTGGGTTCTAGCCCCGATTGGGGCACTGGATTCTGTCCCGGTTGCCCCTCTTCCAGTCCAGCTCTCTGCTGTGGCCAGGGAAGGCAGTGGAGGATGGCCCAGGTGCTTGGGCCCTGCACCTGCATGGGAGACCAGGAGGAAGCACCTGGCTCCTGGCTTTGGATCGGCACAGCGTGCCGGCTGTAGTGGCCATTTGGGGGGTGAACCAATGGAAAAAGAAGACCTTTCTCTCTGTCTTTCTCTTTCTCATTGACTCTGCCTGTCAAAATAAATAAATAAAGTAACTGAGCAGTATCATCAAGAGAGACTGGCATGAGGATGCACACTCTATTCTTACCAAGGATTGGCCTTCTTTCCTGGCAGGAGGTGGGCTCAGGATCAACCATTCCAGAAAAGGGCTGAATACAAACCTAACCACTGTTCTCAAGCATTGGCAATGAAATCATCCGAAAGAGAAATAAAACAAAGAAAATTTGCTGTAGGATTCACACACACACACACACACACACACAACACACATCTATATCCACAGGAAATGAGATTAGTATGGCAAAGGGATACTTGTACTTCGATGTTCATTGCAGGATTATTTACACAACGATGGAGTTAACCTAAGTGTCACTCAACAAATTAATGGATGAAGAAAATATGGCAAATATACACAATGAAATAATATTCAACCTGTAGGAAGAAGGAAATCCTGTCATTTCTAGCAACATAGATGAAACTGGAGGACATTTTGTTAAATGGAATGTTATATACAGAAAAATAAACATTGTATGATCTCACTTATGAAAATTAATAAACATTGAATTCATATAAAGAATAAAATGGTGGTTTCCAGGGGTGAGGTAAGGTGGAAGAGGGATTGGGGAGATATTGGTCAAAGGATACAAATATCAGCTAATAGCAGGAATAAATTGGATCGACAGGTCTAATGTACAACATAATGAATATAGTTAAAAACAATATCCTGTATTCTTTTTTTTAACTTTTATTTAATGAATATAAATTTCCAAAGTACAGCTTATGCATTACAATGGCTTCCCCCCCATAACGTCCCTCCCACCCGCAACCCTCCCTTTTCCCACTCCCTCTCCCCTTCCATTCACATCAAGATTCATTTTCGATTCTCTTTATATACAGAAGATCAGTTTAGCATACATTAAGTAAAGATTTCAACAGTTTGCTCCCACACAGAAACATAAAGTGAAAAATACTGTTTGAGTACTAGTTGTAGCATTAAATCTCAATGTACAGCACACTAAGGACAAAGATCCTACATGAGGAGTAAGTGCACAGTGACTCCTGTTGTTGACTTAACAAATTGACACTCTTGTTTATGGCATCAGTAATCACCCTAGGCTCTTGTCATGAGCTGCCAAGGCTATGGAAGCCCCCTGAGTTCACCGACTCAAATCATATTTAGACAAGGCCATGGTCAAAGTGGAAGTTCTCTCCTCCCTTCAGAGAAAGGTACCTCCTTTGATGACCCATTCTTTCCATTGGGATCTCACTCGCGGAGATCTTTCATTTAGGTTTTTTTTTTTTTTTTTCCCCAGAGTGTCTTGGCTTTCCATGCCCGAAATACTCTAATATTTGCAAACTATGCAACTGATAAAGGGTTAATAACCAGAATCTACAAAGAGATCAAGAAACTCCACAACATCAAAGCAAACAACCCACTTAAGAGATGGGCCAAGGACCTCAATAGACATTTTTCAAAAGAGGAAATCCAAATGGCCAACAGGCACATGAAAAAATGTTCAATATCACTAGCGATCAGGGAAATGCAAATCAAAACCACAATGAGGTTTCACCTCACCCCGGTTAGAATGGCTCACATTCAGAAATCTACCAACAATAGATGCTGGAGAGGATGTGGGGAAAAAGGGACACTAACCCACTGTTGGTGGGTATGCAAACTGGTTAAGCCACTATGGAAGTCAGTCCAGAGATTCCTCAGAAACCTGAATATAACCCTACCATTCAACCCAGCCATCCCACTCCTTGGAATTTACCCAAAGGAAATTAAATTGGCAAACAAAAAAGCAGTCTGCACCTTAATGTTTATTGCAGCTCAATTCACAATAGCTAAGACCTGGAACCAACCCAAATGCCCATCAACAGTAGACTGGATAAAGAAATTATGGGACATGTACTCTATCGAATACTATACAGCAGTCAAAAACAACGAAACCTGGTCATTTGCAACAAGATGGAGGAATTTGGAAAACATCATGCTGAGTGAATTAAGCCAGTCCCAAAGGGACAAATATCATATGTTCTCCCTGAATGATGACAACTAACTGAGCACCAAAGGGGAAACTTGTTGAAGTGAAAGGGACACTATGAGAAACAGTGACTTGATCAGCTCTTGTCCTGACGGTTGATGTACAATGTAATACTTTATCCATTTTAGTATTTTTTTTTTGTTCTAGTACCATTGGTTGAACTCTGTAATTAACACAAATTATTCTTAGGTGTTTAAATTTTAGCTGAAAAGTGATCCCTGTTAGGAATTTGGAAAACATTATGCTGAGTGAAATAAGCCAATCCCAAAGGGACAAATACCACTTGTTCTCCTTGATAGGTGACAACTAACTGAGCACCAAAAAGGAAACCTGTTAAAGTGAAATGAACACTATGAGAAACGGTGACTTGATCAGCCCTCACCCTGACTGTTGATGAGCAACTTAATATGTTATCCCTCTTAGTATTTCTTTTTGTTTGTTCTACTTAATACTTTTCGTTGAATACTGTAATCAATACACAATTCTTATTAAGTGCTGAAACTTAACTGAAAAGTGATCACTGTTAAATATAAGAGTGGGAATAAGAGAGGGAAGAGATGTGCAATTCGGGACATGCTCAAGCTGACTTACCTCAAATGGTAGAGTTAGAAACATATCAGGGGATTCCAATTCAATCCCATCAAGGTGGCATGTACCAGTGCCATCTCACTAGTCCCAGTGATCAATTTCTGTTCACAATTGATCATAATGATAGGACTAAGAACCAAAGGGATCACATAAACAAGAATAGTGTCTGCAAATACTAGCTGATAGAAGCAAAAAGGGAGAGAATGATCCAACATGGGAAGTGAGATACACAGTATTTCAGGCATGAGAATATCCTGTATTCTTAAAAATTATTAAGAGACTAGAGTTTAGGTATTCTCACCACGAACATATGTTAAGTAGGTAAAGTAATGCATATGCTAAAAAACTCAAAGTAGTTATTCCACAGTATATACTTATTTTGAAACAATGTGTTGTATATGATATATATTATTTTACATATATTTATTACATTGATGAGTTTTTTTAAGGTTTATCCATTTATTTGAAAAGTAGAGTTATAGAGAGGCAGAGACAGAGAGAGAGAGAGATCTCTTCTATCCACTGGTTTATTCTCTAAATGGCCACATTGGCTGGAGCTGGACAGATCCAAAGCCAGGAGTCTGCAGCTTCCGCTGGATCTCCTATAGGGGTGCAGGAGTCCAAGGACTTAGTCCATATTCCCTGCTTTCCCAGGCACATTAGGAGGGAGCTGGATCAGAAGCAGAGCAGCCAGTACTGAAACAGAGCCCATTTAGGATGCCCCCAGATGAGTTTTTAAAATGTTGAAAAAGGAACAAATGAATATTCCTAAGAAAGCCAAAAAGCAACTCAAAAAGGCTTCATTTGTACATTTTGTTTTCATACTTTTATCTCAAAGTCTACATTGACAAAGAAGTTTAAAGCATCATGAACCATTTTTATTTATTATTAGTTTGTGAGTGTGATCCATTTGTCCACACATATCACACATATGTTTTGTACCAGCACCAGGCCTTTTTGATTATGTATGGTATGTCTTGAAATCTGGCATTATGTTGACTCCAGCTTTGTTTTTCTTTCTTTTTTTTTTTATGTAAGATTGCTTTAGCTATTTGATGTCTTTTGTATTTCCATGTGAATTTTAGAATCATTTTTTTCTAGATCTGAGAATAATGTCATTGGTGTTTTGATTGGGATCACATTAAATATGTTAACTGCTTTCAGTGATATGGACATTTTGATTATATTGATTCTTCCAATCCATGAACATGGAAAATTTCTCCATTTTTTAATGTCTTCTTGTGTTTTTTCTTTAATGGTTTGTAGTTTTCATTGTAGGGATCTTTGACTTCCTTGGTTAAATTTATTCAAAGGTATTTAATTCTTTTTGTAGCTATTGTGAATGGGATTGATCTTAAAAGTTTTTTTTTCTGCCATAGCATTGTCTTTGTATACAAAGGCTTTTGCCTTTTTTGTGTTGATTTTATACTCCCAGTTTTACCAAGCTTTTTTATGAATTCCAATAGTCTCTCAGTAGAATCTTTTAGATCCTCTCTATATAGAATCATGTCATCTGCAAATAGGGATAGTTTGACTTCCTTCTCTCTAATTTGTATCCCTTTGATTTTTTTTTTCTTGCCTAATGGTTCTGACCACAACTTCCAGGACTATATTTATAAAAATGATGAGAGTGGGAATCCTTTTATAGTTCCAGATCTTAGGCAGAATTCTTCCAGCTCTTTTCCAATTCAATAGTATGCTGGCCATGGATTGCTCATAAACTGGCTTGATTGTGTTAAGGAATGTTCTTTCTATACCCAATTTGTTTAAGGTTTTTGTCATGAAAGGATGTTGTATTTTATCAACTGCTTTCTCTACATCTATTTAGATAACCATATAGTTTTTTTCTTTAGTTTGTTAATGTGATGAATCACATTTCTTGCTTTGTGAATGCTGAACCATCCCTGCATACCACATATAAACTAAAATGGTTGATCTATATTATTTTATCTTAAAAATGTATTCTTTATACTAAGATCCATGTGTTTATCAACTGGTTCACTAAATAAATATTTACTAAATTTTACCCAAGCAAAACACTCTTTTTTTTTTTTTTTTTTTTTTACAGGCAGAGTGGACAGTGAGAGAGAGAGACAAAGAGAAAGGTCTTCCTTTGCCATTGGTTCACCCTCCAATGGCTGCCACGGCCGGCGTGCTGCGGCCGGCGCACCGCGCTGATCCAATAGCAGGAGCCAGGTACTTATCCTGGTCTCCCATGGGGTGCAGGGCCCAAACACTTGGGCCATCCTCCACTGCACTCCCTGGCCATAGCAGAGAGCTGGCCTGGAACAGGGGCAACTGGGACAGAATCTGGCGCCCCGACCGGGACTAGAACCCCGGGTGCCGGTGCCGCAGATGGAGGATTAGCCTAGTGAGCCGCGGTGCCAGCCAACTTTGTATCTTTAAGAGTGTTTTGCGGCCAGCACCGCGGCTCACTAGGCTAATCCTCCATCTGCGGCACCAGCACCCGGGGTTCTAGTCCCGGTCGGGGCGCCGGATTCTGTCCCAGTTGCCCCTCTTCCAGTCTAGCTCTCTGCTATGGCCAGGGAGTGCAGTGGAGGATGGCCCTGCACCCACATGGGAAACCAGGAGGAAGCACCTGGCTCCTGGCTTCGGATCTGTGCATGCGCTGGCTGCAGCTGCTGGCCACAGCGGCCTTTGGAGGGTGAACCAACCGAAAAGGAAGACCTTTGTCTCTGTCTCTCTTACTGTCCACTCTGCCTGTCAAAAAAAAAAAAAAAAAAAAGATACAAAGTTTGTGGGGATAATAGCACAAAGTTCCTGCACACCTCTTGAATTTGCATGTTTATGTGGAAGGTAAAATATAATCAAATAACTAATCAAATAGAATTTCACTGAATAATAGTTTACAACTTGGTATGTGATATACAAGGCTCTGTTTGAGGGCTTACTTATTTAGTCATTTACTTTTCACAACCTTCCCTTTAGATAGATAATGTGGTATCTCACTCTTTAAAATAAGGATGTGGGCACACAGAAAAGATCATCAGCTTCCTAAATATCAGCCAATCTATAAAGTATAAACCTTATGCTGGAATCTGTAGCATTATTCTGAGAAATTATATATACTTTTCGATAATTCTGACTGAGATATAGAGAATGGATTGGAAGGACAAAAACACAAGCAGAAAAACTATTTAGGAGATCAAGTTAAAGGTTACTGTTTGGAAGATGGCAATGAAGACAGTAATGTGTTGATGCGTATGAGATGCCTCTGGAGACATGAAAGATGAGGAACCCAAGACAACCCAGGATGTTAACGTCAGGGCTTGGATTTCTGGTTTATGATTTAACCACCTGAAACTTCCACCATTAGAATTACTATCCTGAACTATGATATTTTCTCTCAAAGTCTCTTGTTAAAATTGAAAGTCATTGTAAAAATTAAAAGAAAAATAAGACAAGGGGATGTGAATATGGGTGGATAGGGTGGGAAATATTGTTCTCTTAAAATTGTGTATATGAAATACATGAAATGTGTTCCCTTTTTATAAATAAAAAAATTTAAAAACGTGCCTAGTTGAATGGAATTACAATGGATTTAAATATGTATTATTACAGGCAGTTCTAAATGTAACATAAGTGACTAGGGCTGAATGGCTATGGGACAGCCTTGGATGGTGCAGTTGACAAAACTCAGTATCTGAAGCCAAGCATCTGGATTCAAATCCCAGCTCTGTAATTCTACATAATTCCTCAGTGCCTCCATTTAGGAAGTGTTCTGTGTCCTTCCATTTTTTTCTGTTAGGGTAAAAATAATATATTTGGAATGGTGTGAGAATTATGTGAGTAAATGTATGTAGAACAGTGCCTGCTCTGGCCTCAGAATCAGCCCTTAAGGCATGCAGATCTGGCTAAAAAGCCCATGAGAGTATTTCAGGCATGGAAAGCCAAGACACTCTGGCAAAAAAAAAAAAAAACCAAAAAAAAAAAAAAAACAAAACAACCCTAAATGAAAGATCTCTGTGAGTGAGATCCCAGCAGAAAGAACAGGCCATCAAAGAAGGAGGTACCTTTCTCTGAGGGGAGGAGAGAACTTCCACTTTGACTATGACCTTGTCTAAATAAGATCAGAGCTGGCAAACTCAAGAGGCTTCCATAGCCTTGGCAACTCATGACAAGAGTCTCAGGTGATTACTGACGCCATAAATAAGAGTGTCAATTGTTAAATCAACAACAGGAGTCACTGTGTACTTACTCCTCATGTAGGATCTCTGTCCTTAATGTGTTGTACAATGTGAATTAACGGTATAACTAGTACTCAAACAGTACTTTATACTTTGTGTTTCTGTGTGGGTGCGAACTGTTGAAATCTTTACTTAGTATATACTAAATTGATCTTCTGTATATAAAGATAATTGAAAATGAATCTTGATGTGAATGGGATTGGAGAGGGAGTGGGAGATGGGAGGGCTCTGGGTGGGAGGGAGGTTATGGGGGTAAAAAGCAACTGTAATCTAAAAGTTGTACTTTGGAAATTTATGTTTATTAAATAAAAGTTAAAAAAAGAACAGTGCTTGGAATGTGGAAAGCATTCATTGAATATTCATTATGATTATTATTTTAATGTATACAAGAAACAAAAATTGTTAAATATGTATATGTGTAATTTAAAGAGGCAGATCTTTTAAGGATATGTTTTAAGATGAAACAAAGGATGAGGTACACTTCAAAAATTAGTACTTGTAGTAGAATCTCAACTTTTTAAAAGTTTAAACACAATGAAAAGTTTTAACTTGATTGACTTAATGAGAGATGACAATGTATTTCTATCACTCTTGGGTGTTGAAAGATAAAGGAAATAAAAATGCTGATATCCCACCATGTACATCTCTAAGAAAGTCAAGAACAAAAGGAAATGTATGCCGCCAAAGCAATCCAAAGTGAAGTCTTCATCACTCTGTTGGGAGCCACTACACAAAGCAGTTTAAAACCAGTCAACTTAAAATAGAGGAAAAAAATTGCCTTCTTTTATTCCTGCTTTTCCCTGTTGAAGAACAGGCTATGTGCCTTTCATGTTAAAATGGGATTTAGTGTATTTAAAGTACAAAACTCTCTTTCGGTATGGTTTACTTATATGTGTTTTAAGTGGAATCTATTGAGAGGTTTAATCTAGTAGAACTGTCAGGCTTTTTTTTTAACATGGAAAAATATTTTCTTTTAATATTCAAAGTTATAGAGATTGTCACAGTCAGAATTACTCAGTGAATATAATTTCTTATGTTCCTATCTTCTCTCTGTTGCTTCAGTAAACAAGAGATCTAATTTGCCACATGGAAATTATAAATTATATGATTTAGTTCTTAGGATTAGCCTATTTTGTGTTGTTAGACTAAGATTGAATGAATGATATATTCCTTTTTTTCTATCCTAGAGGAAAAATGATGTTAATCAGTATGTTTCTAAGGAATGTTATTTCTGTGGTGTCAATTTGTTAGAAATACAGTATTAATTTAAGCAGTTAGTTTTTATCCAAAACACCTTTTTAAAAATATTGTCTTTTATATATATTTTTTTTATTTTTTTGACAGGCAGAGTGGACAGTGAGAGAGAGAGACAGAGAGAAAGGTCTTCCTTTGCCGTTGGTTCACCCTCCAATGGCCGCGCTGATCCGATGGCAGGAGCCAGGAGCCAGGTGCTTTTCCTGGTCTCCCATGGGGTGCAGGGCCCAAGCACCTGGGCCATCCTCCACTGCACTCCCTGGCCACAGCAGAGGGCTGGCCTGGAAGAGGGGCAACCGGGACAGAATCCGGCGCCCCGACCGGGACTAGAACCCAGTGTGCCGGCGCCGCTAGTTGGAGGATTAGCCTAGTGAGCCGCGGTGCCGGCCTGTCTTTTATATTTTTAAAAATTTGCATGTATGTCTAAATTTTAATATCAACTAGGAAAGCAGACTATGTTTTATTTTAATAATTATTCTTTCAAGAACATACCAAATAAAATAAAAAGAAAGTTTTTCTCCTCAAAACTTCACTTTATTTGAGAACTATGGCACATTGATAATAAAACAGTTAAACCATCCAGTTCTAGTGAGTCAATTTAACATTTGTTCTTGTTATTCCCATGACCGGTGCCATCCACTCTTGACACTTTGGAGGTAGTATTGAATATTGGAAAGATTAGTCTTAAAAAATCACTGCATAAGTTTCTATTCTTTTGTATTTGTAAAGTGGAATAATAATACCTATCTCACATGACTTATTTTAAGATGAATGAATAAAACTATGTTTTTAATGCACTATGTATCATGTTAGACATGTTTTTTCTCTTCCTTCTGTGACTAAAAAGGAATATATGATGAGTAACATATAAAATATATGTATTTATATAAAATAAAGAAGATGCGGTTTTCATAAAACAGTTTGGAATATTTGATGCATTCTCTCCAGTGTTAGGATCAGACATTTTTCTCAGCTAAAACTTAGCTCTTTGAAATGTTGATAAGCTCCAAGTGAGAGGCTGCAAGCACTTAGGCAAGTGTTCCTTAGGTCATTAGCCTTACATTCCAGAAATCTCTTGTTAACAACTTTTCACCTTAATAGGATCTTTGCTAATACCGTAGACTGTGATCTATAAGGGTTAATAATGGCCAATCATTTCAGTATCAGAGGGAATCACTTCTCTTTTGGGGGGGAGATGCCATATACTACATGCTTTATCTGAAATTTCTTGTCACTTTTCTTCTATCTTGAAATAAAGAAATGGAATTACTACAAAAGTTTGTTGAAAAAGAGAAGAATGCCAAAATATCTACTCTTTTTTTAAAAGAGATACACTAGACAGAGATACACCAAAGGGATTTCTGCTCAGACAATTGTGCACCTTCAGTTCTCCCTCAGAAGCACTTTGCAAGCCTCTATACCTTTGGAGATTGTATTAACATTTCCCCATCTTAGTTTTCCACTAATTTATCTGGTGCCAGCTTCTTTTCCCATTTAGCAAAACAGTCTTCTTTTTACCCCTTTTATCTGATTGATTCTTGTACATTCATATAACTTATTTAGTCATCATAATTTATTTTTCATATTTCTCAAACAATATTAGGTCTTTACTAAAATGAGGCAAAAAGTAGATAAGCTGTCCATGGTGCTGATTCTTTGATATTGGTGCCTGAATTTAACAATACTTGTGTGAGGTTTTGAATGCTGGGGATATAGCAGAGGAATTCAATAGTTCTCATGCTCACTAAATAGTACATTGTGTGGTGAAGATACAGAAGTGAATATATGCAGCAGCAAAGTACCCATGTTTATTGCCTAGTGTTTGGAATGTAGATGGGAGACAATGAATTTTTAATAAAAAGTTTCTTCCACAGATAATTGAAACCCATTGTCAAATTTTGTATAATTTTGCTGTACATATAGCAAATACATACAATATTTTATTTTAACAATTATTTTTATCTCCCATAATTATCCTCAGAAGATTCATAAAATATCAGCCTATCAACTAGATGCCTTAACATTTCAATTTACTATTTTCTGCATTTTATGAACCTTTTCCAAGTAATGGGATACTAAGTAACAATACTTACTAAAATCTAAAGTAACCAGTTAAAAAAAAACCAACAAAACAAAACACTCTTTTTCTTAAAACTCAATGTAGTGACTAGATAATTATTTATGTGGTCATGCATATACGAGAGAGCATTTGATTGCAAATACTTTCGTTTTTATATTACCATGGCCTTTTTCCGTAAAATAATATGCAGTTGAGAGGTTTAATTTTTTTTGCAGTGCTTCGTAATCTGGAATCTGTTGTAGTGCCTTGGAAGTCTCAGAAAGACATAATTTCCACTGCTATATTTTGCATTTAACAAAACCATGATAACTCCAATATAGTGGGTGGCACTTTTTAATTGGCATTGTAAAGTGTAATAAAAATTTCATAGCTAATAGCTGTCATTTTATGAAGACCTATATTGCCATGAATATTTTTCATTTTCCTTTATTTATAGGAATAGAAGAGAGCTACAAGAAAGCTGCATCATGAGCCATGTCCACTTCTGAACTGTCCAGTGGATTTTTAATCATATGAGGTAAATACTAAATTCATTTTAATTATGTTTTAAGGATGAAATGAAATTTCAATTTGTTTCATAAAATCTATTTCCCATATCTACAAATGCAGCTAATTTTCATTTTTTAATCATAAAATTAAAAAGTTGCTGTGGTTTTTGAGACCTAATGAGGTATTGGCATGTTGACATTCTACTGTTGGACTTATAAATGTTTATCTATAAGCCATCATATATGTGACATGTTCCAGATAGTCTGTATATTATTGTGTTTGCTTAAAATCATTTTGTTCTTCAAAATGCAGTTTTAGCATGTACAAAAGTTAGACATAAAGTATTTCTTTATTATCACTTAGGACATGGGTAGTGATTTAGAAAGCAGTTAACTACAAATTTAAAGAGGAAGCTGAGTTATTTCTAGGCTTTTTTCTTCCATTAGTTCTAGCGGCCTTTTGGTAGTTTGCATATGTATAATTAAGGAGAATATATATTTTCAATTGTTGGAGACTGTATCAACACATTCTTCTTTTTTGTTCACCCATAAAATTGCATAGAAGGGAATAAGGAACGCAGAGACACTCAGAATGATACAAAATAGCTGGGAACTACTAAGAAATACCTCCTTTGTGTGGTCTACATCACACATGTTCTCATAAAGACCAAGAAATAAAGCATTCACATAAAATTTTCTTCTGAAAAGAATAGATTTTTAAATAGCGTATAAGCCTGTGTTGCAGCCTTACAGAAACAGGACTAGCAAAAAAGAGATTATTGTCTGTAAATAATTGCTCCAGGTGCAAATGATGACTATGCACACATCAGTCTTAAATGGTGACTTGGGTATAGAGGAAACCCACACCCCATGCAGAGAATTGCAAATTTAGATGAGGAAATAAACATATTTTCAGTAGTAATAAGGGGGGGATTAAACTGGAACAAAATGTTCTGAGTTGGTTATATTCAAAGAAGGAAAGTGTTATTGGTAAAATTTAAATTATAATCTGCACCATGAGGAAGATGATTCACATTTTACAAAGGTCTCTATTATGTTAACTTGGATAGGATAATGGATAATGGTGAAAGAATTGACAGTCCTGTGAGAAAAATTTGGGAAACTGCTAATTTGCACAGCACAAAACCTTCTATCAGCTACAGGGCTCTTCCAATCAAAAGGAACATTTAATGGCACTTAAAATACAATAAATTTGAAATGATTTGAAGACACTGTGAAATGTAATTGCTTTTTTGCATATTTTTCTTAGAATGCTTCTTCATAGTTCCTTTAGTCAGTATAAATAATCCTGATAAATTAACCTCTTTTTCCTGCTTGAATTTATATGAAGTTCTACAATCTATCATAGATTGTGAACCTAAAGAATACTGGCTATTTTCAGATGTCTTTTGATTGCAAAATGGTTAGGAAGGTTTTTTGTTTTTTGTTTTTTTTTTTTTTTTGTTTTTTTTTTTTTTTTTTTTTTGTCAGGTGAAAGTGAATAATACAGTATTAACATGAAATTTATAGTTTGCTTTGAAAACTAGTATTTCATTTGATGGTGATTTCTTTAAAAAAACATCAAATCCATGTATAAATGTTTCTGTACTGGGGATGTTCATTTTAACACAATTTTAAAGTGTAAGATAAGCAGAATGAAAGGATAAATCCTATTACCTGCATATTCTTGCTGTGACAGGTCAGCTTATTTTCATTCCTATTTTCAGCCCATATTCCCTGTATTACTGGCTTTCTTTTTTCTTTGTCTACATGTCACCAGAGAAAAGCTGCGGGGTTCTTGTCTTCACATAAGAAAGAATTCAGGCATGAGACAGAGAGCAAAGTAATAAGGTTTTACTGGGGACAGGGCATCTGTCGGAATGGAAGGGATAGAGAGTGCCCAGTCACTTGGACTGGGGGAAAGCAAGGTTACATGGTTGAATGGAGCGAATACACCTGGGCAGGCCAGGCGTGCAGCTCAGCAGAGAGAAGAGAGCTGAGCACACAGGTTTTTCCTTCCCATTCTTCTCCTGTAGGGCAAAGGGTCTGTAGAGAGTAAATTAGCAAATTCCACTCCCAGGTTTGGGGAGCCTTGGTGCTGGGCAGAGGCAGAGGAGCTTCCCAGTAGTGTGTCTGTGAAGGCTTACTTGCCCCCTGTTATCAGGTAACCCATTTGGTCCTGAGGAGAGAGAATTCTCCTGGGAGCTTTCCTTGGGGGGGAGGAGGGGTGTGTAGGGCTGGGACCACCTGGAAGGTTATCAGGATCTTGGAAGGACTTTGAAGTGCAAAATGCTGGATTTCTGGGGCTTTGGCAGATGTGCCAGTTTCTTCAGACCCCTCTCTCAGGAATAGGCTAATTTCTAACTTCCTGCCAAACATACGTAGTTAAGTTTTTATCTAAAATAATGAAATATTTTTAACTTTGCCCTCACCCACAACAGAGTTAGTTATTTATCTATTCTTTTATCATTAGTCATTCATAAAAAAGTCTGTTTTCTCAAAATGTTTAGTAGGGTTTTAAATATGATTTTATTTTAAATCCATTCAAAATACTTTTTAAAGATCAATATTATTAGTTAAGAACTGGAAAAGTTGTGAATATAGAAACAGTGTTTTATGATTCAACTTCAGAAAATAAGTGCTATGACTATGAAGACCAATGTGCAGTTAGAATATGTATGACACTAACATAGCTGTAAACAGAGAAGAGGTGATAAAATAGATCTGCTGTCTGATGAGTAGAAGATTATTCATAAAACTGTGATCTCAGTCCATAAGTTGAATTAGTACAATAATGAATAATAGGAAATTGAGCACAGCAGACATAATAATGAAGGCATTTGAAGATTTGAAAGGATTAGGTGACCCTTGTTTGGAGAAAAGATTCACAAATGTTAGAGATGATGAGAATTCTCTATAAATGTTGTAATTGATATCTGGTGGATGGGAGGCTGGAGTTTATCACTGAGTCTTTGAGGAAAGCCTAAGGACATTTGTATATAACGTGATACAATGTGGGGAAAGAGTTTAAAGTAGTATTATGTGGGCTTAGATTAAAAAAGCAAACAAATAAAAAATTATGATTTTTTTCCTAAATAAATGGGCTACTGAATAAAGAGCTGAGGGTCCTGACTCTGGAGATCTCATTTTGTGCCATTGGTTAGCCAACTACTTCTCATAGGGGATTTATTTGTCAACAAATGAATGGAGACGTCACAGTTCATATCCCTCTCATTATTCTGTCATTCCTTGGACTTTTGGTAAGAGAAACAATCTTTACATGCATCCTTGAAATACTTTATTTAATGCTAAGTGATACATTCAATGCTCCATGTTTTATTTTTTTTAATGAATCAGTATAATTTTCTTTTTTTAAAGACTTTTTAAAAAATTTATTTGAAAGACAGAGTTGGGGGAGGGAGGTGGGAAGAGAGACCATTCCATCCACTGTTTCAGTCCCCAAATGGCCACAGCAGCCCAGGCTTGGCCAGGCCAAAGCCAGGAGCAAGGAACTTCCTCTGGGTCTTGTTACATGTGTGCAGGGACCCAAGTAGTTGGCCCGTCCCCTGCTCTTTCCCAGGCACATTAGTGGGGAGGCGGATCAGAAGAGGAGCAGCTGGGTCTTGAACTGGTGCCCATATGAAATGTGGGAGCACAGGTGGAGGCTTAACCTATTGTGCCACAGTGCCAGCCCTTTCATATTTTATTAATTGAAGGTGTCTTTTTATAAAGAGATTTCTTTTAAAAAATCTTATTTATTTACTTGAAAGGCAGAGTTACAGAAAGGGAAGAGGGGAAGGAGAGATAGACATAAATATCTTCTGTCCACCGGTTTACAATATCCAGTGCTGAGGCAGGCTGAAGCTAGGAACCAGGAACTTCACCCACATCTCCCATGTGGGTGCAGGAATCTGAACACTTGGGCCATCCTCTACTGCTTTCCAGACACAATGCCAGGGAGCTGGATCGGAACTGGGGCATCTAGGACATAAACTGGTGCCCCCATGGTATGCCAGGGCAGCGGCTTAACTTACTATGCCACAAAGACAGCCTTCAAAGATATTGTTTATAAAAAGACTTTTTACTTACATATTTGCTTACTTTATTACTTAAATCCTTATTTATTCATTTTTCTTTCCTTTCCTTTAACTTTGGGATAACATAATTTCAATTTACCTTTAAAATCACAGGCTTTACTTTACCACTAACCATAATGCTCAAAA
Source organism: Oryctolagus cuniculus (assembly GCF_964237555.1). Classification (NCBI taxonomy): domain Eukaryota; kingdom Metazoa; phylum Chordata; class Mammalia; order Lagomorpha; family Leporidae; genus Oryctolagus; species Oryctolagus cuniculus. The sequence goes on along the minus strand of NC_091432.1, from coordinate 192,100,310 downwards.
CGTAAAAGGTAGAAAGACCACTGTCCATGGCAAAAAGGCTAAAACCAATAATCAAATGATAGGATATCAGTTGAATTCTTATATATATATATATATATATATATATATATATATATTGTATTCTGTATTAACTTCCACATATCAGTGAAAACATGCTGTTTGTTTTTTTGGCACTGACTGACTTCACTAAGCATAATGTTTTCCAATTGCCTCCACTTTGTTGCAAAGGCAGGATTTCATTCCTTTCTATGGCGGGGTAGTATTCCATTGTGTATATATACCACTTTTTCTTTATGCAGTCATCAGCTGATGGACATTTGGGTTTATTCCATATTTTAGCTATTGTGGATTGAGCTGCAGTAAACATGGGGGTAGAGATAACTCTTTCCTATGCTGATTTAAATTCTTTTTGGATAAATTTCTGGGAGTGGGATGTCTGAGTCATGTGGGAGATCTCCTTTCAGATTTCTGAGGAGTCTCAATACTGTTGTCCATAATGGCTATATGAGTTTTCATTTCTTTCAGCAGTGGATAAGGGTAACTTTTTCTTTACATCCTCACCAGTGTTTATTATGTTTTGATTTCTATATGAGAGCCATTCTAAGTAGGGTAAGGTGAAACCTCATTGTTTTGATTTGCATTTCCTTGTTGGCTAGTGATCCTGAACAATTTTTCATATGTCTGTTGGCCATTCGTATTCCAATATTTGAAAAATGCCTGTTCTTGTTCTTTGCCCATAGCTTAACAAGATTGCTTATTTTGTTATTGTTGAGTTTCTTGAGTTCTCCATTTATCTTGGATATTAAACCTTTATTAGTATCATAGTTTGCAAATATTTTCCCCATTCTGTCAGTTGCCTCTTTGTTAAGTGTTTCTTTTGCAGTGTAAAAGCTTCTCAGCTTGATATAATCCCATTTGTCTATTTTGATTTGATGACCTGTGCTACTAGAGTCTTTTCCAGGAAGTCTTGGCCTAGGTCAATATCTTGTAATTTCCCCAATGTTTTCCTCTTATAATTTGATAGTATTGAGTCTTAGATTTAGATCTTTGACCCATGGTGAGTTGACATTTTTATAAGGTGTAAGTTAGAGATCTTGTTTCATACTCCTGCACATGGAGATCCAATTTTCCCAATAGCATTTATTGAAGATACTGTCTTTTCTTTTTTTAAAGATCTATTTATTTACTTGAAAGTCAGAGTTACACAGAGAGAGAAGGAAAGGCAGAGAGAGAGAGAGGTCTTCCATCCGCTGGTTCACACCCCAATTGGCCACAACGGCTGGAGCTGTGCCAATCTGAAGCCAGGAGACAGGAGCTTCTTCCAGGTTTCCCACGCAAGTGCAGGGGCCCAAAGACTTGGGCCATCCTCTACTGCTTTCTGAGAGAGCTGGATCAGAAGTGGGGCAGCTGGGTCTTGAACCGGCGACCAAATGGGATGCTGGTGCTTCAGGCCAGGGCGTTAACCCGCTGCACCACAGTGCCAGACCGATATTGTCTTTTATCCAGGGAGTGATGTTATTTCATTTGTCAAAATAGTGTGTTTTACATGCATGGATTAATTTCTAGGATTTCTATTATGTTCCTTTGCTCAGCATGTCTACTTTTGTGTTAGAAGCAGGCTGTTTGGATTATAACTTTCCTGAATTATGTCTTATCTGGCATTGTTATGCCTCTAGCTTTGTTTTTGTTGTCTAAGATTGCTTTAACTATTCAGGCTCACTTGCATTTCCCTATGAATTTTTAGCATTGTTTCATCTAGAATTGAGAAACATGTCTTTGGTATTTTGATTGGAATTTCATTGAATCTATAAGTTGCTTTGAGTAATATGGACATTTTGACTATATTAATTGTTCCAGTCTATTATCATGGAAGATTTTTCCATTAGTGTGTGTGCACGTCTTCTATTTTTTTCCTTAATGTTTTGTAATTTTCATTGTAGAGATTTGTGAGATCCTTGGTTAAATTTATTTCAAGGTATTTAAAATGTTGGAGTTATTTTAAATGATACCAATCTTACAGGTTCTTTCTCAGCCATGAAATTGTTTATGCATACAAATGCTATTGATTTTTGTGTGTTAATTTTATAACCTGCAACTTTACAAAACCCTTTTGTGAGTTTCAATAGTTTCTTAGTGGAATCTTTTGGTTTACCTTTGTATCGGATCATGTCATCTGCAATCATGTCTTTGAATTCCTTTTCTGGCATTTCATCAGTCTCCTCATCTTCATAGTCTAATACTGAAGTATTATTGTATTCCTGTGGGGGGAGTCTTACTGTCTTCTTTCTTCATGTTTCGTGTGTTTGAATGCTTATTTTTATGCATCTGGAGAAACATTAATATCTCATATGAATTCTTTATTCTTGAAAATGTGCCTCTAGGCATAGTGGGATGCCTGCACCTTCAGGAGATATCCAGAAGTGTGTGCTGAGTAGGGCCAAGGAGATCTGGCCTGTATTTGTAAGTAGGGTAAAAGCCCAGGGTAACACCCGAGTTATGGGTGGTAGTTCTCTACAGTTTGTAGGAGAGAGGAGATGATCTCCCTGCCTAATGTGATCACTGCCTCAGCCCTTCTCTATGTCAAGGTGAACTTCTCTGTGCTTGTACCCCCTTCTTACTCAGGTGGGTGAACTGTACAAAGAATCCGTGGGCTCCAGAGGGTGAGTGAACATGGAGCTCTCCATGATGTCTGTTCCTAGCACTGAGGGAATTCTGAGCATCTGGTTTCAGGCTCAGTATTATCCCAAAGACCCAGCCATGCCCCACACCCTTACCAGTTTCCTGGCCAATTGCACACTCACAGTATTCCCACAATCACAGGCTGCCCAGTTCCCACTATCTCAGGCTTCAGGGGATCTGCTCTGCCCTCCAAAGAGAGCTACCTCATCTCTGAATCTGGTGCTTTGGTGGGAGGAGGAGAGGGGAGCAATTTGCCAAGTGGGCATCCTTCCCTGCCCACTAACTATCCACACAGACTCCACTTGCCTTAACTGGGAAGATGGTGCTTTCCCTGGTGCAAGCAGTATGCCCTCTGTTCACAGAGTTCACTGGGCATCCTGCTCCCTACCAATTTGTCTGCCTGGAATCAAATTCAGTGGGGATTTCAAGACCCCCTCCCAGAGGAGATCAGTAGTAGAGCATGGGCTTATGCAGAGTCCTCTCACCTCCCTCTGGAAAGATGGATTCTCCACCAACTGGAATCACTGGTGGTGTCGAATAAGCTGCTACATGTCTGTAGAATCCGTGGTGCTCCATAGTCTCTCTTCTTTCTGTAGACTTTGCACTGAAAACTTGTCTCCAACTATCTCACAGGAATGCAGGTCTTCTATTTTTCTGGTATCTTCCTATGATCAAAATCAGTGCTGCTTTTCCCTATTCATCAATTTTAGAATCCCCTTATTTATTTATTTGAAAGGCAGAGTAACAGTGACAAAGGGTGAGTCAGACATAGGTCTTCATCTTCTGGTTCATTCCCCAAATGGCTGTGAAAACCAGAGCTGGGCCTGGCCAAAGTGAGGAAGCCAAAAACTCCATCAGATCTCCACACAGATAGCAGAGGCCAAGAACTTAGGACAGCGTCCCTTGATTCCCCAAACATATAAGCAGGGAGCTGAATCAGAAGCAAGGCAACCAGAACTAAAACTGGCTCCAATATTGGATGCTGACATAGCAAATTGCTGCTTATTCCACTGCAGCACAACACTAGTCCCATAATGAAGTTTTATGTAGGGGCCAGTGTCATGTTGCAACATGTTAAACCCTAACTTGTGAGGCCTACATCCTGTATGAGTACCAGAGAGAGTCCTGGCTGCTCCACTTCCAATTGAACTCCCTGCTAATGCACCTTGGAAAGCAGTGGAAGATGGCATAAAGTTCTTGAACCCCTGCATTCATGATGGAGACCTAGATGAAGCTTCTGATTCCTGACTTCCTCCTGGCCCAGCCCCAACCACTGTGGCCATTTGGGGGGTGAAACAGCAAATGGAAGATTCTCTCTCTCTCTTTCTCTGTGTGTGTGTGTGTATGTGTGTATGTGTGTATGTGTATCTTTCCCTTTCTCTGTAACCCTGCCTTTCAAAGAAAGAAATAAATCTTTTTTTAAAAGATGTTTGGCAGGGCCGATGTTGTGGCATAGTGGGTAAAGTCTCCAACTGCAGTGCCCACATACTGTATGGGCACCACTTCAAGTCCCCGCTGCTCCACTTCCAATCCAGTTCTCTGTTGATGGCCTGGGAAAACAGTGGAAGATGGCCCCCTTGCACCCGCATGGGAGACTCAGAGGAAGCTCCTGGGTCTTGGCTTTGGATTGGCCCAGCTCTGGCTGTTGCCGCTGTTTAGGGAGTGAACCATTGGATTGAAGACCTCTATCTCTCTCTCTCTGTGCCTCTGCCTCTCTGTAACTCTACCTTTCAAATACAATACATATTCTTTTAAAAAAATGTTTGTCTTTTAGTCAGACTTATGTTCATATATTAGATAAAACCAGAATGATGTTGTTTTGGAGAAGAGCCTTGACATATACACTGTTTTATATTTTTCTGCCTAGGTATAATGGTAGCTTGTTCAAGTACAAGGACATGTTCTGGGTATTAATCTCAGCTTCTAATCAGATACCAAGATTATACATGTTTTTATTCATATGGATGTGTCTTTAATTAATATCACCAAATATTCTTGGTCTATTACTCATTCTAGAATTTATACATCATAATTTCTGCCATCCTGTTTTGCTCTAACTGTAGTTCCAGAAGTAATGTTGATGGAGGATAGACTTACTGATATATCATTCATCCATCTATATGTATGATGAATCATAAGAACTGAATCATTCATATGAATTCATATGATATGAATCATTCATCGTGGATGATGATTCATTCATCTATACAGCCTAAAATTGATCAATGAATTAAGTAAGTCTATTAAAATGTTTGTATTTACCCAGTAGGAGTTCTGTCACTGAATGACACCTTGAATTAATGCCCTTGCCTTACACTCATTCGTGTTATAGGTACTGGAAACCCATACTTGCATTTGCGGTACTAATGTTTTCGTGGTGTGATTTTCTTTCACTTGTAAAAGTCCCCATTGAGGAGACCATGCAACATATTTTACTCTAATTTCAGCACTTAAATATGGCAACTCCTTTATTTTTAACTTATGACCGCAGAGGATCATGTAATAGATTTGTGTGTATGTGTGTGTGTATATGTGTTTGTGTGTGTTTGTGTGTAGGATATTAGGAAGCATTGAACTGAATCCACTGTACATGCTTTGCATATAACCAAAAATTAATAGCATAACCTGGGAGTGAAGCATTACTGCTCTGGGATCAGTCTATGTATATATCCCATCTTAATTTTATTTAGTTTTTATTTTTAAGGAATTTATTATCACATTAGACTCTCAGGGTCACAGCAAATGAATGCATCTGGAGATTCTGTGGAATAGATCTCTTCTTTCTGGTTTGAATCTAAATGGTATACTTGGTCAGGATACCATTGTATTTTTCTGTTCAATGTTTGTATTATGGTGATGGTATTAAGATTAAATGGTAAGAATTTACATGTGTTATTGATAAATATTAGCCATTGTTAATATTAAAACAAGAAATTTCCAAGAAACACCTCTTTTTAAACTACCTTTCTGGGCCTGCTAAACCACACATCCACGAATGTATTCATTCAGTAAATCTTTATGGAACCCTTGAGTATGTTCACCTATTACTCATCTGCGTTAGTAGACAATGCAATAGGGTACCTTGTTGTCACAGACCTTACATTTCAAATGGGAAATGAAGAGCATGAAATGATTTAATAATTAAAATTTGTGGGGGCTGGCACTATGGTACAATGGGTGAGGCTGCCGCCTGCGGTGCTGGCATCCCATATAGGTGCTGGTTCGAGTCCTGGCTGCTCCACTTCCAGTCCTGCTCTCTGCTATGGCCTGGGAAAGTAGTAGAGAATGGCTTAAGTCCTTGAACCCCTGCACCCATATGGGAGACGCCAAGGGGGCTCCTGTCTCATGTCTTTGTATTGACACAACTCCAGCCGTTGCGACCATTTGGGAGAGTGGGACAAAGTGGAAGACATCTCTCTCTCTCTCTCTCTCTCTCTGCCTCTGCCTCTGCCTTTCGCAGGCTCTGCCTTCAAATGGATGAATAACTCTTTAAAAACTTTTTGAGAAAGAAATATACAGTAAAAATAGGAGCTGACTTGAAAGTAAAGCAAATGGGGAGGCTGAGGAACTCCTTGGAATGTTTTCAGGAAGTCTCACCATAAATGTGAAACTTTCAGCCAAGAACTAGAAAATACAAAGGTTAATATTGCAACGTATGTGTAGTAACTAGAGGGAGAGAAGGAAGATAGCAGGGAAGGAAAATCTTGTCCCCAAGAAGAGAGGACAATAATATTATTGGAGAGATTGTAGGATGCTGTGGAATGGCAACCCAGTGAAAATTTATGCATGTAGATGTAACTATTCCCTTCCTTTCAGCCTAAAGGCCAGGGCCCTCCCACAGGAGAATCTAGCTCATCTTTCTTACACACTTTCTGCTTTTTATCTTACATCTAAATGACTGGGGACCTCCTCTCTAGGTCATTCTCTCTGGCTTGTATTTTCCTTGAGTGTGTATAACTCAATCAATTTAAAATCTAAAACCTAAATTTAGAGTGAGTGGTAGAGTTCTCTCACGCTTCTAATCTAGACCCTTCTTTCAGGTCATTATGTCAGTTCTTTATGTTACTATATAGGCCCAAAAACTAGTTAGGAAGAGATCGGAACTTTGTCCTTTTCTGTCACTGTTTTTTCAGATAGCTCCATTAAGTAATAACTCACATACTAGGATGGTGATCTGAACAAGGAGTCTAATTTCCTGGATTGTCCTCACTTGAGTTCTAGTAACTGCTAACTTTGCCCTAGCACTGATATATTTGTTTTAATTTTCTTCCTCATTTATATTTACCCTGCAACAAATATCTTAGTAAGCTATCCAGAATCGTTTTAGGAATAAAATATAACACATTATGCTCTATTAATATAAATATTTTATTTCTGGTTACCAAATATTTTATATCATGTATTGATAGGATTCTTGATCCTTGTGAGTATCACATTCTTATTAATCTCAATATAGAATTAAATACCTCAAGCTTCTTTATGCTTACCAACCCTGGTATAATCTCAGGTTCATTCTTCCAGGAATATTGGTCAATTTTTGTATTTACGTGAATACTGTTAGTCCTCAGGCATTTGATAAGTATGACACTTAACTCTTTAATGATTAATAGATACATTCAGTTCACAGCACACAGGAAAAGAGAATGGAGATAAAAGGTACTTTTAAAAATGTTTTATGTGTTCTTATGATAGCCATACGTATTTTAATAATTAAAGTTTGTTGAAAGGAGCAATAATATCATTAATAGTATTTTGGAGATATGAATAGAAGAAACTTAACTCTTCCTTTTAGGTCTGCAACTTCTGCAAAGTCTTCCCAATGTTTTGTTCATGGTAAGAGTTGACTTCATTGGATCAGGTTTGCCATTCCTACAAGACATACAAAATAGCTCATCAAAATACAACATATCAACATAGTTCAAGATATGTTTGTTATCTCAAAAGAGGCCTGAAATGAATTTAGATGGCATTCTTTTGGTCTGGCAGATAATTCATGGCCTGTATTTAGATTCATATTCACTTTGTTACAGAGGATAATAGTAAAAAGTTTCTATAAACTCTCACACTCTAATCCTTAATATGTTAAAATTTGCTAATATTTTAATAATTCAGATTGATGAAATCTGAGTTTTTCTAAGGAAATACTCCTTTAAAGATTAATCTTTTCAAAGGTAGAAAGGGAAACAGACAAAATCAAGCATTCTCCCATCTGCTGGCAATTGAACACAATAACCAAGTTTACACTAGGTCAACGTCGGAAGCCTGGAACTAATTTTAGGCCTTCCACATGAGCAGCAAGGAGCCATCTCCTGCTTCCTACAAGGGTGCACATTAGCAGGAAGATAAACCAGGAATGGGGATAAGACTGAATCCAGGCACTCTGACATGGGATGAGGACATCCCAAGCAGTGTTTTTTTGGTTTGTTTTTTGGTTTTTTGGTTTTTTTTGACAGGCAGAGTGGACAGTGAGAGAGACAGAGAGAAAGGTCTTCCTTTGCCATTGGTTCACCCTCCAATGGCTGCCACGGCTGGCGCACTGCGGCCGGCGCACCGTGCTGATCCAATGGCAGGAGCCAGGTGCTTCTCCTGGTCTCCCATGGGGTGCAGGGCCCAAGGACTTGGGCCATCCTCCACTGCACTCCCTGGCCACAGCAGAGAGCTGGCCTGGAAGAGGGGCAACCGGGACAGAATCCGGTGCCCCGACTGGGACTAGAACCCGGTGTGCCAGCGCCGCAAGGCGGAGGATTAGCCTACTGAGCCGTGGCGCCGGCCCCCAAGCAGTGTTTTAACTGCTGCACCAAACAACCATCCAGAAAAGCTTATTTTTTGAGCATTTAGAATGTTTGAAATCCTAGTTTGTCGCTCGATCAGAAGTTTAAACAGTGATAGTTCTCTGTAGGAATAGAAGAACATGACTTTTGTATCAATATTCATTTAACAACTTTTATAACTCTTGCTATGTACCAGGCACTTTTTAAGCAGTTTTTAATACTTATGTAATTAATCCCTAATCCCCATAATAGCTCTACAAAATAAATGCTATCATTATACCCATTCTGCAGATGAAGACATGAGAGCTGAAGAATCAAATGACTTGCCTGAGATCATGCTACTGATAACTGAAATATGTTACATAGCAGATGTATTTGCCCACAAAGGCCAACAACTAGAGTATTTCTCAAAAGCACATAGTTAGCAACCACAGTTGACGTGGTCATAGCAGAATAAAAAATAGTCTTTCTTGTGCTTTCTCAAAATCTTCTGTCACTTGATATGTTAACATAACGAGGGGTAACTTTAATGATTGGTAAAATGTTGACAGATGTGAACTTTTAAGTCTGTAATAAGGACACTGTAGAGAGAAAGAAAAAAAGAAGCATAAATTCCCTTCACTTGGAGCCTACATAATTTTGCCACCTACTCTAAGTTTTCACCTCACAAAAAGATAAGTAAGATGAATCTCACCAGGTTTCTGGTAAACTAATTTACATTGGGCCTCCCCCTAGATTCTGATTAAATTCTGCCCTACTGTTATGAGATACCTGGCATCCTTGGAAACTTTTTATGACTCTGAGTGCATGCTCCACATGTAATTTACAACAGCATTAACATAGTTCAACACCTGATTAATTCACCAATCAGCTGTCAGAGCCTGTGATCCTTTCCTAGTTCGCTGTTGACGTCCCCATGGGAAAATCAGTATTCTGAAACTGTCATTTCCATTATGCTGTGTGTGGAGTTAGAACAGAGTACTAAGTTATGCTGCTTGTTCATGGAAAATATGCCATCCTCATGAGTGCTTTGATGACTTTGTTAAAAATACCTTCTGCCACCCCTGCTCCCTTGTTCTCATAAATACCGTGGCTCCATAACATGGTTTTCACAGTGCTGCATATTAAAACAAAGAAAATCAGCATATATCAATTCCATACCTTTGCATCTTTCTTCAAGTTTTTCTCTTATCCTTAAGAAACTTAATCCTGTTCAGCTTTTTAAAATATTTGTGTTAAATCCATCTTCTCAGATTTGATAACTTGTGAGGATTTCTTTGTTAGAAATATTCCAAAATAGGGACATTATATGAACATATTCATGGCTACCGAGTATTTCATGGATTTACAAAATTACTAGGTAAACATTTTTTTTAAAGATTTTACTTATTTATTTGAGAGGTAAAATTACACACAGAGAGAAGGAGAGACAGAGAAAGATCTTCCATCAGCTGGTGTACTCCCCAGATGGCTGCAATGGCCAAAGCTTAGCTGATCAGAAGCCAGGAGAAAGGAGCTTTTTCCAGTTCTTCCATGCGAGTATAGGTGCCTATGCACTTGGGCAATCTTACAGTGTTTTCCCAGGCAATTTGCATAGAGCTGGATCAGAAGAGGAGCAGCCAGGACACGAATTGACATTGGCATCACAAGTGGAGGCTTAGCTTAGTACTCGATGTCACTGGTCCCAGCTAAACATGTTTTTAAGAATACTTTCTGGGCCGGCGCTGTGGCTCACTTGGTTAATCCTCTGCCTGTGGCGCTGGCATCCCATATGGGCGCCGAGTTCTAGTCCCAGTTGCTCCTCTTCCAGTCCAGCTCTCTGCTGTGGCCCGGGAGGGCAGTGTAGGATGGCCCAAGTGCCTGGGCCCCTGCACCACATGGGATACCAGGAGGAAGCACCTGGCTCCTGGCTTTGGATTGGCGCAGTGCCAGCCATAGTGGCCATTTGGGGAGTGAACCAATGGAAGGAAGACCTTTCTCTCTCTTTTTTTCACTGTCTATAACTCTACCTGTGAAATAAAAAAAAAAAAAAAAGAATACTTTCTATAGAGAGAAATAGTGCTTGTAGAATCATAGTTTCTTTATGGATAATGTCTGCCTTTATAATTCCGTGATTGAATTTTTTGCTAAAACTTGCAACTCACTTGCTTAATACAACTATCATTTGATTACGTCCCACAGGTCTGTGAGTCAACTGGCAGGCAGTTGGGTATACCTATGGTAGATTGGTTTTAATTGAGCTTGCTCATGTGCATGAGATCAGCTAAAGATAGACCAGGACTGGCTATTCTAGGATAGCCTCACTTGTAATTTTCTGGCAGGATGACAGGGATGATGAGGCTACATGAATGCCCTCACACAGTTGATTGCCATGGGTATGTTCACACAGTGGATGTCAATGTTTTAAGTAAATGAATAGGAACACTTATGACTTTTGAGGTCAATTTTAGAACTAACCCAATATTGCTTTTGCTTCATTCTTTTAGCCAAAGAAGATCACAAGTCCAGCACAAAAGCAATAACTGGACAAATAGACTACACCTCTATGTTGGTAGCTAAGGGAGGAGTGACGAATTGGGACATTTTTCCTGGTAGAGCTTAACTGTCATCCAGACCTTACTTGGGCTAATTTTTTGCAGTGTTATCAATTTAGGCTGGTTCACCAGTCTCAGGTGTCCTCAACCTGTCAGTATAATGTAGCATACAATACATTCTACATCCATCCATCCCAAACCTTTTTTTTCTGTTTTTATATATCTATTAATTTTGTTGACTATTAAGATATGATAAAATATTTGAAAACTATATGATGTTTCAGTGAAAATATATGGAATCTTCAAAATGCTCATGAAAAAGCATGTTTAGAAAAAGCATGGATTTCAAAAAAATTGCACTAAAAATAAACTTTTTTTTCAATTAGGTATTTCTGTGAACTTTTTGAAATATCCTTGCAAAAATACATAACATTATACGCACCATTTAACCATACAGTATAACAAAAAATTAACATATCATTAATAAATTCTTATGTTCTTGTCCAGTCTGATCCCTTTCCTTGTCTTCTCAGATATAACCTCTCATCTGAATATTGTTTATTATATTTTTATTTTTGTTTTTAGAAAAGTTTCATCAGTGTGTATTTGTTGTATGATATGATATGTAACATAACATTTTTAACTTTACATCTTGCTGCCCTTCTTTCAGAAGCAGCCACTTTGAATTTTGTGTTTTAGCTGAAATATTATATATATGCACATATATGTCGCTCCCCCACTCGCAGAGGAACGACACCGGACCCTGTGCTGTTCTCTTTGCCCGGCCCTTCCTGGGTTTGCTGCTGTTCTCCCCCGCCTCCGCGGAGGGGTGGCACCACCGCCATGTCTTGCGCTTTCGCAGAGGAGCGGCACACCGCCGGCCGGCTCTCTCAGGGCTTCCTCCGATGTTCCTGGTGCATGTTGTCTCTCTCCTCCTTTATAGTCCTCTTCCACCAATCCCAACTCTCCTGGCGTTCTCTCCCCATGTGCTGAGCATACTGCTCTCCTCCAATCAGGAGCAGGATCAGCTCCTTCAGCTTGTTAGTTGAATTGGTGAGGCAGCTGTGTGGAAGTTGTTTACTCCCTCTCAGCACCATATGGTGGGAGATCAGATGCATAGAATTAGTCCTAGCAGTTCCAATAATTTAGTCTAGTTTCGGTTGCTCCCCACACATATATACCAGTTAGTATATTTCACTGTATCCCAAGCATTATTTTATCTTTTTGTTTAATGTTTCTGTTGTTCCTTCATTTCTTAATTATTTTATATTGGTAATTTCTGATCATTTCTCTTTCCCCTCATTAGTTTAATAGTTATATTTTATTTTTTTAAATATACTAAAATTACTTTTTTTTTGACAGGCAGAGTGGACAGTGAGAGAGAGACAGAGAGAAAGGTCTTCCTTTTGCTGTTGGTTCATCCTCCAATGGCCGCCGTGGCTGGCGATGGCAGGAGCCAGGTACTTATCCTGGTCTCCCATGGGGTGCAGGGCCAAGGACTTGGGCCATCCTCCACTGCACTATTGGGCCACAGCAGAGAGCTGGCCTGGAAGAGGGGCAACCGGGACGGAATCTGGTGCCCCAACTGGCACTAGAACCCGGTGTGCCAGTGCTGCAAGGCGGAGGATTAGCCTAGTGAGCCGTGGCGCCAGCCTAAAATTACTTTAGAAAATTTAGACTTCACAAACTCACCAAAATGTGAAATTTAATCTTTACTTAAGTTATTTAAGCTCTTATATTTAAAATAAGAGCTTAAATAACTTTACCATGGTCAACCACCTCTCATTTATAGGCAATTTGCATGTATTTTAGTTCTAGTAGAGTTTTTAACTAATATGCCAATTTTTTTATTTACATAACTTAATTTATGGCTGCATTTGCTTAGCATTTCTCATTTCAAATCTTCTATTTGAGATCATTTTCTTATGCCTAAAAAACTCCAAAACTCCATTTAGATATCATTTAATAATTATCTGTTGTTAGCAAATTCTCTGGTTTTTTTTTTTTTTTTTTTTTGGACAGGCAGAGTGGACAGTGAGAGAGAGAGACAGAGAGAAAGGTCTTCCTTTTGCCGTTGGTTCACCCTATAAATGTCTGTATTTCATCCTCATCACTGAAAGGCATTTTGTTGAACATATGATTCTAAGTTATGTTTTAGAATATTACTAACTGATTTCACTGTTGCTGTTTGGAAGTCAGCTACCAAGTTAATTGCTTTCCTTGAAGATCAATCATTCCTCCCCAGTAAGTTTAAAATATATATCCAAAGTTAATTTATATATCTGTATATACATATGTACCCATTTACCCAAGTAATAATTTCTTTTTATTTATCTTATTTTTTTAAAAAAAATCTTAGATTACTTAATATTTATATTGATGGGGCTTGTTCTGTGATGTAGCAGGTAAAGCTGTCACCTGTATCCCTGGCATCCCATATGGGTACCAGTTTTAGACCTGTCTACTCCACTTAAGATCCTGCTCCTTGCTAATGTGCCTGGGAAAGCAGCAGATATATGCTTAATTATGATCTCCCACATGCTTTTCTAGTATTTTTAGGCTGTAATAGTGTTTCAGGTATATAGTAAAGTTAAAAAATAGGAGCAAGGAATTTCATGTCCCTTCACCAAGGTATGTAAGTTGGTAAAAATTGAGCACATATAAGTCTTTCTCTTTTTTTCTTTAAAGATATTTATTTATTTGAAAGTCCGAGTTACAGAGAGAGATGGAGGGGTAAACAGAAAGAGAGAGAGAGAGAGAGAGAGAGAGAGAGAGAGACCTTCCATTCATTGGTTTGCTCCCAGATTGCTGCAATGGACAAAAACAAGCTGGCCAAAAACCTTGTGGGTGGTGGGGACCCAAACACTTGGGCAATCATCTGCTGTTTTTTCCAGGCCATTAGAAGGGAGCTGGATCAGAATTGGATCATCCAGGACTCCAACCAGTACCTGTATGGGATGCTACCAAGATGGTATGCTATGCCACACATCAGACCCAATCTTTCTCATTTTAATACATTTAATGGTGACTTGAGACATAATTCCTGTTAATCTTGAAATACTTTCACGTGGGACAACGAAAGAACAAAACAGAAAACTAGTAGAAGGAAATAATAATGACTAGAATAGAGATAAACATACCAAAGAACAGAAAAATATGAGAGAACATCAAAAAAAGAATTGTTTCCTGAAAAATGTCAAGAATATTGCCATAGCCGGCACCACGGCTCACTAGGCTAATCCTCTGCCTTGTGGCGCCAGCACACCGGGTTCTAGTCCTGGTCGGGGCGCTGGATTCTGTCCCGGTTGCCCCTCTTCCAGGCCAGCTCTCTGCTGTGGCCAGGGGATGCAGTGGAGGATGGCCCAAGTCCTTGGGCCCTGCACCCCATGGGAGACCAGGATAAGTACCTGGCTCCTGCCATCGGATCAGCGCGGTGCACCGGCTGCAGTGCGCTGGTTGCGGCGGCCATTGGAGGGTGAACCAACGGGAAAGGAAGACCTTTCTCTCTGTCTCTCTCTCTCACTGTCCACTCTGCCTGTCCAAAAAAAAAAAAAAAAAAAAAAAGAATATTGCCAAACTTTTAGATAGACTAAGAAGACACAAGATTCATATAATTAAATAAGAAATGAAGCAGAAATAAAGTGATGCTATCAGAAAGCTGCAAATGTGGAGTGGGTGTTTGGCACAATGGCTGAGATACTTTCTGTGACCAGATCCTGTCTTAAAGTGTTTTGCTTCAGTTCCAGTGCACTTTTGATTTCAGGTCCCTTGTAGTGGACACCTGGAAAAAGCATGTAATGTCACAAATCACTGGGTCTCTACCACCTATGGGGAAACCCAAATTGAGTTCTAGTTTCTTGCTTTCGACCAACCCAGCAGTAATTGTTGTAGACACTTGGGAAGTAAACCAGAAGACAGAAGATCTATCTCTATATTTCAAATAAAATATAAATGAAAATGATAATAAAAAACAAGTGAAAACCATTATCCATTAGTATTGATGGCAAAATCCTCAACAAAATACTAGTTAACCAAATTCAACACACAATATAATTTGTGCAACCTAACCAACTAGAATTAACTCCTTGAATACAAGGATGGCTTAAAAATGAAAATCAATCAATGTATTAACTTTTTGTAATTGAATGAAGAAAAAAAGCCTCAACAACCGTTATCTCAGTTTAAATCAAAAGTATTTGATGGCTTTCGCCGCAGCTCATTAGGCTAATCCTCCGCCTTGCAGTGCCGGCACACCGGGTTCTAGTCCTGGTCGGGGCACCGGATTCTGTCCTGGTTGCCCCTCTTCCAGGCCAGCTCTCTGCTGTGGCCCGGGAGTGCAGTGGAGGATGGCCCAAGTCCTTGGGCCCTACACCCCATGGGAGACCAGGAGAAGTACCTGGCTCCTACCATTGCCAGCGCGGTGCGCTGGCTGCAGTGCACCGGCTGCGGCGGCCATTGGAGGGTGAACCAACGGCAAAGGAAGACCTTTCTCTCTGTTTCTCTCTCTCACTGTCCACTCTGCCTATCAAAAAAAAAAAAAAAAGTATTTGATGAGTTTCAAAACCTTTTCTGGATTAAAATGCTCAACAAATTTGAAGTCGAAGAAAACTACCCCAACATAATGATGTCAGATTGACGGGTTTCAACATATTCATAGAGAATTCATAATTTTCTTTCCATTTTTCCATGAACTTTTTTAAACTCTATGACATAAGAAAAACCCATAGGAACATCCTACTCCATGGTGAAAGACAGAAAACTTTTTCTCCAAGATAATGAATAATAAAACAGTGGCCACTTTTACCACATCTATTCAATGTAATACTGAGAGTCCTAGAAGAGCAATTAGGCATTAACAAATTAATAAACATCTTTATTTCTGCTATCTTCTACTTATTAGACAGAAGTCGGCAAGTTCAGCTCACCTTCAAGGAAACTGAGAATTAGGCTTTTCTTCTTGAAGGGTGGAGCTTCAAAGATTTGTGGACGTATTTTAGAATCTAGTAGGCATTAACCACATTTATCCCATTGTTCCAAATTACTTACTTCATAGTAATAGAAAGTTTAGAGTCACATGTCTTTTTAGTTGCTCTTTGTCGTAGATGGCATTGATATAGCTAAAGAGTATAGATGGTCTTTCTATTTGGGTGTCTCTGAGGTCTTATGATTAAATTCAGTTATGAATTTTGATTGTAATATTTCAAAAATAATATTTTATTTCATCATACAAGAAGGCCTGTGATGTTTACTTTTCTCATTACTTATGGTATTAATTTTAATCATTTGGTTAAGTTGGTGATTGCTGGTTTCTCTATCTTACAATTATTGTGTTTTTCTTTGTAGTTAATACCATGTCTTTGAAACACCTTTTTCTTTGTAATCAATAAGATATTTTTAAAAATATGTATTTATTATTTATTGGAAAGGCAGAAACACACAGAGAGAGGAAGAGACAGAGGAGAAAGATCATCTATCAACAGTTCACTCCCCAGATGGCCAGGGAATGTCTGCACACTTGGAAGTCTGGAACACTATCTGGATCTCCCACATGGGTGACAGGGGTCCAAATGTTTGAGCCATCATCCATTGCCTTTCCAGGCACATCAGCAAGGAACTGTACTGGAAGCAAATCAACCAGAACCCTGGTATAGAATGCTGGCATTGCAAACAGAGGCCTAACCCACTGTGCTGCAACCCTGAAGATTAAGATATCATCTTAAATGACACTATATCATTTGAATATCATGTTATTTGTTGAACTTCAACCAACCAGCTATAGAATAAATATTTCTGAAATTCTTGCCCAATGATAAATGCATTTATAAAACATATTACAATTCATATTTTAAATTTCTAAATTTTAGGTTGTCCTTAGCATGAGAGTATGGATATCTGTCCCACCATTTGCCCCACTGGTTATCTGTTTTTATAGCTGGAATTAACTTATTTTCCAACATCTCCTAACTCTATTATTACGTGGCACTGTGGTTCTTACCTACTTATTAAAACTGGGATTATTAGGGCAGGTGCGGTGGTACAACAGCTTCTGCATGGGACACCTATATGGCACATCAGAGTGTCTGGTTCAAGGCCTGATTACTCCAAGATTCTGATTCAGCTACCTGCTCATGCTCCTGGGAAGCAGCAGATTGAGGCCCAGTTATTTGGATCCCTGACACCCATGTGGGAATCCCTGATGGAATTTCTGGCCCTTTGCTTTGGCCTACCCTAACTCTGAGTGTTATGGGTACTTGGTGACAGAACCAGTAGATGGAAGGTATCCCTGTGTCTATCTCTTTTTGCTGTCATTCTGCCTTTTAAAAAAATAAGTACATCTTTAAAAATAAATAAATAAATGAAGCTCAGACCATTCTCT
The DNA here is from genome assembly GCF_964237555.1 of Oryctolagus cuniculus. NCBI lineage: Eukaryota > Metazoa > Chordata > Mammalia > Lagomorpha > Leporidae > Oryctolagus > Oryctolagus cuniculus. Next base: position 192,082,950 of record NC_091432.1, on the reverse strand, counting down.
CTAATTATTCATGTGCTTAGGATTCCTAATTGTGTTAATCACCATGTAGTTATATTTTTAACTTTCTCCTAAGTGTAACTAAGTGAGTTGGATCACTGCTGAGAGAAAGAATTTAAAAAGAAAAAAAAGTCTAATGATATCATGGCTAATAATTGAATGCTTGTTATTATATAATATAATAGATGTGTTTCCAAGTATTAACTCATTTGGTCTTTTCAATGTTTTATGAATTGGATGTTATTATTACCCCAGTTTTATGATGGTAAAGCTGTGAGTTAAATCCAGGCAGTCTGTCTCCAGAGGTTGCACTCTTACCTATTGCACATTAGTGCCATGAAGAAGATTGCCTCCTGAAACTCTATGAGGCAACTTTAAACCTCTGTATTAATGCATAATCTGCAAGGCATAGGAGGTGGGAATTATGAGGGAACATAAAAATCATTCACTTTTTTCTCAAGTTGAAGACACTGAAGTTTGAACAAACTCAGTCTATTTACAACTTAGCAATAAAGCTGAGGCAAAATTTTCAGTCTCCTGAGGACCAATCAATCCACTTTGCTCTCCATCATAACATCCTATAAATGTCTGATAAAATGAAAATAAATACCCTACCCTCAATTATTCCATCAGGAACAACAATATAACTCAACAACATCAATTTCAAAGGCTGAATTCTGAATGAATATGCTAGATATGTCATATATTAATTAGACATGAATTGCTTTTGCTTGCGTTCTTTGAACATAAATGGGGCTTTAGGGGAATGATTTGGATGACCTATGCATTTTTGCACAGATAATTTGGTTAGTTCAAACATTTTCTCTTGTCCAAAGCAAATATATTCTACATAATTTCTCTGCTCATTTCTTTCAAAGTAATCCTTGTAAATGCAATTTGTGAACATATGTTGGAATACAACTTCTTTGTTAATCAAGTAAAATTTGAACCACCATATACCCATCCATTTAGCAAAGCACTCAATCTATTTAATACTATTTAGTGTTGATGTGAAAAATGGATAAAAATGGATGAATTTATCATGTGTAATTGACAATATATATTGACATACCCTTTTAATTTCTGTGAGTTCCTTGCTAGTATTAATGTTATAATACTTTCTAAATTATATTCTAAATATATTAATACCTCCATAATTATTGGCTTCCCTATGATCTTTAACCAAAAAAAATGCTTTAATAAGTGAATGTGTCACATGCTCTGAAGAACCCAAAGGGATGATTAATCAGTCAGAATAGAAATTGATCAAAACCAGTGCTACACTGAATTTTAGCTTAAATATCATTGTGAAAATGTGGACATAAAGATACTGATGCATATTACTCTCTTATGTTTTTATGTTGATTTTTCTCCTGTTTATCACATCACCTCGAGCAGCAGAGTCCTATTTGAAAAGGAAATAAATCATAAAACAGAGCATAGATCCTGAATGGTGGTGATAGTTTATGAATTGATTGGATTTTCATATCCTGTGATGGAGGTGTCTAGTGTTATCACATATTCAAATCTTCCCTCCCTCCAGGCAGACTAAAGGAATATGCTTCTCCATCTTCTTACTTTAGATTGGGCTCTATGGCAATTTGGATTGGTGGGACCTGAGTAGAAGTGGTTCAGTAGTCAAATCCAAGCCTAAGTATTTAATGGCGAGGTCCTCCAGTTTTCTCTTCATTACCTGTATAGACTGCACATTCAAGGATTAGCTTCTAGCCCTTTAGCAGTCTGTTGTTTTGTGAGTCTCAGTGAGGGCCTTCAGCTAGAATTATAGAAGTTATCAAAAAAAGTAACAAAGAAACAAAACAAACAATAATAATAAAACTGAAACAAATCAGGTTAAGTTATATCAAACTTCATTTGGGTAAAATTTCTAAATTCTTAGAAAATTCCAGTCCAATGATTGATGTATTATACATGAAAAAGTCACAAAAATATCTATGAAAACACATTAACTTAAAAATTTGAAAATTTATTGTTTAAAAAAAAAAAAAAAAAGCTGGGCAGGCATCAGCATTGGCTTAGCAAGTTAAGTCTCTGCCTGTGATGCCGGCATCCCATATGGGCACAGATTTTCATTTTAGTTGTGAGAGACTTTGGGCATAAAATTTCTATTTACTGTCCCTTGAATATGCTACCGAAATTATGTTTGCTTTTCTTTGACTAAAAACATGGACATTCAAGTTTGAAAAGGCTACAACCAAAATGTTTACTACATCCAATGAGGATTTCTATGTTGATATCCTATGAAGTATGACATAATTGTGACAGGATATGTACAATTTCACTTCTGGGAGCATCAGGGAGGAGCTTGCAGTGGCCAGGGTTCCACAGCAGGTCACCTGGAGCCACAAGCAGTCTCATTTTTTTACTCCACCAGTTTATGTCTATACCATTACATATACCCAGTCTATGTATATACCATACCATACTCACCCAGTTTAGGTATTTTACTATTACATGAAGGTAATGGGAAACAATTACTTAATGAAACTTTGGCAACAGAAGGTGCATTTTAGAGAGTTATTTATATGTGACTCATGTATATAAACATGCACACCCACATTTGCTTAAATAATAAATGAAGAGTTATCTAAAGAAGTAGATAGCATTTCACTAAGATTATGAGGATCTGATCTTTCACTATAGTGTGAGATAGATGACATTTCTTTCTGTTTTATTTGTTAAAACATGATTGCACCTGAAAATTAGAGTCAAACAACATAACATAGTATGGAACAATTATAAACTACTCCTTAGAGGAAATATAGTTCTGTGGTTCATGTAATAGTTCAATAATTATTATTGTACTTAGTGCATAAATAATAGTGTGTTTTAGATTTTCATTAAGTTAACTGGCTTCACTGAACCGTAGGAGAAACTTAATAAATGCTCCTTAAAATGAATGTCTACCTTGTGAAGATGCACTGACTGACCATTTCTAAGAGAAGTAAGTGGGCAATGTGTAGTCTTTGAATTTAAAATGCAAGTTTAATGTGAAAATAATTATTCTAGAAATAGTCTGTGCTGTCTCAGAAAGAATCTGGGGCAGCTGTAGAGGTAGAATTCTAAATTGCATGGAGTATATAGCATAGTTTTTTAAAACATCATCTAAACTATAGTTAGGTAAAGTTTCTTGCTTCTCGTAGAAACAGTCTGCCCATCTTTATGTATAAGAATTGTAAGTTACTGTAATCTTACGGTGGAACTTTGTAGGTATCATGTTGTGCGTGGTGAACAATCCAGAACACTGTTGACACTGCCTTATCTTGTACTCAAGTATTTCATATTTGTATTCCCACTATGGTACAGTCCTCTGTTTAGATTATGTGTGTTTATATATTCTCCTTTTATTTAAATACTCTTTTAGGGATGTTTATCCACTGGGTATATAAGCAGTAAAAAGAAAGAAAAAGAAATTATCTAAAGCCATTGTAACCCATAAGCTGTACTTTGGAAATTTATATTCATTAAATAAAAGTTAAAAAAAAATAAAAAAATAAAAAATAAAAAAAGAATTATTATCAATAGAAGGTGGCACAGGCTGAAGTAATAATAGACATTAAATCGAGAATATATCAAGTCAATGCATATTACAATGCCAAACTCTATGGATGGTTTACTTTCTTATAATATTAGGGGAAGCAAGCATACCCTTAGAAAGCTAGTATTTTTGAATTCTCAAAGGGCAATGTAACCTTTACATAAATGCAAGCTACTGAGAGAATATGATGAAATTTAGTATATCTGTGTAATTTTCTGTGTAATGATGATATAACATTTCACATTTGTTATAAAATTATTATATACAAATATAGACCCAGAAGCAAAATATGTCATTTTATACTATAAGGATCTAGTAGGAAATAAAATATATTACAAAGCATTATTCGTAACACCAAGTCTAGAGACAAAAACCAGTTCTGAGTTGTTGACAATGATTATGTCAGTCATTAACAAAATCTCAGTGAATATCAAAACTGTTGGTAAACCTGTTAAAGACAGGAGATAATGCAGTTATAGCTAAATAAATTAATACATCATTTTATTTAGTTAGTCGTAAACATGAGAAAACATATCCTAAGAGCTATAGGAACAAAATAAATTACTGTAGGAAGTGAGAGGTGCTTGGGAGCCACCCTATAATATATTATGATAGATTTCAGGGTAACCAAAGCCTTCTTTTATCTCTGTACAGTTGATTCTCTGTATTCATGGGTTGCATATCTAAGGATTTAACCAACCATATCTAAAAAATACTCAGGGAAATATATAATCCACATTGAACATATAGACTATTTTTCCTTGCTATTGTTCTAAGCAATAAAAGTACAACAGCTATCTGAATAGCATTTACATTGGTATTATATATTATAATTACCCTAGGTATCATTTAAAGTATACTAAATGATATGCTTGTGTTATTTGCAAATACTAAACTATTTCAAGTATGGGGCTAGAGAATCAATAAATTTTGTTTTCTTTAGGGGACCCTGAAACCAAATCACCTACAGACAAAAAAGATAACTCTATATCATTTTTGAGTGGGATTAAAAACTGAGTGTGCATATTTTAAGTACCAGTCATGGCAATAGCAATAACAGCAGAGTTGGCATAGATTGTCTCAGGGAAAAAGGTATACCTGTGGTCTATGTTCTCTGTATGATGGATTCTAACATGAATAAGCTTAAGACAAGCTGAACCTGACCTCATTAAGTTGAATCACGATATTCTAGAATTTTGTACCTTAACTTTCTTGATCCAGAAGTATGTGTTCCCAGTGCAGTCAGTGTTTAACTCACACTTTATTAAACTCACAATGCACAGGTACCTAAACCTGAAATTCTAGTTTATGTATGAGAATTCTCTCTAGTGATTAGACTTCTTTTATACTCTGTCAAGAGCAGGCTACTTTCTTCTAGTTACAAGACATAAGAAAACCAAATTGTCTACTATAAAACTACTTTGATGACATAAAATAGTATGAGTGGCTTAAAGAGAATATTTCATGGCAAATTATTTTTTATTCACAAAGAATAACTTGAAACATGAAGCCTCTGCATCCTATATCTCCTTTCCTTCACCGGTGTTGGGTACTTGACAAAAGAGGGCTTGCCTGGATTACTTTTCCCATTCTGTCTGATCTTTTCTGCTGGGAAATATAGGTCAGTTAATACAAAAGTGACTTGAAGACTGCTTTTACTGCTCCAAGATTCACTATTTTCTTCTGCTTTCTCAATTACCCCAGTTCTCTAAATTCTTATTGAGGTTTTTAATAATACAATATTGCCTTATATATTATTTGAGGTCCCAGGTTCAGTGAACTTGAAGCTTCAGGTAGCCTCTAATTAAAAATATCCTTGAATTTTAACATTCTTTGGAGCAAGTGTTGTGGTGCAGCTTATTGAGCTACTGCTTGGGTTATTCACATCTCATATTTGAATGCCATTCCAAATCCCAACTACTCTGCTTCCAATCCAGCTTCCTGCTAATGCATTTTGTGAGGTAGCAGGTGATGGACCCAGTGTTTGGGCTTCTGTCACACATATGGGAGACTCAGATGTAGTTCTGGGCTTCTGGCATCAATCTGCTGCAACAATGGTTCTGGTGGACATTTAGGCATTCAGAGAGTAAGTCAGCAGATGGAATCAATGTCTCTCTCCCCCCACCTCCACCGCCTTGTTGGTAGATAAAAAGAAATATATTTTTTAAGAAATCCCATGGGGCCAGCACTGTGGCGCAGCAGGTTAAAGCCCTGGCCTGAGGTGCTGGCATCCCATATGGGCGCCGATTCATGTCCCGGCTGCTCCTCTTCCAGTCCAGCTCTCTGCTATGGCCTGGGAAGGCAGTGGAAGATGGCCCAAGTCCTTGGGCCCCTGTACCCATGTGGAAGACTGGAGGAACCTCCTGGCTCCTGGCTTCAGCCTGGCACAGCTCTGGACATTGCGACCATCTGGGGAGTGAACCAGCAGATGGAAGACCTCTCTCTCTCTCTGTCTCTACTTCTCTCTGTAACTCTGTCTTTCAAATAAATAAAATACATCTTTTAAAAAAAGAAATCCCCATTATTTTATATCATATAGTAAGAATTCTTTCTTTTTGAAGAATCAGAAAGCCTTTGAAATGTTAAATATTTTCTCTTAGGACTAGTGATCTTTCACTGATTGATTCATCACATACATATATGAGGGTACTTTAAAAAACTTTAAAACAAGGAAATTTTTAAAAGATAAATTTATTTTATAAAAAATGTGGCTCTTGAATATGAGGAGTCTTAAAAATCATTAAAATGCATATTATGAAAAATCTATGCATGAACTTCAAACTTGTTTTTCAACAAAATTTTCTTTTCTAAATCCCATTTCTCATAGACTTTTGAAGTACACTGATATAGTAGGTATGACTTAGAGTAAATTTAGTTTGGGAATGCAATCAGTACACAAAGTCTACCATAAATTCAACAATACTCTTAAATTATTTTATAACCTAATGGTTTTACCAGTTGTTTTAAATATGGTAAAGATAATAGGCCAAACATATGCCACATATGTATCTTTCTATACCACAGATTAAACAGATAGAATTGTGCCCTCTTATATACATTCTATGTGTATATTCATTAACCATATCTAAGATTCTATTTCCACAATGGATTTTATAATCAATGAACTATGATGGTAGATTTCTTTTTTTTCTCATTTAATATGATTTTTTTAAACTTTTATTTAATAAATATAAGTTCCAAAGTACAACTTTTGGATTATAGTGGCCCACCTCCCTCCCACCCACAACCCTCCTGTGTGGCACATTCTCCCCCACTGGTTAATCCCTATGTATCTTCCCACTTATATTCTCCCACTTTAATGCATCTTCTCTAATAGTTTCAACCAGAATAAAAGAATTAATATTTCTCCTTAATTTGTCTTGCACCACATATCCTGAGTGTTTATTGGAGCAAAGGGATAAAAACAATGATTTGCTATTCATTTGCTGTTCAGGCTACATATTTGTCCCTGCATTCAGGAAGAAAGGTTTAAATCCACTAGTATTATTTTGGCTGAAAGTGGGGAAGGAATGATTCCAGAGGGGGAGAAAAAATCAAGATTTTGTTCTTCAAGGAAAGAATAATAGGGTAAAAATGTATTTGTGCATAAGTATAACAAATATTGTGTTGTGTGTTTTAAGCCCTCTATAGTATCTGTTATGCAATCTAGAGTGAATTTAAATGCTCATTAGATAGATATACAACATTTATTCAGTTGAACAATAGTAGTCTCATAGGGATGGAATTATATTTTGATGTTGCTGCTCATATATTTCTTTTAATTCAGAGAATGAGCCTGTAATATCACTGCCCTACTTGTTTAACTGTGTCTCCTTCTTGCTCTTATGCAGAACGGTTGATCTCTTCATAACAATCCATGCTTTAAGAAAAAGTAGGAAACCCGATTACACTGCGATATGATTAGAATTATAGCAATTTAAAGTAATTTCCATTCTTTGGAGTGTGTGCCTTACAAAAAGAAATTAAAAATTCAAGGCAAAAGTGTTCAAATATTCACTCATTGAAAAAATACTCATTGACTCCCCAGTATGTTCCAGATTTTGGAGCTTTCTGCTTTCCTGGCACTATACTTGAGAATTTATGGTGCTAGGTGAGTGTTTAGGCTAAGCCAATATTGGAAAAGTGTATCATTAGTTTATTGTTGAACAGAACCACATAGCCAAGTGGTCCACATGAAGGTCTCAGTCCTATTTGCACAGGAGAGAAAGTGGGACAGGGCTGTCACTCAAATCCCAATCTTTTCAAGTGGAGAATGGTGTTTTTTTTCAATACAGTAGTCCCTCTTATCTTAGGTTTTACTTTCATTGATTTCAGCTACCTACTATCAACTGCAGCCTAACAGCATAACAGTATTAAATTGAAAATTCCAGAAATAAACAATTCATAAATTTTAAATACATTCAGATAGTATTTTGTTATAATTGTTCTATTCTGTCAGTAGCTATTGTTGTTAATATTTCACTATACCTAAACTCAAAAGCTTTATCATAGGTCATATACTTCTATGTAAGAGAAAACAAAGAATGTATAAAAGGTTTAATGCTTGCCATGGTGTCACTGAAACACAGAAGATCTTAGAACATTGCCTCTATGGATTAAAATGTTATAAAAAGACTCATACATTCTTCAAGACCAATTGAGAGTTCTTCCACCAAATCAACACATATCTCAGATAGTTTATGTCTCTTTTATATAAACCTCTTCTTAGAATGTATGGATTTATCATTTCGGCTTATTTTTACTTTAGAAATCCATTTAGCACACTATCTCTATCTGGAGTTCTGCATTTTTAAAAGTTTTTTTTTTTTTTTTTTGACAGGCAGAATTAGTGAGAGAGAGAGAGAGACAGAGAGAAAGGTCTTCCTTCCGTTGGGTCACCACCCAAATGGCCGCTACAGCTGGCGCTCTGAGCCCATCCGAAGCCAGGAGCCAGGTGCTTCCTCCTGGTCTCCCAAGCAGGTGCAGGGCCCAAGCACTTGGGCCATCCTCCACGGCCTTCCCATGCCACAGCAGAGAGCTAGACTGGAAGAGGAGCAACCAGGACAGAATCCAGTGCCCCAACCGGGACTAGAACCCGGGGTGCTGGCACCACAGGCAGAGGATTAGCCTAGTGAGCCGCGGCACTGGCCTAAAGATTTTTTAAACTTGTTTTCACCATTCATGCCTAAACAAGACATTCTCTTTCATAAAATTAGCCTCTATGACACACTCTGAAGCCCATCTCCACTCATTTTATGAATGTACTTCATAAAGTTCATGTAAAATGTGTATTTTTTCAAATGCATGTAAGTCAAAAATTTTAAAAACATGTGTATGCTTATGGATAGTATAACCAAAAATTATGTAAATATATAGATATGTTTAGTTTCTATGTATTCAACTAAAATTGAACAAAACTTCTTAGAGTTTGAGAAATACTGCTAAGAGTGTAACTGAGAAATATGGATACTCTTGGTGGCACACTTGTAAGAGATCACCAATAAGACAAGTAACAGAATGGTTATGTGCTCATAAACACACACACAGAAACCTGCATTAATGAACACTTTCTTGAAGTAGTACCTGTATCTGTGTCTTGGTTTTTACTAAATATGTTTTATTTCTTAATTGTACCAGTAGAAATCATGATTTTAATTGTTTCCAATACCATTTTGTCATTCAAAGATTGTGAAGCATTTTACCATCTGCATTTTGGGGTTGACAACAAGTTTATTGTACTTCTTTTGTTCTACTTCCTTATCTGACTTTTCCAGACACTGGGTCTGAATTGTGCTCCTTTTGTCATTTTGAAACTATACAGTAATTGTGGAATGGTGTATATTAATGTAGTCCATCATGCAAGCATGTGTTATGCAGTCATCCATGCATCTATTTATTAATTGCAGTAGTAGGCTGAGCTAATTAGAGCAGCCTCCAAGAAAAAAAAAAGCAGAAGGAAGAAAGAATCCTGAGTATTTGTCCCTCAAACTCTGCCCTATTTGAGGTAGTATTCTAGACAACAACTGTATTTTGGTCCCAAAGAAGTATAGAAGTAAAGGTATAGGCAACTCCTCTGCAATATCTGAAAACATAATTTTGTGTAATATTTTCCTCTGTTATATCAGCATAGAATAAAATAATTAAGCCATTAGAATGGTGAAAAACACTGGTAATTTTCTCTTATTCACCTCAAACTGATTATAATTCTCAAAAGTATTCAGGAAAAAGAGATAGAGAAGGTCAACTGGAAAGAACATTACTAGAAAACTGCCAAATTTGGAGAGGATTCCTCCAATTCCAGTGTCTCCAAAACCCCTAACTACAGATGAGGATCAAACAGTCAGGAGCAGCATGTGTACTGCTACATACATAATTATACTTCCCAGGCAGGACTAAGATAGAAGCCATTATTCTCGGGTAGTACATGGGGTACTTCTTCATTGGGCATGATACCCTCTGGGATTTTGAAGCAAAAAGTGAAGGGTTCTGAGATCACAGAAGCAGTTTGCCCATTTTTAGAAAGTTACACTGCTTTTCTATCCTAGCTGGCCCATCTGGTTCTTAGTCTAGCCTTTGCCAATCACTTTGCCCTAGCCATTGAGGCTAAGCTTTTCACAATAACCAGAGCACTCTCGTGGAGGAGAAAAGTAAACAGTGTTTTAAAGATTCTGCCAAAGGAATAAAGGTAGCAAGAAATAACTCCCCGGGGATGTTCAGTAAGAAGTTCAAATAATGTACTCAACCACAAGGATTGACAGGAATCAGTATTCTGCCCCCTATCACAACTGCATCCTGCTTTCAGAATCTACTGTTTGTTATAGATGAAAAGGTGAGGGAAGAACACTATCTCAGGTTTCCCTTTCTTCCTTTAAGCACAATCTCTTTTCTTCTGTTAAATTTATCATGGAGCCTTGGAAATTGGCTATGCATTTTTCAAAATTCTTATTTTGAAACAATTATAGATTTACAGAATACTACAAAAATGATAAAGTGATTCCTTATATTGTTCACACATTTTTCCCCAATGGTAACACCTTACCTAATTGTAATATAATATCAAAAACCAATTATGTGTAATAAGGAGGGTGAATATTTTGCATTCTTCACAACAGATTAACTTTTTTTTTTTTTGCTTACATGGGGTAAGATCTTAAGAACAGAAACCACTTTGTTTCTGATGGTTACTGAAAATAGTCTACACTGTCAATAGATTATAGACCAGTCATGACCTTGTAGATTTGTGGCTATGAACTTGATATTTGAAAGTGAAATGTTGGTGATCATAGTTGTTTAATGCCTTTCAAATATCTTAGCAGAACTAATCAGTACTATTACACATTGTTAATCCTTCAGGATTGGCTTTGTGTTATTAGAAGGCTCACCACCCATGAGAGTAAGATGGGAAAATGTGGCTTGACGGTTTGATAAATACTAATCTTCCTGGCCCAGAAGCTTTAGGTGTATCATGTTTGTCCTTTCCATAAATACAGCAAATGTAGGCCTATTGTACAGAATTCTAGGAAGAACAACTTGACAGTGACAACTCTTTCTCAGATTATTTATTTTTTAAAAAATATATTTTATTTTATTTGAAAGACAAAATTATATATAGAGAAAGATGGACAGACAGACGGAGAGATCTTCCATCCACTGGTTCACTCCCTCAAATGGCTGCAGTGGCCATGGCTGGGACAGGCCAAAGCCAGTAGCCAGGAGCCAGGAACTTCATCTGGGGCCCCTTTATTGGGTTCAGAGGGCCCAAGCACTGGGACCATCTTCCACTGCTTTCTCAGATGCATTAGCAGGGAGCTGGATCAGAAGCACAGCAGCTAGGACTCCAATGTGCGCCCATATGGGATGCTGGTATTGCAGGTGGGAGCTACCCACCACACCAAAATACTGGCCTCCTCAGATTATTTATTGAACACAGATGCCAAATTAACTCATTAAAACAATTTAAATGCTTAAAAAAGGAAAACAAGATGGACCAAACACCATAGAGTTAGTACATATAATCTGGAGAGGTTGCTACTGGTGATGTGTTCATTAGATTTATGAACTCTTGGAAATTGCCTAAATTAGTAGAAAATATCTTCCAATTTTTATATCTCAGTATATGTGTTGCCACCATTCTCTCCATCTGATATACTTTCTGTTATATGCTCCATTAAGTAAATTACTATGTTCACTATACGGTTCATTTTATATGCAATTCCAAAGAGCTTACAAATTCATAACAGGAGGTGTTTTATATTTATCCTTCTAGTTTCTTTCCTCATTCATATAAAATTTCCCTCATTTTTGTTTGTTGTGTTGCTACTGTCTGCCAAACTGGAGGCATCTTGAGGACATAGGTTGTATTTAATTTATTGTGTTCCAAATCAGCAAGTGCTAATTCTTAGATATAGGCTCTGTGCTTGCTGAATGACACTAAAGTTAATTTCTCATTTATTAAAAAAATTTCATTTTAGTTGAAAGGGCAGAGAGCCAGGGAGAGAAAAAGTGAAGGGAGACTGAGAGACAAAGACAGAGACAGAGAAAGAGTAAGAGAGAAAATTCAAAATAGAAAGAAAAAGAAATTTACCCACCTGCTGGTTTGTTGCTGAAATCCCAGCAACAGATAGGGCTGTTTTAGGGTGAAGCCAGAAAACAAGAATTCCATCCAGATCTGCCAAGTGGATGGCAGGGATGCATGTATTGAGCCATCATCTGCAACCTCCCAGAATGCACTCTAGCAGGAAGCTGGATCAGCAGAGGAGCTGAGGAGCCAGTACTCAAACCACACACTCTAAAAATGGGATATGGATGTCCTGAGAGGTGTCTTAATTGCCACACCATATGTACCCCTTGCTTTCTTATTATTTTAAACAGATATTTGGCTATGAACAGAAATAGCATAAAATAGGCTTTTAGGTAGATTTCAACATGAGACAATCCATGTGTACCACCGGGAGTACTTACCTCCTTTCTCCTAAAGTTAGGGAAATATTTAAGTATGCAACAGTTTAATTTTTTATTCAAGGGAAGAGTAATGAATAGTGATGAAGAAAGAACTTTGTGCTTGTTTATTGTTTACTATAGTGAGAGAAGCAAACTTACCAAATAATAAATCAAGTACTATAACATCATATGTGATGCTTTTTCTTTCCAATGGCTCCTATCAGTTTTCAAGATCCGTTGGGATTTGAGCAGGAGCTGTGCACTACTTATCTGCTGCCATGTCAGCAAAGCTACCAGTTCTTTTACTTCAGCACTAGCCACTTTCACATCCTGAATGAGCACAAATACCTGACTTTCCGACTTTGGCTTTGTGACTGCTTGGAAGGTTTTTGTGACAGTAACACAGAGTGAGTATGAAACATAATTGTGATGCCTGTCGTCCAGTACATGTTCAATAAATGCATATATGTTTCTTAAGGTGTGAAATAGGGCAACGGACTTATATTTGTATGAGTGATAAACTGAGCTCTGGGAATCTGCAGAGACTCATCCACTAAACTGAGGAGCTAGGTAAGGATCTTCACACTAGCACCTTTGAAAAGTGCCATTAGCTGATACCACACTTTGAGCTGTTACTACAAAATCATCACATTACTGCTAGCTCATCATTGCTGAGAAAGCTAATTGCAGGAACTAATTTTATTGCAACAAACTTCATTGTGCAGAAATAAAATATTGAGCCAAGTTTATGAGGGCAGAAATCGGGAGACTAGATATCCAGGGGATGAAGTAGACATTTTAAGTCCTGATGCATTCATTAGTTATCCTCCTGACATTTAATGCTATTCAAACATGTTTTGTGCTCCTATCCCCCTCTAGCACCCACAACTAAATCCCCTGGAGGATAAACTACACTACAGGACAGTAAATATAAGTTTGCAAAGTATGAGGTACTGAGAAGCCATTTCTGTAAATCAGAACACTGTAGTGCACAGAACTGAAATACATACTGACAATGTTTTTTTTTTCTCTACAAGTAGCATTTTTTTTTACTGTTATGTGAATTTATTGCCTTCAAACTATGCCACAGCCTCAGAAATGGAACTCCCATATTTACCCATAGAACATGGTGATAATCTCAACTCTGTCTTCAAAGATATATTATATGCTGCTTTCTACAAAAGAAAGGGAATGTATTACTTTTCCTATGCTACTTAACTTTGAATCTTCCTGGTCTATAAAATGTCAGTAGCTATGAATTGTACTGAAACCTGCTACATTGTTGTGAGACAATTCTTCTGTACACTGGGGATTTTGCTTCGAAGACAACATTCTTTTCTGCTTGGGTGCCCAGCCTGAATTTTTCATAACTCTACAAATAAAACTGAGTACCATAGCCATGAAGAATGCCATTATTGAGACAGGAACAGAAAGCAGACAATAATAGTCATGATTTTAATCACACTAGTAAGTATTAATAAAAACTTTTCTCCTTATTGTAGATGTATAAAATTTAAAAATGTATCTCTCCAAGTTCAAAATGACTCATGCCTAATAACAATAAGAGAAATAAAATTATGCTAATTTATCTCATTAGCTTGTAGTGCCATCTTTACTTTGATTGAAGATGAAAAATGACTAATTTTTGGTTCTGTTTATATATATATTTAATCATAAAACTTTATTATTTATGTAATGGAAAATGTTCAAATAAGGGACATACATAAAAATTTACTTATGAAATCTTAATTCTGACCATGTTTGCATAACTAGAACTAAACTTGTCTTCCCTACCTTAAATCGCCATAAAACAGAAAAATATCTAAAACACTTGATTTCAAACCTAGGAAAATAGGCACCACAAGGCTGTGATTCAAAAGCAAATGGGAACATGATGAGACCTGCAGTTACACTTTCTGTCTCAAGGTCTTTTCTAAATTGTAGTGAAGGGTGTGGGGATGTAAGGAACACATTGATCAGTTAAGAAGACAGAGATTGAAATACAGTGAGATAAGGCAGGTGAATTTTGCAGAGCAGGGAGTATGAAGAAAAAGCTCAAAATTTGCAGAGGCATTCCCTTGAATCTGCTACTAGAAACTAAACTACACATATGTATAGTAAAGCTTTACAAGGCTAAGCACAGATCTGTTGGTGAATGTAAGGTGAACAATCACTGAGTTTGCTCAGGACTAGGAGAAGCTAGAGGTGTGTCTGGAGAACAGAAACCTTCATAAGTATCTGTGGAGACTACAGAAATGGTTTTCCGGCCGGCGCCGCGGCTCACTAGGCTAATCCTCCGCCTTGCGGCACCAGCACACTGGGTTCTAGTCCCGGTCGGGGCGCCGGATTCTGTCCCGGTTGCTCCTCTTCCAGGCCAGCTCTCTGCTGTGGCCCGGGAAGGCAGTGGAGGATGGCCCAAGTGCTTGGGCCCTGCACCCCCTGGGAGACCAGGATAAGCACCTGGCTCCTGCCATTGGATCAGCGCGGTACGCCAGCCGCAGTGCGCCGGCTGTGGCGGCCATTGGAGGGTGAACCAATGGCAAAAGGAAGACCTTTCTCTCTGTCTCTCACTCTCTCACTGTCCACTCTGCCTGTCAAAAAATTAAAAAAAAAAAAAAAAAAAGAAATGGTTTTCCTTAGTAGAAGGCCAAACTGTCACTAGAGGAAAAACTACCCTATAGAAGCTTGCAATGATAAATTTAATAAAAAATTACTTTAATTTATATCAAAACAAAATTCAATACTTTTTAAAGGAAGGACAGAAAAATCGAGAAACTTTTTAAAAATAAAATAAAAATCATTTAATAAAATTATTAAAATGGAAATAGTATGGAAATATGATCTATAACCAGGAGGAATATGATCTTTTAGTAGGTGCAGACTCATTAATTTCAGAGATGGCTAGACAAGGACTTTAATATAGCTACTCTAAATATGCTCAAGGATGAAAAGCGCAAGGAAATACCTGCAATTTGTTAACAAGAGAACCAAATAGAACTTCTAGAGATAAAAAATCTAATGTATTAAGTTAAAACATTTACTGAATGAATATAGATCAGAGATATAGATGAGAGAAGACACTACAGAGAATAATAGAATTGAAGTTGAGTAAAAAGCATTAGAAACTAATATTGAATAGTCAATGCAGTACCAGCATAGTCTCCAAACAAATATATTCATTAATTATTGACAAAAATGCCCCAAATATTTTAATTGGAAGGAAAATTTTTCAACAAATGATGCTGAAACTAGATATACATGTAAAAGAATAAGCCCCAAACTTTAACTTTTACTGTTTACTGAAATTGCCCTAAAGTGTGTTACAAAGGAAAAGTCTTCATAAATATGAGTTAGACAAGGATTTCCTAGATAAGGTACTCAAAGTGTGAATCATGAAGGAAACAAATTAATATATTTGACTTCATTGAAACTTAAAGCTTCAGCATAGGCATCTAGTCTAGCAGTTGGGACATATGCATCCTACACTGGAGTACCAGGTTTTGATTCCCAGAACCAACTCCAAATTTTATCTTCCTGCTAATGCAGAACCTGGGTATCAGCAGGTAGTGGCCCAAGTAATTGAATCCCATTCACCTACATGGAGGACCTAGATTGCATTTCTAACTCCTGGATCTGGCGCTTGTCCAGCACTGGATGTTGTGGGCATTTGTTCAGTAAATCAGCAGATGGGGGCTTGCTCACTGTTGCTCTGTCTCTCTTTCTCTGTGTGTCTCTCAAAGAAATTAAAATAATTAAAACTTGAAAACTTCTATTCTTAGATCATTTAAAAAAATGAAAACCATAAATTGGAAAAAAACCACAATATTCATATCTTGTTTCCAGAATATGTCATGGACACTTAAAATTCAACAATAAGAACATAGCAGCCTGATATAAATGTAAAAGTGTAAAATATTTGGATAGACACTTCATACAGAAAGAGACAGTAGTGCTAGTATGTACAAGAAAGTCTATACAACATTTGATCATCAGGAAAATGGGAATTTAACATACAAATGTACTACCATGCAGCAACTCTAATGGTTACAATTTTAAAAACTGACAATATCAGGGCTGGTGCCATGGCATAGTGGGTAAAGCTGCCGCCTACAGTGCCGATGTCCCATATGGGCACCAGTTCAAGTCCCGGCTGCTCCACTTCCAATCCAGCTTTTTGCTGTGGCTGGGAAAGCAGTGGAGGATGGCCCAAACCTCTGAGCCCCTAACCCTGTGTGGGAGACCCGGAAGAGGCTCCTGACTCCTGGCTCCAGATGGGCTCAGCTCTGACTGTTGCTGCCTTCTGGGGAATGAACCAGTGGATGGAAGAATGCTCTCTCTCTCTCACTCTCACTCTTGCTCTCGCTCTGTGCCCTTTCCTCTCTGTCACTCTGCCTTTCAAATAATAAATAAATCCTTAAAAAAACTGACAATATCAAATATTGGCATTTATGCAACAACTGGAATTATGAAATGTTACCATAATTTTGAAGATAGTTGATATTTTTAAAATAAAGCCAAACATACATATTTATTAAGGAATTTTCCTCCTCAGTATTTAGCAAAGAAAAATAAAAATATATGTTCACACAAAGACTAGCTTGTAAGTTTTGTTCGGCTTGCTCATAATTTTCAAACACTATAAACAACCAAATTATTTATCAACATACAAATAAATTGCAGTAAAAGCACAATGGGATACTACTCAGCAATAAAAAGGAATTGTCTAACTTTGATAAATTTTAAAATTATGCTGAGTGTAAAGAAGCCATTACAAAAACCAAAAATAAATAATATAGCTTAGATTTATTCTTGGTAAGAGTCCATACATAAGAATATATTCCATTTATAGAAAATGCAAACCAGCATATAATGGCAGAAAACAAATCAGTAGTTCCCTGCTGCCAGTTGGAGCATACTGCTCTGAAGGCTGTTTTTCAGTGACACCCTTGGAAGACAGGTACTTTAGGGCTGTTGCACAGAAGAAGGAGAGAGCTTGCCAGAGAGATGGAAATGCCCTGTGTCTTGTTAGGCTATGATTATATAGATCAAAATTATTTAAATGTATACTTAAAATAATTATCCCCTTGTGTGAATTATACAACAATACGTTTTATAAATAATTAAGCAATCCTTTATTTTGTACCCAGTGGTAATCACCATTTATATTTTTTTCTGTTCTCATTCAGGTCTATGTGAATACATCCATTTTTATGTTATATAATTAAAATGTTCCTTGTATAGACTAAATTTTTGTTTATAATTTTGTCTGATTTTCTTCACTTTTCTTTGGAATAAACTCTTAGCAATGGGGTTACTGATCCCGAAAGTGTGAGCATTTTGAAGTTCTTCAAATAAAATGAATTTTTAGAAATTTACATTCCACTGAAACTTATATTTTTAACTAAGAATTACCCATAATATGTTGTGTATAATAGTTATATCTTGACTCTCCTTGTCCAATATTGGACCATCAAGAAAACATAGGTCCCTTCGTTGAAAGGTAATTGATGCTGCATTAGCAACTGCACCTGTTTCCTTGAGTCCTCTCTGGGAACTCAGTGTTGTGTACTTCATTCTCAGTATGGATTCCTGTGTCTTATGCATGAGACCTGAGTGATGATATGCTAACAATGATCTGAAGCATAAAAATGCTTCCAACTGAAAGGAAGAAAGAGGATGGTGTAACCTGATGCTGATCAGGAGCAGTGAGGAAAACTGAGGGCTTTCTCTGATTACTCTTTGGATCCATTATTTGAACTCTGATTCTGATGAACATATTTTGACTAAAACTTAAAAATATCACAGTGTCTGCTTTAATCTATCTTCCAGTATTGAGTGCTAGTCATCTGCCATGCAGCTTGAGTCACCTGGGAAGAAAACAAAGCAAAGAGAGCATTTACCTTACTTAGAAGAGTATGCACTTAGAGCTGTTGAAAACTTTGAAAACTTTCTCTGTGGTAAGCGATTGCTGCAGCTGAGTTGAACAATTTGCTCTTTGGGCATTGTAATAGCATGCTTATATGCCTGTACATAGATAGCCCTGTGAAGCAGAAACATATTTGGGTTTTTACAGTGAGTTTAATGGACCATAGCAATAATTCAAGTTCAGATTCTTCAGGATTCTACGCAGTGTTCTGTTTTCCAGGTTTTGTTGCAAGTTTGTGGAAAAATGTTCATTTTCTACTCAAGAAACCAAATTGCCATCAATACCTTTTTTTTAATTAGTGATTAGTTTTCTCCTATAAACTGTCATTTATTTTATCATTTATTTTAGCTTTGTGTTTCAAATTAAATGCTGCTAATTATAGACTATGTGGTTGTAAATAGCCCCAATACAATTGAGTGAGAATAAAACCCAGCAGACACTGTGGCCAATCGCAGCCTTAGGAACAGCATAAAGAAATAAAAGAGGGGCCACTTTGAGACACATCAGTTTAAACCGCCACCTGCAATGTGGGCAGCCCAAATGAGTGCCAGTCGGAGTCCTGGATGTTCTGCTTCCAATCCAGCTCCCTGCTAATGTGTCTGGAGAGGCAGTCGGAGTTGATCCAAGTGGTGTTTGGACCCCTGACACTCACATGGGAGACCCAGATGTAGTTCCAGGATCCTGGATTCAGACTGGCTCAGCCTTGGCCTTTGTAGCCATCTGGGGACTGAACTAGCAAATGGAAGATACTCTTCCCACCTCCACCCCTTGTAACTTTGACTTTCAAATAAATTCTTAAATTCTTAAGAACAGAATAAAAAAGAAAAAGAAAAAAAAAAGTCTAAGCACCCGTGGAATCAGCCTAAGCTTATATATTCATCTAGGGACCTAAGTCCTTGTGGCACTCCCAAGGCTGTTTCTCGGTGATACCCATAGAGGATAGGAACTATCAATTGAACATCAATCAATCACCTGTTAAATCCCTGTTCCAGATGAATTATATCCAGCATCTTATTCATCCTTTCTGGAAGTCTGTGAAAAAGTGGCAGGAGGAAATTAAGGCTGTGTAAATGACTTCCTGAGGTTTGCTACAACCTCACTCTTTGTCGAATCCTCATGAGTTGTATACTTCAGTTTCCTTCTGAAGCATACGAAAGTCAAATCTGGCAGTCCTTAGAAGCTCAGCATGGTAAAGAAATGGAGTCAAGATATTTTACATACATCAGCAGTAACATGTCCTAGGTTAGTGTAAAATGCTAGAAGTCATTCATTCAGGAATTCATTCACTGGCCATTTAGGAAAATGTACTATGTTTTAATAATTTGATTGAAAAGGTAAAACTTTAATTTCTTACACTTAGAAAATAATCATTTCACAATCATAAGTCTTTATTATAGTACTTATTCTAATAAAATATATTTATATTTTAAGAACAACAACAAGGCCGGCGCCGCAGCTCACTAGGCTAATCCTCCGCCTTGTGGCGCCAGCACACCAGGTTCTAGTCCCGGTCGGGGCGCCGGTTTCTGTCCCGGTTGCCCCTCTTCCAGGCCAGCTCTCTGCTGTGGCCAGGGAGTGCAGTGGAGGATGGCCCAAGTGTTTGGGCCCTGCACCCCATGGGAGACCAGGATAAGTACCTGGCTCCTGCCATCGGATCAGCGCGGTGCGCCTGCCGCAGCACGCTGGCCGTGGTGGCCATTGGAGGGTGAACCAACGGCAAAGGAAGACCTTTCTCTCTGTCTCTCTGTCTCTCTCTGTCCACTTTGCCTGTTAAAAAATAAAAACAACAACAACAACAACAAAATGAATAGAAATCATTTATGAAGTCTTACTTTGCCCTGTGCACTGTATTAAACACTCTATGCATATTTCTCTATTTATTTATTTATTTATTTTTGACAGGCAGAGTGGACAGTGAGAGAGAGAGAGAGACAGAGAGAAAGGTCTTCCTTTGCCATTGGTTCACCCTCCAATGGCCGCCGTGACCAGTGCGCTGCGGCCGGCGCACCGCACTGATCCGATGGCAGGAACCAGGTACTTATCCTGGTCTCCCATGGGGTGCAGGGCCCAAGGACTTGGGCCATCCTCCACTGCACTCCTTGGCCACAGCAGAGAGCTGGCCTGGAAGAGGGGCAACTGGGACAGAATCCAGCACACCGACAGGGACTAGAACCTGGGGTGCCGGTGCCGCAGGTGGAGGATTAGCCTAGTGAGCCACGGTGCCGGCCCTATTTGATTAACTTCTATACTTTCTGTATTTGGCACAGAAAATATATCCCTTAAATGTTTGTTGATTTAAATAAAACAGCCATGCTACTGTAAAATATAGATGATTCTGTCTGTCAGGATTGGGTTAGAAAGTAAATAGAGAAATATGGCCAGCGCCGCGGCTCACTAGGCTAATCCTCCGCCTTGCAGCGCCTGTACACCGGGTTCTAGTCCCGGTCAGGGCGCTGGTTTCTGTCCCAGTTGCCCCTCTTCCAGGCCAGCTCTCTGCTGTGGCCAAGGAGTGCAGTGGAGGATGGCCCAAGTACTTGGGCCCTGCACCCCCTGGGAGACCAGGATAAGCACCTGGCTTCTGCCTTAGGATCAGGGAGGTGCGCCGGCCGCAGCAAGCTGGCCACGGCGGCCACTGGGGGGTGAACCAATGGCAAAGGAAGACCTTTCTCTCTGTCTCTCTCTCTCTCACTGTCCACTCTGCCTGTCAAAAAAAAAAAAAAAAGTTAATCAAACAGAGACAAATTAGGTATGGTGATATAATTTGAATAACTTGATGGCTCCTTCAAAGTGGGCACAAAAAAAGAGATGATATTGAAGGGCTAGAAAAGGAGGAAGCGCTTTGCAGATATCTAAAGTGACTGGATTATAATGGTAAGGAGGAGTTCATTATAGGCAGAAATATAAATAAGGGTGTGATCATACAGGGTTTTGTGTCAGTAAAGAGATTTAAAATAATTTATAATTTCAAGTCATTAATGAGTTATAAACAGAGGAGTAAATTACTTACATTTTAAAACATTAGGATCCTGGGTACTGTGCATTAAGTGAATAGTCTAAGGAGGAAGTTAGAAAG
Organism: Oryctolagus cuniculus; assembly: GCF_964237555.1. Classification (NCBI taxonomy): domain Eukaryota; kingdom Metazoa; phylum Chordata; class Mammalia; order Lagomorpha; family Leporidae; genus Oryctolagus; species Oryctolagus cuniculus. Next base: position 192,061,458 of record NC_091432.1, on the reverse strand, counting down.
TTTTTTCAATGATTCAGGCACTATATGAAGGAGTTTTGGGTATGAATGGTATAGATAGAGAAAGAGCGATAGGAAGAAGCTATATTTAGGAATTCTAATAATCGAATTTGTGATAGGACATAGGAAAAATAATCAAGAACAATGCTTACTTTTTTGGCTTGATTACAAGTAGTATGGTAGTGCTCCCTCTGTTTTCCCTCTATATATTATTTCCTTCTACATAGGGAAATCTAGAAGAACACCAGATTGGGAGTGGTGGAACCAGAATTTGTTTTAGCTTTCTCAATTTGGAAATCCCAAAGTTGTCCAAACCATCCAAGTGGTTGCTCTAGGATTTATCTTCCTTTTATCTCATAAGAAAACCTGAGGTCTTGTCCTATTGTGTTATATTGTGACTAACATCCAGCTCCTGGTGGAACCTTTATAGATTTTGAAGTTTCATTCACTTAATGATAATCCTGTTTTATTTGGGAAAAGCTTTATATTCAGTGGTATCTTCATTTCATCACTAGAAGCAGCTTCATGAATGAGTATAACATCCCCCCCCCCTTTTTTTTCACTTGTGAAGAACAGCATCCAAGAAGCAATTGGAAGATTGTAATGGGGAAAAATGGAAATAGAACTTTAATCCTATCCACCTTAATATGAAATACAAGTATCCTATTAAAATTGTATTTCTTGTTCTAATCAAAGTTTTATGTAAGGTTGTTATAAAGGAATTCTGCTGTTCCAGAATTTGCATGCAAGGAGTGACTATATGGCAAGAGCATATGATATGGAGCTTCTGACTTATAAATGACTTTAGAAGTAATCAGAAATGAATAAAGTACTAGAAAAATGGAGAAAAATAGAAAGATGGACAAATGGAGCTTTCCTTATGCTATTGTCTTGAAACTAAGCACTCTTAATTCTAGCTTTCATATAAATGTGAAAGGAAATTTTTATGTTTTTTTTTAAATACAGAAACCTCTTATTTAATATATACAAACTTCATGCATTTCATAGATATAAATTCAGGAACATAGTGATTCATCCCACTCTACCCTCCCTCCTGCCTATGCTCCCACCCATCTTCTTCCTCTCCTATTTCCATTCTTATTTTTTACAAAGATCTATTTTTAATTAACTCAAGATTAACACTACACTAAGTAAAGAGTTCAACAAATAGTATGAAGAAAAAAAGCTGTTCTTCGACAGTCGAAATAATGGCTGTTCAAAATCATCACATCTCAAAGTGTCAATTTCACTTCAATACATTAAATTTTAGGTACTCTATTGGTTATCACAGATCAGGGAAGAACTTCCATTTGTGTTTTTGGGACTGGCTTATTTTGCAAGTATAATGGTTTCCAGTTGTATCCATTTTGTTGCCAATGACAAGATTTCTTTTATTTTTTTTACCACTGCATAGTATTACATAGTACACATATGCCATAATTTCTTTTTCTAGTCTTCAGTTAATGGACATGTGAGTTGTTTCCATATCTTAGCTATTGGGACTTGAGCTGCAATAAACATATGGGTACAGATAGTTCTTTTATATGCTGATTTCATTTCCTTTGAGTAAATTCCCAGGAATGGAATGTCTGGGTCATGTGTAGGTCTATATTCAGATTTCTGAGGTATCTCCTTATTGTCTTCCATGTAGGCTGCATCAGTTTACATTCCCACCATCAGTGAATTAGGGTACCTTTTTCCCCACTTCCTCACCAACATTTGTTGTTTGTTGGTTTCTGTATGAAAGCTGTTCTGATGGGGGTGAGGTGAAACCTCCTTGTGGTTTTGATTTACATTTCCCTGATGGCTAGTGACCCTGAATATCTTTTCATCTGTCCGTTGGCCATTTGTATTTCCTCTTTTGAAAAATACTTGTTCAAGTCTTGTGCCCATTTCTTAACCGGATTAATTGTTTTATTGTTCTTGAGTTTCTTGTGTTCTTTATAGATTCTGGATATTAATCTTTCAGTTTCAGTTACATAGTTTGAAAATATTTTCTTTATTCTGTCAGTTGCCTCTTCACTTTTAATACATAATTCACTAAATAATGTAGTTCTGTTGTCAAAATTAAGAGGACATACCTTGCACTTAATTTTCATGATTGCTAATTTACTATTAAAACACCAAATGAGAGGCTCACAAATATCATTATCCCATAATCTAATGAAAGGAAAATGCCTTTAAAGTGGAAAATGGGCAGTTTTAGAAAGAAAAATCAGTATATGCCAACACTGGCCTAATTTATGTTTATAGCTGTGATAAAAGAGATTTTTGGATGTGGTTCTAAAAGGAGAGACTTAAAAATACAAGAATATCAAGACCCATACTGTTAAGAAAACTCCAAACATTCCAGTGAATTGAAAAATTTTTCATGCGAGCAGAGGTGATTTAATTCTTTATTTTATTACTTGTTTTTGGCATAGATAACACACTGTTGGATTGTGCAGTCCAGATGATTGGACAGTGTCCACACAGCTTAATGATGCTTTTGTTTCCATTACTGTATTATTTAAGGCCAACAGTCAGGAAACGGGTTTGTTTCTATATGTGAAAAGGATGTTTATGACCAGGAGGACTTCTTTTCTGTGTGCTATGACTTACATGGATGTCTTGAAATTTCTGTAATGCATTGTGACAGTTCTGGTGGCTGTTTACTTAAGGGCCTTTGTAAAATGATGACCTCAACCATCTTTTGTCACCTTCAGACACATCATTTCAATATGTTTTGATAACAGTTGACATGGGTCAGATATAGCTCAAGGCCAAAGAGATTGACATTAAATAGGATTCTATTTAGAAAATATTGCATATGTATGTTCATATGTAAATACACACATTAGTGTATAACTTTTCTTATGCCTACTATTGCCTTATTAGAAATCATATATATTTTACTGGTTATAAGACTATAATTTTATGTTTTGGGCAGAAATCTTCATAAGAATTGTTTTAAACTCAAGTTCTTACTGAGTTCTAGCATACATATATATAGAATTGTGCAAAGGTAATGAATACATGGCTTAATGAACTATATCAAATTGAATATTCATGTAACCACAAACCAGACCCAGAAATAGATCATTTTAGTATCCCAGAAAACCCACTTATACACCCTTTCAATTGCCAACCTCCTTTCCTTAAATGTAACTTCTAACAACTCCTAATACCACATATTAGCTTACTTTCTCCTCTTTTTTAATTTTTATGAATGGAGGCAGACAAGATTTATTATTGTTTCTGCTTGTTATTTCCTTCCACACCATGTTTCCAATGTTTAATTGATGTTTAGTGAAGTAATAGTTTTTTGTTTTGTTTTGTTTTCATTTGACTTTGAGGCATTTTTAAAATGCTCTCTAGAAAGATTTAAGCAATTGATAATCATCAAGAAATGTGTTTTCTTAAACTCTCATCAACACTGGGAAATTGTCAGTGCTATAAAATACTCATCCAATGGGCAAAACACATAGCATAAGTTTGTTTATTTTTATCTATTTACTATTTTTAGTCTTTTATAAATTCCTCTTTGATGTATTTTGCCATTGCTTTTCCATTGTGATACAGCATTCTGTTAATAATTTGTAATAATTTTGTTTTATATGGATTCAGTGATTGTCTATTCTAAAAGTATTTTTTGAGTATCTATTTATTATCAGGTAACATGCAGGCCACTGAAGATAAAATGTTTATCAAATCAGGATTGCTCTTCCCATGGAGATTACATTATGGCCCTTTTCTGTTAACCTGAATGGATACTTTTTTTTTTTTTTTTTTTTGACAGGCAGAGTGGACAGTGAGAGAGAGAGAGACAGAGAGAAAGGTCTTCCTTTGCCGTTGGTTCACCCTCCAATGGCTGCAGTGGCCAGCGTGCTGTGGCCAGCGCACTGCGCTGCTGATGGCAGGAGCCAGGTGCTTCTCCTGGTCTCCCATGGGGTGCAGGGCCCAAGTACTTGGGCCATCCTCCACTGCACTCCCTGGCCACAGCAGAGAGCTGGCCTGGAAGAGGGGCAACCGGGACAGAATCCGGCGCCCTGACAGGGACTAGAACCCGGTGCAAGGCGGAGGATTAACCTAGTGAGCCGCGGCGCCGGCCTGGATACTTTGAATTATAAACCAAAGGTCTGTTTATTATACTGACATCTTTCTTTAGATTGTAGTTTCTCATGAGTCAAAAAATAGAGTATTTAAAGCACTTTGAATATACTAGCTGAATTTATCAGCATATGTAGTATTGAATTGTCCATAGCAGTTTAAGAAACTGATAAATCAATTGACTGAGTTGTTCTAGGGATGAGCATCCTTAAGTCCTCAGCACTTCCATCTTTTGTTTTCTGTTTTCCTTGAAGGGACAGATTGATTCTTCTATTCAGGATGAAGAAAAATCAAAACAACTTCTCTTAATTTCACCTTTACTGCACAAAGGGAGATGAAGGCCATAGTTCTAATTGATATTATTTGAGGTTATGGTTTTTAACAATTTATTCATTTATTTGAAAGGCAGAGTGATAGAGAGGAAGGGAGGCACATGTACATACACGGACACACACACACAGGCAGAAAGAGAGGACTTCCATCCATTGGCTCCCTACCCTTGGCCACAGTAGTCAAGTCTAAGCCAGGCTGAAATCAGGAGAAACTCTATGTGGATCTCCCACTTCAGTGCGGGTGGCACAGGCTCAGGAACTTGAGCCATCTTCTGCTGCTTTTCCTCAAATGGAGTGCTTATTCAAGCCCTGCTACCCTGCTTCCCATACAGCTAAAGCACCTGAGAAAGCAGTGGAAGATGAGTACTTTGGTCACTGCGATGCATGCGTGAGACCCAGAACAGTTCTGGACTTCTGCTTCAGCTTGGTCCCGCCAAGGCTGTTGGCTGTCATTTAGGGAGTGCAACAGATGGAGGATCTCTTTTTCACTCTGTCTCTTCCTCTTTCTCCCTAACTATGCTTTTCAAACAAATAAAATGAATCCTTTAAAAACTTTAAGGAAATGAATTATTCTTAATGATTAAGTTCTAGAGATCTTTTGTATAGGATAACAGCTATAGTTGATAATACTGTAATATATACTTATATTAAGAGAGTAGATCTTAGTCTCATCACATAAAGCAGTTGGTAACTATGTGAGGTAATGTGTATGTCAGTTCACAATGTGTATATATATATAAAAATATCAGACTTGGGACAGGCATTTGGCCTAGGAGTTAAGATTCTAATTCAGATGCCTGAGTGCTTTATCTCTGAATGCCTGGGTGTAGTTGCAGGCTCTGCTCCTGCCTCTAGCTTACTGTTAATGAACACCCTGGGAATCAACAGACCATAACAGAACTAGCTGGGTCCCTGTCCTCTACAGGGAGACATTGATTGATCCCATATTCAGCCTGGCCCACCCTAAGCTGTTGTGGGCATCGGGGAAAGAACCAGCAGACGTGACCTTTCTTTTTCTGTCTATCTGTCTTTTTCTCTCTTCCTCTGTGTCTGTGTTCTCCTGCCTTTCAAATATGTATTTTTAAAAAAGAAATACTAGATTTTACCCTAAGTAAATACAACTTTATTTGTCAGTTATATCTCAATAAAACTGGGAAAAATGACTTATCGACTTCAAAGATACGCTAACCTTTATTTGGTAATTTATTTGAGGTGAAAAGGAAATAGAAATCTCTTCAAATAGCTCTTGAGAGTTTATTCCTGTTATGTCAGGTAGCTCTGAAGTAAGCATAATAAGAGCTGCATAAAAGGGTTTTGTTGCACAATTTTTTCAAATTTTGACTATGTTTCTCATCATCAATATGTAATTAGGGAGGCTGGCAATATGGTGCCATAGGTTAATGCTCTGCCTGCTGTGCTGGCATCCCACATGGGTGCCGGTTCTAGTCCCGGCTGCTCCTCTTATGATCGAGCTCTCTGCTGTGGCCTGGGAAAGCAGTAAAAGATGGCCCAAGTCCTTGGGGCCCCTGCACCTGTGTGGAAAACTCAGAGGAAGCTCCTGGCTCCTGGCTGCGGGCTTTGGATCAGCACAGCTCCAGCCATTGTGGCCCTTTGGGGAGTGAACCAGCAGTTGGAAGACCTTTCTCTCTGTCTCTGTCTCTCTTTCTCTCACTGTCTGTAACACTACCTCTGAAATAAATTAAAAAAACCTTAAAAAAATATACTTAGGGTCATGATATGTTTTCTTATTATTTTACAAGTTGAAGAAAATGTGATATACCTACTATGAAAAAAGTTAAAGGTTGTTCATAATTTGGAAAAAAAATGCTTTGTCAATCACTTTTACAGTTCACCCAAATCTGCACATTTTCTGCTGTTGTGTGTGTCTTAGTCCATTTGTGCCACTGTAAAAAAAATTCTAAGACTGGGAAGTTTATAAATAAAAGAAGTTGATTTATAATAGTTCTGGAGTCTGGAATTTCTAAGATCAAGGTGCTGGAATTGCTTTTAACATGTCACCTTGAATGCTTCCTGGCTACATGGAAGAAGGCAGGAAGAGAAAAAGGGCCCAGCCATGTTTCTCCAGCCCTGTTATAAAGTTAATAGTCCCATTCATTAGGGCTGTGACCTCATGTTTAATTACTTCCTCTTACTACTAAAACACTGGACATTAAATTTCAATAAATGAATCTGGGGCAACATATTCAGACCATAGCAATATAATGAATAAAATAATTAGGGAAAGTGAAATAAGTTGTCTTTCATTTTTCTTTTTCTTTTTTAAAGATTTATTTATTTATTTGAAAGGCAGAGCTACAGAGAAGCAGAGGCAGAGAGCAAGAGAGAAAGAGAGAGAGGTCTTCCACGCACTGGTTCACTCTCCAAATGGCTGGAGCTGAGCCAATCCAAAGCCCGGAGCCAGGATCCTCCTCCAGGTCTCCCACGCAGATGCAGGGGCCCAAGCACTTGGGTCATTTTCTACTGCTTTCCCAGGCCACAGCAAAGCTGGATTGGAAGTGGAGCAGCTGGGACCCGAACTGGTGCCCATATGGGATGTTAGTACTGTATACTGGGGCTTTAACTCACTACACCACAGTGCTGACCCAAGCCTTTCATTTTTCAAAACAAATAAAATCTTGAATTAAGAGTCCTAATCTGATAAAAATATTCCTTCATTTATGGTATTGTTTATTCTTATTTATTCATATTTTTAAAAATATGAATATGATTAGTAGTGAATTTATACTTTAAATATTTTAGAATAACTCTCCTTAATGTCCAAAGAAAACTGTTTATTGTTTAAATTTCTTTCTTTTTTAAAGATTTTATTTATTTACTTGAAAGTTAGAGTTACAGACAGTGAGAAGGAGAGACAGAGAGAAAGGTTTTCTGTCCACTGGTTCACTCCCCAAATGGCTGCAATGGCCAGAGCTGCGCCAATCCGAAGCCAAGAGCCAGGAGCTTCCCCCAGGCCTCCCACACAAGTGCAGGGACCCAAGGACTTAGGCCATCTTCCACTGCCTTCCCAGGCCACAGCAGAGAGCTGGATTGGAAGTGGAGCAGCCAGGTCTTGAACAGGCACCCACATGGGATGCAGGTGCCACAGCATTGGCCCCATATTGGTTAAATTTCAAACTATTGCAGACTCATGAAGTATAAACTAAAGTTTCTTCTCTACCTCAATCTCTCCATTCTGAAGGGGTAACCACCATTAATATTTTGGTGTATGACTATTTAAAGGGGCACTATTTCATAATATGTTGTTCAGCATTTTTCCATTTTAATATAACAGTACATCATAATACATTTTTCCAAGTCAGGTAGACACAATAGCCCTCTTATGGTTGCCATATTAACTGTGGTTTAGAAAGGCCATACTTTATTTAGTCATTCTTATATTTAAGGGCTTACAGAATATTCCCAGTTTTTTGGTTTGCTTATTTAAAGCATGGCATAAGCAACATATATGAATATAAATATATTTTAAGCTAAATATTTATAAAAAAAGTTGATTGAAAACAAGTACATCTGACATTTTGACAGACAACATTTCTCTCCAGAGATTGTTCTAAGTTGCATTCTCTTTTTTTTATTTATTTATTTATTTTTTTTTGACAGGCAGAGTGGACAGTGAGAGAGAGAGACAGAGAGAAAGGTCTTCTTTCGCCGTTGGTTCACCCTCCAATGGCCGCCACGGCCGGCGTGCTGCGGCTGGCGCACCGCGCTGATCCGATGGCAGGAGCCAGGAGCCAGGAGCCAGGTGCTTTTCCTGGTCTCCCATGGGGTGCAGGGCCCAAGCACCTGGGCCATCCTCCACTGCACTCCCTGGCCACAGCAGAGAGCTGGCCTGGAAGAGGGGCAACCGGGACAGAATCCGGCGCCCCAACCGGGACTAGAACCTGGTGTGCCGGCGCCGCTAGGCGGAGGATTAGCCTAGTGAGCCACGGCGCCGGCCCTAAGTTGCATTCTCTTAATCAATGACATTGTTAATTATCTTATAACTTATAGACTACTATGTACCATTTGTCTTTATTATTGCAGTCTTCTGCGAAATGGTATTGGATTGCTTTTGTTACAGTTTTCCTCATTTAAAAGAAAATACAGTAACTTTTCCAGTATGTTTTGGCCATTTGTGTTTGTGCTTTCATGAACTGCTTACCTATATGTTCTTTTCACTGGCTAATCTTAGGGATGTTTGTGTTTTATTGTTGATTCATTTGAACTCTTTATATATTATTTTGACTCTTGTTGAGCTGAAAACTTTCTTCGACTATTCCATACCTGAGAACATTGCTTGAGGTTTGTTTCCCTCACATATTTTTATCAAATAGGTCAGTCCTTTACAATCCTATGTTTTACAGTCTTCCTAGAAAAGAAGGACCTCAAAAATATTCTAAAGTAAATATTCTCTTTATTTAGTTTTTGTAAGAAAAACTGTTCAGCTCTTCAATTCTTCCGTGTTTTCAAATATCCTTGATAGCTAGTTATATTTCATAAAGTTAAAAATAATGTATGGATTTATAGACATTTATGATTTTGTTGAATTTTGAAACATCCTCAAAACCAATGAATCTACATTTTTCTGCCACAAATGTTTTTTATGAAAAGCAAGCAACTCAAAAAATAAAAATAGTGTGTTAGCCTATATACCATCCCTCTTTTTTTAAAATAAAAGAATTTGTACATACATTAAGTGAATGATGTATTTTATAAATTGAATATATTGAAGATATACCTAAGTTTTCATAACTGATTCCTTTTTTAAAAGCAACTAATGATTTAATTGAAATCTTGACTATTTGCATGATTTGAAAGTAGTTTCCTATGAAGTATTCTTCTCTCCAGTTAAAGTGATAGTTTGGTTTGGCATAGAGAGTGTTCAACAAAGTTGGTAGCTGTTTTATCTTGAGAGACCTGCCCATAATAATAATAGATCTTTTGTTCAAAAGATGCACAGTAAAGCATTTTGTGTTCACATGGGACAAACAAAGCTTTAAACTTCAACAAATGAGGTTCTTAATTTCTATATTTTACAAAGCAGAAACTTCTGCTCTTTGCTCAGATAGTATCTTGTGTAAATGGCTTCAGTGAGGGCATACTAGGACATTATGTAATGAAACACTGGAAAATGAATTGTAAAAGAGAAGAGTTGGGCACAGTGTTGTGGCTCGGTGAGTTAATCCTCTGCTTGCTATGCGCTTATCCAATAACAGAGTGCCATTTGGAGTCCCGGCTGAAGCCATTTGGGAACTGAACCAGCAGATGGAATATCTCTATGTTTGTCTTTCCCTCAAAGTTTTTTCAAGATTTTTAAAAATTTATTTGTAAGACAGCATGACTGAGAGGTTCAAGGGTTGTGGGAGTAGAGAGACAAAGAGATCTTTCAATGCTGGTTCTCTCCCCAGATGGTGCAAATAGCCAGGTCTGGGCCAGGCTGATGCCAGGAGCCAGGTCTCCCAAGTGGGAGGCAGTGTTCTGGAGCCATCTTCTTCTGTCCACCATGGCACATTATCAGAGATCTGGACTGGAAGTTGAGCAGCTGAAACTCAAACAGGCATTGTGAAATGGTATGCCAGTTTTATAAACAGAGGCTTAACTTGCTGTGCCACAATGGTGACCCCAAGAAGAGAAGAATTTTAAGAATTGGCAGGAAACTTAGAGATTTTCTGGAATGTATTCAATTTTAAGTTCCAACTAATCTTTTTTATTTCAGAAAACAGTATTCATTCCAGAAAGGAAAACAATTTTTTAAACTTTTATTTAATAAACATAAATTTCCAAAGTACAGCTTTTGGATTACAGTGGCTTTTCCCCCCCATAACTTCCACCCACCAGCAATCCTCCCATCTCCTGCTCCCTCTCCCATTCCATTCAAGATTCATTTTCAATTATCTTTATATACAGAAGATCAATTTAGTATATAATAAGTAAAGATTTCAACAGTTTGCACCCACACAGAAACACAAAGTGTAAAGTACTGTTTGAGTACTAGTTATACCATTAATCACATTGCACAACACATTAAGGACAGAGATCCTACATGGGGAGTAAGTGCACAGCGACTCCTATTGTTGACTTAATTGACACTCTTGTTTATGTTGTCAGTAATTACCCTAAGCTCTTGTCATGAGTTGCCAAGGCTATGGAAGCCTCTTGAGTTCGCCAACTCCGATCTTATTTAGACAAGGTCACAGTCAAAGTGGAAGTTTTCTCCTCCCTTCAGAGAAAGGTACCTCCTTCTTTGATGGCCCATTCTTTCCACTGGGATCTCACTTGCAGAGATCTTTCATTTAGGTTATTTTATTTTATTTTATTTTTTGCCAGAATGTCTTGGCTTTCCATGCCTAAAATACTCTCATGGGCTCTTCATCCAGATCTGAATGCCTTAAGTGCTGATTCTGAAGCCAGAGTGCTGTATAGGACATCTGCCATTCTATGAGTCTGCTGTGTATTCTGCTTTTCATGTTCGATTATTCTCTCCTTTTTAATTCTATCAGTTAGTATTAGGAGACACTAGTCTTGTTTATGTGATCCCTTTGACTCTTAATCCTATCATTATGATCAGTTGTGAACTGAAACTGATCACTTGGACTAGTGAGATGGCATTGGTACATGCCCCTTTGATGGGATTGAATTGGAATCCCCTGGCACATTTCTAACTCTACTGTTTGGGGCAAGTCAGCTTGAGCATGTGCCAAACTGTACATCTCCTCCAACTCTTATTCCCAGTCTTATATTTAACAGGGATCACTTTTCAGTTAAATTTAAACACCTAAGAATAATTGTGTATTAATTAAAGAGTTCAACCAATAGTATAAAGTAGACCAAAAAAAATACTAAAAGGGATAAAGTATTAAGTCATTCATTGACAGTCAGGACAAGGGCTGATCAAGTTACTGTTTCTCATAGTGTCCATTTCACTTCAACAGGTTTCCTTTTTGGTACTCGGTTAGTTGTCACCAGTGAGAACATATGATGTTTGTCCCTCTGGGACTGGCTTATTTCACTCAGCATAATGTTTTCCAGATTCCTCCATTTTGTTGCAAATGCCCGGATTTCATTGTTTTTTACTGCTGTATAGTATTCTGTAGAGTACATATCCCATAATTTCTGCATCCAGTCTACTGTTGATGGGCATTTAGGTTGATTCCAGGTCTTAGCTATTGTGAATTGAGCTGCAATAAACATTAAGGTGCAGACAGCTTTTTTATTTGCTAATTTAATTTCCTTTGGGTAAATTCCAAGTAGTGGGATGGCTGGGTTTTATTGTAGCTTTATATTCAGGTTTCTGAGGAAGCTCCAAACTGACTTCCTTAGTGGCTTTACCAATTTGCATTCCCACCAACATTAGGTTAGTGTCCCCTTTTCCCCACATCCTCACCAGCATCTGTTTTTTGGTAGATATCTGTATGTGAGCCATTTTAACTGGGGTGAGGTGAAACCTCATTGTGGTTTTGATTTGCATTTCCCTGATTGCTAGTGATCCTGAACAGAAAGGAATACAATTTTTATAAAAGGTCCATAATTAAAAAGAACCTTATATAAAATTGCTAATTTATTCTAAAAATAATTTCATGAAAAATTCCCTATGTTGGAATATTCCCAGTCACTGCATAGCATGAGAATATCTGAAAGGTAGTGCTAGTTTAGTTTTCTTTTTATTGTACACTATTAACAAGCTTCATTAGTGACAGTAGCATTATTTTAGTATTTGGCTGATAGAAATCCCCACTCCAAAATTCTTAGTTTGATACATGCCCATCTTAGATTATAATTATAGTTATATGTGCATGTATATTTACACAACTTTTTGATTTGTATGTTTTCTTTTTTTACAACATGATTTTTTTATATCCATGCTGTAGTGCCACTGAGATGTTTTTATTTCATATTTTCTGAGGATCATAGGCAAAACCAGTTGGTTTGTTTCTGAAACCCCTCCTTCTTTGGGGAAGTGCTTTTCTCCCTCTTGCTATGGTTCAGATGGGATTGTTTAATACACATCTGTCCAATCATGGTCGCTGCATCCCTCTATTTGACCATTATGATTGTTTTAAGGAATTGCCACATGGAAAATGAGGGTCACTAAGAATTCTTTTCAAATACCATGTTATCTCACTAATGTATTGAAATTTTGAAAGTTGATCTCAAAGAAATAGAGAATGGAATGGTGGTTTCAGAGTCTAGGAAATGTTTCAAAATTTCAGTTACATAGGATAAGTGCAAGAGACCTATTATACAACATGATGACTGTAGTTAACAGAATACTATAGTCTTGAAAAATGCTAAGACATTGAAAAGCTGAAGTGTTCTTACCACAAAAATTATAAGTTTGTGAGGTAATGGATATGCTAATTATCTAGAACTAGTCATTCCATAATGTACCTTTATCTCAAAACGCTACCTTGTGCATGGCAGATGCATGTAATTTTAATCTGTCAATTTAAGTGTAAGTAACTACATGAAATAAGTCTGTTTCATTGGAGTTCACACATGAAAGAGAATTGTATTTATCTTTTACCATTTAAAAAAAAAAAAACTATTTATTTGAAGGGTTAGAATGACAGAAAACTATGTTACATGGGTGGCAGAGGCCCATGACTTGGGTCATGTGCTGCGGCTTTCCCAGGCACATTAGTAGGGAGTTGGATAGGAAGCAGAGCAGCCAGTCCTCCAACCAGCACTCTGATATTTGATGCCAGCATCACAAGTGGTGGCTTAACCTGTGCTCCACAATTCCGGCCTCTGTCTTTTTTCTTCAGAATTGGTAGGTGTAGCTTTCAGGATCAGTCAGCCAGCCAACATCTTTCTGATCATGTGAAGAAGGTTTATCTGTGGTATGAAAGAATACAGGTAACTTAAAGAGACTAACAATGACAAGAAGAAATGAAACTGTAGAAATAGAGGGTGACAGTCCATTGGGAGACTTTACAGTCACACCACTGCTATCCTTTAATTTTCTGGTTAGTGCACAAATTGAACCTACCATTTTGCTCAAGATAGTTTGAGATCTATTTTATCATTGGGTACTAAGCAATATGCTCCAGTGCCTATGAGTAATCTAAGTAGGAACACAGGAAAATATTTCTATAATTCTTATAAAGTCTATTATATTGCAGTCTGATAAAACAAACTATGACTGAGATGCCCGTGATCACTTCCTCATTGTACAACTCCAATATTCCTTCATGGTTATCTCCTTTCCTTAGTGATCTTTAGAACTGAATGAAGGTATCTGTATCAATTGATTCAGTATTATTAATGGTTAATGATTTATTTGATTTTTTAAAATACAAGTTTTGGGGCCGGCACTGTGGTGCATCGGGTTAATAACATCCTGGCCTGAAGTGCCGGCATCCCATATGGGCACTTCTAGTCCCAGCTGCTCCTCTTCTGATCCAGCTCTCTGCTATGGCCTGGGAAAGAAGTAGAAGATGGTCCAAGTCCTTGGGCCCCTGCACCTGCATGGGAGACCCAGAAGAAGCTCCTGGCTCCTGGCTTCAGATCAGTGCAACTCCGGCCGTTGAGGCCATCTGGGGAGTGAAACATCCGGTGGAAGACCTCTCTCTCACTCTGCCTCTCCTCTCTCAATATAACTCTGACTTTCAAATAAAGAAATCTTTAAAAAAATAAAAATAAAATACAAGTTTTTTTTTTCTTTCTTTGTCAAATGGGTCATTTTGTGCTTAGTCCACTTGAGGACTGTTATTAACATAGGACCTTGGAACATCCAAATTTTAAAAAGCCTCTTATTTACCATAATGTATATTTCACTCAACATTTCTTTAAAATATTTTAAAATCTTTATTGTGTTTTCTTTTAAATTGTTCTCCCCTAAATGTATTCCAGTTCTCCAGTGGAATAGATAAAGACTTAATAAATGGAGGGTGAATATATCTAGATGAAATACCCCAATTCGTATCTTGTATTTTTTTTTCTGTAAGAACACTTCTCAGAACAAAATAATCCATTGCACATTTTGATAAAAACATTTGAAGATTTCTGTAATCCTCCTATTCTGTTTACTTTCTTTGTGATTCAATTTCACGTAATTGTGTGTTTGCTATAAAGATGACATTTGAAATGTAAGGAGTAAATGTTTCTATATACTTTCATGCTAACTTTGGTGAAAAATAAATCTTGCTTAAAAATAACTTTAACTCATGTTTCACAAAGAAGAAAATTGAGGTCAATTGGTCATAGTGAGATAAATAAATGGTCTTCAGTAAACTGAGAATTTTTTTACTCTCTGTGACCTTCAGGTGACCCATTAAGTGTAGGATAAACTTAAAAGTACAAAAAATTTGTATTAGTAGGCAACATACATAATTGAATTATTATCTGTACATGGTAAATACATGTAATTTTATGTGAATTAAAACATCAATCAATCAATAAAACAATCAACAAAAAAAATATTTGACACATGCTTTCCTCAAACATTTTTCCATAGTAAAGTTACATTAAAGAGTTCACCTCACCAAGTAGGTCAGTGTTAGGTATGGAATAGCTCAGGGTTCTGGCCTTTTGTACTCCCAGAAAGTAGAGACGGAAAAAAGGTATGGAGACCGACCTCAACAGAGACAGGTTGCTTTGTTGGAAGCAAAGCGCTTGTCGACAGTCTGTTCTTGCGAAGAGACTGAGCACCTGGGACATGGCACATTTAGAACTGAGGTTTTTATCTGTTTAAGGAGAGAATTTACCACTGGGTAGAGGGTAGAAGGCAGTTGGAGGAAAAGTAGGGGCTCTTTGAAGTCTCAGGGAACTTGCCTCTTACCTGTTTCATAGCTGCCCTGTGCAGCTTACCTGCTTTGCCATTTACAGGGAATTGAAAAGGGTCTGGTTAGGCACTAAGGATCGGGACAAAAGGGAGGAAGCGGGGCAAGGTGTGACAAGTCCGTTAAGCATCCTTCATTTTCTCCACAGTGACTTCTGTAACATTAAAAGTTTTAGAAGAGCTGTTTGGGTATGTCCGTTTTTAATCTTCAAATATTGAACTCTAAAGAGATGGCCTCTGTTGCAAGTTTTGTCAAGGTAGAAGCCATATCAAAATTTTTTTTGGCCTAAATATTTTAATGAAAGAAACTATCACAAATGATCTTTGGATTCTACTCAAGAAGTGCTTAATAAAATGTAAGTGTCCTTCAAAGATAATATGAAACACAGGCTCATTAATAACTTTAACAATTTTTGTAATATTGTCAGATCCTATGTTGTTTTAGTGAAATTGCTACCTGAGATGGAAGGTACAGAAGGAAAGGGTCATCTCCAATTGGTGGCATAAGTTAGTACAGGACTGACAACTTTTTTTTCCACAATGGGCAAAGTAGTAAATATTTTAGGACATAGGGCCGGCGCCGCAGCTCACTAGGCTAATCCTCCGCCCAGCGGCGCCGGCACACCGGGTTCTAGTCCCGGTCGGGGCGCCGGATTCTGTCCCGGTTGCCCCTCTTCCAGGCCAGCCCTCTGCTGTGGCCAGGGAGTGCAGTGGAGGATGGCCCAGGTGCTTGGGCCCTGCACCCCATGGGAGACCAGGAAAAGCACCTGTCTCCTGGCTCCTGCCATCGGATCAGCGCGGTGCGCCGGCCGCAGCGCGCCGGCCGCGGTGGCCATTGGAGGGTGAACCAATGGCAAAAGGAAGACCTTTCTCTCTGTCTCTCTCTCTCACTGTCCACTCTGCCTGTCAAAAAAAAAAAAAAAATATTTTAGGACATAAAAGACCTAAGGCCGGCGCCTTGGCTCAATAGGCTAATCCTCTGCCTGCGGCGCCAGCACACCAGGTTCTAGTCCCAGTTGGGGCGACAGATTCTGTCCCAGTTGCTCCTCTTCTAGTCCAGCTCTCTGTTGTGGCCCGGGAAGACAGTGGAGGATGGCCTGTGTGGTTTGGCCCTGCACCCACATGAGAGACCAGGAGAAGCACCTGGCTCCTGGCTTCAGATCAGCGCGCTGGCCTCAGCGGCCTTTGGAGGGTGAACCAACGGCAAAGGAAGACCTTTCTGTCTCTCTGTCTCTCTCTCTCACTGTCCACTCTGCCTGTCAAAAAAAAAAAAAAAAGACCTAGGTCTTTGACCCAATGACAGAGATCTGCTATTGTATCCCAAAGAACAGACAATGCACAAATGAAAGAATTTGGGAGCTTTCAATGAAACTTTATTAGCAAAACACAGGTGGCAGGTTAGACTTGGTCATAAACTGTGATTTGCCCATCTCTAGACAATCCTAATGCCAGCATTTCTGACTTCATTTTGGGGATAAAAGTCAGCTTAAAAGGAGGGAGAAGCTGATGTAGGCTCAAAAACTTAAGAGATTGTTATTCACCTGAAAAACAACCCCACGTTGCTTTGTTTCACAAGATGAAAACTCGGAGGCCTGACATTCATTAACTTTTATATTAGTAAGGAGATCCAGTATTTATATAAATAATGTCATTAAAATGAAAGAAATTAGTCTGCCATGAAAGAGATACAAAAATGAATGATTGGCAAAAGTACTCTAAGCAAAGTATTAACATTAATGAATCTCTGTTAATTTGTCAAAAAATATGGATATTATGTAGTTTAGTGCAGTATTGCCCAATAGAACTATGTGAAGCAGGGGCTGGTGCTGTGGCTTAGTGGATAAACACCACCTGAGGTGCCAGCATCCCAAATGGGTGCCGATTCGAGACCCTGCTGCTCCACTTCTGATCCAGCTCTCTGCTATGGCCCGGGAAAGCAGTAGAAGACGGCCCAAGCCCTTGGGTCCCTGCACTGGTGTGGAAGACCTGGAGGAGGCTCTTGGCTTCTGGTTTCTCATTGTGGCCATTTGGGGAGTGAACCAGCAGATGGATGATCGCTCTCTCTTTTTCTCTCTCTGCCTTAGCCTCTGCCTCTCTGTAACTCTGCCTTCCAAATAAATATATAAATCATTAAAAAAAAACAGAAAAAGAAATATATGAAGTGATAAATGAGAAATCCATGTGTAATTTAAAGTTTCTAGTAACTACACTGTAAAGGAAAAAAAAAAGTATAATTTTTAAAATAATTTTATTTAAAGAATCAAATCCAAACATTATCATTTCCACAAGGGATCAATGCAAAAATTATTGCTATTTCCTTTTCTCATAAAATGAAAGTCAGTATACATTTTGTGCTTACCGTTCCTCTGAATTTGAGCTAATAACATTCGTATCTCTCAATGAAAATATGTGAACAGCTATCATGTTTAGTGGCTAAGAACATGGCTGTGGCTTCAGACATCCCTCAGTTTAATATTTAATTCCACTATTTTTTAACATATTCATATCTCAGCTCTCTGATACATAAAATTCAAATACAAGTAATGCCTTCCAACATATTTTCAAAGTGTTTAGTATAGTGTCTGGCATATTAAAAAAGTTCTCAAGTTACCATAAAAACAATACTGTTCCTCAGACTCACAAACAAATATTAGGTCTCTCTGAAAAAATATATATGCATGTATATGTGTGTGTGTGTGTGTGTGTACTTCAAAAGGTTTGTGTAAAATGGAGTCAAAAGTTGAATATTTAGTGAAACAAATTTTGAAATCCATGTATATGTGGGGTCTTTAAAAATTTCATGGAACTTTGTATTATAAAGAAAATAAGCATGGAGTTCAAATTTTCACACCAAAATAAACATATTTTAAATCCATTTTTCCCTGGATTTTTTGAAGTATCTGCACACAATTGCATAATTGGTTCTTTACAATTTTGAATAAGATTATGTTAAGGTAAATGCACTTTGGACACACTACATGTATTGAAGGATTTTAAGGATGCTTATTTCAAAAAGATATGTCTCTATGGATTCTCACTACAGATTGACTTTATAGCAAAAATTACAACAGTCACTGAAAATAGATTCCAGATAAAATTGTTTATCATTAAATTCTATGATTGTTAATACAGATGCTTCCTATCTTTTTAGTCTTTTGAAAATAGTCTAAATGTTAAACTGTGATGTCCTTTATAATTGTCTACTGAAAAACAAATGATTAGGAATGCAAAATGTCATTGTTTCTAATCTTAATTTAAAATAAGGTTGTTTTGACCTTCTTCAGTTGACTCATCTCTTTGAAAGATAATCCACATTGAACTAGAGCTCTTATTAAGAACAGAGATTATGCTTCCCAAAGTTATCAGAAATGCAGTCTTTGAGACACAATTTATAAGGTGATTTTGAATTTGAGGATTAGGTGGCGACTTTTCATCTTCGTATGCTCTTATTTGAGAACTTACTTTCTTGATAATACTTAAGAGTGTAGTGTCTGGGCATGAATTTTTGAACTGTGTACTTGAACTTTCCTGTTAATCACAATGAGTTTAGGTGTCATTTTGCTAAGTGTGTCCTACTAACTATAATCTAATCAGGCTTATGTAGAAAAACACATGGTAAAAGGCTGCACAGAATTTAAATAGCTTAATTTTCAGAGATGGAAATAAGCAGGAGAAAAGCTCAAAAGATGAAATTCAAGAAAAAGAAAAGTCTTAAAAGAGTGCAAAGAATGATTATTCAAACCCAAAGCCTTAGAATATATGAGTGAACCATTCTTGATTACATTCAATATTTCAATAAAAACAGACAGCAGAACTTTGCAGCTTTACTTTTGGGGACATTACTGGAGTACATCAAATGCACTAAGAATTATGCCAAAGAATTATGTTCAAATAAGCACTGAGCCTGTACCAAAAACACTGGCATATCTGCAACAAGTAGCAAATACTGGGTTGGTTAAGCCCATCACGTGATGCCATCATTCTACCCTTACTATGTTTTGAGCTCACATTTTCTCAAAGAAGACATCTCTGGAAAATAGCACAAAATATATAATCAGGTACTTCCCTTATGATGGAATGAATTGTATGTTCAAAAAATTGGCACAGGCCGGCGCCGCGGCTCACTAGGCTAATCCTCCGCCCAGCGGCGCCGGCAGACCGGGTTCTAGTCCCGGTCGGGGCGCCGGATTCTGTCCCGGTTGCCCCTCTTCCAGGCCAGCCCTCTGCTGTGGCCAGGGAGTGCAGTGGAGGATGGCCCAGGTGCTTGGGCCCTGCACCCCATGGGAGACCAGGAAAAGCACCTGTCTCCTGGCTCCTGCCATCGGATCAGCGCGGTGCGCCGGCCGCAGCGCGCCGGCCGCGGCGGCCATTGGAGGGTGAACCAACGGCAAAGGAAGACCTTTCTCTCTGTCTCTCTCTCTCACTGTCCACTCTGCCTGTCAAAAAAAAAAAAAAAAAATTGGCACAGACAGCAAAGTATATTCCTTCCTTGGTCCAATGGGTTATCTACATTCATGTGGTTACAATTTACTGTATTTTGCAGACATCAATGCAGAAATCTCTGACACCTATAATTATTTTTGAAAATTGTTTCATGTTTGATCCTTGCTTTCATTCAGTTGACAGGAAACATTGAGTACCTACTGTACAGAGCTCACTGTTGGAGAAGCAAAGGCTCCTTCTGGAGAGTATGTCCAAGCGGGCAAATGTCTTTCTGTGACCACTGAATGGTTGGTTGTTTTTACCATCTATTTGAGAAGCAGAGAGACAGAGACAAACAGAGCTTTCTTCTGCTGATTCACTCCCAAATGCCTGCAATGACTAGGCCTGGTTTTGAGCTGAATTTGGAAATGAAGAACTAAACACAGATCTCCTATGTGAGTGACAGGAACCTAATTACTTGAGCCATCACTGTTTCTTCCTACAAACTGCATCAGCAGAAAGCTGTAGTCAGGAGCCAGAACCAGGAACTGAACCCAAGTGTTCTGATGTGGGATGCAGACACCTAGTGTCGTAAACTTGGGCTAAACATTTGTTCCTGAATGGGTATTTAAAATACCAGTCTATTTTCCCTAATTTTGTATTGACTTTCATTGTGAACTTGCTCTAGAGCATTGTAGCTTTTAAAATCTTTTTATAGATGATCTGAATGAAACATGCCATCCTGTGTTTTCATTTAAACATATATTTGTGAAATCAGAAACTTTATCTTAATGCTATGATCCAGAAAACTCCAATGTCTAGCTTTGTTTACAACGGATTTGTTTGCTACTGGACATTTTCTTTATTCAAAATTGTATGGCACTTAAATTGTAGAAAAATAACTGCTTTATATAGTCTATGTGCCAGTATTAATTTGCATTCATGATACAGAAAACTAGATCATACTTTTCTGTATTTGGCTCTCAGCTGTAGAGTTCTGTTCAGCAAACTTTTTAATCATGCCAGATTCTACGATTGTTTTGTGACACAGATGTACAGTCACTAGGGATTAGGGCTTGTTTTAAAATTGTTATTCCCGCCGTCTGTATGCAGATACAGCATTGGCTGCAGAAATCTAAAAGTGGATCTTTCTGAAAATACTAACAAATATGTTAGCGATAAAAAAAATATTTCCCCCATATAGCTCTCTAGAATAATAATAATTAAAAAAGTTCTAATTAAAACATTTTTATAAAAATACCTTTACTGGTTTTATTTGCTCTTCCTGCAAAAAGAAAAAAAAAAAGACCTCAAAGTATTGACACATATTAAATCTACAGGCAATTTAGAGAAAAATTATTCAGTTCAATGCACACATAATTAAACTATATTTTAAAGTCCACATAACAATCTTGTAATATAATGTGTTGCACAATACACAGTGTACCCACTTGGCTCCAATCTTCCCATTACCTTCAGCCTATGAATGGCTGATACAGGAACACAAAAACAGCCCAGGCTCCTTGTCCTGGGATAGAACAAACTCTGAGGTGCAATATCTTCTATGTAGCTTCATGCAGGGCACAGCTGAGGCTGGAACTTCACCTGAAATCACATCTTTCCTTGGTTGCTTACCATTCTTGTTATGCTTCTTCCACTCCCTTGCACATTTATCTGGGGAGCACTTCCTTAATAAATTACTTGCATTTGAATACTTACTTGAGCATCTGTTTCTTGAGAACATGACCTGAGAAAAATTTTATGCCTTTGAAGTTCTTCTACCTGAGTTTTGTAGCTTGTTTTTCTCTTACTACAATGTCAAGCTTATGTTTTGGGTAGTCTACATCTGTCTTTTCCTGCCTGCTTTGTCTAACACATTTAATTCTGCTGCTGCTGACCTGTTTTACACAGACAAAGCAAACAAGTATGGATAAGGTTAGAATGTGCAGCATAGAGGGAGGACTTGGCTTTTGTTTTCATTTTTAGATATTTGCTCTTTCTCAGTTGGAGTTTTCCTGAGAATTGACTTCCAAATAAATGAGTGCTACATGAAGCAGCTAAAGAGCATGAAATGGTATAGTAAAGTACCAAATTATGCGGTACAAAAAGAGAAGAAAGCGAACACTATAATAAGATGCTAATTGTACCACACACTCTGATTGAGTGACACTGATTAGACAGCAAACACATCAAGCCCTATTCACCCTGACACCCTCTCCTCCTCCAGTACCCCCAGCATCAAGCGATTTATCAACACAGTTTTCAACAAGAGACCGCAGAAGTAAATCAATTTGGTCATATTTTTGGGATCTCAGGATTTGTAGGAATCTGACTACCTATTGGAATGAAAAAGTGTGTCTTCTGGGAATAAACTTGGATATGATGAGTTTGATTATGCAGTATACACACTGCAACACCTCTTTCTATGTCTTTTCACATTTTGCTTTTGTTACAAAGCATTATTCTACAGCAAACACTGGCTATCCATATGATAAGCCCTCTGACATCTACTACAAAGCATGTGGTTCAATACAGTAGGAGAAAATATGGAAATGGTGCATCTGTGCCCATGTAAATAAAAATTCTTGGAAATGGCCTACTGGGTGTGTCATGAAAGCACTATGTGTAATTTCTTCTTCCACAAAACTTAATAGACCTTAGGTATCTGTTTACAGAATTGAAGCATGCTTTACTTTGAAGCAAAAGAAATATTCAACTTAATTTTTTATAATTTTTAATGTTCCTGCTGTTTCTATTGTGGCACTCCATGGATTTGGGAATTACTATGTGGAATGTGTGGCCAAGTATTATGATATTTGTAAAAGTGTCCATTTTTACATGAAAGGTGTAAATTAGTCGTATAAACAAGACTTCAGGGGGGAATCTTTAGTTAAGTGAACAGGCTGTTCTACTGCCCTTAAGCACTTTAAAAGCATGCATTTATCCACAAATAGCTAGTATCCTAATTACAGCTTATTATTATGTAGGTCAGTAAATCCACTTCCCTGGAGAATCACATTAGCCAGCTCCTTGATGTATAACCCACATTGACCTACTGTCTATTCTTAAATGGAATCAAATTTTGTTTCTCAGGAAATATCGTTTGTACCAGTGATTCAGACTGACCTTCCTCATGGATGGTTTTGTCATACTTCAGTGACATCCACGTGAATGGAGACAATACCTGTTGATGCTTACTGTGATGGTGCTTATGAAGTTTTTGATATCACAAATACATTTCTTTCTTTAGTTTCTAGAACTTACATCATTACTAAACATTGTGGATTCATTGATATGCAACATATATCAAGGAAAACACAAACTGTAAGTTTTTTGCAATGTAATATTGTCATGTTAAAATGGTGGACTCAAAAAAAACACAAAAGTTCCTTTCTTGCTGACTCTGTTCTTATTACTAGGGAAGCAAGCATATATTCCTTTAGGCCATTATTTTGGTTATGAAGTATTTTCAAGACACCTACTTTACTGAAATTTACTACCTTTTAACTACAAACTAATTCTTCATACTGTAGTTTCCTTGGAAAACTGAACATCAGTATTATCATTCTTCTAATGCAAAGATCATAATTTTTAATAGCAATAGTACAGTGGAATTGTGGTAGTCTTTATAACAAAATATACTAATACTTCATTATTCCATAATATGTATTTTGTCTTTTTTGAAAGCATTTTGTATTAATTTATGTACAGTATTTGGAAATATATTTGCTCCAGCCAAATACTAGTTGTTTTCAATTGACCTAACAGTAAAATTATGTACAATGTATTTTTCTTGTCCCTTGGGTAAAAGAAACCTAAAAATTAAATGTATGCTTAATTGCTAAATTAATGTATACTCACTTAACATAGGAAGAAATATGTCTATAAATCACTTAGTTTTGTTTTAATGCTCCAATTAGCTATTCTTTTTATAATTAATTGAAGAAAATACATTTGGGGCTAATAATAGAATTAACAAATAAATCGTTCTAATCATGACCTGTAGGTTAAAAACAGAAAATATTAAAGTCTCTTCTAAGGACAGAAAAATAGTTAAACATTAGGCTTACTCTGATTTATTCCTGAAAACATGTGATTATTTCATCTTTAAAATATTAGAAGGAAAAACACTTGTTCCCACTTCATACAAAACACCAAGCAATTTTTTTCAAAATGATTAAAAGAAATTTTAAATAGGACTTAACAAGGATTTTTGCACAATACAAAGCATTAAAAATACCAATTACCTAATTATCTGATCATGAAGTCATTAATGGTATATATTTTTTAAGATTTTATTTATTTATTTGAGAGGTAGATTAACAGTGAGAGAGAGAGAGAGAGAGAGAGAGAGAGAGACAGAGACAGAGACAGAGAGAAAGGTCGTCCTTCCATTGGTTCACTCCTCAAATGGCCACCACAGCTGGCATTGCGCCGATCTGAAGCCAGGAGCCAAGTACTTACTCCTGGTCTCCCATGCGGGTGCAGGGACCCAAGTACTTGGGTCATCCTCCATTGCCCTCCCGGGCCTCAGCTAAGAGCTGGACTGGAAGAGGAGCAACCGGGACTAGAATCCAGCGCCCACATGGGATGCAATCGCTGCAGTCAGAGGATTAACCAAGTGAACCACAGTGCTGGCCCCCATATATTTATGCAGTTTGCACTAATACTAGTCACTGTTAGATACAGATTATCCTACATTGCAAAAATGCATTCCATAATGAAAACAAATGATGTGGGATCATTTAGGTGAGATATTAGGATGCATTTATGACTGAGCAGTTTCATTGCATCAAAGCCGTGGGTAAATCAAGGAAATGTTCACAGAAGCCAAGATTGAGGACTTCATGCTTTAAAGCCTAGCAAATTTAAAAAACTAAGACCCGTTTAAGTTTTGCTGAAAAGCTTGTCATCATCACTACCAAGGAAGAATAGAAATCTGTAACATCTTTAAATAAGCTTGCTGTGCAATTACTATCTAACAGAAGGAGCAACAACTATTCATCTACCAATGTATCTTAAACAATTTGTTGAAAAATATTTAATGACTTGACATGCTATCCCTGTGCTTTTTTTTCTTAAAGATTTATTTTATTTATTTGAAAGACAGTTACAGAGAGAGGTAGAGACAGAGAGAGAGGTCTTACATCTGCTGGTTCACTCCCCAGATGGCCACAACGGTCAGAGCTGTGCCAATCTGAAGTCAGGAGCCAGGAGCTTCTTCCAGGTCTCCCACATGGGTGCAGGGGCCCAAGGACTTGGACCATCCTCTACTGCTTTCCCAGGCCATAGCAGAGAGCTGGATCAGAAGAGGAGTAGCCGGGACTAGAACCGGCACCCATAAGGGATACCAGCACTTCAGATCAGGGCTTTAACCTGCTGTGCCACAGCGCTGGCCCCCTATCCCTGTGCTTTCATTAAATGATCCTATTCATAAAGGATGCCACCTCTTCATCCTTCTAGGGTGAGGGCTACAAGATTGCAGGCTACTTACAGCTCCATAATCTGTATTGTTGTGAAAAAAAAAAAGTTAAAATAAAATTCCCTAAATCCTACATTTCCTTTTCTTGGAGATATAGAAATTTCCTGATTAAAGTCTAAGATATCCTGCAATTTATATGCTCATAAAGGCCATGAGTGGGGCAGCCAAAGACTCCACCATCTGGAAAAAGATAAAGACCGGAGTGGCTTGTATCCATATCACACAGCTGGCTGCTGGGATAATTGCCACTGCTGAACTGGCAAACAGACCTGAGCTGTACTTGTACTGCCCTATCTCCCTGCTCTATTTCTGGCAGGTTCACGAAGCAGGCTCCTGGCCACCTTTTATTTTTCACTGAGTCTAGAAATCATCTTTTAAAATAAGCCAGACAATGATTTTGTTGTTTTTGATACAGCAAATTAGTACTCTTTTCCCAAGTGAACAGCTTTCTTATTGATGTACAGGTGTATCTGAGATCTCTACTTTTCTTACTTGAGTACAGTTAGAGCCAGGATTTGTTAATTCTCAGAGAAAAAGTATGTGTGGTTGGGGTCTTTGTAAAACCTTTGTTTTTAGGGTTTAGAGTTTTTGTGTTGTGGTATATTTTTCTGGATATTTACTATCTATTTCAGCTTCCTTTTGGAGTGTCATTTTTGTAGTTCAATATAATAACTCCCAGAGGAGGTCTGAAGCTAATGGTCATCACAGATGTCTACAAGCTTGTAACTGAGAAGCTATGAGAAAATTGATTTAAATAGTTTTATAATTATCAAGCCCCAACAAACTAGTTTCTGGAACCTGAGTTTCTATGACCATAATTCCTCACAACTTTGCCAAAGTCCTTCTGCTATGTAGTTTTGAACTTAGAGCTTCTTGGTAAATAGCTGTGCCTCCTGATGGTGAAGGTGTGTGATTGAAATAGCTTTGTGCTTCTAAAATGCTGTTCGCAGATCACTTTGGATGTGTAACTTTGTTTAAGATAGAAGAAATGTGTGGCCTTGACAAGTTCTTGGTGTGACTTTTCTAGAGACCCCCCCATGTCTGATTAGGGATATCACTTCACTGGTGGCATTTCATAGCAGTCACTAAATTATAATCTTTTTGTGACTTTTCAGCTCTTTGGTTCTTTCTTGACTCCTGCACTTTCTGATTGTTTTTTCAATTAACAAACTCCATTCTAAAAAGTTTGGTTGCCTTTGGGGACTCACACACTGCTGCATTTCAGGATCCATTTTCTTACTTTTTAGCCTTTTTTCCCTATTGAGCTACACTCACCAAAACCAGTGGATAGTCTGTCCCTTGCTTGAATACTAAATATCTCACCACACAGAGCCTTCAGCACCTCCAGGGTGCTATTCACTCTCATACCAGGGGATGTTGCCTCGCTTATGACCGTTTCCCTACTGTAATTTCAATCCCTGTACATAAGTGGAACATCTTTCATTTCTCTTGTTTTAATAAATCAACTGGTTGCCAGCAGTTACTAATTACAAAAGATTTAAAGATACTTTTGCTAACAAGATAGAGAATATATGTGACTGTGTGTGAAGGAGACTTGTGCCAATGGGACATGGGTGATGCACACTAGAACCTTGCTGGATAACCTGGTGCATGAGAAGGACATACATGCTTAGCCTTCTACTTCTCACACTTATCTATCTTAGAAGGAATGGAACTTAACTGTTTTATTCAGAAGCAGTAATTAACGGGTAGTTGAGACTATATTTTGGCGCTACACTTGTGTAGTATGTATTATATGTTATGCAATTATATATCCAATATGTTTGATATATTAATCAATATGATTAATATATTGATTATATATTATTTATGATAATAGATGTATTTTGTATGTTTATCAATGAGAGTGCTACAGTTTCATACCAAAGACACTAGTACTGTGAATTCCTAAAACAAAATTTTGCAATTATTTTACAACCTGAGTCTTCTATGTACTAGAAAAATATAGATGAATTGCCTCATTGATTATCTAGCACCAAAGGCTACAATGAAAATTTAAAATAAGCTATATAACAACTTGGTGAAAGGCTGTCTCATGCTTCTATTCAGAATATACTCTGTATATTGATTTCTCTTTTGATATCACTAAAGAAAGTAGTCAATATTTATATTGCTTATGAACAATCCCAATAAGACATTGGTCTAATATTGGGCAAAACCAAAAACTTTACTGCATCTACAAGTATTAAAAAACGGCACAACTTTCAAAATCAAATAAAACATGTTTAGAATCAATTTTATTTAATAACCTGTGCCGCTTTATTGTGCTAACTGGGACCTTATAGCCAAGACAATTACTTTGGTATCTTATGTACATTCCAGTATTTTGATACGTAACTCTATATCATAATTTGGTGATAAAAAATGGAGCATGACAAAGCTCAGTGCACAAAAAAGACATCTTTCTCTTTCAACTATATGCTGTCTTTAGAACACCATCAAGTCATAGTAAAAATGTTGTTAAAATTTCCGGTTTTGCTGTTTTATTTTAAAGCTATGTATTTCATGCAGAATTTTATCAGTATTTACTGTATGCATCTACACAAATGCTATGCAATCTAAAAATTAGTAAAATTCTCCCTTTTTAATATTCTTTTTTAATGGCGGAGATGCAGAGACAGAGAGAGAGAGATGGACAGATAGGCAGGGAGATTTTTCATATGCTGGTTGATGTCCTCCTTAAGTGCTTGCTACAGCTGGGGCCAGGCTGAAGCCTGCAATTGGGAAATCAATCCAGGTGTCCTAAGTGGGAGGTAGGGAGGCTGAAGCACTTGAGCCATCATCTGCTGTCTCACAGAGGGTACATTAGTAGGAAATTGGAATTAAGAGAAGAGCTAGGACTCGAATACAGGCACTTCAATATGGAATGTAGGTGTCCAAAGTAATGTGTTAAGCACTACAACAAACAGCACCCCCCTTTATTTTTTTGAAAA
Source organism: Oryctolagus cuniculus (assembly GCF_964237555.1). Taxonomy (NCBI): domain Eukaryota; kingdom Metazoa; phylum Chordata; class Mammalia; order Lagomorpha; family Leporidae; genus Oryctolagus; species Oryctolagus cuniculus. Next base: position 192,033,405 of record NC_091432.1, on the reverse strand, counting down.
GCAATCTGCTGCCCCTTTACGCAGAAATATCCCCTTTTACCTAGTATCTTTATGTTGTCCCAGTACATGGAAAAGTTATGGTTCACCATCAACTATTAGTTGATTACCAGAATTTGTACAAACCTATGAACACATACATGACATAACTCTATTTAAATATTCACTTACTGTGATCCCTCTTCCCTAGTTTTTGTTACAGTCTTTAGGCCTTTGCAATATATTTTATAGATGAGATTATTGTAATAAATTGTATATCAATTACTTTATATTATATCAAATATTGCATGTTTCCATGAAAACAAATCTTGTTTTTTTTATTTATTATAACTTCAAGTAGTCATTGAAATTCACTATTGGTTTTATAACATGACAAGTGCTACAACATTATCAAGTATAAGACTGTGCCTCATTTCTAAACCCTGAAAAATCAACTGTATTTAGAAAATTCATGGCTGGTACTGGCACTGCTGCACAGCAGGTTAAGCTGCTGTCTGTAATGTCAGCATCCCATATGAGAACCGGCTGAATCATGTTCCACTTAGTATTCACCTTCCAGCAAAAGTGCCTGGGAAAGAACTGAATGATGGCCCAAGCACTTGGGTCCCTGCTGCCCATGGGAGACCTGAATAGAGTTCCAATCTCTTGGCTTCAGCGAGCCTAGCCCTACCTATCGTGGTCATTTGGGGAGTAAACCAACAGATGAAAAATCTTTTGCTCTCTGTAAATCTCTCCTTTTCTTTCTATAACTCTGCCTTTCAAATAGATAATCTAATCTTTTTTAATAAAGAAAATTAATAGAATTCACAGGCTTGAAAAGGTTTCTTTGTGTCAGAATCAGTTGCAATGATGAGACAGGAAAAAATATCATCTTTGTAAAGGAAATTATTTAGTGATCAGTGCTGTGGAGAAGTAGGTTAAGCTGTAGGTTGCTGTGCTGGCATCTCATATGGGCACTGGTTCAAATCCTGGCTGCTCCTCTTCAGATCCAGTTCCCTACTGAAGCACCTGGGTAAGCAGCAGAAGATGCCCCAAGTTCTTGGTCCCCTGCAATAAACATGGGTGTCTTGGAAGAATCTCCTGGCTCCTGGCCTTGGCCTGACCCAGCCAGTCCGACTCAGCCATTTGGGTAACGAACCAGCAAGTTTCTCTCTCTCTCTCTCTCTCTCTCTCTCCCTCCCTCCCTCCCTCTAGTTCTGCCTTTCAAATAAATAAATACTTAGTAAAAATGAAAAACTATGCAAAGAAACATGTACAGTGTGGACATGGGATGAGTGAAATATGGACACTGGACTAAATGGCTGAGCTCAAATTATATTACCAGAAAACAAACAAAATTCATCCATCTGTTTTATATTAGATGGATTCCACATAACTTTCCATTGTTATTTGCATTTTTATGCATCACTGAAAGGTCTTTCCTCACTGGTTCAAAGAGATATATGAAACCAAAGGTCAAGAAAAGTTTTGGAAGGTGATAATGGGATGATTGAATTCCTAGAGCGAATGTTGACTATGGATGCTAATGAATATCCATTCTGATCTTGACGAGTTAAGCAGGTGTTTGGGAAATGGTTTGATGATGAATTTACCCACAGAACCACTCACTAATAGAGCTCCTTCAAATGAGATAATATGTTAAAAAATGGCTCAAATCTCATTTCAAATTTATAAAGCACATCTCCAGTACTATTTCACACATGAAAAATCTGTAATGGAGTCATTTGGAAGATTATTGTTTCATATAGATTTTAATGTGGAATCTTCTTGGACAGTTTTTGAAAATAAGGTAGAAAGCTATTGTGGAATGTTTGAGATGGAGCTCTGATGAACTAGATAATCCTTGTTCCTTCCAGACTATGCTTTTCATATTTAATCTCTATCCCAAAGCCAGTTAGTGAATTCAGTAATGTAAAGCTTGGTTGCTATAATTACATAATTGTGAAACAGTAGACCTTATAAACACTGTTCTTCTGTACTTTGTAAATAAGGCCTCACTGTATTAAATAAGTAAGAATGTGTACCCATTCCTTTAAAATACCAGTTCCAGAAGGAGAGCTGAAGCACAAAGGAAACATACAAGGAGGCATTGCTTTTGTATAGATTTGCTAAAAATCATATTTGCAAGAAGTTTTTCTTTGTAGAGGATTAAAACAAGATAGAAGCTCTGAAACAAATGTGAAGATTTGAAGGCAATGAACCATGATTGATGATAATTTTGGCAAAAATAAAATCTAAGCAGCATACATTACTGAGTTATGTTAAAATCGAGTTGGCCAATAATAAATAGTTCATTACTTAGCAAGGAGAACAGAAAAAAAAAAGTGCTCTTACCTAGGGAGCTCTTTAAGTTTGTTTTCAATATGTGTTTCTTTTAAATAATCTATGCTTGTGACTCAGAAATTGATTTTTCTTTTTTATATACTTCTATAAACACCATTTGAGTTCTAACCATAGAGATAATAATTATAATCCGGTAACATTGGTACTTCTGTGCTTTCGAAACTGAAATATTCAGCAAGTTGATTTTATTACCTATTTTTAAAAGAGACAGTTTAGGGTTCAATATTAACAGCAGCAACCAGCTGACGTTTAAATAAGATATCTTTGATGACTCACATTGTCTGACCTAAGGTATGATCTACTCCCTAGAAATTTTTATAATTATACTTTTATAATTTTTAATAAATTTTAAATAATTTTATAATTATATTTCCTTGGCGGTTTTACTCTTAACAGTTCATTGTTTTATAGAATTTGTCTTATTCTTGCAGTTACAATCTATATTCCATTTGCCTTATAATAATAACGTAAGTCTAAAGGTATCACATCCATCTCATTTAATTGTCTTGTCTTTTAAGCACACATTAATAAGAAACTGTGCTGAACATTAACATTATGAGACAGTGTACCAAACATATACTGGCATAAAATTAGCAACTGTAAAGATTATTCTTCAAAGTAGCTTTTTTTATTGTTGAAGCATATAAAACCATCTTCATTGAATGAATTCTCTTTCTTTTCGTCAGTGTTATTTTGTATCTAGTGATCAGAGGCTTTTTAAACAATGTCCTGTGTTTAAAAAAAAAAAAAAGAAGAACAGGGGCTGGCACTGTGGCGCAATGGGTTAAAGCCCTGACCTGCAGGAACAGCGTCACATATGGACACTGGTTCTAGTTCTTGCTGCTCCTCTTCTGATCCAGCTCTCTGCTATGGCCTGGGAAAGCAGTAGAAGATGGCCCAAATCCTTGGGCCCCCTGCACCCACATGGGAGACCTGGAAGAAGCTCCTGGCTCTTGACTTTGGATTCACACAGCTCTGGGCGTTGCAGCCATTTGGGGAGTGAATCAGTGGATGGGAGACCTCTCTCTCTCTTTGGCTCTATCTCTCTCTGTAACTCTTTCAAATAAATAAAATAAATCTTAAAAAAAAAAGATTAACAGAATTGTGATGATTTGTAATTTTTTCTCTCTTCAATAGTGTACATGAGGATTATACATGTTTTTATTCTGATAACATGTATGTAAAGAATTGAATTCTATAAGGAAGAAAATCTGTTCTAAAATAGCATAGCAAGAACAGTAATAATTATCCATTTCAGGTTAGAATTTATTTTCCTGTTCATAAATGATCATGGCCATTTTAATAACAATCTTAGCACTTACAGGGATAAAGATTTTGCAGTTCTTTCTGTTAACAAGTGCAACCCATCCTTTTGAGGAGCAGAGTACTTCAGTGGCACTGTTCTTCTTTAGGTTTGCTTAAGAGATACTTAGAACTATGTAATTGAAATAAGTAGCCATCACTCATTTTCCAATGCGTTATGAAAAATGTTAACAAGAATTTTGGGGTCCATTTGTTCCAAATTAAAGTGTGATTTCTGTGCTTCAAATAAACTGAAATGCTCTCAAATGCATTTGTTAACAACAACAGGTTTTTAATGTAAGAGAAATGAAACATATTGAATATACACAAATATACTTTAATTACTCTTTTTTGAACACTATAATTTTTGAAACAAGATAATTTCATCAAAGTTACTTTGATGCCATTCATATTTTGTTTCAACTTTGAGTAAGTATTGGCTGCACCTTTACATAAACATCCACCCAAGTTTTTGTTTCTAATATATTTACCAAAAGAGGTACCTACTTTTTAAAATTAACTTAAATTTGAATAAAAGAATATTGGGGAAAATCTATTATTTCTCAAGTCTTATATGGAATGATGTTCTTTTTCATATGAAAGAATATTGCATAAGCAAAGGGAAACTATTCTGCATTTTGATGTCTTGCATCTGTAGCTCTGCTGTAAAAAAAGGTAAAACATTTGGATCTTTGCTAATCTGTATGATAATAAATGCAGCCGTTTTTTTTAAATTTTTTTTCATATTTCATTTTGATGATAGAAAACTTGTAATTTGAGAATCAGAAAAAGCTTGTTTTCTCAGTGTGTTCATACTTTACACTTGACCTATAAAGCCAACAATATCCATATGAACAGTCATTCTAATGTCTACCAGCACTATTTACCTGCTCAATTTTGTTACCAATTACATTCCTTTGGTTTTATATATATATATATGCATGTATATATAATATGTATATATAATATATATAATATGCTATGCTTATATAATATACTATTTTATAGATGGCTACACATCGTTTTTTACGTTGACTGAACAGTTTTATCCTTCACAAACAACTTCTAAAGCATCTTTTCTCATTTAATGACTTTCCATTGTTTAAAAATTCATTACAAAATTTGCTGTTGCATTTTGGCAAATTTTGTATTGTTTTCATATCTATGAAAATTAAAAATAGATAATGCCAACCACTACAAGAATTTAAAATTGGATAAAGTATTGGGTATAATAATTTCATGTCAATGTGTCAATGTGTGTCACTAGTCTAATTCAAAACTAACCATAGATATGATTGAACCATGGAGTTGTGAACATTTGAACTAATGTTACTTGAAACTGATAGCTGATGCACATGTTTCATTGATTGCAAAGGAGAACTCAGTATGTAAAAACAATATCCCTTAAGGAAGCTAGAATTGATTTTTGTATAGTTATTCAGAGGCAAGAATATTTAGAAATTGATGGTCTTTAGCTGTGTTAGTATGATCACTGGAGTAAAGCTCCTATTGATTGCTGACTTTCAGGAGTGCTGTTATTGAAGTAAGACTTGGTTGATTAGCTGAAATGGAACCATGTGGCTGTCACTGATAGGGTGACTTGCAGAAGCTTGGGGCTTTCACTGATTTGATGACTTTCAGAGGCATGGTTACTGGAGGGAAGCTATTGCTGAATAACTGTTTTCCAGAAGCATGGCCAGTGTAGTGAGACTCTCCTGACTGGCTGAGTTTTACAACATGTGAACTTATAATAAGTTATCTCTAGATAAACAGCAGTCCTTTTCTTTCTTTTTATGTGCTTATGAAAAATATGTTCTTTTAATTCTCAGTCCATCCTTTTTGTATTTCCTATGAAAGGGATTGTCTAGGTATTCACTGGTGGAATGAGGATTTTCAGCTATTCTTCTAAAGTACATCACTAAGTATCTCAAAAGATAGCCACATAAAAAATAATTTTTTGTAATATGGCGAACTTAAGGCATTTAAGTATCCTGACAAGTTCAATACAAGGCACAAGATAATATAATCAAATACAGAAAATATCCTATAAATATATCTGACAACTCAAGTAATAGTGCCAATATGAAAATAATGTTCATGCACTATCATTGCATAACTGAAAAAATATTAAGAAAAATTAAAATAAAATAGTAAAATTACCATACAGAAAATATCACACTTATAATGAGTGCTTTGAAAGAAAAAGTTTTAAATAAATGGATTATTTCATAAATAACATTAAATGAATAGATATTTGCAAAGTGTTATCAGAAGGAATATTCACTTGAAGTTAGAAGTGTGTCTCAGTTGACAGGATGCATCCTGAATTGTGTGTATATGTATTTTTGTTATTATAACTAGAATCTATTCACAGGAAGTCCTCAAAAACATATAACACATTTACATCTGAACTGAATAATTGACATATTTTAAACTCATCATAGACAAATTTCCCTTAAGGGACCATCTGTATGTTTTTCAATATATATATATACATATATGTACACAATTTGTATATATATAAATTAATTTACTACATGATTTACATGAATGTTTGGTTTAGACTTGTATTTTGATTTTTATTACTTTTTAAAATTTTACTTAAAGTATACAAGTTTAATGTATTTCATATATTTGGGTTTAGGAGGATTTCTCTTTTTTAATATAGTGTGTACCTAGCTAGAAAAACCTGAAAACAGTGCAGTCAGTAATTGCATATCTACAGGTGCTCAAGTTTCTACAACAAACTTTTTACCTATTGGGTGTGGGTTTGACTCCCAGAATGAAGTTCAGTAGTGAGAAATATGGCTGTTAGACACATATACACAGAGAAATACGCAAACACACACAATATTCTCTCACTGTAATAAACTTACAAGAATCTATCTGTTGGGTGGATCAATTCCAACCAAAATTCTCTACAAAAAGTTATCAGCAAAAGTCAGCTGCTTAAGTTCCTCCTTCTTTACCTCCTGTTGCTTTGATATCACCACATTCAATACTGTCTTCCAGTTTTTAAAAACAGAAAAGCTGTTTTGCTACATTTTCTCTCTTCCTATCCAGCCACTGAATTGATATATTCATCTATTTAAAGTGTCTCAAGGACAGCAGGAATCTATTTTGTTTAAGAGGAAAAGAATGTTTACTTTACAAAAGGTTGAAGTGTCGCTCCAGGACAACCCTTCCCCACTGCTGCTGAGTGAAAAACACCGGTATTTGGAGTGTCAAAGTGAGTCATGGCTCAGTTTGCTTCTTGAAATCTCAAATTGTTTTCCTTTCTTGCTGCCCAGAGCTTGCTGAATGTTGATCATCAAACTATAATAAAGATATCTTTTCCTGTATCCTCTGATAAAGGACTGTCTGAATGCCAAAGAGCTGGGCATTCTTGACCTTAAACATGCTGTGCATCTCTGTGGATTTAGCAGAGGATTCAACAGACAGTATAACCAAACAACATTTTATTTCTTCAGTAAATGTGTCACTTTTTATTTCCCGTTGGAGCAGCAATTTTTACAACAAACACAGCAAGTGGTCAAGAGCTAAAATAGATTAAGCAGTGAGTGCCTTCTACAGAGATTTCTGATTTGAATGCTTTCTAAACAGTAGAAGGAAGGGGGCTGGACAATGGTGATCATTATCGGAGAACTGCATAATTTAAAAAAACGCAGACATTGGTGGAATTGGTAGCTTTGGAGCTTTTCTAATTTTATGTTGAGTTTTGGTTTCATGAATTTTTGTTTGCTATTGGGAGTACAATTATAAAGTGAGTTTTTCTTGACAGATGAAAACATTGAAGAGACAGAAATTTTGAAGTTAACTTTAACTTTCCTAATATATTTGAAGATTTGAGTTCTGTACTATTAATAATATTCCACTGAGGCCAAAAATCCTCTCACCAATGACTATAGACACATGAACAGAGAAACATTGGCTAATGAATGGTTTTATTCCTTGTGGCTCAAAGATAAACATACATTCTGTACTTCTTTTGCTATGGCAAGTAGATCTTTGATTTTTCACTTCACAACAATCTTGTAGAAGTTGAACCAACTTCACAAACCCCAAGTGAATCTGAGTAATGTTGAAGGCTGCCAAATTTTATAGAAATGAATTTGGGTTGGTATACTATCATATATGTAATGTATTCTAGCACTTTCATCTCTGACTTGGAAAACTAAGTGATTCTGGACAGTAAGATGCCTGGTATTTCTTGACTCTTCTATTGCTGTGCCGATCTGCTTTCCCCTCCTAAACCAATGCATCATCATTTCTGGAATAGGTATATTAAGCAACACTATACAATTCAGCTGAACTTGAATGTTGAAATGGATCTCAAAGAAAGTCAACAGTGAAGAGCTAGGTCAATTAATGGTCTTGATTTATATAACTTCCCACATTGGTTGCCTTTGTGGCTTTGTGATTATTTATTAAAATATAGTAATCCAGTGGCTTGGGCAATACCATATATTTTGCAAAAAATTGCGTAGATTAAAAACTTCAGACTCATGCCAACTTTACTTCCCACCTTGCCTCATTTACTATTCAAATATGAATTTTTCTTATTTCCAAAACATTTATTTTTACAGATCCACAGTTAGTATAGAAGACAACCAGTACCAAGATAATTTTTGTCAGTGATAAATGGCCAGAATGGTTTCATTAATACTAATGGAAAATGGATGTAGTTTTACATTGTAACTCCTTTCTCAGAAGCATATCTTGTAAAAGTATTCCTATAATGTCTATAATTTTCTTTGGGACAAAGGGAATCAGTCCAATAAATGAAAGCATTAGATGGAGGCCAAGAATAAGGTAAAAGAGACCTCACAATGCTAATTCTCAGGATTCTCACCTTGTCCAACCGTTGTGATGAATGTGTGAGGTAGCACACTCAGAGTGAATGGTCAAATTGAATCCTGTAAATGTGCTGTAGCTGTTGAAACACGGTGGAAAGAAATAGGATTTTTTTTGTGTTTTATACATTGATTTATGAATAAATACATCATAGGAAAATGAATTCCACTATATTCCATCTTATCTAAAATCCATTCTTTCTACTATGCATTTATGTGATTACATCCTCAGATATCTACATGAAATACCTTGGCTGGGAAAACAAACAGTTCCTCAATTTCCAGTCTATAATGGAGTTCTTAGCTTACCCTATTATACTCACTTCTCAAAAATTGTTATGTTGCATTTAAAGCAACCACAGATTTATACATATTTTTTTCTTAAAATAGCATTTAACCTTCAGAGAAGTGCAGCAAGTCACTGGTAAGGCTGTACTAAGGAATGTTAATTAGCATTCACCAAGAAACCTAGGGAAGACAAAGATTGATCTTTGTACTTAGTATAGTTGTTTTAACAGCATTTATAACTATAATGTCCAACAACATAAGGACATTATTTTAATTTAAGTTAAAATTTCTGTTTCAGGAAAAGCATGCACTTGTTTAAAGACAAGGTAATTTTTCCTGGATACAAATACTTCTAAGTTATAAATTGGTCCTTATTAAGGCAAGACTTATTTCTGATCAAAAATTATAAATGTACAAAAAATAGAAACATGAAAGAAGCTTCTATAATACTGTATTTTTATCCTTAGCCCATAAAGCCATTGTATAACACACATTCTCTGACATTAAAGAATTGTTTACAAAGATTAATTGGATCAATTAATTCTACTCATCAACCCAGCTAGTGAATGATGAGAGCAGCTGAGATCCTTGAGCAAGAGATTCTGGATTTGCTACTACCCTTCCCCTGCCCTTCACCACAACTCCACGCACCAACCTCAGCCAGTGCAGAATGAGTTTATATGATTTTGAAATTCTTTGAGATATGGTTCAAAATCCTCTGTGTGGGAAAAAGTTCCTTCCCAGCCATAATGTTGGTTACCTTTCTAAGCCCTATTACACAGCATTACCTTAAATTAACTTCAACCTCAGCAAAGTCTTCACCAAAACTTTGAATGCACTTTGATCCACAGTAGTTTCCTGCCCTTTGCCTGCTAGTTGCACTACCAGGAATTCCTTTCTGTCCTTCACCAGATGAAAGCCATTGTTTCTTCCATAGTTGCCACTTTCTCCATGAAGCCTTAATCAGCTTCTTCATTCAGAATTAGCTACCATTTTCTCTGTGTTCTCAGAGCAGATGAACAAAAATCTGTTACAAGTCTGCCTTCTCAGTTGCTCCATGAAATCCTCAAGAAGAGAAACTGGATGATCATTGGTCTCCATATTGCCTTATCCTACTTGTCATTTGTTGTTTCTGTTTCACTTTGAAGGAATGAAAGAATAGTGCTCCTATTTTATTTTGATTGGAAATGCTGCTATGAATCCATGTGTTGGATCTTCTAATTATGAAAATATTTTACCATTGATAAATATTGGAAGAAAGACATGGGACTCAGCTTCTTGACACTGCTGAACTGGGTCACCTTAGAATACCATTTTAAAAAGATGTGTTTTTCTTACCTACAATAGTAATATCTATCTTGGAGAATTGTGATTCTTTATTTTTTGTAAGATTTATTTATTTATTTGAAAGTCAGAGTTACACAGAGAGAGAGGAGAGGCAGAGAGAGAGAGAGAGAGAGAGAGAGATCTTCCATCTGATGATTCACTCCCCAATTGGCCGTAATAGCTGGAACTGTGCCCATCCGAATCTAGGAGCCAGGAGTTTCTTCCGGGTCTCCCACGCGGGTGCAGGGATCTAAGGACTTGGGCCATCTTCTATTGCTTTCCCAGGCCATACCAGAGAGCTGGATCAGAAGTGGTCTTGAATGGAACCCATAGAATTGTGATTCTATCTGAATCAATGTATCTGAAACTGCTTCAATAATACCCTGAAATCTATATAAGTGTATGATATTGTGATTAATTAATATTTTCAAACTGGACTATTATTTTCAATTCTGATATTTAATTAATATCTACATTCACTTGTTTGGGAATATCCATATAATGGAAAAGTGCTCATAAGTTTTTTCATATGTTCCTTATTTAAGATCATATTATAGTCATGTGGTTCTTTTTTTTTTAAAGATTTATTTATTGGAAAAGCAGAGTTACAGAGAGAAAAGTAGAGACAGAAAGAAAGAGATCCTCCATCTGCTGGTTCACTCCCCAAATTGCTGCAATGACCAGTAGTAGGCCAGCTGAAGCCAGGAGCCTGAAATCTATCCAGGTCTCCCACATGGATGGCAAAGGCTCAAGCACTTGGGCCATCCTCTGCTGCTTTCTCAGACACATTAGCAGAGAGCTGGATCTGAAGTGGAGCAGCTGGCACTGAACTGGTGCCCTTATGGGATGTTGGCATGGCAGGCAGTGGCTTAACCCCTGCACCAAAACACTGGTTCCTATTAGATTCGTTTTCATTGTCTCGATGTCTGATGAATTTTGAAACCAGAATGGGTCAGTCAGGCTGTGTGGTTTGGCTTGTAATGCCTCCTGAAGTCCTGTTTACCATTTCCTGAAGGTTTATCTTGAAGTCTCAGTAAAAAGGTACATTTCTTGAAAGACTGTGAGAGAAATGTAAGGCCAAGGTTGATTATATCAAATGTATTGAATTCATGTCCTTGTGTATAATGTTCTGGCTACAGAGAAAACAGTTGCTGGTGAAGGGGTACCATTTTATGTATCTTCCAGACCTTGAAGCAATCTCAGTGTTCTTCTGCCTGGTCTTGTTCTAAGGGATCACAAGGTATTCTTTTTGTCTGGATATAGAATCTGTTTCTCTAGTTTTGAAGTAAAATTTGGACTCAACTCAAGAACCCCAATTTCTTCGGCAAGTTGTTCTCTGGAATGAATTCCTGGGCAAGGGTTATTCACAAATGCCTTGAAGAGAGCTGTAGTTGGTACAACACTGTCTGGATTCTCTTTCTATGGTAGAACAATTTTAAATCTATTCTTGAGGAAAATCTTCTCCCTGGCCTTAGCTTGGTTCTAAAGATTCCTTAAGTCCTGCCCTTTTCTGGAATTGATACCATGTTCTTCGATTCTGAAAGCACATCTGGGTTATTGATTTCTGTGTTGATTTCTGAAGCATAGCCAGAATATGGTTTTTGGTTGAAGGTATTAATGAAGGTTTTCAGTTGCGCTGCTGTGGATCTTGGGTGACTGCACCTAACTTTTTGATAGCTTCTTGTTTGGAAAGTTGTCTTTGGCCATGTTGGAAGACAATCCCTGTGTCTAAACGTCTGTTTAGGACACCTAGTCGTGTGCTTCTTAACCATGGAGATACATTCATGGAAATGCTCCATTCGGCAAGTTTGTCATTATATGACCATCTCTCAGAATTTGCTTACACAAACTAAGAAGGCTACAACACCACTAGGTCTTAGGAGACCACCATCGTATGTGTGGCCCATCATTGGCCAAAATATAATTATGCTGCACATAATTGGATTATATTTCTAAGTCAATATTTATGATATGTACTTAAGGGATATATATATATGTGTATATATACTTATGTATAGTATATGTATGTATATATGCATATATATGCATACGTATAAATAAATTTGTATATGTTTGTATAAGTACATATATATGTGTACATCTTCCCTTAAACTTTAAGAGAATGATTGAAAACTCCATCATTTCACTATATTTTAATCATTAATTTTTTAATCTATACCAAGTACTTCATCCAAATTAGTATTTGCTAGATGTATGCTAGACTTAGAGTGTTCTGTGCAAACAGAACAGATGAAAATACTAAAGGTGTAAAGCTTTCTCCCATCTCTCCCAATTAAGAACTATTTTCATTCTTAAGGACTTTATAGCTTTTTAATTTGAATTTAATAGACCAATTTCATTTTCCAAATGACATAGAGATGCCCAAGATCTCAAGTGAGCTACCTTATTTCCCCCAGTTAAGTCAAGATAGAGCTGGGACTTGAATTCAAGTTTTTTGACTCCTTTCCAAAGGTATTTCAGGTCCTTTTGGAGAAAGCTCTGAGAATTCATGTTACCATCTCCTAAAATATGAATATCACCCTGTGTAGCTTATAACTCTGAAATGTTTAACTTAATTTTTTAAAAAATCACACACACACAAGATTTTGTCCTATTTCTGGTGATTCCCCTCAAATGTGGTCTTTTATTCAGTTCTCTCCTGCACCTGCTGTTTGGGCTACTTCGGTTTAATAACTATGTATTGAAACAAAAGCAGCTGCTTGTGAAGCTCTGAACATCAATACCAGAGTAAACATTTGATCTCAATTGCAAGAAGAAGTAGCTCACTTAGAATGGGAAAACCACGATCCCACTCTGAATGTTTATAAATAAAAAGCTGAATCTTATGTGATTTCTAACTTCTTGGACAGGTCACTGATTCTATTCAGGATCTGATGAAAACTGTGCCTTTTCTCAAACCCACAAGTGTAGTGGGAATTCAGTTATTACACAAGTTAAATTCAGCATAGAATTCTGCCACTAGGTCTGTCCTTTACAACGCACCCATATTGAGTCAGCAATTTCTCAATTTCTGTATGTCATTCTCTCTCTCACACATGCATGTACACATACTCATACTAATAAACATATATTTGTGACCATAGTTTAAGTTTAGAAGTCTTGGTGAAAATTATGTTATATTCTTTCTATGAATGTTATATAAAGGTAGGATTTACATAAAGTCAGTAAACCTGAGAAACTATTATTAATGTGAAAACAGACACTTTATATGAATACCCTTTTCTCAAAATTAGCATTTGGCAGAGCCACTATTTTACCTAGCAGTTAAGACGCCACTTGGAACACGAGCATCCCATGTAATGGAGTATTTGGGTTTGAGGACCAGCTCTGCTCTCAATTCCACATTTGTACTACTGCACATCCAGGATGCAGAAGGTGATGGCCAAAGTAATTGGATCCCTGTCATGCTGATGGGAGACATGGATTGAATTCCTAGATATGGACTTTGACCTTGGCCAACTCTGGCTGTTGTAGGCATTTGGAGGGTGGGGGATTGGATATCAAAGTAATCCTTCCTACTATTTATAGCTATCCCCATGATAAATTTTATATTTAGAATTTCTCCCTACATTCTATATTTCTGATGATGTTCACTACCATTATATACTGGCATCCAGCCTGCTCTTTGTCTCTTGGCAAGTAATATCCTGGACCCTGTCCACAACACTCTTAGCTACTTGATCCTCTTTACTTTATCTTACAAGGGAGGGCTCATAACCTAAATGTAGCATTGGTTTATTGCTCTTGAGTTGCTTGAGTTATTTTTATATTTTCATTTTTAATCCTCTGTCAGATGCATATCTTGAATATTCTTTTGCATTTTGAATGTTGTATCTTCATTTTGCTGGTCATTTGCTTTGTGGAAGCTCTTTTTCTTGATGAAATTCCATTAGCTTATTTTGCTTTTGCTTTGTATGCATTGGGGATGCTACCCAAAAAAACAAAACAAATGTTGCCCATTCCAGTTTCCTGAAGTACTTCACTTACATTTTCTTCCAGTAGTATCAAAGTTTCAGGTCTTACATTCAGATCTTTAATTCATTTTGAGCTTACTTTTGACCTGGTGAGAGATAGATGTCTCCCTTTATTCTTCTGCATGTGGATATCCAGTTTTCTAAACACTAGTTATTGAAGATTGGTATATTTTGTATTGCATGTTATTAGCACTTTTGTCAAAGATCAGTTGTCTGTAGATGTATTGGCTTATGTCTATAGTTTCTGTTCTGTTTCATTAGTCTGTGTGTCTATTTTATGCCAATATTGTACTGTTTTGATTATCATAGGCTTGCAATTTAAAGTCTGAGATTGTAATACCTCCTGCTTTGTTCTCTTTTGCTCAAGATTGCTTTGACCATTAGTATAGTCTCTTGTGATTCCACTTAAATTTTAATAGTGTTTTTTTTTTTCTTTTTTAGTTCTGTGAAAAACATCATTGGTAGCTTAATAGTGATTGTATTGAATCACTTTAGGCAGTATTGACATGTTGATTTTCACTAAACCATGAACAGAGATGTATTTCATCTCTCTTTGTCTTCTACAATTTTTCATAAATATTTCAAAGCTTTCATTGTAGACATCTTTTACTTGTTTGGATAAATTTATTCCAAGGCATTTCAGGGTTTTTAACATGTATTATATATCAGACTGCCTCTTTATTTTTTCAGGTAATTCATTGTTGATATATAATAAATGTCAAATATTTTTGTGTGTTGACTTTATACTTCCAATTTGCTAAATTAATTTAGTAGTTTACCTTTTTGATATAGTCTTTGGGGTTTTCTATATATAGGATCATATCTGGCCTGTCACTTCCTTTTTTGTTATTGTAAATTTCTCTGATTTTGGTATTAAGGTGATGCTGGCCTTATGAGTTGAGTAGAATTTCCTCCTCTTCTATTTTTTTTGTAATTAAAAAAAAGAGATTATTTGAGAGTCAGAGTTATAGAGAGTGGAAGAGAGGCAATGAGAGAGGCTTTTCATCCACTACTAGTTCACTATCCAAGTGGCTGCCAGAAGCCAGGAGCTTAATCTGGGTCTCCCACAAGAGTAGTGGGTCCTGGCCCATCTACTTGGACCATATTTCTGTACCGTTTCCCAGGCGTCAACAGGGAGCTGGATTGGAGATGGAAAAGCCAGAACAAGAACCAGTTCCCATGTGGAATGCTGCTGTCTCAGACAGTGGCTTTACCTGCTCTGCCATATTGATGACCCTATAGAGTATTCTTTTTTAAATATTTGATAGAGCCATGTTTATAGCCAAAATTTGGAATCATCCAAGCTGTCCCTCATTAGATGAATGGATGCAGGCAATCAAAGTCAAAATTGACAAATGGGATTCATCAAGCTGAGGTGCTTCTGCACTGTAAAAGAAGCACTCAGCAAAGTGAAGAGACAACCGACAGAGGGAGAGAAAATATTTGAAAACTATCCACTAATAAAGGATTAATATCCAGAATCTATATAGAGGTAAAAAAATTCAACAACAAATAATCCAGTTAAGAAATGGGCAAAGTGCTTAAAAGGCATTTTTCAATTGAGGAAATTCCAAGGGCCAACTAAGACTTGGAAAAAGGCTCAGGATTACTAGCTATTAGGGAATTGCAAATCAAAACCACAATGAGGTTTCACCTCACCCCAGTTAGAAAGGCTTTCATACAAAAATTAACAAATAACAAATGCTGGATGGATGTGGAGGAAAAGATACCCTAATCCACTGTTGGTTGGAATGTAAACTGGTTCAGCCAGCGTGGAGCAGTATGGAGACACCTCAGAAATCTGAATATAGACCTAACATATGATCTAGCCATCTCACTCCTGGAATTTACCCATATGGATTCTGTCTCCCCCTTTAGGTATATTAATATTTGGTTTATATATTTATATGATGTGATTTTAGGTACGTATGCATTTGTGTGTTATCTCTTCATTCTAATTGAAATATTTTTATTATATAATGATTATCCTTCTCTCTTTTTACTGCTTTTCCTTTAAAATATATTTCTGTATGCATGAAATGTTCTATTACATCCTTGTGTACCTGAAAGTCAAGTGAGTTTCTGGTAAATTGCATATAGATGGGTATTGTATTTTTTTATTTTTTTGGTCTCTCTCTGTTTCAATTAGAAAATTTAATCTGTTAACACTTAAGGTAATTATTCATAGATAACTCTTATTACATTTTGGTCGCTGTTTTCTGATTTCATTGTGATTCCTTTCTTTCTCCCTCTCATAACACTTTTCCTTTGCTGCTCTGTTATTTTCTTTGGTAGTATGCTTTGATTCCTTATCATTTTTGATAAGCACATTATAGATTTCTGCTTCAGTGAGTCTCACAAGAAATAATTTTGGTCATAAGAAGCTATTTTTAAGTAGCAAGTTGGCATGTATTATGAAGATAGGAAAATAAAAATGATAGTAAATAGAAATGAAAAACACTATACTTTGCACTGCATTCCTCCCCACATTTTGAATTTTCAGTGTCCCATTTTATGCCTTTCTATATTGAAATATTTATTTATTTTTTTATTAGACAGGCAGAGTTAGACAGTGAGAGAGAGAGAGGTTCTCCTTCCGTTGGTTCATCCCCCAAATGGCTGCTACGGCCGGCACACTGCGCTGATCCGAAGCCAGGAGCCAGGTGCTTACTCCTGGTTTCCCATGTGGGTGCAGGGCCCAAGCACTTGGGCCATCCTCCACTGCCTTCCCAGGCCACAGCAGAGAGCAGGACTGGAAGAGGAGCAGCCAGGACTAGAACCAGCGCCCAAATTGGGATGCCGGCGCCAGAGGCAAAGTATTAAACAAGTGAGCCACGGCGCTGGCCCCATTTTTTTTTTTTTTTTTAACATTTATTTATTTATGTGAAAGAGTTACACAGAGTGAGGAGAGGCAGAGAGAAATAGAGAAAGAAAGAGAAAAAAAGAGAGAGAAAGTCTTCCATCCGATGGCCGCAACAGCCAGAGCTGCGCCTATCTGAAGCCAGGAGCCAAGAGCTTCCTCTGGGTCTCCCATGTGGGTGCAGGAGCCCAAGAACTTGGGCCATCTTCCACTGCTTTCCCAGGTCACAGCAGAGATCTGGATTGGAAGAGGAGCAGCTGGGACTAGAACCGGCGCCCATATGAGATGCTGGCCTGCATGTTGGGGCTTTAACCTACTGAGCCACAGCACCAGCCCCCTGAAATATTTTTATTATATAATGATTATCCTTGTCTCTTTTTACTGCTTTTCCTGTAAAATATATTTCTGTATGCATGAGATGGTCTTTAACATATTATATTTACTATTTTTAATTTTTTTGCTTCATTGTCTTCATACTAATAAGATGAACATGGTGTGTAAACCATGAATGGACTTTTAAGAAAGCACAACTTTATCTGCTGGCAGATGGATGGAATGAGGGCCCTGGTTTAAGTTACTCTGTGCCAAGGTGAGATGAATTATAATCAGATGTGGAATTGGTGTACACATGTAAATAATTTCATACAAAACTGGAGAAAATTTTATTTCTGTTCCAGTAATGTGTATTCCTTCTTGAATTGCCTGTTTATTAAATAATTACTAAAATCTCATTATTACTTATGTGAAATACTTAAAATTCAGATGTAATTTCAAATTTGAGATTACATAAGATTTTGTCAGCTTTTGCTGTTTCACTGTTCTTTCACTTGAAACAAAATCAATTCAGTTTGTTCTTATGAATAGAAAACTACATTTTTGCAAACATTTTCCCAGAAAATATAAAAAAATTGCTACGGAATAACCTTTGAGGATATGAATGCTTTGGAGGATTCAGAATATAATTAAATGCAATGATTCTGTCCCAGGTCATAGCAAAGAGGTTTAGTTACTTAGACAGTAAAATGGCATACTTATCAAATAATCTTACTTTCAAGGACTTCCTGAATCATGAACTGCAAAGGGCAGACTTTTGTGTTCCTTAAATAATGGAAATGTATTCATCTTATGGAAGTTATTAGAATTCAGTTATTGCACTAAGCATTCAGGTATGTGTCCAAGTTACGCAGAGCAGTCCTTAGGAAACTGTTGGACTAAAACCACCATCAGAGAACTCTACACAAAGAAGAATGAATCATGAAACATGTTGCTATTAAAGAACACTTGTAGAAATATGCCCGTATCCTCCCTTAAAGCTTTCTGTTTTAAATTTTTCTGACTGCTGGTGGGTTGATAGAACTTATCGAGGTGATTACACCTGTTGCTGTGTGCATTTGGACAAAACATAGACTGCAAAGCACAGCCTTTTGTTATGCTTCACAGATCCATTGGTACTGGACTTCAAAAATTAATTGCAGGTATTGAATGTTCTCTGGTGGTATGACCTTATAGTTGATAAAACTGGACTATGAAAGAATAACTTTGTTGGAAAAATGGAGACAGGAATTCTTACCTCAATATGTGGTCCCTAAGTTGGGTATATTATAAATCAACTGCTTTCAGTAAAAATAAATGTTTTCCTGACAGATATAATCCAAGAGTTATGGTAAGTTATTTGCTTTTCATGAAATATGACTCAATTATAAATTTTCCTGGAAGAAATTCAGAGCTATGAAGATGGGAAGAGAGAATACTATGTGTTGTAAATCCAAAGGGGGTAAAAAATATCCTTGAGGAGTTTGAGTGCTGAGGAAGGAGCTACATCTGAGAGCAGAGTTGTCCATGTTACAGCATGATGCACTCTGTTTTACAAAACTATTCTCCAAACAATTTGTAAGTCACATGTGAGAGCCACTGTAATTATAGCAGTCCTGCATCCCCAAAACCTCACACCATGAACTATTTTTTAACAACCTGCACAACGCCAAAATTAAATATAAACTAAAATTGGGGTTGGGAGCAGATTAGCTGACCATGGTCCATGTGCTCATCTCTTCCTTAATGAGGAGTGTCCAGTTTTCTGGTATATGATATTAGAGACATTGTCTTGATTACTGCTGTGTTACCAGGTATGGAATTATAAAGTTTTTTCCTAATTTCAGATCGGTATACATACATATGTTATAGTCATAGCAATTAACTCTGTATATGGAATACAATAATTAACCCTACATGTGTTTCTAAATTTGCACACTGTTCATTCTAGGAGTGAGAACCTCTGAAAGAATACATTTGATTTCTGTGAACAACTGTTAGGAAACTGACTTTTCTTGTGAAATTATGAGAATTTTGAAACACATTTTCCCCTGTGTTTTTGGAAGAAAATATCCCAAAGCATAAGCAGTCATGAAAGTATTTCTCTATGATATCTTGAATTTGTACTTCTTTCTATTGTTATGATCATTTGAAAATAGTATATGCAACCTGGGAAGGATAATATCAAGAGAAGAAATCTTGCTTTATTACATGATAGTTGATCAAAGTTGCAACATTTTTGTTCTAATGTTTATTCAAACCCAGTGATAAAACATTGGATGGTTAAGCCATTAAAAGACCTAAAAGATGTAGTTTTGTAGTAGCTGTGCTATGATAGAGAAAATTCCCACAACAAAATGCACATTGCTGATCCCTAAGTATAAGGTTAATCACATGTCTCAAGGGTAAGTTTTGTATAAACTAATCTAATGAACCTGGTTCTAGTCATAGATTTTTTTACATGCTTCTACTAAATCTTAGAAACTGATAACATGAAGGAAACTGATAACAGAAGGAAAATTGAAGACACAAAATAGATTTTTCCCCACCTCCATAAAAGGTGATAAAAAAGTTTTTTCTTTAATTTTTTGTTGTTAAGGATGACTTTTTACATAGCTCTATTTAACAGAAATATTCAGTTGTGGTGTCAAATTCTTATCTACTAATTGTGTTGTTTCCTTAGCAATGCAGAAATAATTTAATATTTTCCTCCTTTTTTAAAAAGATTTATTTATTTATTTGAAAGTCAGAGTTATACAGAGAAAGGAGAGGCAGAGAGGGAGAGAGAGGTCTTCCATCCGATGGTTCAATCCTCAACTGGCCACAATGGCCAGAGCGGCACCAATCCGAAGCCAGGAGCCAGGATCTTCTTCTGGGTCTCCCACGAGGGTGCAAGGGCCCAAGGACTTGGGCCATCTTCTACTGCTTTCCCACGCCATAGCAGAGAGTTGGATCGGAAGTGGAACAGCTGGGACTAGAACCGGCGCTTCAGGCCAGGGCGTTAATCCATTGCACCATAACGCTGGCCCCATTTTCCTGTTTCTTATTTTGCTTTCATTGACTGTGATTTTGGTGTCACACCAAATATCATGGTAAAGACCAATGTCAACGAATATTTCCATTATGTTTTTGTCCAAGAGTTTTATTGTTCCCTGTCTTATGTTTAAGTCTTTAATGCACTTTGAGTTGATTTTTTTGTGTGTATGGTGTAAGATAAAGGTCAACTCACTATTCTGCATGTGAGTGTATATACAGTTTCCCCAACACCATTTGTTGAAGACTCTGTATTTCTCCACTGTGTGCTCTTGGCACTTTTGTGAAAAACCAGTCCACCATAGATGTGTGGATTTCTTTTAGAATTCTCTATTCTGTTCCATAGGTCTAAATGTTTGTTTTCTGTGTTGTTTTGAGTGCTAAAACTTTATAGTATATTTAATGATGAGTAAAGGAGATCAAGACTGCTTGAACTTCTTGGAATCTTTATTGCTTCCAGATTTTATTTTATTTTTTTTATTTTGTTTTGTGGTCAATGTCATTGTAATTTTGACAGTAATTGTATTAATTCTGTAGATGATTTTCTGTAGTATGGACATTTTTAAAGTACTAATTTTTTTCTAGTACATGAATATGAACTTTCAACTTACTTGTGTCATCTTCAGTTTCTTCCATCAGTGTTTTTTAGCTTTTAGTGTACAGATCTTTTGACTCCATGGTTAAATTTATTACTGAATAATTTATTGTATTTATTTGATTTGCATAGAGACAAACATGTAGGAAAGAGAGGAAGGGTGACAGAGAGAGAAAGACACAGAGAGAGGAAGGGAGGGTAGATGGGAGAGACAGAGAGAGACAGAGAGACAGAGAGAGACAGAGAGACAGAGAGAGAGAGAGAGCTTCTATCTATTGGTCCACTCCCTCAAATGCCCACAACAGCCAGGACTAGATGGAGACTGAAGTCAGAAGCTGGGATCTAAATTTTCAATGTGGGTGGCAAGAACCCAGTTACTTTCAGTATTACCACTGTCTTCCAGGATCTACAGTAGCAGGAAGCTAGAGGCAGGAACTGGAGCAGCTATCAAGTCCAGGTATTGTGATGTAGGATGCAGGTATCTTAACTGGGATTTAACCATTAGGTTAAATGTTGACACCTATTGTTAGTTTTATGAGGAACTGCCATATTGTTCTCCATAATGGCTGTGGTAATTTGCATTCTAACCAACACTGTATAAGAATTCTCTGATCTCCACATTCTTACCAACTTTTGCTAATTTTTGTCTTTTTCTAATGGCCATTCTAACTGGAAAAATATGATACTTCATGGTGGTTTTGACTTTTATTTTCCTGGTAGCTAGTGATACTTCATGCATATTTTGCCATGTATATTTCTTCTGAGAAATGTATATCAGGTTTTGGTACCTTTGTGAAAGAAAAATTAACTCAAGATATGTTATTTAATTTCTGGGATCTGTGTGCTACTCCAATGATCTGTGTGTTGCTATGCCAGTGCCAGTTTGTTTTGTTACAATAGCTCTATATTATGTCTTGAAATTTGTTTTGTTCTTTTTGTTCAACATTGCTTTGGCTTTCCAGAAACTTTTGTGTTTCTTCTTGAATGTTTTCTTATGAATGTTTTTTCCTCTGCTTCTGTAAAGAATGTCATTGGAATTTTGATTGATTTTAATTGAATTTATAAATTCCTATGAGTAGTATCCACATTTTGACAATATTAAGTTTTCCAATCCAGAAACCTGGCAATTTTTTGCTTTGTCTTTTTCAATTTTCTTCATCAGTGCTTTCTGTCATTCGCTATAGAAGTTTTCATACTTAGTTAAATTTATTCGGATTTATTTTATTTTTCAATGGGAGTGCTGTTATACTATCTTTTCCAGTGAATTTATTACTGGTTTACAGACATGCTACTGAGCTTTGCATGTTGATTTTGTGTCCTGGAACTTAACTGAGATTATATAGATCATGCTACCTGCAAACAGGGATAATTTGACTTCCTACTTTGCTATTTGTATGTCATTTATTTGTTGGTCTTGCCTAATTGGTCTGGCTGAAACTAACAGCACTATGTTAGACTGATGGGAGTGAGCATCAATGCCAGGTTGCATTTTTTCAAATGGGAAGCAGAAGATGATGGCTCAAATACTTTCGTCCCTGCCACCCATGGAGGAGAGCTGAATGGGGTTTTTGACTCCTTGCTTTGGTATGCGTGAGCCTTGGCTGTTGCAGCTATTTGGGAACTGAACCAGCAAATACAAGATTTTTGATATACCACAAAATGAGGGATAAAAATCATATGATCATCTAAATAAATACAGAAAAGGCATTTCAGAAAATTCACAACCTTTTATAACAAAAGCTCTGAAAGAACAGGTATAGAAGAAATGTACCTCAAATGCCCACAATGGCTGGGGCTGGGCCAGGCAAAAGCCAAGAGCTAAGAACTTCATCTGGGTCTCCCGCATGGGTTCAGGGGCACAAAGACTTGGTCCATCTTCCACTGCTTTTCCCAGGCCATTAGCAGAGAGTTGGATTAGAAGTGGAGCACCAGGACTCAACCATATGGGATGCTGGTGTTGCAGATGGCAGCTTAACCTGCTATGCCGCAACTGTCCTCTACATTTTTTGTGTGTATTCCTCAACGTCTTGTTACTGTATTTGCTTTTGGAAAACCAACTACCTCCTCCAGTCTTTGCTGACTGTCTTCAGTTGAAAAGATGTTTTCAGTTGTCATCTGAGCTAAGGATCTGGTGGCTCTTTCAGGCTCTTTCAGGGAATGTTGGAGAGATGGGTCTAAAGGTTATATGTCTTCTCTTGATCTTGCATAGTTAAACAGGGTGCTTAAGGGGTTCTATTGGCTTTCTCTAGGGTGGTATCTAAATTATTCAAGTTTTTGTCACTTCTCACAATCCTGCAGTGTCAAGTAATTGAGTTTGCATGCTTATGAGCTCTCGGCAAGGATTATACTTGTTCTCCATGGGGTTTATGGCAGGAACTAGCCAATGGGGCAGGTGAGATGTTCAGAGCACAGCAGGTACCTGTGGGCCTGAGGGGGAAGTTCACATATAAATGATCCCAAGAGAATTGTGCATTGGCATCCTAACATAGGGACCCGTCAAGTAATTAGTAGGACATGTTCCTTTATTCAGTTTCAAGCCCTAATTTCTATGAATCCTGCCTCTTCCCTTCTCCCAGACCTTATAAATGCCTGAGCTGTGATGATTTCCTCAGCAATATGGTGAGAAAGAGATGGCCTCTTGGGCAGCATCTTGCACACCTGAGAAAGTTGGGCCCTTACTCTCCACATTCACACTTGTCCCTTGGTGATAAGTTGCAGACTGAGGGAGTCATCCTTGGCAATGAACTGTGTTGTCTTTCAGAACAGATGATGCAGGTCAAGTTGAACTATTCATGTTACCTTCTTTGATGCTTCTGAAATTTTTGTCCTAGTTATATGCTAGAACATCTTCACTTGACTCCTGGACTCCCACAAAGGTATTCTCATCTGTGAAATTCCTATCCTTCTGTCTTTCTGATGTTATTCCTACTTTAGTTCCATGCTATCTAATTTTCACTGGTTGATCTGTAGGAGTTATTAATTCCTTTCTGATTTTTCTGAACCATTTATTTTGTGAGATGATAAATCCACTTTATTTTATTTTTAATTTATCTGACAGGTAGAGCTACAGACAGTGTGAGAGAGAGACAGAGAGAAAGGTCTCCCCCTCTGCTGGTTTACTACCCATATAGCCGCTATGGCCGGAGCTGTGCCCATCCGAAGGCAGGAGCCAGGTGCCTCCTCCTGGTCCCCCATGTGGGTGCAGGGGCCTCAACTTTATTTTTTAAAACTGATTATAAGTAACAATTGTATTAGCAGGGAAGTGAAGGAAACATCCCAGATATTCTGCATATTTTTAATCTAGAAATACTTAATGGTGTTCATTTTAGGTAGAAAAAAACTGCTGAATATAAAATGACCATTAGAATATAAATACTAACAAGTCAGTCATGTTTATTTTTTAATGTAGAATCATAGAGAAAAATCAATGAAAAAGTAATGTTGCGTTTACTTGCAAATTGAACATTACTTAAAACAGGAGGATTGGAGCCCAGAATGATACCATATGAAGTTTTCACATTGTATTGATTTTATTGGCCACTTAAAAAATGTTAGCAGGGCTGGCAATGTGGTGTAGTAGGTTGAATAGCCACCTGTAGCACCAGCATCACATATGGGCATGAATCCAAGTCTTGGCTGCTTCACTTCTAATCCAACTCCTGCTAATGTACCAGGGAAAGCAGCAGAGGATGGTCCAAGTGCTTGGCCCCCTGCACCCACATGGGAGACCTGGAGGAGGTTCCTAGCTCCTGGATTTGGCCTGGCCTAGTCCTGGCCATTGCAACCATTTGGAGAGTGAACAAATGAATCGAAGATCTTTCTTTCTCTGTCTCTCTCTCTCTCTCTCTGTAATTCTGCCTTTCAAATAAAGTAAATTCCAACAAAAAAAGTTAGTAATTTTTTAAGTGTTGATAACAATGAGCTATCAAAATGTTTACATAAAAGCCTTCCACTTCTGTATAAATATGCAGCATTTAATTTTAGTTGTGAGATGTTTTTATTGAAAGAAATGATATGATTTTACACATTTATGTTAAAAGCTGTATAAGACATTTCATATTCTTTACTTGTTTGTTATAAACTTCTTTCATTTTATTAGCCAATCAGCCAGGTTGAAATGTAAGTTTTTAGAATTATACACCTTGCAGGCATTTCTGAAAATAGAAATCTCAAATTTTTGGCTGAAGGCATCAATTATCCCAAATACAGCATCTGAAGAAGCAGTTTTCTGGAATGTTGTCATCTGCGCACAAGTACACATGACATTGTACCAGTTCAAAAGCTTTAGCTTCAGTGTCTCCCACAGCTAGGTATCTCTTGTGCTTTGGGAGTTATATTCCTGAGACATTGTTTTAAAATTTATCTCTAGTACATTGTAATAAATTGTCCCAAGTAACTTGGGACATTTACATCAACAGAGCTACTTGAGAAGTTCAAATTTAGTCATACTTATACAATATTCAAATACTACCATTCTGCCAGGAGAAGTAATCATAAACACAAGCCCCTAAAGACTCCTCCCCCAACACATTTTCTGACTGTCCCACCTCTTTCTAGAAACTTTTGAGTCTCCCCAAGATTCATAAAATAATCAAAGTGCTGTTGGGACCTAGTTCTGGTGGTATGGTCAGTGTTCCCTCTAATGAGCTGGTCCATACTATTTTTAAGTAGTTTTTCAGCTCTATATGCCATTCATCAGGTTGGCAGTTTCTCCTTGTAAGTGGAGAGGTTATCAATATGTTGTTTTCTTGTCATTGCAAAAAAAGGGAAAAGACAGCATTTAAAATTAGAATTATATTTAATAATGTAAAAATATGTATTGAGTATAATGCTTGACTGAGAAAAGGACAAATATACACAACATTTCCCCTCCTGCTTCCAAGTCTATAAAAAAGTAATCCTTTTACCCAAATTTCTCTATGCAATCCAGTCAGATAATAATTCTTATATCTAGATTTCGGCAGTATCACACAGCACTGTGAAGGTTAGCCTGTGAATATGATAAAGAGAACTCAGAAAGAGTTCAGAATACATGGAAATCATTTCTGAATAGAATATGTAAGAGTGGGAAAATAGAAAACATGAAATGTAGTCTATACCTTGAGGACTGTATGGGCTTTCAGAACATAAATTTGAAAGAATAGACAGGGAACTGGAGCTTTTCCCAGTTGGTGGGAATAGTATGTACCAGAACTTACAGACAGATTTATATAATGTGATTTCAGGGCAGATCTACAGCAATGTTATACAATGGAACACTCTGCCATAATGATGAGTCAGCACGGTCCGCTAAGTAGCCACTAGTGACTGCTGAGGACATGAAATGTGGCTTTGCAGTAGAGAAACTGAATTTTAAATTTTATCTAATTTAAATTTAAATAGGCACATATACCTAGTAGCAATCATATTAGAGAGTGTAGATTTATTGGTGGGAACCTAGGGCTTATATTAAGAGGGGAGGGGAGAAAATTCTGGAAAATCATTTTGGAGCCATAATGCTTAAGTTAAGAAAATTTAAACATATAATTTATATGATAGCAGTGAGGGGATCTTGAATAGCATAAATGTATTAAGGCAGGGTAATGATGCAAATATGACAGTGCTTTTAATAGGTTGCTCTGGTTGTGGTGTGAATGGTGAATTGGGAGAGAGTTAGGAGATAGAAAACCTGGTTAGGAATTGGTAACTAAAAGTTCAATGAAAACTGAAATTAAATAGGATTAAAAGATAAGTTTATTTTGATTAAAAACATTTTGAATTCCATGCATAGTTTATCAATCTATGCATTTTTCTTTCATTAATTTTTAAATTTTTTTAAAGATTTATTTATGTGAAAGGTAGAGTTACAGAGAGGCAGAATCAGAGACAGAGAGACAGAGAAAGAAAGAGATCTGATATCTTTCATCCACTGGTTTATTCCCCAGATGGCCTCAATGACTGGAGCTGGGCTGATCTGAAGCCAGGAGCCAGGAGCTTTCTCCAGGTCTCCCATGTGAGTTCAGGGGCCCAAGGACCTGGACTGTCTGCCCTCCCAGGCACACCAGCAGGGAGCTGGATCGGAAGTATAGTAGCTGGAACTCAAACATTACATCTGGCAGCTTTACCCAGTATGCCACAGCGCCGGTCCCATAGTATTCCTTTTTTATGAACTTTTTGAAGAATTCTCATATAATCTAGGATACAGGTTAAAGGACTTGTCCTAGTAAGCCTGGTAAAGTGTCACATATAAAATGGATCATTTATTTTAAGAAAGCTTAATTAGCTTATCTAGAATTATCTCCTGTCTGGTTCATCTATTTTGCAGATCTAGTTTGCCTTGCAATTTTCTTTGTGTAACTGTAAACTTGGGAGATTGTCTATAATGATGACTTTTTAAAAAGGCAAGATGCTTCAATAATGTGATTATATTTTCTCAATATGTGCAAGACCGTTACTCTATGAGAAATTAAACCAGTAAGATATAACTATTGTATTATTATTTTCTATGATGGTTACCATGTGTTAGGTGCGAAAATAAAGTTCTAAATATATGGTTTCTTGTGAAACATTTGTCACTTTAGTTAAGTTCAGACATTGGTTCTGGTCATAAAAAATGCTGATATCTGCAATATGTACCATGGCCTTCATAAAAATTGGGCTTTTGCTAATGTGCTTGGCTTCTGGTTATATTGAGGTAGGAAAGATCTACCATCCAGAAAACCCATTGGCAGAGACACCACAGATTGTACAGGGAGCAATTCAGGAAGTGGTTTACCTGACTCAGGAATGGCAGTGCTAGGCACTGAAAACCAGATCAGAAGCCTAGTATGTTAGCCAAAATGGCTGATTGAGCACCAGCATCTCTACAAAGATATTTAGATAACATTTCATGATGGCTAATGCCGGTGATCTGAGCAGACTTAAGAGTTCGAACAGAGAAAGTGCTCATCAATTAAAAGAAACACAAGGACAACCAAACGCCACCATGTACATTTTTTCTCTTTCAAGGACCTGTTATTTTGTGTCTTTATATTTGCATAGAACTGCAGAAAACAAAGACAGTTAATTTAAGATTACACATGTTTCTATTTTTGTAATGCACACAAATTGAACTGCATTTTTTTCTTGCCAAAATTTGTCTGTAGAGAGGATTATTTTTTTTAATGTCCAGGATAGCTTTAGGATTTTGGCATAAATAGAAAGGTTTATAATTTCTGGTCACTAAGCATGTAAACCCTCAAATTCAGGCTTGTTCTTCCACTTGAGAATATTTTAAGCACCCTGTTTCAAATTCTTGATACTACCAAGGAGGATATAGTACAGAAAAATAAACCATGATAATCTGGGCTTAATTCCTGGCTCCCCCTCAATCTTAGTCAAAATAATTAACTTCATTAAAATTTAGTTCTGTCAACTCTAAAATGAGAATAACAAGTTTTACACAAGTAACTATTGTAATGAGATGTGGCAACTACCTGTATAAATTAGAGTAAAACCTGCTTTTTACTGTCCTGCCTTAAGAACCCACATGCCACTCTTGAAATGGCAGATGGCAAGATGGGAGAGTGAGCAATGAAAAAACACCTTTACAACATCAGGGAGAAGCTCGCTGCATTATAAAGACAAATTCTCTGCAACTCTAACATTGTAAACTATATAACCTCATCAATAACCCTTTTAGCATGACACACAAAAGCTTTGTGGAAATTTATCTCTGCAGCTCTCTATGAAAGAAAGATAAATTTTCCTGGAGAAATTTGATTAATGGAAACCAATTTCCTTCTTTTTTGAGAGTAAATGCATATTGCTCATTTCCTCTTGAAGAATATTGAATTCTTGGAGAGCATTCATTCTGACTTTAAGTATGAGAGTTTACAGGTGGGAAAGGCTGTGAAACTTTAGAGGTCGGAAAGCTTTACTGACTGAGAATAATTCACCAAAAGAGAAAATAAGAATGATGTAATGATGTCCTGTTATTTCTGATAATTAATGTCTTAGTCTGTTTTTATTTTTTTGTTTGTTTGTTTTTGCTGCTATTGTAGAATATCACAGTCTAGGTAACAATAACATCTGGGGAGTGCTCAACTGAACCACCATTCTAGCGAAGGCCTTCTTGTTGCATCATATATGGCAGAAGGGCGAGGAGCAAGCAGTGAGGCAGAGACAGGGGACAGCAGACAGTGAGACAGAGTTCCTGGAAAAACTCATCCACTCCCATGACAAATGCTGTCATTCACTCACAGGGTAGAGACCTCAAGGCCTAATCACCTCTGAATGGCCTCACTAAAACTATTACAATGGCAATTGAATTCCAACCTGAGTTTTGGAGGGGACATTCAAACCATAGCATTATTTATATCTCTTCTGAAAAGACTTTCTATCATCTGGAAAACAGAAAAACTATACCAATCAGAAGACCAATCAGTTTTGTATGGTTCATTCTTAGAGCATTTTAGGTAACTGTTTAACACACACCATTTCATGTATATCCTTCTTGTGCTTCTCCTACAATCTGTAGACTGCCTGTTGTATAGGGTTATTTGCTAAAGTGCCAGAAAAGTTCAAAGTAGCTATTGTACATACTTCAAGGAAGAAGAATGAGAGTATCTTAATTAGTTTGCAGTAAAAAAAAGTAAATTCAGTGAGTGCAAATTGAAAAGTAGACAGCTGGAAGTCTCGTTAAGTGCATATTAGCTTGTATTAGCATACTGCAAATCTGTGTGTGGTGATTCCATCTCTCGGTGTGAAGGTCTGTCTGCAGCAGTGCAAAGCCCAAATCCTTCAACCTCTCTCCATTGTCTTTTTCATATTATAGACAGACAGATGATTGGATAGGTTTTGTGTATATATACTATGTGTGTATATATATATATATATATATAATTTTGGTAAACATATATTTCTCAATTTATTAGACTTGTCACTGACACATACCATACAAGAATTTTTCTGTTAAGGAATTGTGAATCATACACAAATCTCCTGTGGTAAATATAAGAAAGTGATGACCAGAGGTTACCCCACATTTAATTTAATTTGCTATGTAAATGTCTGTACCACAGAATCCCTATGATACTGTAGTAGCCAGAGCTATTTTTTTTTTTGAAAATAACTCTGAATAGCACTGAGTGATCTTATTTTTTATGATGGAAACTGTCCAAGATGAGGCTGATGTCTTCAGAGTTTCTCCTTATCTTCTATGTGTTGGTTGGGAGTTCTAAAAGGGTAGTTGGCAAATAAGGAGAGCAGGAGACTCCACGTGGTAAGGAATTGATGTAGTAAGAATTAGGAAAATATGAGTATACTTACAGGTGTCAGACCCTGCACTCCTCCTGTTTGTTTCTTCACTTGTTGCCATTATTATAACCAAAGAGCTTGCAAGTCATTTGAACACAGTATTTTAGATGGTTTCAGGAGGCATTGGGACTTCTTACCACCCTTATCCCTTGAGTAATTTTATGCAGAACTGATTCTTTTAGGAAAAAGAATGACATATACAGTGTGGCATATTAACTTTTAGTTTCTATTATTAGCACACTCATAAAAATACCCATTAGGCCTAGTTTTCTACAGAACCAGTACAGATAACATGTTTACAAATTTATAGTAAAAGACTTATTTAAGCTTGTTTCATGCAGTTATGGAGGCTGGCATGTTAAAATCTGTAGGGTGCCCTAGCAGTGTGGAGGCGCAGGGAAATGCTGATGCTGCAGGACAAGTCCTCAGAAAGGAGAGTTCCTCTGGCTGAGGAAGGTTAGTCTTGTGTGCTATTCAGGCCTTCAACTGGTAAGATGAGGCCCACCCACACTATGAAAGCAATCTGCCTTACCCAATTCCAGAGGAAGTTTCAAGCAGCTCTCTGGATCACATAACCCAACCACAGGGACATATGACATTCACCATCCCGGGGCGGAAAACATGAGGAGACGGGAGAAAAAGGCAATTGTGACTTAATCAGTAGCAATGAGCAGTCTTTACTTCTCTTTCAGCTACACTCAAATCATCTCTTTTATATCTCAAATAGTTGGTTAATTTGACAGGGGCAGGCAAGAAGACCAAAGATTAGAATGTTGTATATGGCTGCACAGTCCTGACTTGTCTTCTTGTTATTCTGCTCTGGGTTGAGTATTGGACAATAGAGAGATTTTTTTTTAATACTTTTAAACTGGTAAAAATTGAGTCCTTTGATTATTCAGTCTCTCCCTGAGTCCAGTCTTAGAGTCAGCTTGAGAAGCCCTAAACAATTTTTCCCTTCTTTTTAAAATTATTTGATCTTTTTTTTTAATCTGAAAGAAAAAAAAATAGACATATAATGACAGTGATGCAGAAACAGAATGAGATTCCCTAAGAACCAGAAACAGCCAGTCTGATGCCAGGAGCCAGGCAGTCCAGCTGGGTCTCCCACATGGGTGGAAGGAACCT
Source organism: Oryctolagus cuniculus (assembly GCF_964237555.1). Taxonomy (NCBI): domain Eukaryota; kingdom Metazoa; phylum Chordata; class Mammalia; order Lagomorpha; family Leporidae; genus Oryctolagus; species Oryctolagus cuniculus. The sequence goes on along the minus strand of NC_091432.1, from coordinate 192,002,100 downwards.
AAGGACCTCAGCCATCATTGCTGCCTCCCAGAGTGCACAGGAGACAGAAGCTGAAATGGAGAGCACAGCCGGCACTGGAACCCAGGCACATAGACACAGGATGCAGGCATCCCAAGCAGTCCTAACTGCTGTGTCAAGTGCCCACCCCACTTTCTTTAAATGAAAGCATCCTGTAAATATAAATACTTGATTATACTTGCAAATATGAAGCCAAACAACTTACACAGAGAAAAAAGTAATTTAACAGAAAAATGGAGAAAATGGCAGGACTGACAAAATTTTTGTAGCCAATGAAAGAAAGAGAATTTTGGTTTTATTTTTTATGTAAGTTGCATATACTGAAAAGATGGAGTAAAAGCTACCATGCTTTGTTTGATCAACAAAACAGATTTCATTTTCACAGTGTTTTTTCCCAAAAGGCACTAGTATCATTAGTAGCCATGTCCTATTGGAACCTGGAACCTGAGGTTGGAAAAAGATATTACAAAGTATAAGACTTACAGATAACAGAAAACACAATGACCTATTATTTTCAAAATTCTATAGGTGAGGTCATTGGAGCATGGACAAAACAAAATGCATGTTTCCTACCAGAGAGGACACATTTTTCCTGGTGAATGATGCATACCCATAGGCTGCACTTTAAAGACATTTCAGACAATTCCAATAAGACAAAAGTGGTGAGAACTTTCAACCACAGTGTAAATTAAAAACTGAAAAGGCACAAAAACCCTTCCTAGGGAATGTTAGTAAACTGGAGGAATAAATACAGTTGAACTATCCTATTAAGTGCTGACAGGTTCTGAGGGTTTATTTCATCACAATTATTAGAATTTATTTCATTGCAAAGTGAGTGTATATGCATCCTAAGGAAGTTAAAAACCCAGTTGATTTTATCAACGCTTAGATTTTAACAGCAGTAAACCCGAATTTTTATTTCATAAAACAGTAAGTCAACGCATGGTTTTCTTAAGAGATTGGAAGACTTAGCACTTACTTATGTCTGTCCATCTCTTTAATTTTGGGATATTGTTTTTTATTTAAATCACCATTAGATGGTTTTTAGTTGATTTATGTGGATTCCTCATTGGGGAATATCAATTGTAATGATGTAATTTAAAGGCAGTAAGAGTAATTAAAACGGCTGGCGCCACGGCTCACTAGGCTAATCCTCCGCCTTGCGGCGCCGGCACACCGGGTTCTAGTCCCGGTCGGTCGGGGCACTGGATTCTGTCCCGGTTGCCCCTCTTCCAGGCAAGCTCTCTGCTGTGGCCAGGGAGTGCAGTAGAGGATGGCCCGAGTACTTGGGCCCTGCACCCCATGGGAGACCAGGATAAGTACCTGGCTCCTGCCATCAGATCAGCATGGTGTGCCGGCCGCAGCATGCTGGCCACGGCGGCCATTGGAGGGTGAACCAATGGCAAAGGAAGACTTTTCTCTCTGTCTCTCTCTCTCTCACTATCCACTATCCACTCTGCCTGTCAAAAAAAAAAAAAAAAAAAAAAAAAAAGAGTAATTAAAAACACACAAACCTACCAGACAAAATAGAGGAAGAACACAAGTGACATATTTTTGAAGCTAGAGAGTAGGTAACTAGACAGTCACCTGTTTTTTTGTCTGCTAAAATTACAGTGAAGAAAGTCAACAAGCTTCCCAATTTTCATAATAATCTCTTATGAAAACTGGAATTTGTGCCAGCAGGTACTCCTGGCAGCAGCAATAGAAAGAAAACCATGGCTAAAACTCTAAATTGGTTTAAAGCCTCTTTTGAACAGTATTGTTCCTATATAGATTCTGTATTTTCTTTCTGATTCCTTAAAGTTGAGCCACTACCCTTCATTCCAGCTTTAGACGGGTTTAGGCCCTGGATAAGATGAAGCACATTCTCTGGCCCAGTGGACATCAGCACGCAGGGTGGGAACAAAAAAAGGAAAGAAGGGAGAAGAACACTAAATGTTGAAACTCCTCATCCTGCTCTCCCCTCTGCCACTCAGATACGTGGAGGAACCCTGACATCCAGTTTCACCCAGGACAATGGAGTGCTCTTCTTCAGGGAATCTTCCCTACCCAAGAGAAAAAAAAAAAAAACAAGGAAACTGGCAGCAGGAATTCCTTAGCTGCAACAAAATCAACTGTGTTACAGTGAACTATGGGGTCAACAGGCCTACTCATAAATAGTAGGACAAACCCAAAGATGATTAGGTATTTGCAGTGTTTCAGATAAAAAAAGAATGAAACAAAATAAAGTATAATTTAGGGAAAAAAGAAAAGACTGCACAAAAATAAAGCTTCAAAACAACTGTGATGAGTATACTCTGAGTATACTCACAGATATGAGAACATTTCTTGCATTCTAAAACAAGAATGAAGAATTTTTTTTAATTTAATGAAATTAAGTATTGTAGGAAAAGTGAAAAAAATTCAATAAAATGTTGAGAAGCTACTAGAGAGTGGAAAACAAAATGTCAAAAATAGAAATAAGGAAAATGAAAACAAAAAATAAAATAAAATTAGTGAACCAATAGAGAAGTTCCAATATGCTATAAAAAAAAAAAAGGTTGTGAAGTAGAAAGCAGAAAACAATGGAAAGGAAATCATTAAAGAAAAAAAAATCATGAACTCTTCCAATAATTGAAAACATCTATTTCTATATTAAATAGACCCATCGCATTCCCAGTACCAGGAATAGAAATAGGCCCACATCCATGAAAGTCAGTACCTTGGTAAGAAAAGGGAGATCTTTGAGCTTTCAGAGTGAATATTGTGAAATAAAGTAGTCAGAATAATGATACCAGAAGCTGGAAAATAATAAGACATGCTTCCAATCAGACATTATGGATTGCAACCTAGAGCTGTATGGTCAACCCCTTGCATTCTTTTTTTAAAAGATTTATTTATTTATTTGAGAGGCAGAGTTACACAGAGAGAGGAGAAGCAGAGAGTTGGGGGAGAGAGAGAGTTCTTCCATCGATGGTACACTCCCAAGATGGCCGCAACAGCCAGAGCTGCGCCAATCTGAAGCCAGGAGCCAGGAGCTTCTTCCGGGTCTCCCATGGGGGTGCATGGGCCCAAGGACTTGGGCCATCTTCAACTGCTATCCCAGGCCATAGCAGAGATCTGGATCGGAATTGGAGCAACCAGGACTCATATGGGATGCCGGCATTTCAGGCCAGGTCATTAACCCACTGCGCCACAGCGCCTGCCCCTCATTTTTATAATGTTTTTTTTTTTTAATGTTATCTACTAAAAATAGGGAGTACACCAAGAAGACAAAGCAGAGAACAAGCAATTCAATGGAGAAGAAAGGTGGAGGGAGCCACCCTTCACAAGACTACAGCTATGGGTCACTCCAGAGAGCTCCCAGGGCAGTTTGGAACAGGATGAATTTTATCTGGAGGGATTTTTTAACAAGATAAATTTGCAATTTCATTTATTTACTTATTTGACAGGTAGAGTTACAGACATGAGAGAGAGAGACAGAGAGAAAGGTCTTCCTTCCGTTGGTTCACTCTCCAAATGGCCGCAACGGCTGGAACTGTGCCAATCTGAAGCCAGGAGCCAGGTGCTTCTGGTCTCCCATACGGGTGCAGGGCCCAAGCACTTGGGCCATCCTCCACTGCCTTCCTGGGCCACAGCAGAGAGCTGGACTGGAAGAGGAGCAACTGGGACTAGAACTGGCATCCATATGGGATGCCAGTGCAGCAGGCGGAGGATTAACCTAGTGTGCCATGGCGCCAGCCCCATGCAATTTTTATGTATTAAGAAAAAATATATACTTAGGGGGAGTGAAGAGAGAATAGTAGTTATTAGAAAACAGTAGCGGGGCCGGTGCTGTGGCTCACCAGTCCAGCTCTCTGCTGTGGCCAGGGAAGGCAGTGGAGGATGGCCCAAGTCCTTGGGCCCTGCACCCGCACGGGAGACCAGGAGGAAGCACCTGGCTCCTGGCTTTGGATCGGTGCAGTGCTGGCCGTAGCGGCCATATGGGGAGTGAACCAATGGAAGAAAGACTTTTCTCTCTGTCTCTCTCTCTCTCTCTCACTGTCTAACTCTATCTGTCAAAAAAATTTTTTCTCACAAAAAGCTGGAAAAGGAAAAGTAACTGTTTAACATACAAAAAGAAGAGTCCTTGGAATGTCTGACATTTCCATGCTACAAATACTGTGCATCAATGTGGCAATGTAAACACTGAATTTTGACAAAATGCCAGGATGAGAGGATGATGAGAGGATGTGGAGACAGGATATGTATCAAGGGAAAAGGCCTGTAACAGTGGTGTGAAATGAGAGCAAAACTTGTATGTTCCAGAATAGACAATGATCCACAATGTTTAAATTATCCTCTCCCCAACCCCAAATCAAGAAATAGCAGTGTAAAATCATATTGTGGAGGAATTTATATAGAATACTAATTGAATCTTGTAAAATACATGAAAGTGGTTGTCCAAAGTAAGATGGAAAAATGTTTAGTGAGAGTGCTCTCTGGCTTTCACATACAGACCATTGAACTATATTTCTTCACTATGAGGATATAAATCATATCGTTTAAGACATTTATTTTTCAGAAGATTAGGAATTAAATATCACCTAACATCCTATCCCTTTTTATTCTTTTAAAAATAGCTTTATTGATATATAATTGACATACAATGATAAGCATGTATTTGAAGTGTACAAAGTGATTATACTGATGTATGGCTAACCCCATGGAGTCACCATGACAGTCAGAAAAGTGAGCATATACGTCACCCTCAGCATTTCCTCAGCCCCTTTGCATATCTCCTTCCCAAGGTGTCATTTTCTATTGCTGTATGCAGGGGTCTCCAAAAGTTTAATTAAAATGCATGTTATAAAAAAATGTGCATGGATTTCAGAAAATTTTTGTACTCAAATAAACTTACCTTTGAATCTATTTCCATGAACTTTTTGAAGCATAAAATGTTATTTAAATGGAATCGTGGAATTGTACATTTTATGGCTGACATTTTATACACTATAATTATTTTGAAACTCATTCATATCATATTAATTAATCAGTAGTTTATTCCTGTTTATATTATCTAGTGGTTTTTCTATGTAACATTTTGTATATCTACTTTGTTATTAATAGACATTTGGCTTATTTCCAGATTGTGGTTATTACATTTAAAGCTTCTATGAACATTCACGTATAAGCCTTTGTATGGGGAACTTCAAAAAATTCATGGAAAATGGAATAAAAGATGTTTATCTTTGTGCAAAAATTTTCAAAATCAAAATTAATTTGTAATGCTTGATCAATATTCTCACTATATGTATTTCCATGAACTTTTTGAAATATCCTCATTTGAACATATGCCTCTGTTTTTCTTGAATAAATATCATTAAAGTAAAACAGGTAGCTCATCAGATAGGTATACATTGAACTTATAAGAAAACAGCCAAATTATTTTCTTAAATGTTTGTATTATCTTTTCACAATTCTACCAGAACAGTTGGAGAGCTAAGGTTCTTGCATATCCTAGCCAACATTTACTATTGTCAGTGTTTGTAATTTAGTTATTCCAATAGATATATAGTGATATCATTTTTTCCTATGTTTGCAACATTTATTTATTTATTTGAGAGGTAAAGTTAGGTCTTCCATCCACTGGTTCACAACCCAAATAGATGCAATGGACAGATCTGAAACTAGGAACCAGGAGCTTCTTCTGGGTCCCCCACATGGGTACAGGGGTCCAAGCACTTGGGCCGTCTTCCACTGCTTTCCCAGACCACAGCAGAGAGCTGGATCAGAAGTGGAGCAACTAGGATTATAACTGGCACCCATTATAGGATGCCACCACTGCTGGTCCCTCTCACTGTGTTTTAATTTGCATAATGATTAAATATATTGAGCATTTTTTCATGTTCTTACTGGCCATTTATATGTCTTTACTGAAATGTCTACTCAAATCTTTCGATCATTTTTAAATTGGCTCATTGTTGACCATGTTTATATATTCTAGATATATATTTTTATCAGTTATATGATTTGCAAATGTTTTCTCTACATTTTGTGGTTGTCATTTTGTTTTTTCTTTCCTTTTTTTTTCTTTATCCAGAAATCCTTTATTTAAGGTATACAAACTTCATGCCTTTCATAAAGACAACTTTAGGAATATAGTGATACTTCCCACCCTACCTGCCCTCCCATCTATACTCCCACCCTTCCTTCTTCTCCCTTTCCTATACCCATTCTTCTTATTCACTAAGATCTATTTTCAATTAACTTTATACACATGAGATTAATTCTATAGTAGAGTCCAACAAACAGTATGAAGCAAAACAAAACAAGAAAACTGTTCCTCAACAGTCAAGACAAGGGCCGTTCAAAGTCATAATCCTGTCCCTTCTAAACAACTTTTGATAATATTTTGTTTTTTTCTAACTTGATTTAGCTTTAGATATATATATAGGTCCTTGGTATGCATAGATAATCATAAATACACAAAAGTAGAAAATATTATATGGAAGGATAGTATATGTATCCTGTTCATTTTACTATGTCTCTTCTTTCAATATATTAAATTCTAAAGGAAAGATGGGACTAAATCAGGTATTATAGCCTTATTTTATTAATATGCTTAATGTTAAAATATTAAAACAAGAATTATTTAAATATTTCCTTATATTGAATTATATCTGGAAGAGAGCCTGTTCAGTCAATGATTATCTTTATGTATTCAAGTAAATATAACCCAAAGAAATAAATGCATGGGAACACTATGTTCAACATTAGTATATCTGAAGATTCAGAATAATTATGAACATGACATGCAGTGGAACTCTAGTATTTAGAAGAAATGAACTACAACTACACATGTCAACATGATTCAATCTCAAAAATATTACATTGAATATTAAAATTCAGTTGATTGATACTACTGATATTATATTCTATGTGTAATGTAGTGATATGTAAATTTTAAACATTTATTAAAAAGAAATGACATATAGTACTGAAGATATGTATGCACCTTAGGTATGTTAAAAAAAAGCTAAAATAATGGATAAGCATAATAAACATCAACTTCAAAAATATATACCTTTGTAAAGGAAAAGATAGTATCCTTTTATTTAAAGGATTTTTATTTCTGTAAAATAATATCAATACAGTAAGAATATAGCAAAAGGTTAATATTTTGCATTAAAAATATGTTGTGCCTAAATAGTGTAGAAAAGCAGGTATTTATTGTTTTGTGAACTTACCTCCATTTTTGGAATATTATTTAATTTTACAAATAAAATATGTGAGATAAATGAAAGTATTAAATGACAAAGTTTTTTAAATCCCTTGGGTAAAGATGTTTAATGAAGTGGTAACGATTCCATGTCTTTATATTTTTATAGCCATTAGTTTACTATGTACATACATGCATTCTTTTTCTACTGTGGTGATACCGTGGTGAATTACGTAACTTTTAAGTCAGATATCTAATGTTCCTTGGAAGTTGTCAAATTTTGTTTTTGTTTTTGTTGTTTTTTGTTTGTTTTTGCAGTTGATATATTCACTGTATAGGAAATACCAGTTCAAAACTTTGTCTTCCAAATATCCTTTGAAACAGCACGTATCAGTTGCTTTGTCCCTTGATAGTCCCCTGCATTCAACTGGCTGATCAAAGTATGTACATCTAACTATAACATAAAATTTGGACTTGAGGAATAAAGAGACTTAGACTTTTTGAAACTCTGTCAAGTTTATTATCATGGTTATCTAAAGTTTCATTTTTTGCATTTTATTATTCTAAAGAAAATAGATTTCATGCAGTTCATAAATACAATTTTAAGTATTTAATGATGCTTCCCTCCATCCATCTATTCCTGTTTCCCTCCTCCTTCCTTCCTTTCTTTTTTCTTTGAATTTTCATGACAACATATTTTTAACTTACTTTGTAATCACAGGTTTAACTCTTCAAGTAAAAAGTAGAAAGAGTGGTGTTCCAGGAGTGTAGACAAGGACTATACACACTAATTAAATCACAAGATATCAATTTCAGTCTATACATTAGATTTTGCTGTACCCTGTATGTTAGCTACTACAGATCAGAGAAAACATGTGATATTTGTCATTTGGGATCTGCCTTATTTCACTAAGCATAATCATCTCCAGTTACATCTATTTTGTTAAAAAAGAAAGTATTTCATCATCTATATATATATGCCACATTTTCTTTGTCCAGTTATCAGTTGATGGAAATCTGGGTTGATTCCATATCTTAGCTATTGTGAATTTGGCTGCTATAAACCTGGGGTTACAGGTAACTCTTTCATACTGCAAAAACATTGGCAATGGCATAGGTAAAGACTTCTTGGATATGACTCCAAAAGCACAGGTAATAAAAGCAAAAATAGACAAATGAGATTACATAAAGCTGAGAAGCTTCTGCACAGCAAAGGAAACACTCAAGAAAGCTATGAGGCAACTGACAGAATGAGAGAAAATGTTTGCAAACAACTATACATCTGATAAAGGATTAATATCTAGAATATAGAAGGAATTGAAGAAACTAAACAATAAAATAAATAATCCAGTTATGAAATGGGCTAAGAATATGAGCATGCATTTTTCAAAAGAAGAAATACAAACGGCCAACAGACACAAATACTCAGGATCACTGGCTTTCAGGAAAATGCAATTCAAAACCACCATGAGGTTTCACCTAATCTCGGTTAGTATGGCTATTATCCAAAAAAAAAAAAAAAAAAAAAAAAAAGTAGAAAATGCTGGTGAGAATATGGATAAAATGATACTCTAATGTACTGTTGGCAGGAATGTAAACTGCTAAAATCATTTTAGAAGACAGAATAGATATTCCTCAGAAACTGAAAAATATGACTACCATATGACCTAGCTATGCCATTCCTGGTAATATTCCCAAAGGAAATGAAATCAGCATATGAAAATTTCATTTATATTTCTAATGAGAACCACTAAGTACTTCCATGTACCTGCTTTTCCTGTGGCTTGCCTGGGTGACTTTTGTTGTTTTCTGCTACATATGCTAGCTGTTTTTAATTAATTTCTCTTTTGGCTTGAGAAACCCATAATCTGATTTTGCTTCTGGTAATCCAGAGAACTGTAATATTCTATGGTGGAATATTTTACTGAGGTTTATATAGCTACTTAGGAACATACCAACCTCTTCCTCCAGGTTTCTTTGTGGACAGTGCAGAGAAAACAATTATTTCAGCTTCATTTACATGCCATTAATTCTACATATGCCCAGTCCTTTGTTGTTTTCAGGTTTTTACCTTCTTTTCATGGCACTAAGCCTACTTTCCTATTTCTTCCCTTTTTATTATGAGTAATATTCCATTTTCTACTCTTGTTATTGGATCCATATAAATTTTTGTAGGTATAATTTGACATTTCATTTCCTGCCATAGTTTATTTTATTGTAATCTCTTCTTAAGTTCCATGTGTCATTTAAGGTAAATGAAAATACCATATGTTTCTTTAAGAACTAAATTTGTTTTATCTGGTTTAGTTTTGAAAGTAGTAATTTAGTGTTTCCTTTAAGAGTGAAGTTTCTGTCTCTTGTTAATGGCATTTTTCATGCTGTTGATGGAATTTCTATTTTGAAATTTATACCAGAGTGGTAGATTTGTAAATTCTAAGAGTCCTTTTTTCAAATTGTTTCCATTAAGTGAAAATACTAAAACTTCTTCACATATAAATATTTCTGTAACTTTATCTACTAAAATTTGTGAAAAAAAAGGAAGGAAGGTTATATAGAAAGATAAGTGCCTACTTGATACCATATTCATATCATGATTGATTTCATACATAAACTGACTTATAAATCACTTGATTCCAGATCCTAGCAGCAAGCAGTGGGATATTGTGATAGAATATTTGGGGACTTGTTGAATGTCTGAGGATCACATTGTGCCTCTTCTTTTTTCTAGCTAGACTTCATCTGGAATTATTCAGTGGGTTCACTTTCTATATCAACTCTTTCCAATCAGTTTTTCCTGCAGTTTTGAAAGAGTTGATGGGGATTAGAAGGCTAGAATTTATGCACATACACATATACACACACACACATACATACATACATGATGAAGGTAAAGTTATTTGAGAGTTTGAATATAGAGATTCCACCTCATTATCTTTCTACATATGTAATTAAAACAAGCCACCAAGGTCATATTTATATCAAATGAGGATATGTTGATCAAAGGGTACAGTTTCAGTTAGGATGAAGAAGTTTTAGAGGTCTATTGAACAACACAGTGACTCTCGTTATTAATAATGCATTGTGTACTTGAAAATCACTTAGAAAACTAGATCTTAAATGTTCTTCCCACAAAAAAATAAGTGTGTCAGGAGATAAATATATTAAGCACCTTGATTATGTCACTATATATTTATTTATAGATAAATGTATCAAAACATCACTCTTTAGCTATAAATAAGTATGGGTTTATTTGTATAGTATAGCTTAATGAAAATAAAAAAGTCGATTAGTTCAATATAATAGATTAAAATATCACCATTCCCTGTGATTAAATTCATATAACTGATAGGACCCCAGAACTGACTCAGACTTTTTAAAACAGGATTCATTTATTTATTTGAAAATCAGAGTTAGAGAGAGAGTTAAAAAGAGAGAGAGAGAGAGAGAGAGAGAGAGAAGAATCTTTCATCTGATGGTTCACTCTGCAGATGGCCAGCAGGGCCAGGGCTGGGCCAGACCAAAGCCAGGAACCAGGAGCTTCATCCGGGTCCCCCACGTGGGTGGCAGGGGCCCATACATTTGGGCCATCTTCTGCTACTTTTCCCAGTATCTCAATTTTCTTATCTGTTAAATATGAATGAACCTAATTGTGGTACTTGTCATAAAGGTTTCTTAAAAGCATGATATTAAGTAATATGTGGAAAGTGCTTAGAGTAGTAATGACATGGAACAAGTTTTAGACTAGTATTTCCTATAGAAAGCTGTATGGTACAATATTGGATGGGTTCTTTTTGGAATTAGATAGACACAATTTGAATTTTGGCTCCCCCACTTTTTAACTTTTGACAGTTTAAGTTACTTATGTACAATAAATTTAAGTCTGCCAGTTTGTAAAGTATAAAGAATTTTATGAAGACAAAATATCCTAGTACTTTGCAGACAATAAGGAAGTTTTTGATACAACTCCAAGCCTGTCCCTACCTCATTCTGATAAAATACAGAAGCCTAGATTAGCCTTTAAGGATCTCCAAAGCATTTCTTCTTTCACCCTCTGTTCACCTTCACTGCCCACTGAGCCCTCCCTATATTTAATTAGTAAATAGTGCTTTGATATGGCTAAACCCATTCACTCCAATTATTTATTTTCATGACACCGTCCCATGTATGATATGCTAGAATGTTTTCCTAACTTAATTTTGCATATCCCTTGCCTTTGCTTCCTTTTACAATTTACAAATCTGTAACTCTCTGGAAGACATGGTTTATAGGTCCAGTCTGATTTTTTTTTTAATTGCATGGGAATGCCTTTACCTAAGGTAAGAAATCCACAATGCACCACAATAATCATTACTCCTTCACATATTTTGGTCTCCTGCCTGGTCCCTGAAGTCTTTGGGCTTATCATTAGAACTCCTCTTAATTAAAGTTAACATATACGGATCACTACCTTGTGTGCCTACCCACAATTAAATTAAAATCTCTGTTGGCCCTTTTATAAAACCTGATTTAAGGAAGACTGAGTTTTGCAGAAGACAGAGGTGATTTTAATCTCTGTAGCGAAAACTTGCTACCTTTATCAAGTCTCCATTGCTCATCTATAACATGCAGAAAATAATTCTCATATTCAAACAACAGTTATTTTAGTGTTATCCTGCAATGATCATAAAAGAACATATATAACACAAGGAAAGCAGTTTCATGTCCAAAATAAGTAATCTATAGAAATTAACCCCTCTGAGTGTATTTTCTGATTTGGTGAGTAAAGTGATTGAGATTAGATAATGAGCTAAACTCTCACAGCTCAGAACCATAAGATTCATGGAGTTTTCAGTGTGATTATTTCATGTAGTCCCTGTCCATTACAACCTTTTCTCATTGTAACAGAATATAATAGAGTATAAGATTTATAATAGAGTTTGTGTTTATAATATAAAATATAATGTCATAAAAATTCCTATGTAGTATTTTTATATTTAATACATTCCAGTATAAAGCCGTATAAAATTATGAAATTCTTATTGCCATAATAATAATACATTTTGCTCCCCTTCTTAGTCTAAAAGCTTCTGGCTGTCTTATAGAGAAAAGAGAAGAGAAAGATACTTACATAGGTGGGAATGCCCACTGCAGACTCACTGCTAGGTCCTTCGCAACTGCAATCCACTCGTGTTGATCAAAAGGACTCATGGATAGCAGAAGTTCATGAGTATAAGACTAGGTGGTTGACTACAAAGAGGGTTTGTGTACCTAGAACATCAGTCAATGCTGTTTAGAGAGACCAGAAGAGAGTCTGTTAATCCAAAGCCAACTAAATGAAAGTCAATCAGGAGAGCTGTCACTGAAAGAGATCTAAGTTTTTCAGACTGAGTTGCTTTTACTTTATGAAGTCTCTGAATAACAGAGCAGGCACATAGATTCTATAAAAATAAAGTCTTCAGAGGGAGGCAAGATGGCGGAATAGGAAGGGAGCACACTGATAGTCCAGGGAGAGACAGTTTAATAAAAGTGGAGATACTGCAGGTTCAAGGAAGAGTAGGGGAAGAAACAGCAGAAAAAACTCTTCTGGAATGAGTGATTCACAGTGGACCTGCGTGGAGAGTGTGGGAGCCTACAGTTTGGGACACCAGCGGCAGACTCAACACACCAGTGCTGGAACACGAGGTAAGCCGAACCTCAATAGCCCGAGACACCAGCAGGCAAGCGGAAAGAGGAGACTAGAGGGAACGACCCCAGGGGGAAAAGTTCACCAGGCTAACTAGAAGAGAGAGAGAGAGAAAAAAAAAAGTGACTGATATGGACACGGGTTTCTCTCTCTCCGCTCACCTCTCAAAGGCCAGCAAGACAAAGAGCAGGCGCCATCTTGGACATATGTCATAAGCAGAGTGACCTCAGGTCTGCACCGGCCCTGAGCCTAACAGAAAAACCTGACTCTGGGCGGGGTGACTTAACAGGAGATTAGGACCTAGTAAATTTGTGGTGCTACTGAACTGAGACTGTGAAAAACAGAGACGGTGGGGGAGAGAACTCATGGAATTCAGGTGAGTACTCTCAAGAGATGCTACAATTCCGTAACTTTGGCAACCCAGTGGGAGACTGAAGGAGAATGTGAGCACACTATGAGGGCAGAACAGATTCCCTGTGTGGTCCTTGGGAAAGAGCTTCCGATCTCTGGCTCCTGTGGGTATATCATTTGCCTGATAACTACCTCCAACTTCATTCAGCTGTGCAGAACTACTTCCCTTTTGAATCAAAAAAAGAAAGAGAGAGAGAGAGATCTACCACGCCTAACCTGGGAGTGTCACCTTTGGCACACCAAACAGAGCTCTCAGGCCACACCCATCTCAAGCCTCTAAGGCTCCATCAAAAAGAGACAGTCCACTTAATCTAGAGTCATAGTATAACAAGAACAAGCACCACAGTGAAGAAACCAAATATCTCCAATATGCCAATTTGCCAATATACCAAACGCAAAAACCAAGGCAATAAAAACAAGGAAGTCACTATGACGCCCCCAAATGAAAAAGACACCCCAATTCAAGATTATGAAGATGATGAGATAGAAGAAATGTGTCGCTCCCCCTCGTCGCAGAGGAACGACACAGGACCCTGCGCTGTTCTTTCGTCTGCTCGGCCCTCCCCGGGTTTGCTGCTGGTTCTTCCCGGGTTGGCTACTGTCCCTTCCACCTCCGTGGAAGGGCGGTTCCCCCTGGCCACATTCCCCACTTCCGCAGGGGAGCGGCACACCGCCGGCCGGCTCTCTCGGGGGCTGCACAGGTGTTCCCCTTAGGTGTTCCCCTTAGATGTTCCCGGTGCATGCCGTCTCTCTCCTCCTTTATAGTCCTCCTCCGCCAATCCCAACTCGGCTGCCCACACGCCGAGTACGCTGCTCTCCTCCAATCAGGAGCAAGTCCTACAGTTTATTGGCTGAACTGGAGGCACCTGTGTAGAAGCTGTTTTCTTCTCTCCCAGCGCCATATTGTGGGAGAGCAGATGCACAGAATAAGTCTCAATTCCAGCAACTCAGTCCAGTCCGGGTTGCTCCCCACAAAATGCAAGAAGCAGATCTCAAAAAATTGATAAGAACATTAAGAAGTTCTCAAAAACAAATTTTCGAACTACAGAAATCCTTAATGGACAAGATAGAAAATCTCTCTCGTGAAAATGAAATATTAAGGAGGAATCAAAATGAAATGAAACAACTAGTACAACAGGAAATGTGGGGAGCAACCTGGACTAGACTGAGTTACTGGAATTAAGACTTATTCTATGCATCTGCTCTCCCACAATATGGTGCTGGGAGAGAAGAAAACAGCTTCTACACAGCTGCCTCCAGTTCAGCCAATAAACTGTAGGACTTGCTCCTGATTGGAGGAGAGCAGCGTACTCGGCGTGTGGGCAGCCGAGTTAGGATTGGCGGAGGAGGACTATAAAGGAGGAGAGAGACGGCATGCACCGGGAACATCTAAGGGGAACATATAAGGGGAGCACCTGTGCAGACCCCGAGAGAGCCGGCCAGCGGTGTGCCGCACCCCCGCGGAAGTGGGGAAGGTGGCAGGGGGAACCACCCTTCCACGGAGGTGGAAGGGACGGTAGCCAACCCGGGAAGAACCAACAGCAAACCTGGGGAGGGCCGAGCAGACGAAAGAACAGCGCAGGGTCCTGTGTCGTTCCTCCACAAAGACGGGGAGCGACAAGGAAACTGTGATAGTGACGAGAAATCATAATGAAGTGAAGAATTCAATAGATCAAATGAAAAACACATTAGAGAGCCTTACAAACAGAATGGGTGAAGCAGAAGAGAGAATATCGGACTTAGAAGACAGAGAACAGGAAAGGATACAGTCAGACCAAAGAAAAGAAGAGGAAATTAGAAATCTAAAACATATTGTCGGGAATCTTCAGGATACTATTAAAAAACCCAACATTCGGGTTCTAGGAGTTCCTGAAGGCATGGAGAGGGAGAAAGGATTAGAAGGCCTTTTTAGTGAGATATTAGCAGAAAATTTCCCAGGTTTGGAGAAGGACAGAGAAATCCTAGTACAGGAAGCTCACAGAACCCCTAATAAACACGACCAAAAGAGATCCTCACCACAACACATTGTAATTAAACTCTCCACAGTGAAACATAAAGAAAAGATCCTAAAATGTGCAAGAGAGAAACGTCAGATTACTCTCAGAGGATCTCCAATCAGACTCACAGCTGACTGCTCATCAGAAACCCTACAAGCTAGGAGGGAATGGCGAGATATAGCCCAGGTACTAAGAGAGAAAAACTGCCAGCCCAGAATATTATATCCTGCAAAGCTATCATTTGTGAATGAAGGTGAAATAAAGACTTTTCGAGCCGGCGCCGTGGCTCAATAGGCTAATCCTCCACCTTGCGGCGCCGGCACACCGGGTTCTAGTCCCGGTTGGGGTGCCGGATTCTGTCCCGGTTGCCCCTCTTCCAGGCCAGCTCTCTGCTATGGCCAGGGAGTGCAGTGGAGGATGGCCCAGGTGCTTGGGCCCTGCACCCCATGGGAGACCAGGAAAAGCACCTGGCTCCTGGCTCCTGCCAGGATCAGCGCGGTGCGCCGGCTGCAGCGGCGGCCATTGGAGGGTGAACCAGCGGCAAAGGAAGACCTTTCTCTCTCTGTCTCTCTCTCACTGTCCACTCTGCCTGTCAAAAAAAAAAAAAAAAAAAAAAAAGAAATAAAGACTTTTCATAGCAAACAGAAATTGAAAGAATTTGTCGCCACTTGTCCAGCCCTGCAACAGATGCTTAAAGATGTGTTACACACAGAAACACAGAAACACGGTCATCAATATGAAAGAAGGTAAAGGAAGGAAACCTCACAGCAAAAGATCACAGGGAATTCAAAGCATATATTAGAACTTACCTTTGGCAAATGGCAGGGCAAAGTTACCACTTATCAATAGTCACATTGAACGTTAATGGCCTGAACTGTCCAGTTAAAAGACACAGATTGGCTGATTGGGTTGAGGAACAAAACCCATCTATTTGCTGCTTACAAGAAACACATCTTTCCAACAAAGATCCATACAGACTGAAAGTGAAAGGCTAGAAAAAGATATACCATGCCAACAGAAATGAAAAAAGAGCGGGCGTAGCCATCTTAATATCGGACAACATGAACTTTACCACAAAAACTGTTAAGAGAGACAAAGAGGGACACTATATAATAATTAAGGGATCAATTCAACAGGAAGATATAACAATTATCAATGTATATGCACCTAACAACAGGGCACCAGTTTATCTAAAAGATTTGTTAACGGACTTAAAGGGAGACTTAGACCCCAATACAATAGTACTGGGGGACTTCAATACTCCACTCTCAGAAATAGATCAACAGGACAGAAGATCAACAAGGATACAGTAGATTTAAACGACACTATGGCCCAAATGGATCTAACAGATATATACAGAACTTTCAATCCTACAGCTAAAGATTTTACATTCTTCTCAGCAGTACATGGAACCTTCTCTAGGATTGACCACATACTAGGCCATAAAGCAAGTCTCAGCAAATTCAAAAGAATTAGAATCATACCATGCAGCTTCTCAGACCATAAAGGAATGAAGCTGGAAATTAGCAACTCAGGAATCCCTAGAGCATACGCAAACACATGGAGATTGAACAACATGCTCCTGAATGAACAATGGGTCATAGAAGAAATCAAAAGAGAAATCAAAAACTTTCTGGAAGTAAATGAGGATAACAGCACAACATACCAAAACTTATGGGACGCAGCAAAAGCAGTGTTAAGAGGAAAATTTATATCAATAGGTGCCTACATCAAGAAATTGGAAAGGCACCAAAGAGATGAGCTTTCAATTCACCTCGAGGATTTAGAAAACCTACAGCAAACCAGACCCAAATCTAGTAGGAGAAGAGAAATAATTAAAATCATAGAGGAAATCAACAGGATTGAATCCAAAAAAACATTACAAAAAATCAGCCAAACGAGGAGCTGGTTTTTTGAAAAAATAAACAAAATTGACACCCCATTGGCCCAACTAACTAAAAAAAGAAGAGAAAAGACCCAAATCAATAAAATCAGAGATGAAAAAGGAAACGTAACAACAGACATCACAGAAATAAAAAGAATCATCAGAAATTACTACAAGGACTTGTATGCCAGCAAACAGGGAAATCTATCAGAAATGGATAGATTCCTGGACACATGCAACCCACCTAAATTGAATCAGGAAGACATCGAAAACCTAAACAGACCCATAACTGAGACAGAAATTGAAACAGTAGTAAAGGCCCTCCCAACAAAGAAAAGCCCAGGACCAGATGGATTCACTGCTGAATTCTACCAGACATTTAAAGAAGAACTGACTCCAATTCTTCTCAAACTATTCAGAACAATCGAAAAAGAGGGAGTCCTCCCAAATTCTTTCTATGAAGCCAGCATCACCTTAATTCCTAAGCCGGAAAAAGATGCAGCATTGAAAGAGAATTACAGACCAATATCCCTGATGAACATAGATGCAAAAATCCTCAATAAAATTCTCACCAATAGAATGCAACAACATATCAGAAAGATCATCCACCCGGACCAAGTGGGATTTATCCCTGGTAGGCAGGGATGGTTTAATGTGTGCCAAACAATCAATGTGATTCACCACATTAACAGACTGCAAAAGAAAACCATATGGTTATCTCAATAGACGCCAAGAAAGCATTTGATAAAATACAACATCCATTCATGATGAAAACTCTAAGCAAACTAGGTTTGGAAGGAACATTCCTCAATACAATCAAAGCAATCTAAGAAAAACCCACAGCCAACATCCTATTGAATGGGGAAAAGTTGGAAGCATTTCCACTGAGATCTGGGACCAGACAGGGATGCCCACTCTCACCACTGCTATTCAATATAGTTCTGGAAGTTCTAGCCAGAGCTATTAGGCAAGAAAAAGAAATTAAAGGGATACAAATTGGGAAGGAAGAACTCAAACTATCCCTCTTTGCAGATGATATGATTCTGTATTTAGGGGACCCAAAGAACTCTACTAAGAGACTATTGGAACTCATAGAAGATTTTGGCAAAGTAGCAGGGTAAAAATCAATGCACAAAAATCAACAGCCTTTGTATACACAGACAGTGCCATGGCTGAGGAAGAACTTCTAAGATCAATCCCATTCACAATAGCTACAAAAACAATCAAATACCTTGGAATAAACTTAACCAATGACGTTAAAGATCTCTACGATGAAAATTGCAAAACCTTAAAGAAAGAAATAGAAGAGGATACCAAGAAATGGAAAAATCTTCCATGCTCATGGATTGGAAGAATCAATATCATCAAAATGTCCATTCTCCCAAAAGCAATTTATAGATTCAATGCAATACCAATCAAGATACCGAAGACCTTCTTCTCAGATCTGGAAAAAATGATGCTGAAATTCATATGGAGGCACAAGAGACCCCGAATAGCTAAAGCAATCTTGTACAACAAAAACAAAGCTGGAGGCATCACAATACCAGACTTTAGGACATAGTACAAGGCAGTTGTAATCAAAACAGCATGGTACTGGTACAGAAAAAGATAGATAGACCAATGGAACAGAATAGAAACACCAGAAATCAATCCAAACATCTACAGACAACTCATATTTCATCAAGGATCCAAAACCAATCCCTGGAGTAAGGACGGTTATTCAATAAATGGTGCTGGGAAAATTGGATTTCCACGTGCAGAATCATGAAGCAAGACCCCTACCTTTCACCTTACACAAAAATTCACTCAACATGGATTAAAGACTTAAATCTACGACCTGACACCATCAAATTATTAGAGAGCATTGGAAAAACCCTGCAAGATATAGGTACCGGCAATGACTTCTTGGAAAACACCCCAGAAGCACAGGCAGTCAAAGCCAAAATTAACATTTGGGATTGCATCAAATTGAGAAGTTTCTGTACTTCAAAAGAAACAGTCAGGAGAGTTAAGAGACAACCGACAGAATGGGAAAATATATTTGCAAACTATGCAACTGATAAAGGGTTGATAACCAGAATCTACAAAGAAATCAAGAAACTCCACAACATCAAAACAAACAACCCACTTAAGAGATGGGCCAAGGACCTCAATAGACATTTTACAAAAGAGGAAATCCAAATGGCCAACAGACACATTTAAAAATGTTCAATATCACTAGCAATCAGGGAAATGCAAATCAAAACCACAATGAGGTTTCACCTCACCCCAGTTAGAATGGCTCACATTCAGAAATCTACCAACAACAGATGCTGGAGAGGATGTGGGGAAAAAGGACACTAACCCACTGTTGGTGGGAATGCAAATTGGTTAAGCCACTATGGAAGTCAATCTGGAGATTCCTCAGAAACCTGAATATAACCCTACCATTCAACCCAGCCATCCCACTCCTTGGAATTTACCCAAAGGAAATGAAATTGGCAAACAAAAAAGCAGTCTGCACATTAATGTTTATTGCAGCTCAATTCACAGTAGCTAAGACCTGGAACCAACCCAAATGCCCATCAACAGTAGACTGGATAAAGAAATTATGGGACATGTACTCTATAGAATACTATACAGCAGTCAAAAACAACGAAACCCGGTCATTTGCAACAAGATGGAGGAATTTGGAAAACATCATGCTGAGTGAATTAAGCCAGTCCCAAAGGGACAAATATCATATGTTCTCCCTGATCGGCGACAACTAACTGAGCACCAAAGGGGAAACTTGTTGAAGTGAAATGGACACTGTGAGAAACAGTGACTTGATCAGCTCTTGTCCTGACGGTTGATGTACAATGTAATACTTTATCCATTTTAGTATTTTTTTTTTGTTCTAGTACCATTGGTTGAACTCTGTAATTAACACACAATTATTCTTAGGTGTTTAAATTTTAACTGAAAAGTGATCCCTGTTAGGAATTTGGAAAACATTTTGCTGAGTAAAATAAGCCAGTCCCAAAGGGACAAATACCACTTGTTCTCCTTGATAGGTGACAACTAACTGAGCACCAAAAAGGAAACCTGTTAAAGTGAAATGAACACTATGAGAAACGGTGACTTGATCAGCCCTCACCCTGCCTGTTGATGAGCAACTTGATATGTTATCCCTCTTAGTATTTTTTTTGTTTGTTCTACTTAATACTTTTGGTTGAATACTGTAATCAATATACAATTCTTCTTAAGTGCTGAAACTTAACTGAAAAGTGATCGCTGTTAAATATGAGTGGGGATAAGAGAGGGAAGAGATGTGCAATTCGGGACATGCTCAAGCTGACTTACCTCAAACGGTAGAGTTAGAAACATACCAGGGGATTCCAATTCAATCCCATCAAGGTGGCATGTATCAATGCCATCTCACTAGTCCCAGTGATCAATTTCTGTTCACAATTGATCATAATGATAGGACTAAGAACCAAAGGGATCACATAAACAAGACTAGTGTCTGCAAATACTAGCTTTTAGAATCAAAAAGGGAGAGAATGATCCAACATGGGAAGTGAGATACACAGCAGACCCATAGAATGGCAGATGTCCTAAACAGCACTCTGGCCTCAGAATCAGCCCCTAAGGCATGCGGATCTGGCTGAAAAGCCCATGAGAGTATTTCAGGCATGGAAAGCCAAGACACTCTGGCAAAAAACAAACCTAAATGAAAGATCTCCATGAGTGAGATCCCAGTGGAAAGAACGGGTCATCAAAGACGGAGGTACCTTTCTCTGAAGGGAGGAGAGAACTTCCACTTCGACCATGGCCTTGTCTAAAAATTATCAGAGTCAGTGAACTCAGGGGGCTTCCATAGCCTTGGCAGCTCATGACAAGAGCCTAGGGTGATTACTGATGCCATAAACAAGAGTGTCAATTTGTTAAGTCAACAACAGGAGTCACTGTGCACTTACTTCTCATGTAGTATCTTTGTCTTTAGTGTGCTGTACATTGAGATTTAATGCTATAACTAGTACTCAAACAGTATTTTTCACTTTATGTTTCTGTGTGGGAGCAAACTGTTGAAATCTTTACTTAATGTATGCTAAACTGATCTTCTGTATATAAAGAGAAACGAAAATGAATCTTGATGTGAATGGAAGGGGAGAGGGAGTGGGTAAGGGTAGGGTTGCAGGTGGGAGGGACGTTATGTGGGGGAAGCCATTGTAGTCCATAAGCTGTACCTTGGAAATTTATATTCATTAAATAAAAGTTTTTTTTTTTTTTTAAAATGAAGTCTTCAAAACCACACCATTATGAAAAATAAGTAAATTCTCTTGCTATAGTTATAATTGTTTCTTTTTATAATTTAACAAAAGAATTAAGATCTATCAAACTTAAGCAAATCCCCACATGCCTTCTAACTCCCTTGTCTCACATTTTAATATAGTAATAACATCTATTTTTAAAGCATTCATTCACAAAAAGGAAATGTATTTGATTTAGAATGAACACCGTTTGTATATTATTCCAAGAATTTTTAATGTTTTGTATAGAGAATATTATATAAAAAGCATGTAGACTCATGCTACATATAGAAAAAGTAAGGAGATTTTATGCATCCATAAACCTAATTTTTTGTTAATGTAGGTTTTTTTCTTACTATTTCTGGTTTTAAACTAAAAATTCTTAAAAATTCTAAAGCATTCAAATATGAGTGTTGCTAAATCCCAAGTGGCTTCGGTTCACTAAATTATTCAGTGTTCTATATAAATCTGTCAGTTTTATTCACAAGGCATAAATGAAGAGGTCTAGTGTGTGGTAAGTCAGAATTGTCTTTCTGATAATGAATAAAATCTTTTAAAGACATTGAAAAAGAGGTAACAAATAGCCCTTAAAACTCTCTTGGTTTTAGAACTACTACATTTAGATATAAAAGACTTTTATGAGATTTTGATTATAAACTAAGTAAACAAGAAGTTTGGTAGATGTTTATTGGACTGATCCAAGTGTAAGTGGGAAATTCATAGACTTGTTAAATTTGCTCTATAGAAGTTTGGGCAACTTTAAACTCATTTCTCCCCTCTGTCTTTTTATGCAATTGCCATTTCCTGATGTACTGAATACATCACTTGGACTAATACTTGTATTTTAGAAGTATCTGCTCCTCTTTTTCAAAGATCATCTACTTCAGTTCATTTGACAAAAGACGTATTTTCTTGTACGTGTCTCTTTTCCATAAATACTTTCCCCCTTATTATTGTTTCCTGTGCCCCACATCTGGTGTTTTCTTTCTACTCCTTTCTGACCATTCTTAGATAATGTCCTCTTCAGTCAGACTCTGAATCACAGGACCATTCTATGTAAAAGTTTATTAATTATGTATTCTATATAACAGTCTATATGATTATTTTTTCATTATTCTCATTTTATTTCGGAGACACAGACAAAAAGAGAACAATTTTCCATTCTGTGGTTCTTGTACCAAATGCCTGCAATAGCTAGGTCTGGGTCAGTCCTAAGCCAGAAGCCCAGAACTCTAACTGGTTCTCCTTTGTGGGTGGCAGGGATGACTTTAGCTGTCATCTGCTGCCTCACATGATGTATCTTGCCAGGAAGCTTGATCAGAAGTGAAGGAGCCAGAATTCAAACTATACTCACTGATGTGGTAGGGTGAGTGCCCCAGATGGTGACTCCCGCAGCTATGTCCAATGCCTGCCCTGGTTTACTGAATCTTTGTGGACATGTAGTTCCAAGTGTAGTTCCAGCACTGCATCACATTAGCACTGCTCAAGTACAAAAATGTGAATTCCTGAACTCACTGCTGCTTTCACAAATCAGAATCTAGGGGCCTTGTAGTTAACAATCTGGGTCTTAAACAGGTGACATAAATAATTCTTAGTCGCAGTAACAGGGGTAATATTTTAATCAGTGGGGATAAGGAAGAGTATCAGCTTGTTTTATGATTTGATTATCATAAAAAAACCTTAAATTAGCTTCTTCATCATCATTGCACTGCTTTCTGGTTAACCGTATATAGTACATAGTACCCTACTAGCTTGAGTCGAGTTCAGTTTTTACACCCAGCATAATGCCTTCAGAAAAGGTAGGGAATCCACATGCATCATGATAAGCATTGCTCTTTGACATATTTAGTTCTCCTGCCTGGCATAAGATTATCTCAGAGGGCTACTTCCTTTTTACACCTCTCTAGCAGACATGAAGATGAACTACCCAGATCCTGCCTGTAGGAAGGCCTTGCTGTCCAGCTGTGAGCAGAGCTACCAGCGGTTGGCTTGCAGTGGCCAGATCTGCCTTTTCTCTAGAGGAGAGTCTTGCTCTGCCTCTTCTCTTTCAGGACTGAGAAGAGAGTGAACAGTTTTGGCCATTTTTGTCCGCTGGAAGGCAACGTTGGTGGCCATTATCCACAGCAGAGTTCCTTGGCTGAGGCATTGTTTGTTGGCATCCCAGTTTGACTTATTCCCCTTTGGAATCCTGCTCCTTATCATTCCTTTCCCAGGTGTTGACTCCTGATAAACATTTTGCACCTTAGACTTTGTACTAGCATCTGCTTCCAGAGACTCATCCTATAACAGCCCAAGTCCACAGTCATATTATAACAGTGCTTCTTTTCTCTGACAGCAGCCTGTCTGAGATAAGCAGGCTTTCAAGTCACCAAAAATGTTTCTAATTTTTTTTGCATCAGAATATGCAAAATTTTAAATTTTAACTACAGTCATGATTTAGCCTGGGATGGGTTTTTCATATTCAGGAATCCAGTAGGTGGGTTCTGTTTTTCTAATACCACAGTGGCAACCTGCTACCCCATACTGATTTGTTCTATACCCAAGGAATCAAGTCAGAGTTCTTTCTAGTGAATATACTGTGCATTTTGTTTCAAAGAGTTGAGTTGCTCATTTTATTTTCTTCACTATTAACACTGTTTTAGACATGGATTCCCAGGCTTCTGAATAATTCTGAAAACTGGATAACCATACTCTTGAAATTTTCTCTTTTTTTAAAAAAATATATATATATATATTTAGTTGGTTAGTCATCTCAAAGCAAAGCAAAGCAACAGAGAATGAGGCAGAGACAGAGAGAAATGAATATTCCATCTTCTTGTTCACTCCCCAAGTGGCTACCACAGCCAGAACTGGCAAAGGCCAAAGCCAATAACTAGGAACTCAACTTCCATCTCCCACTTGAGTGTCAGGGCCCAATTACTTGGACATCTTCTGCTGCCTTTCCAGGCCTGCATTAGCAGAAAGCTGAGTCAGAAGCAAAGTAGCTGGGAATAGAACTAACACCCTGTTATGGCATGCTGGCATTACAAGCAGCAGCTAACCTCCTGATCCACAATGCTGAAATTTCCATCTTTATATGAAAAGTTGGCTCAATTACAAAATTTCACTTTTTATATCCATAATGTTTTCTTGAATCTATTCATTTACCAGTAGATGATGATCTGAAATGGATTTTGTTTAATTAAGTCATCTTGCTAAGAACCTGTTATCTCCAGAGAAGCACTAAATATGTGATGGAAAATTTATCCCTTGAAAAAAGTGCTTTCTAAAAAATATATTGCTAAGCCAATTGTATTCTCTGTCTGGAAAGATCACAGAGTTTGGTTCAATACTCCAATGTAAATTAACCACTCTACTCTTTTAAAGTCACTCTGAACATTATCTTAAATAATGGAATGAATTTGTTTTCTATTGAGAAATTATGCATAATTTAAGTTTTTTGTGTCTTCCTGCCATATTACAACAATATCAGCAACCACATTTCTTATTATTCATTTTTTCTCACTTTGGCATTATCTCCTAGTCCTTTCTATGTAACCTTTTTGAATGCTATCAAATGTCTTCGAATAATTTATTCTAACAAACAGATTGGTGCAGACTTGGCCCTTAGGTAGAAAAATGAAGCCATTAAAGAAATAAAAGGCTTTCTTTTTATCTGAACTATGAAAGAAACAAAAGTTAATGAGCATTTTTGAAATCTTTGTCCAATAGGTTGAGTGTGTATCCACCTGAGCAAAACACTCCTATTGACATTGCAATGACACAATACAAATAGAGTCAAACACTCTGTGATAACAAAACATATCTAATCTTTCCCAGATATGGATTTAACCCAGTCTTTAAACTGTAAACCTGGTGGAGTGAATATTGTAACTATAGATTTTTATTACCTATGTCTTAATATATCATTCTTTCATTAAACAAGTAGAAGTCAAACTGTTTCTGTGCATGATAATTTTATCTTTTTAAAGATTTATTTTTATTTGAAAGAGTTACACAGAGAGATAAGCAGAGACAGAGAGAAAAAGGGAGGTCTTCCATCTCCTGGTTCATTCCCCAGTTGGCCACAAAGGTTGGAGCTGCACCGATCCAAAGCCAGGAGCCAGGAGCTTCTTACAGGTCTCTCATGCAGGTGCAGGGGCTCAAGGACTTGGGCCATCTTCAACTGCTTTCCCAGACCATAGCAGAGAGCTGGATAGGAAGTGGAGCAGCTGGGACTCGAACGGGGCCATTTGGGATGCCGGCACTGCAGGCAATGGCTGTACCCGCTGTGCCAGAGCACCAGCCCTGATAAAAAAAGAGGACTGAACATTGTATAAAGGGAGCATTCACTATGGATTTAATGTTATCAGATGGTTATGGATGAAAGAAATAAGGTTAGTTTTGTGTTTCTAGTCCTAACAAGAATTGTTGTTCCTGAGTTGAATTTCTTTTAGATGTTCTCCCGTCCTGCCCTCAACTCTTGGTTTCTATGTAGAAACTCTTGCCAAATTTTGCAGCATCACCAGAGAAGAGAAAATGCTGAAGGAAAAAGAAATGAATTAGTCATCCTGTTAACGTATACTCAGCTAGTGGAGCCTGTGGGATCTCATATTGTTTACCAGCTGCTCCTACACTCTCTGCTGAACCTGGACTAATTTTATATCTAGAGTTGAATTAACAATTCACATTGCATGCTTACCAGATGCCGTTGAAGAATGTGGAGGAGACGGAAGCATAATCACACTGAAAACATATTTGAAGATCACCTTGTCCTTTTAGCATCAGGGATTCAGCTAAACAAGATGACTGATTTATCTATGCACCTTATGCCATTATTAAGTAAGCAAACACAAGAACACAAGTATGATATTACACAACAGTGTTATTGGTATGAGTCACAGCACCTGTAATTTAGCAGTCACATTTTCTGACTCAAACAGGTGGCACAGTCTGGCAGAAGGCAATGAGATTTCATTATAAGATTCACAGTTTCTTACTGGTTGTTTGTCTTTTTTTTTTTTTTTCCTAAATTTTGTGTGTTGTATAGGCACACACCTTATATTCATATAAGATGATTGTGTTCTTATATTTTAAGTATAAGTTGTTAACTACATATAGACTAAAAATTGTATTAACCCCCTTCTCATTTTTTTCAATTATTATTCATTCAACATTCATTCAACAAACATCTCTGAGCACCTACGATGTTGTCACTCAATAGTCATATAGGACATATTGATTAATTCAACATAATTTCATTTTATAGCTTACATATGTTTAAATAGCTCACTTTATAAAAATTAACATTTTACTTGAAAAGCATGTTGTCCTTGGTTGATATTATTTCATAACCTTTTTTATCTTGGTATTACCTGATATTAACTTTTTTTATATCTTTAATTTCAACATTACTAAAGGAAACTTTGTGTTTAGTGTGTCTCTTAGAAACATCAGATATTTTTAGAAATGTAACTGGAATGTTATTGACCTTAGACAGGAAATTTTTTTTGTACCTACATTTTTTGAAAATATTAATATATTGGAATATATTCTCTTATTTTGTGTTTCCTGCATACCATGCTTTCTCTTTGCTCACTTTTAATTATTTGCTTTTAATTATTTTCCCATTCTGCGTTATTTTAAAGGTTTATTTGAAAGGCAGAGCTATAGTGAGAGAGGAAGAGATAAACAGATTGTTCATCTGCTAGTTACTCCCCAAATGCCTGCAGTGACCAAGGGTAGGCCAATCCAAAGCCAGGAGCCTGATCTCAATCTGTATGTCTCACATGGATGACAGCAACCCAAGTACTTGGGACATCATGTGCTGCTTTCCCAGGCTTATTAGCAGGGGGCTGGATCAGAAACAGAGATTCGAACCAGCACTCAGATTGGATGCTGGTATCATCATGGCTAACCCACTGTACCACCTTGTTGCTCCTCCCCACCTGATTCTGTTTTATTAGTTGCTGCAATCTGTATGTGTCCTCCAAAATTCATGTGTTGCATACTTAACCCTCAATGCAACAGTATGGGAAGATAGGGCCCTTACGGCACTATTTAGGTCATGGTGACTTTGCCTATGATGGATTTATGATGCTATAAAATGAGGTTACAGAAAAAATTCACTCTGCCCTTCCTACTTTCTGCATGTAATGCAGCAGCAAGAAGGCCCTCTCTGATACTGGCACCTTGATCTTGGACTTCCTAGCCTTCAGAACTATGAGGAATAAATTTAATTTCTACTCTTTACAAATTACACAGTCTGTGGTATTCTGTTATGACAGCACAAATGGACTAAAGCACACATCAAGTTTTCTTTGTATTCCTTTATTTCCTCTATTCATTTTAAAATTATGCATTGTGTTTTTGTTTTTTAGTGATAGTCTTAAGCTTAATGGATTAATACTTCTCTTAACCCTGTCTGTATTTTTGTTAAGTACCCCTGAACACAGAGACATTAGAATATTTTATGTATGATATCATTCATGCCTACAGTTTAAAGATTTATTTATTTAGTTGAAGGTTAGAGTTAGAGAGAGAGAGAGAGAGAGAGAGAGATCTTCCACCCACTGGTGCACTTCCCAGATGGTGCCACAGCCAGAGCTAGGCCAGCCTAAGCCAAAAGCTAGGAGCTTCATCTGAGTCTCCCACGTGAGTGGGAAGACAGGAAGACAGGAACCCAAGGACTTGGGTCATCTTTTACTGTTTTTCTCAGAGAATTAGCAGGGAGCTGGATCAGAAGTGTAGCAGCCAAATCAGAGCTGGTGCCCATATTGGATGCTGGCATCACAGGCGGCAGCTTTACCAGTACACCTAACTTCTGTTGCTCTCTGTTGATAATTGTGCTTGATATAATCTAACCAAAATGATCCCTCTTGCCTACATTTTAAATCCTTCAGAATTAGTCATGACTATCAGTTGCTTTCTATAGAACTTACTGATTTATTTTACTTAATACTCCCATTCAATTTTACATTACTTTTATTTTATGCTCCACGATTTCCTTGATTTAAGTTCTCTCCTCTTGAAGTAGTTTATTAGTACTCCTTTAGTGAAGTCTGTGAGTAGTAATACCTTTGATTGAAAATATCTATTTTTCTTTCATTCCTGATTGAAAGCCCAACTGAATATACAATTCTGGTTTGACAGATATTTTCTCTCAAAAAATAAATGTATTCTTCCACAGTCTTCAATTCTGAATTGATTGATTCCACAATTACTGTCAATCCAGTACTATTTTTTTCAGGAATCTTAGGGCAATTTTGTCTTTCATATTCTGGGTTTTTTTTTTTCTTCTAAATAAAGTGTTTAAGTATGAATTTGTTCTTTGTCTAACATTTTTGACACTTGTACTTCTTCAGGACTTGCATCTTTCTTCATTCAGAGATGGTTTTTATTCCCTTTCATTTCGAATATGCCTCTCGTTCCTCTATTTACTCTGTTTTGTTTTTAAAGATTGGCTGTGGTACATATATCAAAACTTCTCATGTAATCACATCTAATATCTTTACATTTATCTCAGAGTTTAAGGCTAATTTCCTTAGTTCAGTGTTTTAGTTCATTACATTTCTCTTCTGTTCAACCTCAATTATCTTTTTTATAGATTTACCCATCTATTTTATTTTTAAAAAAGACTTATTTTATTTATTTTAAATACAGAGTTACAGACAGAGGTCTTCCATCCATTGGTTCACTCCAAAAATGACAGAGAGAGGTTTTCCATCTCCTGGTTCACTCCCCAAATGGCTACAACAGGTGGATAGACCGATCTGAAGCCAGGGGTCAGGAGCTTCTTCTGGGTCTCCAACATGGGTGCAGGGGCCCAAGGACTATGGCTGTCTTCCGCTGCTTTCCCAGGTACATTAGCAGGGAGCTAGATTAGAAGTGGAGCAGCCGGGACCAGAACCAGTGCCCATATGGGATGCTAACCCTGCAGGATGGGGTTTTAACCCATTCCACCACAGTGCCAGCCCTTACCCATCTACTTTAAACATTATTTTCTTTCTCCACCGTTCCTTTTTCTGGGCATGAAATTTGTTCTGTTAAGCTCATGCTATTATAGTGCTAGAAGTTCATTGTCATTTTTTTCATAAATTGAATTCATTTTTGAAAGACCTCAAAAGTAATAAAAATTACTTGTTATTCCAAACATTAGCATAAGTAAATATACAGAACATCCTAATAAAAAAAGGGATATGAGGAAATTTGCATATGTGGAAGGAGACCTTCAGTTTTCTTGGACAGACTTAACATATATAGCACAAATTGGGTGTCTTTAATAATACAAATATATTGTCTCCCTGGTTTGGAGGCTAGAATTCTTTTTTTCTTTTTATTTAATAAATGTGAATTTACAAAGTACAACTTTTGCATTGTTGTGGCTCCCCCACCAACCTCCCTCCCTCCCGCAGCCCTCCCCTCTCCCACTCCCTCTCCCATCCCACCCTTTATCGAGTTTCATTGTCAATTATCTTCATATACAGAAGATGAACTTAGTATATACCAAGCAAAGATTTCAACAGACTGCACTCACACAACCGCAAAAGGTATAGGGTATTGTTCAACTAGTAGTGCTATCTTTAACTCTCATAGTAAAACACAGTAAGGACAGAGATCCTACATGGGGAGCATGTGCCCAGTGACTCCCGTTGTTGATTTAACAATTGACACTTTTGTTTATGACGTCAGTAATCACTCGAGGCTCTTGCCATGAGCTGTTGAGGCTATGGAAGCCCCTTGAGTTCACCAAATCTGAACTTGTTTAGTCAAGGCCATATCACAGTGGAGGTTCCTTCCTCCCTTCAGAGAAAGGCACCTCCCTCCTTGATGGCCCGTTCCTTCTGCTGGGATCTTGTTCACCAAGATCTTTCATTTAGGTTGTTTTTGCCACCATGTCTTGGCTTTCCATGCCTGTGAGACACTCATGGGCCTTTTAGCCAGTTCTGAGTGCCCCAAGGGTTGATTCTGAGGCCGGACTGCTGTTTAGGGCGTTTGCCATTCTATAAGTCTGCTGTGTGTCCTGCTTCCCCTGCAGGATCATTCTCTCCCTTTTAATTCTATCCTTCATTATTTGCAGACACTGGTCTTATTTGTGAAATCTCTTCGACACTTACCCTATCTTTTTGATCAGTTATGTACTTATACTTATCACTTTACCAAGTGAGCTGGCATTGGTGCATGCCTCCTTGATAAGATTGGATTGAAATCCCCTGGCACATTTCTATCACTACCATTGGAGGTAAGTCCGAGTGAGCATATGCCGCCCTGTATATCTCCTCCCTCTCTATTCCCATTCTTATGATCACCTTTCTGTTAATTTTAAACACCTAAGAAAAATTGTGTATTAATTACAGAGTTCAACCAGTGGTATTAAGTAGAACAAACAGAACAACAACAACAACAAATACTAAAAGGAATAAAATAGTAAGTTGTTCCTCAACAGTCTAGACAAGGGCTGATCATGTCATTGTCTCTCATAGTGTCCATTTCACTTCAATGGGTTTCCTTTTAGATGCTTATTTAGTTGTCATCCATCAGGGAGAACATAGGATATTTGTCCCTTTGGGACTGGCTTATTTAACTCAGCATGATATTTTCTAGGTTCCTCCATTTTGTTGCAAATGACCAGATTTCATTGTTTTTTACTGCTGTATAGTGTTCCATAGAGTACATATCCCATAATTTCTTTATCCAGTCATCTGTTGATGGACATTTAGGTTGATTCCATGTCTTAGCGATTGTGAATTGAGCTGCAACAAATATTGAGGTACAAATAACTCTTTTTTCCCCTTTAATTCCATTTGGGTAAATTCCAAGGAGTGGGATGGCTGGGTCCTGTAGTAGAGCTATATTCAGGTTTCTGAGGACTCTCCAAACTGTCTTCCATAGTGGCTTTACCAGTTTACATTCCTACCAACAGTGAATTAGTGTCCCTTTTTCCCCACATCCTCGCCAGCATCTGTTGTTAGTTGATTTCTGTGTGTAAGCCAATCTAACCGGAATGAGGTGAAACCTCATTGTGGTTTTGGTTTGCATTTCCCTGATGGCTAGGGCTCCTGAGCATTTTTTCATGTGTCTGTTGGCTATTTGTATTTCCTCTTATGAAAAATGTCTGTTAAGGTCCTTGGTCCATATTTTTACTGGGTTGTTGTTTTGTTTCTGTGGTGTTTCTTGATCATTTTATAGATTCTAGTTGTTAATCCTTTATCTGTTGTGTAGTTTGTGAATAACGTCTCCCATTCTGTTGGTTGCCTCTTCACTTTCCTGACTGTTTATTTTGCTGTAAAGAAACTTTTCAATTTGAGCTAATCCCACTTGTTAATTTTATCATTGATTACCTGTGCCTCTGGAGTTTTCTCCTGGAATTCTTTGCCTGTTCCAATGTCTTGAAGGGTTTCCCCTATGCTCTCAATTAGTTTCATGGTGTCGTGGCGTATCTCTAGTTCTTTGATCCATGTTGAGTGGATTTTTGTATAAGGTGTAAGGTAGGGGTTTTGCTTCATACTTCGACATGTGAACATCCAGTTTTCTCAGCACCATTTGTTGAAGAGGCTGTCCTTGTTCCAGGGGTTGGTTTTAGGTCCTTTTTCGAATATGAGTTGGTTATAGATGTTTGGATTGATCTCCGGTGTTTCTATTCTGTTCCATTGTTCTATCCATCTGTTTTTGTACCAGTACCAGGCTGTTTTGATTATAACTGCCCTGTAATATGTCTTGAAGTCTGGAATTGTGATGCCTCCGGCTTTGTTTTTATTGTAAAAGATTGCTTTAGCTATTCGCAGTCTCTTGTTTCTCCATATGAATTTCAGCACCATTTTTCCTAGGTCTTTGAAGAATGACTTTGGTATTTTTATTGATATGGAGGCTAGAATTCTTAGATCAAGGTGTTTCCTTCTGAAATTGGAGGAGAGTGTATTAACTGCCTCTTTCCTGACATCTGGTGGCTTCCAGCAATCTTTAGAGTTTCTTGGCTTTAGCTGCATCACCTCAATATTCTCCTGAACTTCACATTGCATTCTCCCTGTATGCATATTTGTGTACAATTTTTTTCTTTTTACAGCAGTCATACTTGATTGGGGCTCATCCTATGCTATTATGACTTCATCTTTAATAATTATATCTACAATAATCCTCTTTCCAAATTAGTTCACATTATAAGGTACTTGGGATTAAGAATTCAGCATACAAATTTGTGGAGATGGGCACAAACCAACCCATAATAGAGACACTGTTGGAAAGAGGAAGCCTGAGTTTAGAGTCTGAGATACATCATTTTGAAGTGTAGCTCTGCTGCTTACTAGCTTCAGTGAGCTCCTGTTTTTTGCCGTCTGCAAAGAAGAGAGAATAATGATTATATTATGGGAATTAATTAATGTATATGAGTTACAGTACTGTCAACCACATATTACTTCCTCCAGTAATGGTACACATCATTTCTATTTGAATAATAATGGCCATAATGGCAATGTTTTAGAATTTATTTGCACACATTTCATAAATACAACTTTAGGGACATAGTCATTCCTCCTACCATACCCGCTCTCCTGCTGACACTCCTACTCCCCTTCCACTTCCCTCTCCTGTCCCCAGCCTAGTTTTTTTCCCTAAGATCTATTTTCATTTAACTTTATACACAGAATATTAACTCTAATCCAGGTAAAGAGTTTAGCATTTTGTATGAGAAAGAAAGAAAACACAAAACAAAACAAAAAGAGAAATCTAAAAACAAAAAAAAAAACCATAAAAAAAAAACAAAACCTGTTCCACAACAGTCCATACAAGGGCTATTCAAAGTCATTGCATCTTGATGGCAATTTGCTTTTTTTTTTTTTTTTTTTTTAGAAACCTAATTATCTTTAAAGAGGAACCCAAGAATGATATGCCTTTTGCCAGCACTTAGACATAACTATAAATTTATATGACATAAGAATATCCTCCACTTAATACAGTAAAACAAAGTAATTCTTTGAGAATAATACAACTCTTTGAGGACAGAGGTCTTGCATGGGAAGTTAGTGCACAATGACACCTGTTTGTATAGCTATTAACACTCTTATTAATATGACGTCAATGATCACCCAAGGCTCTTGACAAGAGCTGCCTATGCTATGGAAGCCTTTTGGATCCACAAACTCCTTCAGTATTTCCAAAAGGCCATAGGCAAAGTGGAAACTCTCTCCTCCCTTCAGAAGAAAATACATTCTTCTTGGTGGCTGCTTCTTTCCACTGGAGTAGAACAGTTTTTGCCACAGTGTCTTAAATTTCCATGCCTGAAATGCTACCCTGCCTGGGCTTTTCAGCCAAACCAGAATGCCTTAAGGGTTGATTCTGAGAACAGAGTGCTACTTAAGGCAATTGTTGAGTAGACTATATGGACTGCTTCCTTTTTTTTTTTTTTTTTTTTTTTTGACTGTCAGAGTTAGACAGTGAGAGAGAGAGACAGAGAGAAAGGTCTTCCTTTTCCATTAGTTCACCCCTCAAATGGCCGCTATGGCCGGACGCGGCGGCTGGTGCACTGCGCTGATCCGAAGCCAGGATCCAGGTACTTCTCCTGGTCTTCCATTCAGGTGCAGGGCCCAAGCACTTGGGCCATCCTCCACTGCCTTCCTGGGCCACAGCAGAGAGCTGGCCTGGAAGAGGGGCAACCGGGACAAAATCCGGTGCCCCAACCAGGACTAGAACCCAGGGTGCCTGCGCCGCAGGCGGAGGATTAGTCTAGTGAGCTGCGGCGCCAGCCTGGACTGCTTCCTATGTTGGAACATTCGTTCCTTTTGAATTCTATTATTATTACCAAACACTTAGTCCTATTTCCATCATCACGTTAACATTTGATCCTATCTATGTGATCACTTTAACACTTAATCCTATCCATATGATCTCTATAAAACTTAGAATGCTATTTTTACCACCCAGCTTAAGGGGATTTGGGATCCTATGGCAGGTTTTTAATCTGTACCCTTAGAACTAAGTCCGTAGGGAAATTTGCAGAACTACACAGCTTTATAGTTACAAACTTCATACATTTCACAATTACAACTTTAGGGGTCATGGTGATTTTTCCTCCATGCCTGCCCTCCCACTCACACTTCTACCACCCTTCTTCTTCCCTCTCTTATTCTCACTTTTTTTAAAAACTATTATTTAATGAATATAAATTTCCAAAGTACAGCTTATGGATTACAATGGCTTCCCCCCCATAACGTCCCTCCCACCCGCAACCCTCCCCTTTCCCACTCCCTCTCCCCTTCCATTCACATCAAGATTCATTTTCGTTTCTCTTTATATACAGAAGATCAGTTTAGTATATATTAAGTAAAGATTTCAACAGTGTGCTCCCACACAGAAACATAAAGTGAAAAATACTGTTTGAGTACTAATTATAGCATTAGATCTCAATGTACAGCACACTAAGGACAAAGATCCTACATGAGGCGTAAGTGCACAGTGACTCCTGTTGTTGACTTAACAAATTGACACTCTTGTTTATGGCATCAGTAATCACCCTAGGCTCTTGTCATGAGCTGCCAAGGCTATGGAAGCCCCCTGAGTTCACTGACTCTGATAATTTTTAGACAAGGCCATGGTCAAAGTGGAAGTTCTCACTTTTGTTTTTAACTAAGATCTATTTTTAATTAACTTTATACATATATGGTTAACTATGTTGAGTTAAGGTTTCAAAGATTAGTATAAAAAAGGGGTAAGCAAAATAAGACAAAAGAAAGGAAAAAAAATTAAAAACTTTCTTTATAATCATTGCATGGGTTGTCAATGTCATTGCTTCTCAAAGTGTCAATATCATTTCTACATGTTGCCTTTTAGGTACTCTATTAGTTATCACAGATCAGGGAGAACATAAAGTATTTGTCCCTTTGGGACTGGCTTATTTCACTAAGTATGATGTTTTCAAGCTTCATCCATTTTGTTGCAAATGACCAGATTTCATTTTTTTCTACTGCTGTGTAGTATTCCATGATGTACATATCCCATAATTTCTTTTGCATACTTCAGTTGAGGGGCATTGGGTTTGATTCCATGTCTTTGCTATTGTGAACTGAGCTGTAATAAACATGGAGGTACAGATAGCTCTTTCATATGCTGCTTTCATTTCCCTTGGGTAAATTCCTAGTAGTGGGATGGCTGGATCATATGAAAGGTCTACATTTAGATTTCTGAGTTATCTCCATACTGTCTTCCATAGTGGCTTTACTAGTTTACATTCCCACCAACAGTGGATTAGGGTACCTTTTTCTCCACATCCGTGCCAGCATTTGTTGTTTGTTGATTTCTCTATGAAAGTTATTCTAACTGGGGGAGAGAATGATCCAACATGGGAAGTGAGATACACAGCAGACCCATAGAATGGCAAATGTCCTAACAGCACTCTGGCCTCATAATCAGCCCTTAAGGCATGTGGATCCGGCTGAAATGCCCATGAGAGTATTTCAGGCATGAAAAGCCAAGACACTCTGGGAAAAAAACAAACCTAAATGAAAGATCTCCACGAGTGAGATCCCAGTTGAAAGAATGGGTCATCAAAGAAGGAGGTACCTTTCTCTGAAGGGAGGCGAGAACTTCCACTTTGACCATGGCCTTGTCTAAAAATTATCAGAGTCAGTGAACTCAGGGGGTTTCCATAGCCTTGGCAGCTCATGACAAGAGCCTAGGGTGATTACTGATGCCATAAACAAGAGTGTCAATTTGTTAAGTCAACAACAGGAGTCACTGTGCACTTACTTCTCATGTAGGATCTTTGTCCTTAGTGTGCTGTACATTGAGATCTAATGCTATAACTAGTACTCAAACAGTATTTTTCACTTTATGTTTCTGTGTGGGAGCAAACTGTTGAAATCTTTACTTAATATATACTAAACTGATCTTCTGTATATAAAGAGAAACGAAAATGAATCTTGATGTGAATGGAAGGGGAGAGGGAGTGGGAAAGGGGAGGGTTGCGGGTTGGAGGGATGTTATGGGGGGGAAGCCATTGTAATCCATAAGCTGTACTTTGGAAATTTATATTCATTAAATAAAAGTTAAAAAAATAAAAAAAGAAGTAAAACTTCATTATGGTTTTGATTTGCATTTTCTGAGGCTAACTATCCTGAGCATTTTTTCATGTGTCTGTTGGCCATTTGGATTTCTTCTTTTGAAAAATGTCTGTTAAAGTCCTTTGCCCATTTCAGTGAATACCAAGATGTGTACTATGTGTGGCCAGGGAGCTCTGTTCAGTATTCCAGGGTGGGGCAAGTATCCAGGGTAAGACCCCGTTGGGTGTGGTAGCTCTCCTCTAAGCTGATGGATGCCCTGTTGTTAGTCCCCAGTGTGCTCAGCACTCATCTGCTCAGTTTAATGAACTACACATTTGGTCTGTGGAGTCTTTCCTGTGAGCAGGGTTCCCTCTGTTATGAGCTGTTATATGTAACTAAGGAGCTAGGAGAGTGCAGAAAGGCACTCTTGTGGTTGCCCAGGATCTAGCCACACTCTGTCTCATCTTATGAATCACTGTTTCCTTAGACTCAGCTCTCAATCCACCCTGCTAACCATTCTTGCCCATAAGGAAACTCAGGTGTTCCCAGAGCCACTGTCTGTGTGTGGTCCTCCCAACCAGCTTCAGTGTCTGGGGGAGAAGTAGGGGAGTCTTCTCTGGTTAGGTCTGTGGTTCAAGGGCACATAAAGTACCCGCCCACTGCATCCCTACCTACTTCTTGATGGTGCTGTGTGGGAAGAGGAGTCCCATAGGCCACAGTTCCCCTCCCCTCCGATTGCTGGGCAACTGGCATGGTGCAACTGTTGAGGAAGGGGAAGTAATTCTGAACTGCTGTGGCCCTCATTCATTGGGGGGGTGCGACCCCTGTTATCTGCTGAGGTTCCCCCAGAGCTCTATTCTATGAGTCTATTTTCTCCCCTTTTTAAACATTAATTTTGCCCCATGTTAGTTGGGCCATCCTGTTGCTATTCTGCCATCTTTGACCCTCCCCTCCCCGTGCGCCTCAGTTCTGACTATTTATATCAGAAATCTAGAAATTTATGTGATGAAGAACTAAAAAATATCTTAGCAGTGACTGGGAACAAAACCACATGGTGCACAATTAGTCAGTTTTGTTACTATAACAAAATAGTGGGGTGAAACTTCTCATGAAGGAAGGAGAGGTTTATATAGCTCACAGCTTTGGAGATTCAGGTTGAAAAGGCGTGACAGTGGCCTTGCTGATGCTGAGGGGCTTTTGCCAGATGTGGAGCATATGTCGAGGAGGGGTTACAGGACAGTTCTGGAAACAGAGAGCAAGAGATTGAGCCCATGCTCAGGCTTTAATGACAGCTCTCTCAGGAGAACTGTATTCCAAGGGCCCATCCCCAGTGAACTATGGACCTGGTACTAGAACCTGCCTCCTAAATATTTCACTACCAACCTTCCCATAGCATCTCACTGCAGACCAAGCCTTTAAAACATGGACTTTGAGGAATACACAAGCTAATATCCAAACCG
Organism: Oryctolagus cuniculus; assembly: GCF_964237555.1. Classification (NCBI taxonomy): domain Eukaryota; kingdom Metazoa; phylum Chordata; class Mammalia; order Lagomorpha; family Leporidae; genus Oryctolagus; species Oryctolagus cuniculus. The sequence goes on along the minus strand of NC_091432.1, from coordinate 191,964,205 downwards.
TAGTACTGCATGTAACAGATGTTCAGGACACAGATGAAGATAGCTCACACTGATGAAAGATTACTGTGTCCAACACTGCAATAAGCCCTTTATGTGTATTACTTTTGTCAGTGACCAAAACTACTCCAATATACAAAGGACAGTAACTTCCATTTTACAGGTAGGAGGCTTGAAAAAGGTAAATAACTTGCCCAGTTACATTGCCACTGACAGGAGTTGGAAAATCTACTCAAACGAGTCAGTTTGAGTAGAACCCATGATGTTATAATGGCTATAAAGTGAAGAAACTGGTTGTAAACTATATATCCAAGTAACCTTTTTTACTTTGGAAGGTATTTTTTTACTTCTCATTTTTCTGCAGCTTCCTGGAGGTTCTAAATCACAATGATTAGCCCCTCTGTCCTTACATTCAGCATTTTGTCCAAAAAGTTACTCAGTCAAAATTTTTTTGTTCTTTGACTCAACATTGTTACTGTGGTACACAGACTATTCAAATTCTGTCAAGTTGATTGGTTGTTATTATTTTGTGCATTAATTATATATATATATATATGAACTAGATTTTGACACAGATTCCACATTTATTAGAGCTTCTCACTGAGTTAGAACACACTGAAAATATTCAGCAGTTAAGTCAATCTCAGTGAGCTCAACAGTGACCCATGCAACCACCCTTTGTCTCCCTCTGTTGCTTCTGCATGATTTGCTTATTCAAGATTCTTTCAAATGACTGGTTATGGGCAAGGGAAGGTTTTCATTCATGCGTTATTGCTCAGCTGCACGAGATGGACAGTGGCAGCTATATTTTTGCAATCACTTTACTTTAGCTTTTAACTCTACTAGAAATCATTGCAAATTGCTCAGATAAAATTGGGACAACACTTAAAATATTTCCTTTAGGAAACACATATTTGTTTGTGTAAGGAGTAAGAATTCCTACCTAGTAAATTTCTCTGGAACTTTGAATTATTTTGAAGGAGTAAAAGAAACTCTAGTTTAAAAAATCAGAATTTTGTAAAATTGGACATCTTTAAAATTTCTCTACTAAGGCACAGAGAATTAAAAATCCCTTTTTGAGGACAGAACTTCCACTTTGACTATGGCCTCCATGGTCAAAGCCTCCAAGAGGCTTCCATAGCCTTGGCAACTCATGACAAGAGCCTCGGGTGATTACTGACGTCATAAATAAGAGTGTCAATTGTTAAATCAACAACAGGAGTCACTGTGCACTTACTCCCCATGAAGGATCTCTGTCCTTAATGTGTTGTACTATGTGTATACTTCTGTATATAAAAATAATTGAAAATGAATCTTGATGAAGAATGGGATGGGAAAGGGAGTGGGAGATGGGAGGGCTCTGGGTGGAAGGGAGGTTATAGGTGTAAAAAGCCACTATAATCCAAAAGCTGTACTTTAGAAATTTATATTTATTAAATAAAAAAACTTTTAAACAAAAGTTTAAAAAAATCCCTTCTTGGCAATATATATCTTGACATTCTGGTGTCTGTTCCTTTAGAATATTGTGAACACTCTTACTTCCATATGCTCTTTAGTCCAGGACCTCCCACTGTCGCTCCCCCTCTTCGTGGAGGAACGACACTAAGCCCTGCCTAGGCTTCATATCCGAGTCACGGCACCATTATGTCGCTCCCCGTCTTCGTGGGGGAACGATACAGGACCCTGCGCTGTTCTTTCATCTGCTCGGCCCTCCCCGGGTTTGCTGCTGGTTCTTCCCGGGTTGGCTACTATCCCTTCCACCTCCGTGGAAGGGCAGTTCCCCCTGGCCGCATTCCCCACTTCCGCAGGGGAGCGGCACACCGCCGGCCGGCTCTTCTCGGGGGCTGCACAGGTGTTCCTTCAGCTAGATGTTCCCCTTAGATGTTCCTGGTGCATGCCGTCTCTCTCCTCCTTTATAGTCCTCCTCCGCCAATCCCAACTCGGCTGCCCACACGCCGAGTACGCTGCTCTCCTCCAATCAGGAGCAAGTCCTACAATTTATTAGTTGAACTGGAGGCAGCTGTGCGGAAGCTGTTTACTTCTCTCCCAGCGCCATATTGTGGGAGAGCAGATGCATAGAATAAGTCTTAATTCGAGTAACTTAGTCTAGTCCGAGCTGCTCCCCACACCCACTGCCAAACCTCTGAGACAAAATAAAATCTGGGCCAGAGCTGTGGCTTAGCTTGTAAAGCCACTGCCTGCCGTGCCAGCATCCCATCTGGGTCCTGGCTACTCCACTTCCGATCCAGCTCACTCCTATGGCCTGGGAAAGCAGTGCAAATGGCCCAGGTCCTTGGATCCCTGCACCTGCCTGGGGGGCCCGGAGGAGTCTCTTGTCTCCTGGCTTTGGATCAGCACAGCTCTGGCTATTATGGCCAACTGGGGAGTGAACCAGAGGATGCAAGACTCTCTCTCTCTTCCTTTCCTTCTCTCTCTCTGTAACTCTGACTTTCAAATAAAATAAATAAAATCTCTAAAAAAATAAAAAAAATCATCTCATCGGTGAAAACAAAAAGGATAAAATTCCTTGGTCATGAAAGACCATTTGTGTAGTGTCTCAGAGCCAACTCTACTGTGTACCTTCCAGTGTTTTAAAAAGTCAAGACTAGTATGATATTCCTCTGAAACTTCAAGATTATTTCATCATCAGTAATTGTTCCTCTTCTGGATTTGGTTTCTCCTATTTTTTTCTGTACCTGCCTGCATATGTCCTCTTTCTTCCAATGAGTGCAGTTATCTAAGTTACCTAGTGTGTGTGTGTGCGTGTTTGTGTGTGTGTGTTGATGTGTATGCTGTGCATCTATGTACATGGACTCAGAATTTAACATTAATCAGAATTTAACTGAAAGGAAGTCTGGTTTTACAATTTTGGTACTGAAATACCTGAACATTTTCTCTTTGTGTGCTTATGTGGGTATATGCACATATAATTATAAAGAAAGAAATACAGATATATTTTTAAGAAAGTTATGGCCACATACATCTGGATTCCTCTACCTAGCGTCCCAAAAGGAGCTACCAGAATTACATACACACACACACACAAACACACAAACACCACATTTTATACCATTTTTTGTGTACATGAATATATTTTCTTAGTAGATTTAAATCTTTTATCAGTATAATATATGTTCCCTTGACTTAATTAAGACTGAATATAATATTAAAATATATTTTTTGACTTTCAATTATATAATGTCCCTCACCTTCTTACCATAAGGATTGCTATTTAATGTGGTCTCCTAGTCCATTTTTGAATATGATAAAAGTCACATTAAAATTCCTTTACTGATAGACTTTAGATTTTTCCTGAATTTACTATAATGAAGACTACAATAAATTTTCTCAAGCATAAATACATCAACCCATCTCAGATAATATTGTGTGGTGATTTCTTTGTAGTAGATTTTCTGGGTCAAAGAGTAAAGTTATTATTAAAGTTATACTTTAAAATCTGTGTACATATATGTATGTGTATGTTTATATGTTTATAATTTTATTTAATCTAGATAAAATAATATGGTATCTTTTAGTTTTTCCAAAACTACAGAATGAAGTGCCTCAGATAATAATTAAAGCCTTAAATTCAGCTGCCTTGATGCTGCTGGATAGCTGAGATGGAAATATAAAAAGATATTTTTCCCCAATGGTACAGAATTAATTCTTTTTTTGCTTTAAGAATCTAAATTTAATTCAGTAGAATAGTTTCCATGGCACTTTTAGTCTGCTAATTTTTCAGCATGTAAGAGTTTAAGGAAAGCAAATATTATATGCAAACAGTATTATGTAAGACAGTTTTATAGTTTTCTTGGACGTAAGAATGGTGAGGTTTTGGAGTTTTAGTGTGAAACGAGAAGAAAACAGTGGAGAATTGCTATAGCACAAGACCTTCATATGTTGTTTAGTAAGAAATAAAAATATCCCAAAGGATCTAGAAATTACTCATGATCTTGACCCTTAATCTTGTTTTGGCACAATCAATGAACTCCCAGTAGTATTAAGGCAAGGAATTATGGTGTACTGAATACATGGATTTAAGCTTTCTTGCTTCCTTGCATCCATATACTTGTTGTGGCCTATCAGAGGAAGAGTGGATTTCTCATCCTCTGAGTTTGGGTTTAGTCACATGACTTATTTGTCCAGTGGTCTGAAACCATAGTCTGCCATTCTCAAGTCTAACTTGAGAAACCGTGCATGTTTTGGATTGCCTTCTTGGGACTCTGCTATCACATGAAGCAAACATGTCCCAGGTAATCTCCTGATGCTGGGTTATAATGTGAGATGAAAGGAGATAAGATATCCAGCCAAAGGAAACATAAAACAAAGCTGCCCCAAATGCTACAGTTTGAAGCTTATGTGCCCCAACTGACCCACAAACTCATGAGCAAGCAATATTTATATAAGTTTATTGTTTTGTGACACTGAGCTCCTATAGTTTTTTGTTATGTAGCATTGTTATAGCAATATCTATTTGAAACAGGGACAGATTCTCTTTATTGAACTTCTGTTTAAGTACCAGCTACTATGGTCAGTGCAATGTTCAGAGACAGCACACTAAGCAGTCATCAAGCAAAGGGAAAGCAATAACTTGAACACAGTATTATAGAACACAAAAGATTGTTGTGTAGCTGTTATAAGCTGAAGTGCTGTGGACTGGAAGAGCCTGTGTTTATTCCAGTTATTCAGTTTTGTTGATGATTGTTTTAATGTTTACTTATTTGAAAGGCAGAGTAATAGAAAGAGAGAGATCTTTCATCCACTACTCAAATGCATACAACAGCCAGAGCCGGAGTGCCAGTCTGAGCACAGAATTCCACCTGAGTGTGCCACATGGTAGCAGTAACCCATTATTTGATCCATCATCTACTGTCTCTCAGGTGCATTAGAATGAAGCTGGATAGGAAGAAGAGGAGCTAGAATATGGGATGTGGGTGTCTTAAGCAATAGCTTAACTGTTTGTGCCACAGCACCTGCCCCTGCTCATTGTTTTTGTTCAACAGAATTAGTTAACAGCATGTAAAAGTGGAAGTGTATCACATAAATACCCAGTTTATGACTTTTTCATTGAAAGATCAAGTGTTGGTGATGTTAATTCTCCCCTAAAATAATTTGGAATAATTCCACTGTGGTATCGGCCATATATTCTATACCTAGTTGGTCAGAATTTTTATAATGAAGGGATGTTGATAATTTCATCAAATGCCTTTTCTGTACCTGAGATGATTGTATAATTTTTGTATTTCATTCTGTTGATATGGTTCATCACATGTATTGATTTGCATATGTTGAACCATCCTTACATTCCTGCGATGAATTCAACTTGATCATGCTAAATTATCTTTTCAGTGAGCTGCTGGATTAGATTTCCTAGTATTTTTTATTTTATTTTTGCTTCTGCATTCCTCAAGGATATTGGTGTGTAGTTTTCTCTCTCTTTTTGTATTCTTGTATCCTTCTCTGGTTCTTGTATCAAGTTAAAACTGGCCTCAGAGAATGATTGAAAATCATTTTTGAAATAATTTGAGGATTGATGTTAATTCTTCCCTAAAATAATTTGGAAGAATTCCACTCTATTTTTGTCTCTGGTTCAATATATGTAAATCATCCCCCTTTTCTTTTTCCTGGTTAGTATAGCTAAGGGTTTATCAAGGTTTGTTGTTTTTTGAAGAATGGGTTGTGAGTTTCATTGATTGTATGTGTGTGTTTGTGTGTTTAGTCTCTATCTCATTTATTTGTGTTCTCAGTTTTATCATTTCATCCCTTGAATTAATTTTGGATTTGATTTGTCTTTATTTTCTAGTTTCTTTCTTTCTTTCTTTCTTTTCTTTTCTTTTCTTTTCTTTTCTTTTCTTTTCTTTTCTTTTCTTTTTGACAGGCAGAGTTAGACAGTCAAAGAGAGAGAGACAGAGAGAAAGGTCTTCCTTCTGTTGGTTCACCCCCAAAAATGGCCGCTACAGCCGGTGCACTGTGCCGATCAGAAGCCAGGAGCCAGGTGCTTCCTCCTGGTCTCCCATGTGGGTGCAGGGCCCAAGCACTTGGGCCATCCTCCACTGCCTTCCTGGGTCACAGCAGAGAGCTGGACTGGAAGAGGAGAAACCAGGACAGAATCCGGCACCCCAACTGGGACTAGAACCTGGGGTGCTGGTGCCGCAGGCAGAGGATTAGCCAAGTAAGCTATTTCTTGAGATACAGTGATAAGTCATTAGTTGAGATATTTCTGGGGTTTTGTTTTTGTTTGTTTAATGTGGGCATTATTTGCTATGAGCTTTACAACTCATGCTGCTTTGCTGTGTTCATAGATTTTGGTATGTTGTGTTTCCACTTTCATTGTATAATTTTTTAAAATTTCCTGATTGACTTCATTAATCTATTAATTGTTCACAATTAACTCAATCTTCTTATATTTGCATAATTACCAATTTTTTATTTTATTGCTTCTAGTTTTATTACATTGTAATCAGAAATAATGTATAATTCAATATGATTTTTATTAGTTTAAATTTCTTGAGACTTACTTTGTGACCTGTAATATAATATCCTGGAATATGTTGTACATATTAACCAGAAGAAGTCATGTTTTGATGCTATTGGATGGAAAGTTCTGTAAATATCTGATAGATCTAGTCAGTCTAGGAGGCAATTTAACTCTTTTTGTTTCTTTGTTGATTTTCTGTCTGTATGATCTGTTCATTTCTGAAAATGGGATGTTAAACTCCCTTAATATTCTTTTTTTTTTAAAGAGGGGATACATTTTATTTTTTTACTTATTTATTTATTTATTTATTTTTGACAGGCAGAGTGGACAGTGAGAGAGAGAGAGACAGAGAGAAAGGTCTTCCTTTGCCGTTGGTTCACCCTCCAATGGCCGCCGCGGCCGGCGCGCTGCAGCCGGCGCACCGCGCTGATCCGATGGCAGGAGTCAGGTACTTCTCCTGGTCTCCCATGTGGGTGCAGGGCCCAAGCACTTGGGCCATCCTCCACTGCACTTCTGGGCCACAGCAGAGAGCTGGCCTGGAAGAGGAGCAATCAGGACAGAATCCGGCGCCCCGACTGGGACTAGAACCCGGTGTGCCGGTGCCGCTAGTTGGAGGATTAGCCTAGTGAGCCGTGGCACCGGCCCCCTTAATATTCTTATATTGGAGTCTCTCTCTCTCCCTTTAGGTCTGATAATATTTTCTTTATGAATTTGAGTGCTCAAATATTGGGGACATGTCTATTTAGAAGTGTTCATATTTTTTTTGGACAGGTAGAGTTATAGACAGAGAGAGAGACAGAGAAAGGTCTTCCTTCTGTTGGTTGACTCCCCAAATAGCTGCCATGGCTGGTGCTGCACCGATCTGAAGCCAGGAGCCAGGTGATTTTTCATGGTCTCCCATGCAGGTGCAGGGGCCCAAGCACCTGGGCCATCCTCCACTGCCCTCCCAGGCCACAGCAGAGAGCTGGACTGGAAGAAGGGCAGCCGGGACTAGAACCCGGTGCCCATATGGGATGCTGGCGCCGCATTAACCTAATGAGCCACTGAGCTGGCCCCAGAAGTGTTCATCTTGCTGGATTGAGTTGTTTATCATTAAATAATAGCCTTCCTGGTCTATTTTTTGCTACTTTGACAGAAGTGTGGCAACTCCTCCTTTCTTTTGGGTTCAATTTGTGTGGGATATCTTGTTCTATCCTTTCGCTTACAGTATATGTGTGTCCTTTTAAATGAGGTGATTTTCTTGTAAGCAGCTTATAGTGGGTTCTCTCTGTCTTTTACTTGGATAATTTAGTCCATAGACATTAAAGGTATTTAGGTATTCATAGGCAAGGTCTTACTAGCCCCATTTTGATATTTGTTTTGTATTTTTATTATAGTTTCATTCTTTATTTCTCCCTCAATTACAATCTTCACTTGTAATTAAGTGATTTTTGCTAGTGGTATATTTGGATTCCTTGGTTATTATTTTTGGTAAGTATGTTATAGGTTCTTGCTTTGTGGTTAGCACAAGGCTTACAAAAACTTCTTTGGGCTATAACAAACTATCTTGAAATGATAACAACTTAACATGGATTATACAGATAGGGAAGCAGACAAACGAAAAGCAAAGAAATAATAGATCTTAATAAGGAATGAATCTTGATGTGAATGGAAGGGGAGAGGGAGTGGAAAAGGGGAGGGTTGCGTGTGGGAGGGACGTTATTGGGGGGGAAGCCATTGTAATCCATAAGCTGTACTTTGGAAATTTATATTCATTAAATAAATGTTTAAAAAAATAAAAAAATAATTAATAATATTAAATAATTAAAATAAAAAAAGAATGCTACATCTCTGCCCCATTCCTCCTTACATTTTGATGTTATATTTGACCACTTTCAATATTGCCTGTCTCCTAATGTTTAATGTAGTGATTATAATCTTTAATCTTCACAGAAGAGGTATAAATGGTTGATATACCATGTTTACAATTTTAAATCACTCTGAATTTGTTGATATAGTAATTTTTACCCATGAGTTTTCTACCTTCTGATATTTTCTTTTTATTTTTTATGGCATCAATAGTAGAATATATCAAACAGAAGAAAGAATCAGCGAACTGTTTCTTTTAGTTTGAAGAACTCCCTTTAGCACTTTTTAAAGATTTATTTATTTATTTGAAATGCAAGGCAAAGCAGAGGGAGGGAAGGAGGGAAGGATAGAGAGAGAATCTTTCAGCCCTGGTTTATTCCCTAAACAGGTCTGTGCTGGCTGGTCCCCTACATGGGTGAGATGGACCCAAATACTTGGGCCATCTTCACTGCCTTCCCAGATGCATTACCAGGAAGCTGAATCATAAGTGGAGTAGTCAATACTCAAACTGGCACTGCAATATGGATGCTGACATTGCAAGTGGAAACTTATGCTATGCCACAACACTGGCCTCTTTTTTTAGCATTTCTTGTAACACAGGTCTGGTGGTGATAAATTCTCTCAGCTTTTGTTTGTCTATGACTGTCTTCAAGCCTCCCTCAGATCTGAAGAATAGTTTTACTACATATGTGATTCGTGGCTTTTTTTTTCCAGTACCATAAAAGTCTCTTCTCATCTCCTCTTGCCATTTAATGTTTTTATTGAAAATTCTTCAGTCAGGTGAATGGAGACTCTTTTATATATTATTTGCTTCTTTTCTCTTATAGCTTTGAGAATTCTCTAGGAGAACTTGTCTATAATGTCTTCAGAGGACATAGGTTGAATTTCACTGGTGACCTCTGACTTTCCTTACCCAGATAGTTCTATCTTTCTCCAGGCTTCAGAAGTTTTCGGTTATTATCACATTGAATGTGTTTTCATTACCTTTGGCAGCCTTAAGTCCCTCTTGAATCTCAATTTTTTTTATTTTCCATGTTATCTCATATTTCCAATAAGCTTTCTACATTCCTCTTGATGGTTTTCTTTCTCTCTCCCAACTGAATATTTTCACATAGCCTGACATTGGGTTCGCTGATTCTTTCTTCTGTTTGATATATTCTACTATCGATGCCATTAGTCACAATTTTAATTTCACTTAGTGTACTTTTCAAAGATTGACTTTTTGCTCAACTTTATTTTCATTTTTTGAATATCTCTCTTAGAATATTGGACTGTTCTTTTGTATTCTCTTGAATTTTGCTGAGTTTCCTTAAAGCAACTATTTTGAAATCTTAATATGATATGTGATCATTTGGAAATTTCAATTCCTAGATGGTTGGTTTCTGGCATCTTACTTTGCTCTTGAGGTGAAATAGTACCCTGGGAGTTCTTTTTTTTTTCTTTTTTCTTTGACAGGTAGAGTTATAGATAGTGAGAGAGAGACAGATGGAAAAGTCTTACTTCCTTTGGTTCACTCCCCAAATGGCCGCCATGAGCCAGGTGCTTATTCATGGTCTCCCATGCGGGTGCAGGGGCCCAAGCACTTGGGCCATCCTCCACTGCCCTCCTGGGCCACAACGGAGAGCTGGACTGGAAGAGGGACAGCTGGAACTAGAACCCAGCACCCATATGGGATGCCGGTGCCACAGGCAGAGGATTAACCAAGTGAGCCACGGTGCCAACACCCTCTGGGAGTTCTTGATGCTTCTTGGTGTGCAACATCTTCTGCATGTTAGTTATAGTAATCTGGTTTCATTTGTGGCTATCCTAGAAATTCTAAGCTGTCTATTTTCTCTGAGCTTATGGATACTTCTTGTATTTCAGCATTTGACAGGGCCCTAAAGTCACATTTTGCCCTATATCTGCTGTTGATATGTTTTAGCTGATTTAGATTTGTCCCAAATCTGCAGTTGATGTGTTGTTCAGTATGAAATTGGGAACTGCCTAAAAGAGCCAGTCCATGCCTACAAGCCTCTTCCTGGGCCTGCGGTAAGCTTAGATTCCTTATCCTGTTTCCACTTATGCCATGATACTAGATCACATCCAGAGCCCTCCAACTACCAAGAGCAGTTCATTCTGGAGATGAGACCAAAGCTCATCTTACTATAGTCTGCTTCGACTGAGATGGGCTCACTGCCCAGTGCTGTACCTAAGAAACCACTGGTTGTGTTGGATGTGGAATTAAACTACTCTACCAGAACCACAGACCTCTGCTGGGCATGAAGCAGGTCCAGATACTCTGTCTGCAGGCCTAGGGGCAGGGACCAGTAGGATCTACTCCATGAGAAGATCTGATCCTGAGTCCCAAACACAATCCTGTGATTACTTACTCTGAATAGGTTTCCAGGATTGAAAGAGACAGCCCGCAGCTACTTAGGCAGGCCCTCAGCCTCACAGTCACCAGGACCTGTGCTATCTTAGAAACTGCTGGTGACACACACCAAAACAAGTCTAAGTTTCTGCCTGACACTACAGCAAGTCCAGAGACTCTGACCTTAGACACTTGTCACTGGAAAGAAAGCACTAGGATCTACCCAATTTTGGGCTTTACCAACTTGGAAATGAGTTTCAAGGCACAGTTTCAAGAAGGGTTGGAGCATGGGCAGGAGGGAAGGTAGGGTGGGATGTATCACTCTGTTTCTAAATCTGTATACAAGAAATACTTGAAACTTGCATAACTTAAATTGAAAAGGAAAATTTGGGTTTTCTAATCCCCCCCAAAAATAAACAAACAGATAAATAATAATAAATCCTAGCAAGGATGTGGAGAAAGGGCAACCCTTATACACTGTTAATGGGAATGAAAATTAGTGCCTCCATTGTAGAGATCGCTATGGTGGTTCATGAAAACACTGAAGAAAGGAAGCAGGCATGTAGTCTAGTGGCTGAAACACCCACATCCCACACTGGAGTACTTAGGTTCCCAGGTCTAGCAACAGACTCTAGCTTCCCACAGTGCAAATCCTGGGAAGCAGCGGTAATGGTCCGAGTAGTGGGGTTCCTGTTTTTCATATGAGAGAGGTTGATTGCATTGCTAGCTCCTGGCTCAGGGACCAGCTCAGCCCTAGCCATCACAGGCATTTGAAGAGTAAAACATTGGATGGGAGCTTTTTCTTTCTGTCTCTGTGTCTCAAACAGATTAAAAGAAAAAAAAAAACAATTAAAAATAGATTTACCATATGATCCAGCTATCCTACTTCTGAGAATGTGCCTGAAGAATATGAAATGAGCATATGAAAAAATATATTCACTCTCATATTCATTGTAGTTGTATTAACAACAGCCAACATGTGGAATATGTTAGGTGTCCATCAATAGATGAATGGATAAAGAAAATGTGTATACACGCACACACACACGCACACAAAATGGAATATTATTCAGCCATAGAAAGAAAGAGGTTCTGACATTTGCAACAAAATGAAAGTACTGGAGCTCATTATGTTTAGTGAAATAAGCAGACACAGAAAATACCATGTTCCCTCCTATATTTGAAAGTCTTAAAAAATAGATGTCAAATCTACCTTAACTTAGAACACTGGTTATTAGGAAGGTTAAAAGAAGGCGGGATAGAGGAAATTGGATAATGGATACCAAATCTCAGACATAACAGGCTCTAGTGTTATGGGGCAACAATAAGGTATTATATCCTGTTCACAATAATGTGTTATAGCCTGTATATAGAACTGGAAGAAATGAATGCTGATAAGCTCCAAACTCAAAAGAATAAGGAAATTGAAAGAGTAGTTATATGACTGGATCGGTTTATACTGTGAATATGTGTTGAAATATTATGTTGTATCCCATAAAAATGTACAAGTATGAATGTTAATCAAAAATATTTTTGAATTAAATGATCAAAAAATAAAAAAGGCACAGTTCCATGGCCCTCTGTGTCTGTCAAATATGGGAGGAGCATGATAAAGGCAGCCAGCAGGCCACCCGCACTCGCCACAGGCAAGTCATACCTGGGTTCCACAGTCACAGTTCTTTACACAATCCTAGAGAACTCCCCCAAACCCAACAGAGGCCAGCATGACGCATGCCAAAATGAGTCCAGCCACAAAGTGTGTGTGTCACCTTAATTCCAGGCCTTAGTCTTTGAGCAGCTCCTGGGTTGTAGAGGCCTCTGGGCTTTATTGGTTGCCATGTCTACACTTTGGAGCCAGGGGAGAGGGTAACACAACTACTCTTTTCTTCCTGCTTTTTTTTTTTTTGATTAAAGATTTTTTTTTACTCATTTTAAAGTCAGAGTTACAGAGAGAGAGAGAAGGAGAGAGAGACAAGCAGAGAGAGGGAGGGAAGGAGGGAGGGAGGTATGGGGAGAGAGAAAGAGAGAGAGAGAGAGAGAGAGACTCTTCTATCTGTTGGTTTACTCTCCAGATGGCTAAGGAGCTAGGATAGGGCCAGGCAGAAGCCAGGAGCCAGGAGCTTTTTCCAGGTCATCCATGTGGGTGGCAGGACACAAACACTTGGGCCATCTTTTGCTGCTTTTCCCAAGCCATTAGCAGGGAGCTGGATTAGAAGTGGAGTAGCTGGGACTCAAACCAACAGCCATATGTGATGCTCATGTTGCAGGTGATGGCTTTATTAGCTACACCACAATGCTGGCTTCATTCATGCTTTCTTCAATGTGATTTTTCTTATTATTGTAACAGAAGAAGGCATTGCGGTCTTTCATCTGACTTTGTGTGTGACTTGGAATGTGTATAGCCATTCACATTGGTGTCTCTTGGGGAGGTGGCTGCTGGAGCCTCTTGCCACCAACTTGATTCCACCTTCATGTATTAAATTTGTACAGTAGTTTATTGGGCATAGAGGACTTTCATGTTTATTATTTTTTAAAGTTTTTTAAAGATTTTATTTATTTATTTGAGAGGTAGAGTTACAGTGAGAGGGAGAAACTGAGAGAAAGGTCTTCCGTTTGTTGGTTCACTCCCCAAATGGCCACACTGCTTGGAGCTGCGCCGATCCGAAGCCAGGAGCCAGGTGCTTCTTCCCTGTCTCCTGTGTGGGGGAGGGACCCAAGGATTTGGTCCATCTTCTGCTTTCCCAGGCCACAGCAAAGAGCTGGATTGGAAGATGGGCAGCCGGGACTAGAATCAGCACCCATAGGGGATGCTGTTGCCGCAGGCAGAGGATTAACCTACTACACCATGGTGCCGGCTCCTCATGGTTATTATTATAATTTGATGTAGACTTGCAAGAAATAATATCGTTCTCAAATAGAAAAATCATCACCTTCCATTTATTAAATATTTCTTGAGTATTTCCTGATTCAGATACTGTTCTATCAGTAGGAAGAGAGAAATAAATATTACTTAACGTTTACTAAATTTGCATTACATTCCAGGCTTCCTTATAAACAACTGCATTTATTTTCTTCACAGTCTCCTCAAAGGCGTAATCTAGTGCTAAAGAGATATAGAGTCTTCAGTTAGTTTCAAACTTAAGAACTGACAAATAATATAGATAACACCTGCTCTGATTCATCAACTTCTGCAGAATCTTGAATTCATCAGGATTCCAATGCCACATTTATGTCATGACCCCTTCATTATAAGCTAAACTGAAGCAGAGAAAGTAGCTAAGCATCACGAACAGGTGTTGCCTTGCCAAAACTAGCAAAGGGCAGGCTGGTTGGCAGTCCATAAAGTTAGTAAACATCATTTGGAATTTAGGATGGAGGAGAGAATTCCATTTACAAGAACTCTCATGGAGAGATCTATATAGAGTTGGAAGGATGACTTTGATGTCCAATTCAAAATCCTATGCCATTAGAGGCATCCTATATAGCCTTGTAATGTGGTGTGATCTGGTTAGCTTTCCTTTTCCCAGCTGAATTCAGAGCTCAACTATTTGGCTAACAGAGGAAGGGTGGGATACTGTCCCTTGCAACCCTCCCACATTTTCTTCCTCCTTCAAAAGCTTAACCTCTGAGAGAAAGTGAGAAATATTAAATTGACAAAATCTATTCCACTTTCTTTTATTCAGCTTAAACTCCCAGACAGATATTATCCCCACTTTTCAGATGAGAAAATAGAGGCACACAATTTTTGTTAAATTTTTATGACTTCTAATATATGAAATTAGAACAAGAATTCCTGCTCAGTTTAGTGTCTTGACACTTAATACTTGCCTCATTTTTGTAAATCTGAATGATTCTTATTTGAACATTACCAGTTTGTAAAATCAGGTAAAATGCTCTCATAACAGCTTAAAAATGACTTGTATGCTTTTAGATACAAATAGCTACAATTTTAACATGCTATTTTATTTGTTAAAGCTCTCAGCCCATAATATTTTCCAAATAAAAATGAATAATTCAGTGTCCTGAAAGTTTTGTATTAGAAATAGCCTGGGATTTTGACATGAAAAAAGCTATTTTTCACCCTTGAGAATCTGGATGTAATTTTCCTTTTTACTCACCCTGCAGATTTCAAAAGTTGGTGCTTAGTGCCAGCCTTGTGGCACAATGGATTAAGCTGCTGCTTGCAACACTGGCATCACATATTGGAGTGCTGGTTGGAGTTCCAGCTTCTCCACTTTCAACTCAACTTCCTGCTATTGTACCTGGGAAAACAGCAGGTGATCGCCCAAGTACTTGGGTCCCTCACACTCACAAGGGTGACCTGGGTGGAGCTTCCAGCTCCTGGCTTTGGCCTAGCCCAGCCTGGTCACTGAGGCCATATGTAGTATGAACCAGGGAATAGGTGGAAGTTCTCTTCCTCTCTGTCTCTCTCTCTTTATCTCTCTTTCCTCTGTGCCACTGTAATTTCAAATGAATAAAAATCAATCAATGAACTTAAAAAACAAAAGACTGAAAAGCTGGTAGGAATGTGGAGAGTGAAAGCCATGCTATGAGGTTTCAGATGGAAATGAGGATTCTATTTAAAAAGAAAAAAGCTGTATATGAGTGTATCCCAAAATTAAAATTGTTCAGAAATGTTAATATAAGGGAAGTAAATAGACATTTGGGAATTAAATATTTGTCTATCAGTGATTTTTTATTAGTAATTTTTATAAAAATATTTTCAATATTATTATCTTTGTAATTTTAGTGAGTTGAGGAAAACCATACCTAAAGAAAAAACACTTTATATAAAACACTAGTAGAAAAAATGAAAATTATTATGTCTATATTTCAAGAAAATAAAATCAGACACTACAAATTGTTAGAGAAAGAGTATGCCAGTGTTTCAGAAAAGTTAAAATACAGACAAACCATAAGAGAGATTATAAGCTTAAAATTTAAAGGATAAAAGGACAATGTAGGAAATTTTACCAATGCTTAGAGCTTGTAGGATCAAATGGGGCAGAAGCATCAATGTTGCTATGAACCTCAGCTACATGTAAAAGATGCTCTCTGTATCACTGTGAAGGGAGTTGATAATATATCATTTTGGATTTTGTGAAAAGGCTTAAGAAATATTTGCACAGAAATTATCCTATTTCTTTGTCAGCCATTTCAATCACAGATAAAATATGTCAATTAATTTGTAATATCCCCTAAATATTTTATGGCATATTTATGCTGTTATTTTAATTATTTATCTGAAATTTATATTTAATTTGACTCTGTATTTTTACTTTCTTTTTTAAAAGATTCATTTATTTTATCATTTGAAAGGCAGAGTTACAGAGAGGCAGAGGCAGAGAGAGTGGTCTTCCATCCACTGGTTCACTCCACAAATGACCGCAATGACCAAAGCTGAACTTATCTGAAGCCAGGAGCTAGGAGTCTCCTCCAGGTCTCCCACATGAATGCAGGGGTTCAAGAACTTGAGCCATCTTCTACTGCTTTCTCAGGTCATAGCAGAGAGCTGGATTGAAAGTGGAGCAGCCAGGATTTGAACCTACTTTACCCACTATGCTACAGCACCGACCCCTAGTTTTACTTTCTAACTCTGGTAATCCTAGGGACTGTGCATCTCTGAGGACACTGTAAGACTTAGCATGTGTACGTTTTGAAGAATTATATTAAATATTAAAAAAAGGATCAGGTGCAGAACAAAATCATTTTCAATATGTACTTAGTGTGTAATACAGTATACATATATAATCAGTTACACTTTATAATCACTTTATATACACTTTATAATCAGATACACTCAGGATCCTCGGAAATCCTGAGAAATTTGCCATGATCAGAAGGCAGAAGGAAATTTACAGTGAAAGTCTCAGTATTATCAATTGCAAATATATGACATGTAATTGATGTTGTCTTTTTCAAGGCATTAGTAATTTTTATTTTAGTAATTGAAATTAATATTAAGCCCTTTCATTAGTCTATGTAGTTAATCCTTTTTCTCCCCAAAATCTGAAATCTCTGCAGGTTTCAGTCTTTTCATGCAGTCATTTTGGAGAATGTATTCCTCGGAGTTTGTAAGGAACAACTAGAAACTGTTAATTGGGTCAACCTGTGCATTGGGCCTTTATGTTTACTCTGATAGGAAATGGGCAAATTAGCATATTAATGAGGATATCACACTCTTTTTGTTGTTGTTGCAGGAGTAAAAATATCCCAATTTGAGATGTTTTTATTTGAGCAAAAGTATACTGTACATTGTGTAAAATCTGGCAAGTGCTGCTATTGCCTGAGGGATGATTTGCTCAAAATGGAAAGGCAGATGGTACATCACATCTGAACTATTGTTTTAATCCAAATTATTTTTCGTTATCTTCTTCATCATCTTCATCATCACCATCATTGTGTTATTGAATTTATATGAGAGTATCTGATTAAGAGCTATTGCTCTCTGTGATTTCTCTTCTAAGATGCGGTGTTTACCTGCTCATAACAGCCAGAATTCAGATCTTTCACAGGGCATTTCAAGTGTTTCCTTCTCCATCCATCCATTTTTTTTCTTAGAGATTTATTTATTCATTTGAAAGGCAGAGTTACAAACAGGCAGAGTCAGATGCAGAGAAAGAGGTCTTCCATCTGCTGGTTCATTCCCCAGATGGCCCTAATGGCTGGAGCTGTGCCATTATGAACTCAGGAACTTGGAGCTTCTTCTGGGTCTCCCACGTAGGTACAGGGGCCCAAGGACTTGGGCCATCTTTTACTGCTTCCCCAGATCATAGCAGAGAGCTGGATCAGAACTGGAACAGCTAGGACTCAAACCAGTGCCCATATGGAATGCTGGCACTGCAGGCGGCAGCTTTACCTGCTACACCACAGTGCCGGTTCCCCACTTATTTTTCATCTGTTCCAAAAACGCCAGGATTACTACCTACTGATTCCTCCAACCTCAATCACAGCACACTAGAGCTGGAAAACTGTATGAAGTCAAATCCCTTTATTTTAAACACCAAAATATTGATGTCAGAGGGATTATTGAATAGAATCAAGATTGAGCAACCAATTAGAGAAAGAAGCACATTTTAAAAAACTTTTGTCCTTTCAACTTAGAGTCCTTTGCGCTCTAAGTCCTTTGCTGTTTTACCTAGTCATATAATCTACTCATTTGGACTTAATATATAACTTATAAAACCTGGAAAAGTGTGGGTTTGAACCTTATACTATTCATTGTGTCTTAAATTGAAGTTACTTGTTTAAATAACTAGGCTCAACTATTTTTTATAAGACATTTCATTTGAAACTCTTTTGTATATCCCAGAGCAGTAGGCTCCTTAGTTCAAACAGCAATGGCAAATAAATTTATTTGCCGTTGTTCTTAGTAGTTATACAGAGGGATAGTTTAGTTATGACTCTAAAGGCTCTCTTTTTATTAAATGTTTTTCATATTTTTATACTGTGACGTCATACATTGTTGGTAACTAAAAATGAATTGAGTACTAAGTGACACAAAACTTCTTATCGGTAATACGTGAAAAGCACTGACTTAGACTATTGATCTATTTTCACATTTAGGATACAAATCCATTTAGTGTTATGCAAATTGAACTTTAAATAGATTAAGTAATACTAATAAGTGAAAAAAGATGAATTCATTCTTAGTTTCTCTGATTATAAATTGCAACCTAGATAGATAAATGTTCTTAAATTATCAAAATGGGCTTGCGTTAAGTATGTCTTATATTTATCTCTTCTTCCTGTAATTCCATTGGGATTATTGGAAAGAGAATGTGTCATTACAATGTTTAAGATTCCTATAGTTGCCAGATGCATGCCATCGGGACTGGAGTTCCTAAAGGAAGGATGTAACACGAAGAATAAATAATACCATAGATAGAGAACTACTATGAATGGTACTAAAGCCCACAAATAATACCAGAGGATTATACATGCTAATAATGTGAATGACAAAGACTGTACTCTCAGGGATCATTTCTATAATTCACTAATAATGTGAATAACACCTAATCCTTATTGGTTAAGATAAATGATGAAATAGTATATCATAATGTAGTTATTGTTTTTTTTTCTGGGAAAATAATGATGAGTTTTTAACAGAGAAAAACAAATAATGCCATATGAAATATATGTATATATATGTGTGTGTGTATTTTTCTTCAAATGTAATGAAAGGGAGTATTTATATTATTTTTCTTATTATTTAGTCATTAGAAGAGCCAAATTTTTGTGTCTCCTGTGGAGGTATTTGTAATATAATTCAAAGATAATTAGTACATCCCCTGTAGCTCCCTTTAATGCGAAGATATCCTGGAGTGTTTTCATATTCTCATTACAAACTGTAAGCAATATTCAACTAGAAAGCATGACCCCATAAAAGGATAGAAGATCTGAATGAACCTATTGATTGCCATTTTAGGTTCCAACTGAGGAAATTTATAAATTGGCCTGTGTAATAATTAAATAGGGAAGTATGGATTTTTATGTTGATTCTAAAGGTTTTGTTATTATTTTTGTTTCTGAAACAAAAATTTCATTTGATCACAAATGACAACCACTCAACTCTGAAAGATAGCTTCTAACACTCAAGTTCTGAATTGCTTTGTACTATGTGAGACATCCTGTGGCAATTTTAAAATCAATTTGGCATGTAACAGAAAACCAAAGTAGTGTTTCCTGAAGTCCAGCAGAACCTGTCTGTGATTTGTTAAAAACCTAATATCAAGTTTTTATTCTGGATTGAACAGAAGAAAGGGTTGTGGATTTCCATGGATATAAGATATTTGCTGAGAAATTTCATGGTGAACACATAACATGGGTGTGAAGAGTAAGGTAGTCCCAGGAAGGAATGTGCATTTTTTTTACATTATTTAGTTATGATTACGTTGGATCTAATAATGACTACTTTATTCAAACTTGAGTTGTAAATAACTCATACATGACTCAGACATTCTCAATTTTGTTAACCTACACTTAGTGACCACCCCTTCTGTCCCAGGTGAAGTGAAAATCCTAGAGATACTGGAATAAACTTGACACCAGTACTTGCCCACAAGTAGTCATAGTTTTAAGAGTAGGAAATGCTGATTGAGCAGCTGTAAGCACCTTTCCAGGTCGTGGTGCTTTGATTGATGTGAGCACACAGTGTGAAGTGAGCAGAGCAGGTAGCCCAGATTGAGCCCCTGAGGGCAGCTCAAAAGCCTTCTGTGAAGATCTGCCTCAGGCTTCTAGTCCAGTGACACAGAAATATAATAGGAATGCCCTGGTTACTGGGAGATGATGGAGCTTGAGAAGTGTATAGTAAAAAGAAGAGGAGAGGGAGGATATGTTAATGAAACGTTGCAGGACCTACATATATCCCAAGAATTGTAGCTCCCTAAGGACATGGACCTTGTCTGTCTTCTTTGCCTCTGCGTCCCCTGCAAACTTGCGCTTAATGGACAAAGAATATATATTTCTAGAATGAATCAACTAATTAAATATTGAAGAATACAAAACCAAAGAGAAGAAGACAGGAAATTATGGGCAATTAAGAAGCATTGAACAAGCAATGAAAGACGTAGAATCTGCTCCCAGTGTTATAATTATTTAATGGTCACTGATGCTCCAGGGAGCCAAGTTTCCTCAACTATACTGAAAGGGTTAGGATGCTTCATCCCTTAGGGTGTTGTTGTGGCACAGGAGGTGAAGCTGCTGCTCACAACACTGGCATCCCAAATCAGAGTGCAGGTTTGAGGCCTGGCTGCTGCATTTCCAATCCAACTTCCACCTAATGCTTCTGGGAAGGCAGCAGTCGACACCCAAGTACTTGGGTCCCTTACACCCAAGTACACCAGTGGGGTACCCAACTGGTATTTCTGGCTCCTGGCTTTGTCCTAGCCCAAACAAGGTTGTTGCAGCCATTTTAGGGAGTAAACCAACAGATTGAAGACCTCTGTCTCTCCCTTGTTGTCTGCTGCCCTGTATTTCAAATAAATAAATATCATTTTAAAAAAAGAAAGACTATATCATCACTAAAGTCTCCTTATATCTGGAATATTAAATGATTGATCTGGGGGAAAATAACATGGGCTGTTATGCTTCTTAAAATTATTCCTAAGTATTTTCCCAGAATGACTTAAAATCAAATTCTTTGAAAATATGTGACTTTTAAAATAATCATGTATATTTAATATTGAATTTAAATAGTAGTATTCGTCCTTTGAACCACATTATAGAGTGCACCTATTTTGATTGCCTCCAGGGGACAAATATTTATTTTAAAGAAAGTTTCTATAGTCTTTTAGAGTAATACATAATTTATTTTTAAAATACAGTAATAAGCAAAGAATATTTATTACCTTGTAAAATGAAACAGACCTAATTGGAAAGGTTGGGCAGGTCATGCAGGATCTATCAGGTGTGACAATGCAGCTCATGGAGCTACCTAAGCATCAGGGATATCTACACATAGTGGTGTGCTGCCATTACCTACACTTAGAAATGTAGAAAACGATTTTGGTAAAAGTGGGCTAAGGACTAATATACTTCTAAGGCTTGGCACCAGAAGGATGAAAATGATTATCTTTAAGTACCTCATTGAGACACCTCATTTCAATCTGATTTTTGATTCTTTGTGAAACAGTTGGGTTTTTTGACTGAATACTCAAAAGATTCTTTTTTTATTTCAAGTTCTAGTAATTTTCTTAAAAGTGGTCTTTAAAAATGTTAATAAAATAAAATAAAAGGGGCCTGAGTTCTGGCCCAACTGCTTGATATGATGCTTACAATGCTGGTATCCCAAAGCAGAGCACCAGTTCAAGTCCTGGCAGGTCTGCTTCTAAACCAGCTACCTGGTAATGCACCTAGGAAAGTAGTGGAAGATGGCAAAGTACATAGGTCTCAGACACTCACATGGAGACACAGATGGAATTCTTAGCTCTTGGCTTCAGCCTGGCCCAGTCTGCTATGACAGCCATTAGGAGTGAACCAGCAAATGAAAGATATTTCCCCCTCTTTGCCCTCATTTCGGTTCTCCCTCTCTGACACTCTTACCTTTCAAATAAATAAAATAAATATTTTAAAAAAGAGAATTTTCCTCTGTAACTCTACCTCTCAGATAAATAAATAAAATCTTTAAAACAAAATAGAAAATTATCTTAGTGTTCTAGGAAACCTTCCTCCAGAATATGGCATGATTTTCAATATTTGTATTTTAAAAACCATCTTATATTATTGATTTTGTAATTTTAATTGCTTGAGATAAAATCTGTAGACTTTAAAGTTCATCAGTGTAAGTGGACAATCCAGTGACTTCTTAAAGTATATATTTTCATAGTTCTATGATGTTTAACACAATCTCACTTTAGAAAATGACATCATCTCAAAAAAAATCGTTTTACCTATTAGTAATCAATTCCTGTTTAATCCCTCACACAATACCCACCATGGAAACCTAATCTAATTTGTCTCTATCGATTTACAATTCTTGACATTCCTCATAAATAAATTGGGTCTGCAATATGTTGTCTTTAGTGACTGACTTGTATTACCAACAATGTTTTCAAGGTTTGTTCATTTTGTAGCATGAATCAGTATTTCATTGCCTTTAACTGATTAATTATATTCCATTTTTATATTTTCTATATTTTGTTTTTCTATTACATTGATCAACTGATGAGAATTTGAACATTTCTTCTTTTTGACTAATACAAACATTCAAACAAACAGTTGTTCATTGGTATATGCTTTCATGTATCTTGCTTTCACATGGTAGCTGTATGTTTAACATTTTGTGGAACTGCCAAGCTATTTTCCAAATTGGAGACATCATAATACATTGCCACTAGCAATGATGGTTCTGACTACTCCATATTCTTGCTGCTAATATTTGTTGTTGTCTATCTTTTTTATGACAACCATCTTAAAAAATATTAGTTGGTATTGCCATTGTGGTTTTAAGTTGTGTTTATCAAATGATTAATAATGTTGAGTTTTCATATACTTATAAAGGATACATATCATGCATTTTTTGGAGGAAGTACTTATTCATATTCATTGCCTATTTTTCTTACAAGATTTATTGACTCACTTGAGAGACAGAGCTGCAGACAGAGAAAGGGGAGACTTCTGGTTCATTCCCCAAATGGCCACAATGGCCAGAGCTAGGCCAATCTGAAGTCAGGAGCCAGGAGCCTCCTCAGGGTCTCCCACGTGGGTTCAGGGGCCTAAGGACTTCGGCCATCCTCCACTGCTTTCCCAGGCCATCAGCAGGAAGGTGGATTGGAAGTGGAGCAGCCAGGACTCAAACTGGCGTCCACATGGGATGCTTGCACCATAGGCCAAAGCTCAACCAATTATGCCACAACACCAGCCTCTCACTGCCTATTTTTAAAAATTCTTCTGCTTCTTTTTTTAAAATTTGGTTACTTGTCTCTGTTGCATTAAATTGCAGGAGTTATTTGCATATTATGGAAGCAATTCCCTTATTAGATAAATGATTTGCAAACACATTCCTCCATACACTTTTTGTTTGTTTGTTTTCTACTTCCTTTAAGATGTTCTTTGAAGCAGGAATTTTTTTTTGTTTTCTTAAAGTCTCATGTCATCTGTTTTCAAATGTGTTTTTGCTGTTCTGTTTATGAAATCTTTTTCTAATCAATAATTGCAAACATTTACATACTGTTTTAAAAGTTTCATAAATTTTGTTCTTATATTTTGTTAATTATTCACTTTGAATTCATTGTTTTGCATATGTTGTTAGGTAGGAATCCAAGTTCATTTCCATGTGTACTTTTCCAGTTGCTTCAGTACAATTTATCAAAAACGCTATTCTTTCCACTCTGAATTATCCTGGTCTCTGTTGAAAGGTCAAATGGCCATAATTGCTAAGACATAAATTGAGTCTCAATTAGATTCCATTGATCTCGGTGTGGTTCTTTATCTCTGTACCACACTGTCTTAACTCTTCTAACTTTATAATAAATTTTCAAATATATACTAAGAAATATGCATTTTTATATATTTTGTATTCTGTATCACTTGTATTGCTCTATGAGTTGTGGGATATATTTGTCAGTTTTAAAAAAGAAAAGAAATCAACTGGGTTTCTGTTAGGAGTTGTATTAAATCATTTGCTCAATTTCTGAATAAATTTCATGTTTACAATATTCAGATATCAAATCCGTGATAATGACTTTTCATTTATTTATATCTTTATCTTAATCTTTAATTTCTTCCAACATTATTTGATAGTTCTCAGTATACAAACCTTGTACTTCTTTCATTAAATTCTTTCTGTGCATTTTACAATATTACAAATATAATTGTTTTCTTAAATTATTTTTACATTGTTCATTGCCTATATATTCATATATAAATCCTATTACAATTCATTTTTATGTATTGATCTTGTGTCTTACAACGGCATTGAGTTCGTATATTACCTCTACTACAATTTTCTATATACAAGATTGTCTCATCTTAGGATGATGTTTTGCTTCTTTTCTTTCTTAATTTTGCCTAATTATTCCTTATAGCTCTCTAATGCAATATGGAAAGGAAGTGGAGAAAATGAATACCCTTGTCTTATTCCTGATTTTAAGAGAAAACATTCAGTTTTTTTTTTCCATGAAGCATGATGTTAGTTGTGGCTTTTACCAGGTTAAGGAAGTTCCTTTTCTTTCCTAGCCTGCTGGCTATCTCTATAATTAAATAGTATTAGATTTTTTTCAAGTGATACTTCTGAATCTATTGACAGAATGATAGTCTCTATTATACTTTCCCTTTATTCCAGTCTTGTAACATATTAACTGATTTTAGGATATTGAAGCAACTTTATTCTTAGATGAAATCTCTTGAATTTATTTTATGTGCATTTATTCCTATTGTTTTCATTTTCTTCTCAAGTAATTGAATTTGGTTATGTTGGGTTTCCTCTGCCTGTCCTCATATTCATGCTACTTTTTATACTTAATTTGTTCAGTTTTTATACTGTCCTCTATGTTCCTTACTCTTTTTCTTCTTATATATTTTCTTTTGCTGGCTTTTTAGAATTTGTTATCTTTTTTTTTTTTTTTTTTTTTTTTTCTGATTTCTTGTCCCTTCCCACTGTCTGGCAGTTGGTGCTCTTGTCCTACTACCTAGCTGCATTCCTTAATAGTTTTCTGAACTTAGTCTATAATTCATGATGGGATGTTGGTTGTTTTCATGTGCTTTGTCAAAACATTTTTCTTCTAATGTTTTTCAGTCAGTGAAGACTTTGTGTTTTTTCCCACATTTTTCTTTTGATATTTTTGTATTTTCTAATTGTGATTTTCAATATTGCTTTTGATTGTGTATATATATTTGTATAGGTTGGATTTTCCCCTACTAGCTATTAAAAGAAATTTTCCTAAAGCATATGCTGTTTTCAGTATTTCTCTGCTTGACGATTGCCTCCTTTGGTGCTACATTAATGGACTATTTTTTAAACACTGCCCCCAGTTGAGTCATACTTTTCACCTCTTTTCAAGCTCAAGAGAATTTTTACTGGTAGCTCTGTACTCCCCTGGTCTATTTATTGTATTTGCTATCAGAAAAAAAAAAAAAAAAACCTTGCCTTATCTTATAAATAGAAAATTCCTGAGATATGACTGCTTCCCCTTGACCATCTCCTCGCATTTCTTTCTTTGATGCTTCACAATGAGAGCTTTCCATTTGATCTTGGTCCTTCACAAGGGGTTCCCACTTGTGTGATTTCATCTCTTTCTGAAACTGAGTATTTGCTGTCATTTCTGAGATGTACTCCTGCTAGACTGCACATACTCCTCCTTTTTCATTGTCTGATTATCCTAGGAGTTTTGCTGTATTAGTTTTCTAAGGCTACTGTTAAAATGCATAGCTTTCCGGGGCCGGCACTGTGGTATAGTGGGTAAAGCTGCCGCCTACAGTGCCAGCATCCCATATGGGCGCCGGTTCTAGTCCTGGCTGCTCTACTTCCTATCCAGCTCTCTGCTATGGCCTGGGAAAGTAGTGGAGGATCGCCCAAGTCCTTGGACCCCTGCACTAACATGGGAGACTCTGAGGAAGCTCCTGGCTCCTGGCTTCAGATTGGCACAGTTCCAGCCATTGTGGCCAACTGGGGAGTGAACCAGTGAATGGAAGACCTCTCTCTCTCTCTCTCTCTCTCTCTCTCTCTCTTTCTCTCTCTCTCTGGCTCTCCTCCTCAATGTAACTCTGACTTTCAAATAAATAAATAAATCTTTAAAAATGCATAGCTTTTAAAAAAATAAATTTATTCTCTCACAGTTCTGGAGACTGGAAGGCCAAATTCCAGTTGTTGCTATGGTCATGTTCCCTCAAGAAATATAGAGAAAAATCTGTCCTTCTTCTCATTTGTAGTGGCTCTTGGAAAGCCTTGGACTTTCTTGGCTTGTGGCTATGGAGGGAATAATACATGTTAACTTTGTTTCATTGACTCTGATTTACAAATGGTCTAGAGTAAGTGCAGAATAAACAATAACTGAAAATATTAGTGCTGAAGCCATGCCACATCACCTTTGATTTCTTTTTTCCTGTGCATTTTGGATTCCTAGCTTCCCTATTCTCGGTGACTAGATGTATATGTCTCCATTCATCTTCATAGTCTCTTTTCCTCTTGCTTATATCTATATCTAGATGTCCTGCTTCTACACTTACGCTGTATGACTTCATCTTCACTTGATTACATCTGCTGCCATCCTATTTTCTAGTGAGATCATAGTCACAGGTTCCGAGTAAACATTAATTCTACAGAAACACGTGGGTTATGTCTCTACTTCTGTGAAATTTACAGTTTCTAGTCTCTTCCTATAACTTAAATGTTTATAATTTTGGAATACTTATCTTCTCTTTTAGTTTCTTAGTCCATACACCATTTTTCTGAGGGGAAAATGTGGAAATGCATGACTAGCTGGCTATAACAAGGCTAGCATATTTTTTCCCATTTTTTCCTCAAATTTTGACACATACTGCTGGTGAATGAGTCTCAGGTCCCCTCTGTTGAGCATCATGAAAATATAAATTGGTCATTTTAGCTAAGCACCCTTTCTATACACAGCGACGTTGCTCCATGGAGTACTAGTATTCAACTAAAAGAAAATCCTGCATGCCCTGATGGCAGTCCTAACAGTGTAGAAGGAAAGCTAGCTTTCTTAGGTCATCGACTGATTGATTTAAAGGATGATGTTCATAATGTCTTCTTAGTTTGCAAGAATTGTCAGTATTTATTTGTCTTTTGCTAAAAATTAAAATTTGATTATATTGACACATCAAAAGAACCTACAATATAGTAAAATTCCTGTCATAACAAATAATTCAGAGGATTAGTGTTCCCTCTAATTTTAGTCTCTATTAGGCTAAAACTCTCATAGGAGAAAACATGATCATTTATTGGTAAAGAATATAATTGTAGGAGTTGGAACATTTTATACACATTCGCTGTTGAGAACAGTGAAGCTGTTTGCTACAGGATCCAGAATGCACATGTGTAAAGGAATCAAAGAATGATGTGGTGGTATTATATGGCATGTCTTAAATGTTAACATTTTCTATATTATTATTTGTTGTGCTGTTATGAGGAGTTAGTGAAAACAGATGAAAAATATTTTCCCCCATGTTTCTGGTTACTAAATGTAAACATATATGATATATTCCTTTTTTAGTAAGTAGCCATATTAGCTGTTCAGTCCACTTAGATTCCTGGTCATTGGTGGAACTTAATAATGTCTTAATTCCACTGATATTTATTGTATGACTGTTGGGTACTAGAAACTATTCTAGATGCTGGGAAAATGAAGATGAATACAAGAAGTCTAATACTTCTGTCTCAGGAAACCTGTATCCCAGTAGGTCAGATAAGCAAGTAGCAAACTAACAGTAAATATCCAAATACAAGGTAATGATCAATGCCCTAAAAATAAAAATAAGGACAGAGAAAATAACATATTTTTTTTTTCTGCTAGGGTAATGTTAGAAGGACTCTCTGAAGTGACAGTAATTAAAGAGAGACTGAATGATGTAAAGAAGTAAACTATGCAGAGGTCTGGGAAAAGAACATTTTAAGCTCAGAACAATGTAACAAAGGGTACTAAGAATGCAAATACTGCTAGAATGAGTTGAATAAACCAGCTTTGGAGAGAGGTAAGACCAGACTGCAGCAGCCCAAGCCACTGACGATGAAGCTGTGGGAAGAGCTTGGTGTTAAGTCTGGCTTGCATCCCTGTGGGGGACAGTATACCTGCCAACCTAGAGGGGAAAAGTGGGGGGTACATTTCTCTCTCCCCAGCCACTTAGCACCAATGTCCTGTAACTAGCAGAGTGGGGGTGGGCACCATTTTCTACATATGTAACAGCTGTCCAGCTTGTGTCTGTGCACCCACCAACCAACTGAGAGGAGAAGCCTGAGTCTGGCTGGGAGAATTGACAGGAGTCTGCGTGCTCATGACTATTGAAACCTTGTGTGCTGGGACTGTGAAAACACTGTGGCTCTGTGTGAGGGTGCAGGTCGTGGCTGGTTTTTGGGCAGTCACTGTGGGCAGTTCTATATGCTCGGGGCTCCCTGATTCCCTGGTAAGAGTCATTTCTTTGGGCTCTGTGTTCACCCTGAGGACTGCACAGAACCTTTGTGTGGTTCTTGTGGCAGCACAGATGAATAAATATTGTATCCCCAGAGGCTACCACCAAGGGAAAAATGGCAGTACAAGTTGTTACTTATCAATAGTCACCTTGAATTTAAATGGCCTCAACTCTCCAGTTAGAAGATACAGACTGGCTGAGTGGATTAAAAAATAAGAACCATCTCTTTGCTGTCTACAAAAAATATATCTCACCAACAAAGATACATGCAGACTGAAAGTAAAAGGATGGAAAAAGATATTCCATGCTAACAGAAACTAAAAAAGAGTTGGCGTAGCCATTCTAATATCAGACAAAATAGACTTTAACACAAAAACTGTTAAAGGAGACAAAGAAGGGCACTATGTAACTATTAAGGGAACAAATTCAATAGGAAGGTGTGACTATAATAAATGCATATTCAACCAATGACAGGGCACCTGGCTATTCTAAAGAAATGTTAATGAATCTAGAGGGAGACATAGACCCCCATATAATAATAATGGGGGACTTCAGTACACAACTTTCAGCAATGGACAGATCAACCAGACAGAAAATCATCGAGGAAATAACAATTAATCAACACTATAGACCAAATGGATCAAATGGATATCTATAGAACTCTTCATCCTACAGTTGCAGAATACACATTATTCTTACTAGTGCATGAAACTTTCTGTAGGATAGATCACAGGCTAGGCCATAAAGCAAGTCTTAGCAAATTCAAAAAAATCAAAATGTTACCATGCATCTTCTCTGACCACAATAGAATGAAGCTGGAAACCAACAACTTAAGAATCTCTAGAACATATGCAAACACATGAAAACTGAACAATATGTTCCTGAATGAACTGTGGGTCATAGATTTCTCTTAAAAGAGAAATAAAAAAATGTTGAGGAACAGTTGTTTTTTCATACTAGTGTTGAACTCTTGGTATAGAATTAGTCTTCTGTGTGTAAAGTTAATTGAAAATAGATCTTAGGAAAAAATGGGAATAGGAGAGGGAGGAGGAAGAAGGGTGGGAATGTGGGTGGGAGGGAAGATATGGTGGGAAAAATAACCATGTTCCTAAAGTTGTGTTTATGAAATGCATGGTTTGTATACCTTAAATTAAAGGTTTCTAGGGAAAAAAAGACAAGGTGCTAGATGATAGTTATGATATATATGAGAGATTCTAAGATCTGATAAGTTATTTGAATTTACTTAAGTGTAATGGAAATCTATTGGATAGTTTTGGGGAGGAATATGATTTCTTTGGGTTTTAGATAAAAGATAAACTGTAGGGGACAAAGGTGGAATCACAAAGGCCAATTAGGGGCTCTTGTAGGATCATAGGCAACAGAACCAATTGTTGCAGACTAGAATGCTAGACCTAAAGGTAGAAAAATAAAGGTGATGGGATTAATGTTATGAACGTTATGGTGTAGCCATTTTAACTTTTCATGACTAATAGATATTAAAGTGGATATGTGGAATGGATGGCATATGATGCATCTAGACATAAGATGAATAGGAACTAGTAATAGATGACATGTGTGTGTGTCTGTTTACATACATATATTATGAACTATATATTATATCACAATATGAGTAACTCTTATAAATTATGTTTCTATATTATATGTACATATCCATATCCATAATACTAAATGAAATCATATAAGAAGCAATTATAGCTAGAGAAGGAAAGATATCTGAGGAACACTGTGACATTCCAACATTTAAGTTTCAAGAGAAAGATGAGGAGCCAGCTATGGGGCTTGAGACTCTAAGCCATTTGATTAGAGGAAATGTAATGAGGGTAATAGGTCTAAAAATGCAAGAGAATAAAATGCATCAGCAAGAGAAAATGACCACTTGTGTCAGCAACTAGTGAGAGAAAAACTGAGAATTAACCATTAGATTTGTCAGAATGAATGTTTTATAGACAACTCTTCCAAGAACAGATCCCTAGGAGAATGAAAACCTGACCAAAGTGGGTTAAAAGAAGAATGAGAATGTTTGGGGCAAGTTGATTGAGTATGTCTCTGTACACTATCTTGGTTCTAACGTATAGCAAGTTTAGATAAAATCTGAAAAGAGAAAACAAAGACATAGCTGGACTGTAAAATAAATGCCTCTGTGGAGTAGACAGAAAAAAATAAAATAAAATAAAATAAAACAGTGATTGAAGGCCCAGGCTTAGACACCTGGCCAGAGGATGGCATTGGCAGGCAGTCTCACCTCCTGTGGTGTAGAGGAGGATAAAAACATTCCACTTGTCATGCTTTTGAGGAAGCTGTGAAGTTATGCAGTTTAAAGAGACAGTGTCATTTGGTCAGCTGACTGCTTTGGGGCTGGGTACCTGGGGATCAAGAAGGAGGGAAAAATGATTACATAAGAAGGATTAAGAAGAGAGGGATGGGGGTGGGAGAGGAAAGAAAGAAAGGATACTTCTTCCCCAGGGTATACCTGAAATGAAAAAAAAAAGTCATGAATAAATCTTCTAAGAAAGGAAGCCAGTAAAATAAATGTTTAGAATATGGATTTGCTTCAAATGAACTTAACTGTATGGAACAATCTGACAAAGTGTTCAAGATAGGTACATCTAGTGTGCTCAAACTGACAGTGAATCTTTCATTTAAAATTTTACAGGAAAGGCCAGCGCCGCGGCTCACTAGGCTAATCCTTTGCCTGCGGCGCCCGCACACCGGGTTCTAGTCCCGGACAGGGCGCCGGATTCTGTCCTGGTTGCCCCTCTTCCAGGCCAGCTCTCTGCTGTGGCCTGGGAGTGCAGTGGAGTATGGCCCAAGTGCTTGGGCCCTGCACCCCATGGGAGACCAGGAGAAGCACCTGGCTCCTGCCTTCGGATCAGCGTGACGCGCCGGCCGCAGCACGCCAGCTGCAGTGGCCATTGGAGGGTGAACCAACGGCAAAGGAAGACCTTTCTCTCTGTCTCTCTCTCTCACTGTCCACTCTGCCTGTCAAAAAAAAAA
This sequence comes from Oryctolagus cuniculus, assembly GCF_964237555.1. Classification (NCBI taxonomy): domain Eukaryota; kingdom Metazoa; phylum Chordata; class Mammalia; order Lagomorpha; family Leporidae; genus Oryctolagus; species Oryctolagus cuniculus. Next base: position 191,932,934 of record NC_091432.1, on the reverse strand, counting down.
ATTTACAGGAAAACATTAAGCAAATTACTACAAATGTAAAATGAACAGGTAAGTGTATAAAGAAATGAGTCAGAAATAGCTACTAGAAAGACAAATAGATAATCATCAGAGTAACAGCAGTGAACGTTTTATGACTGTAGATCACTCACCTGTAGTGTTAGATACCAGAAAGAAGTTAAACCTTCAATGGACTTAGGGAAAGAAAGTAACAGTTATGTATGATTACATACCCACCCAAATACTTTTATGAGATTAGAACAACAAAGGCATGTTCAGGCATATGACATTTAGAAAAGTTTACCACTAAGTCCTTCACTTAAGTTTTAACAATATCCTAAAATATGTAATTCAGCAATGGACTCAGATATAAAATAATAAGTAAGATTTGAGCTTGAGCAGCAAAGAATGAATCAACATATAAAATATCATAACAGATTAAAGGGATAGATATTATTTATATTATCTTTTCAATGAATGCAGAAAAAGCATTCAAATAAAACTCAAAAATACTCCTAATGTAATTTAGACAAATCAATACAAAGGTTTTATAAATTGTCTGTTAAAAATTCATACATTATTATAATTTTAACAATAAAATTTTCAGAGTACTTTAAAGTTTTTTTAAAGATTTATTTTATTTATTTGAAACACAGAGTTGCAGAAAGCGGTAGAACCATAGAGAGAGAGTTCTTCCATTTTGCTGGTTCACTACCCAGATGACCACAATGGCCAGAGCTGAGCTGATCCAAAGCCAGGGTCTAGGAGCTTTTTCCTGGTTCTCCCACATGGGTGCAGGGGCCCAATGAATTGGGCCATCTTCTACTGCTTTCCCAGGCCATAGCAGAGAGCTGAATCAGAAGAGGAGCAGCTGGGACCCTAACCGTCACCCATATGGGATGCCTGAACTTGAGGCTGGGGCTTTACCAGTTGCGCCACAGTGCCAGCACCAATATTAAAGTTAGAACTGAAACAAAATCACCTATTTCTGCTTCTATTAATATTATGTAGAAGATTCTAGCTAATGCACTAAGAAAATAGAAGAGAAATATGAATTATAAGGATGAGGTAGAACTACTTTTATTTCCATATTATGTGATGTTTATGTTGAAAATCCAGATGATTTTATAAAAACTCTTAATACTAATAATATTAAAGAAAAAAATCTAGGGGTCAGCATTGTGGCATAGCAGGTAAAATGGCTGCTTGTAGCACCAGCATCCTATATGGAATTCGGTCCATGTCCCTGCTTCTCCACTTTCAATCCAGCTGCCTGCTAATGGCCTGGGAAAAGCAACAGAAGGTGGCTCACGTATATGGGTCTCTGCCACCCACATGGGAAATCCAGATGAAGCTCCTGGCTCCTGGCTATGGCCTGTCCCAGACTTGGCTTTTGAGGCAATCTGGGTAGTGAACTAGCAGATGGAAGATCTCTCTCTTTCTCTCTCTCTTTCCATCTCTCTCTGTAGCTCTGACTTTCAAATAATAAGTCTTTAAAAATAGGAAAAATTCAAAATGTTGTGGCATACATAGTAAAAATAGAAACATACATTTTGGTGAAAAGACACCTGCATCCCATATTAGGAGTACCTGATTTTGATGCCTAGCTGTGACTCCTGACTCCAGCTTCCTGGTAAAGTAGACCCTGGTTGGCAGAGGTGTTGGTTCAAGTAGTTGAGTATCTGCTGCCCACATGGGAGCCCTGAATTGAGCCTCAAGCTCCCAGCTTTGGCATTGGCCCATCCCTGGCCATTGTGGGCATTTGAGGGAGTACAGTGCATAGGAAAGCTCTCTCTCTCTCTATCTTTCTATCCATGAATAAAGACAAATCAATCAATATACATATATACATATATCAGTGTTATTATATGTTACTTTATTTTTTTTATTTGACAGTTAGAGTTACAGACAGTGAGAGGGAGAGACAGAGAGAAAGGTCTTCCTTCCATTGGTTCACCCCCCAAATGGCCGCTACGGCCAGCACACTGCACCGATCTAAAGCCAGGAGCCAGGCGCCTCCTCCTAGTCTCCCATGCCGGTGCAGGGCCCAAGCACTTGGGCCATCCTCCACTGCACTCCCGGACCACATCAGAGAGCTGGAATGAAAGAGGAGCACCCGGGACTAGAACCCGGCGCCCATATGGCATTCCTGCACCGCAGGCGGAGGATTAGCCAAGTAAGCCACAGCGCCGGCCCTATGTGTTACTTTAAAAACTGGAAAACAAACCTTGACATAACCCTAACAGTTTATATAAAAATAAGCCAAAAATTTGTGGACATAAAACATAAAACCATTAGATATTCAAAAGAAAATGAAAGAAATCATCAAGGACATACACAGAAAAAATGGAAAGGTATCCCTTGCTCACAGATCAGAAGAATAAATATCATCAAAATATCTATAATACCCAAAGCAATCTAGAGATTCAGTGCAATCCTAATCACAATACTAATGGCATTATTTAGAGGTAGAAAAAAATCCTAAAATTCATATGGAATCACATAAAACCCAAAGCACTCCTGAGCAAGAAAAACCAATCAGCAGGCCTCACCATACCTGATTTCAAAGCACACTACAAAGTTATAGTTACTAAAAAAGCTTGAGACTGGCATAAAAACTGATACCTAGATGGATGGAACAGGATAGAGAGCCCAGAAATTAATCCACTTACATACAGCCAACTCATTTTTGACAAAAGTGCTCAGACCATATAGTTATATAAGGATAATCTTTTCAATAAATGGTACTGGCAAAACTGGATGTAGAAGAATGAAAATAGCATACTTCTCACCATATATAAAATTCAACTCAAGATGGTCAAAAACCTAAACTTAAGACACAAGACTATGAAGTTACTGGAAGAAACTGTAGAGGAAACACTCCAAGACAATGTTGTAGGGGACCAACTTCTTGGACAAGACCCCCAAAGCCCAGGCAACCAAAGTAAAACTAAAAAAATGGGACTTTATCAAACTCAAAACTTTTGCACAGCAAAGGAAATGATCAGCATACTGAACAGACATCCGACAGAATGGGAAAACATATTTACAAACCAACTATCTGACAAAGGAATAATATCCAAAATATATCAGCAGCTTAAAAAACTCAACAACAAACAACCAATCCAGTTAAAAAATGTGTAAAGGACTTTAATAGACATTTCTCAATAGAAGAAATACAAATGGCCAACCCATACATGAAAAGATATTCAACATCATTAGCCATCAGGGGAATGCAAATCAAAACCACAATGCGATATCATCTCACCCCTGTCAGAATGGCTAACATCCAAAATACAGAGAATAACAAATGCTGAAGACGATGTGGACAAAGGGAAACATGCACTGTTGGTGAGAATGTAAATTAGTGCAACCACTGTGGAAAACAGTGTGGAGATTTTTTACAAGCTAGCAATAGACTTTCCATATGATCCTACAATCCCACTACTGGGTATATACTCAAAAGACTTGAACACACAATATCACAGATACCTGCACCACCATGTTTATAGCAACACTGTTCACAATAGCCAAAATTTGGAACCAACCAAGTTGTCCAACATCAGGTGAATTGATAAAGAAAATGTGGTATTTATACATAATGGAATATTATTCAGCTATTTAAAAGGATGTAATTCTACCATTTGCAGCAAAATGGTCACAACTGGAGGACATCACGTTGAGTGAATTAAGCCAAACCCAGAAAGACAAATACCACATGTTCTTCATTATAAGTGGGAACTAAAATTTAAATGACAAACAAAAAAGACAAAAATGAATGAAATGTCTGCATTTTTCAGTTTTACTGAAAATATAGTTTTGTAAAACTTTGTTTTATATTGCCAAACCAATGGGTAAGAATGTTATGATACTGTAGTTTTAATGACCTGTGATTACTTTACAATTTACTATATATGGGCAAAATGATCATTTTCAATTATCAATTATTCAATTATCATTATTTTTGTTGTCTGTATTCCCCTAAAATAGAATCTTTGCTTTTTACTTATTAAACTTCTTATGTGGTGAAGTATTAGTACTTTTAACTGTAATGTAATTTTAAATATGTTATCTCAAAAACTAAAAACAATATGACAGAAAGAAAGAGAGATGGAAAGAGAGTGGGAGGGAGAGAAAGGAAGGAAGGGTGGGAAAAGGAAGGAAAAAATATCATTATTTCTTAGGATTGTGACAACAAATCACATTTATTAGTTAAAGCTATTTAAAATATTTTTTAAAAATAGAAGAAAATATTTGGGATCTAGGGCTACTCAGAACTTTCTTATACTTAACACCAAAGTCATTGTCAAGGAAAGGAAAATTTCTAAGCTGACCTCATCAAACTTAAGAAGTATTACTCTGCAGAATCCCATGTGATGAGACTGAGAACATAAGCTACACACACTTAACAAGATATTTTTTCTTCATGAAGATCTTTAGGTGTGGTCAGTGATGTAAAGTGTAACATTTGACGTCTGGTAGTTTTATAATTCTACAGTTTATTCATGATGCTGTAACTTTTTGTAGCATCCATGTTTCACGTAACTGTGACTCAAATGTTTGATAGCAACCACCGTACGTGAGAAAACAGTAATTGATAAACAGAGGAAAAAAATGTTCTATAAATGCTTCGGTGTTTTTAGAAGTCATATGTAGCTCAGCATTTCCAAAAAGGAGAGTCCTGACTGAATAATGATGCATCAGGGACACTAACTCTTTGTGTATTTACCTGAACAATTTATTAGTACAAAAAATAAAAAGATTTTTTTCAAAAGTCTTTAAAAAGACATGTTTACAGAATTCAACAGTACAAGAAAAGTAAAAGTGTGACACCAGTTACATAAATGTATGTAAGTGTAGGAAGTCAACACTCTACCTCTCCCTTCTTAGGGTCTCGTCTGGGCCTGAGAATCAAATAGACACACAATAAACAGCAGAAATGCACAAATTTAATATAACCTTTACATGAAACAGGAACTCTCACTCAAAGAAGCAGTTGGCCAGTCACTTACCTACTCATGTGGACAAATAATAAGTTGTTAAAAAAAAATCAGCTACTACGTTAGTGTGGTGAGGCTTCAAAAATAAGAATTAATTTAAAAAGTCTTGTTTTTACAGAATTTTCTCAGTGATACTTATCCCATCAAAGAATATTTCTTTTCTCCTGGTACAGGGAGCACCTTTCATGTGTGAGTTTTTATCTCCCGCTTTCAGAATGAAAAGGGAAAGATTAGAATACCCTCTGTGCATCTCTCTTTCTCAAATGCTTTTATCTCTAGGGAATTTTTATGTCAAAATGACATTTTTGGGGTGTCATCTTGTTCCACCATTCTGAGGTGCTTCATTAATTGGAGGTGACCAAAATGTGTGCATACTTAAAGTGATCTTCTAGTATTTTGTTAAATAGTGTTGCAAACTGAAAAGTGGGTTAGGAATCAGTAAACTTGAGTTTCCTTCTTGACTTGTTTTAACTGTTGGAAAGCCAGAATTAATTCACTTCATCCCTCAGATTCATTTTCCTATTTTTAAAATGAGATTGTGTAGTCCATGGATAATTCTGAGACACTTTCCAAGCATGAGTCTACGAGTCTCTCCGAGACTCTCCAGCAGGTTGTCGAGGTGAAATGACTCCAGCTCATACATCACACTTTGGGACCCTATTGGTTATGCCAGTGACTCACTGCCAAACGTAATGCAGAGTGACACACAAATGAGATCCCAGAACACAATTGGCTTTGCTTTTCTCATTTCCAGAGTGCTATGTTCTAACAAACTTAAAAGTTCTTCAATTTATAAATCTGCCCCTGAAGCAAAGTGAATCAAAGCACTTGTGGCATTTGACTCTCTGTACCTTGGGAATGATTTATTGTGTTTGAATTTTCATTGCGTTTCTACTGGGGGAAATAAGCTGCTGGTAGAGTAAACATTTCCACAGTGTGAAAATGTGCTCCAGGCAGCCCTGAGCATGTGCCAAGACGTTCTAATGTTGCTTGAAAATTATTATTGCTCCATTAAGGATCCTTGAATTTTTGAATATTCAGTGTAACCACGTGATTAATTTGTACATCCTCAACTGTAGATGACTGCTTTCCAAATGCTCTTTAATTTCAGTACATTTACAAAATAATTAAAGTGAAATTTGCAAGGTTTTAAGAGTATTTGCAAAAGGTGTTCATAAACATTTCAGGTAGCACTATTTTCTGAGTTTTTCCTAATTGTGTCTTCCTCCCCTCCAATCCTTTTAATTCATCACTTAACAGGTATAGCAATTCTCATAAATATACATGCGAATTGATTGAAAGGAGTGATTAAATGGCATTTGGAGGTTAGCACTCTGGCATTTATTTCCTAGAATGCTTGTTGAATGTTTTCAATTAAAAAGAGAGAGGAACCTGGCAACTCTGAAATGATGGTATTTGGATTAGTGTGGTGGGATGGAAGGGAAAGAAAAAGAATAGAAGGATTAAGTCAGACTATTGAGATTCATTTCTCTATAGAAAAGACCTTTCCATCTAGTTAAGTGAAGATGAATGAATGAAGAATCACAGTGTTCTTACTTAAGCAGCTTAATCACCTTGAAAAATGGAGGTAGTTATTCTTCCTACCAGGCTTGAAGAGCCTCAGTGATATTTGCCAAGTTGTTTCCACACCTTGGTAATGAAGTCGTACAGATTGCCAAAGATCCCGGCTGAGAATGTATGCCCTTGACATTCTTATATTACTTTGAAATTACTCCCAATAAACATTGCTACCAATATTTGAGAAAGGGGAAAACATGACTAGGGACAGGTCTTATTGTTTTTAATGCTTGCACAATTCTCCAGTATATCAATGTGACACATGATCTGAGCTCTAGATATAATAGAGGAAATGTTCAACCCTAAGATATTTCTTCTTGGCATAGAATATTTTCAAACAGTAAAAGCAATAGTAACAAGTGTCAATAGCATAGCAACTGACGTTAATGATGTGTGGTATAGCAGCAAACACACCATTTGTAATACCTGAATTCCATATCAGTGGCATATCTGGATTGGAGTCTCAGCTCTGATCCATCTCTGATTGGGAGACATCTAGTAGTTGGCTCTCTACCATCCAAGTGGGAAATACAGATTGGGTTCCTGGATTCTGGCTTTGGTATTCAATGGCCTTGGACTGTTGTGAGGATTGTGGAATGGACTAGGGCAAGGGAGCTGTCTTTCTCTCTTTCAAATAGAGGGATATAAACTGCTGAAGGACAAGGGTCTTCTCCTACAGTGTTGGCTAAGCAACTGCCACTATGTTAATATTAGTTATCATTATGAATTATAGCAATGATAGTTATCTGACTGTATTGCTATTCATTTTATTTTTCTTCAAAAACATATTTTTTTTAAATTTCAGACTAACCAGAATATGGACTGTACATTTATAAGTCTACATAATACATAGTGTATGTCTACATAATACATAATATATATAAGTCTACATAAATACAATGGACTGCTGGCTTAAATTTTCTGACAGTTCTGGGGCTGGAAGTCTAATGGTGGTATGAGGGCTGATATCTGCTAAGATTCCTCGTCTGGAAGTAAGGCTTCTTAGACAGACATCAGTCCTATCAAATTAAGCCCCCACCTTTTTGATCTCATATAACCTGCATCAACACCCTGAAGGCCCTATCTCCATTTACAGTCACATGTGGGTTGGGGCTTCAACATAGGAATTTTGGTGGGACACAATTCAGTCCCTAACCACCCATGAAAAACATTGCTTTCTCGTAAGCATCTTTAGTAGAGACTAGTTGTATACTACTGGTTTAAAGATTATACAACCAAAAGTATTTCAGGCAGAGGTTCAAAATGTGGTCAGGAGTCAGACCTTCAATCAAAATGCAGCAAACCTACTAGAGGTCTTGTAGCAGGAAGAGGTTTAAAGGCGTAAAGGTAATAGAATGAATGAATTTCATACTTTAAGATGTTTCATGTTCAAAGGGGATTGTAGAACCTCAGTTCTAGAAGTTGTAGCTCACTGGAAGTGCTTCGAGGGGAAATTCAACCAGACACAGTTTATAGGATTTATGAGTAAAGTACAATTTCACTTATAGTAGAGGAAGCAGACTACAGTACATTGAAAACAATCCAACAAAAAGTAAACAAAAAACCTGGGACCAGAGTGAGACTGACTTACATCAAAACAAATAGGTTGGCCAGCTCTGTGGCTCACTTGGCTACTCCTCTGCCTGTGGAGGAGTAGTCCTGGTTGGGGCACCAGGTACTAGTCCCGATTGCTCTTCTTCCAGTTCAGCTCTCTGCTGTGGCCCGGGAGTACAGTGGAGGATGGCCCAAGTGCTTGGGCCCTGCACCTGCATGGGAGACCAGGAGGAAGTACCCGGTTCCTGGCTTTGGACTGGTGCAGCGCCGGTCATAGCGGCCATTTGGGGAGTGAACCAACGGAAGGAAGACCTTTCTCTCTGTCTCTCTCTCTCTCTCACTGTCTAACTCTGCCTGGCAAAAAATAAAATAAATAAATGAAAACAAATGGAAGCCATTATAATCCATAAGCTGTACTTTGGAAATTTATATTCATTAAATAAAAGTTTGAAAGCAAAAAAACAAACAAACAAACAAAAAAACAAATGGGTTGCAGACTGAGGGAAGTCCAATGTCACAAACTACCAGATTGTTGATACACTATTTCACGTAGTTTACATAACCTCAGACAGAGGGTCAGATGATGACATCACATAAGGTAAGAAAGGGAACATATGTAGTAAGTCAGCAAAGGTAGTTTTCTGTCTGTTAAGTCCCCTGATCTTTTTAATCTAAGTAGGAGTTTCTCTATTGAACTCAGGGAGACAGGCATAAATTTTCTTATGAATATTTTCATCCAATGTCCAAGAAAAGGACTCAAATAAGCTAACTCTGCTTTCCAGTCCAAAAAAAAACAAAGGGTGGGGGTGTAAAATGGATTCTGGAATTGAAGACAAATTCCAAAGGACTAACTCAAGTAGTTAGAAAAAATACAGCTGCAAAAAGGCAGCAAAACCACTGCCTTTAGACTTAAAAAGAAATAACAAAGGGAGTACAGAAGGAAAAAGAAGTTTTCAAAATATATGAAGAAGATAGAATGTAGGAAGAGTTTCAATTTTATAATTTCCTGTGTACTTAATGCATTCCTGAAGGTCACATCTTTTTTTTTTCCTAAAGATTCATTTATTCAAAAGAGTTAAAGGGGGAGGGGAAGAGTGAGAGAGAGAGAGAGACCCATCTGCTGAAGTTCCATCTACTAATTCACTCCTCAGATAGCCACAATGGCCGGGGCATTGCCAGACCAAAGCCAGGAGCCAGAAGCTTCATCCAGTTTTCCCACGTTGGTGGCAGGATCCCACGTATTTGGACTATCTTCCACTGCTTTGCCAAAGCCTTCAGCAGGGAGGTGGATCAGAAGTAGAGCAGACAGGACACAAACTGGTGCCCATATGGGATGCTAGTGTTACCAGCAGCAGCTTTACCCACTCTGCCACAATGCCAGCCCAAAAGGTGAACATTTTAATATGCTGTTGTAAGTCATCTGAGAAAAGACTGCCCAACCATTGAGCATTATAGCATAGCACATGAAAATGAGCACTTAATAAAGATCGTTTCCTGATGTCAATAGTGATACAGTTGTCTCTCATTTCTATGGCAGAAACATTCCCAAGCATTCTGTGGATGCTTGAAACTACATATGGTACTACCCCACCCCATGATGTACCATGTGTGTGTGTGTATGTGCATGTGTGCCTACATATCTAGATAAAGTTCAGTTTATAAAATAGGCAGAGTAAAAAGTTAACAATAATAACTGACTACAGTTATCCCTGAGTAATTAAAACTTCAGAAAGTGAAACTGTAGATGAAAGCATCTGCTACCATACAAATGGATGTAATGAAATTGTTGGAATTTTAACTAATAGACAAAACAAAGCTAATAGACAAAAAAGTAAACAGGAGAGTAAGTAATTTAAATAAAATAAAATACAAAAAAAAACATATATACCTACATCTTGTGTCAGTAAAAGCCATAAACTAATGCTTCAGGAAAGGCAAATACATTTTTAAAAGTCTTAGTCATTTACTAGAATTGGAACAAATACATATTACTTCAGATATATTTAATCTATTACTAAGAAAAATTGATTTTGAATAATTTACGTTTCTTTCCAAATAGGACAAAATACATTGTTGGAAAGGCCAGTTTTACATTGAATCCGTCACTGTGATCCTAGCTTTGTTCTAAGTCATAAAATACAATACTTAAATGAAATTCTTTAGAAAAGAATCAAAACCTACTTTTGCTAGCTTTGCAATTAATTTTCTGTGGTATTATAGTTTAAGGCCTTATCATAGGCATTTTACTAAGCCAGTGTCACATTACATGTACATAAATGTGTTTTGCATTCACTCTTTCAGGATTTAGCCACTCATAATATGTGAATGTGTATTCTTTCAGAATTTTCGAAGCAAATAACAAGGTTTAAAGGTTAGTATGTGGGCATGCACTTTTTTCTAAAACAAAACTTGAATCATACCTTATGTACGGTCCTAAGATTTGATCTTGTGCTGTCAATACATGTTGTTAAATATCCTGATTGGAATGAGGAAAGATTAATCACACTGTTTGGCACACGTTAGTCTGAGATGTCTATTAAATATCTAAGGTGAGATATTGGGTAGGATGTGTAATCCTGGAGCTCAGGAGAACCACTGAATATGAGTGTCATCAGGAAGGAGAGGTGGTGATAGAGATCACCACACTGATTTCTATTGCAATGCAGTTTATTACAGCAATTTAGGGAATATGTCCTGTCTTCCTAAAGGCTTTATGGTATAGATATAGAAAAATCTTGGGTAGAAAATGATAATTTTTCTTCAAAGAGAATTAGTCTGTCTGTCATCTATCTTTGTTTTTTTAAAAAAGGGGAATTTTTTAAAGATTTATTTTATTTATTTGAAAGAGTTAGAGAAGAAGAAAAGAAGAAATGGAGAAGTAAAGCAGAAGAGAAGAAAAGAAGAAGAAGAAGAGAGAGAAAGAAAAAGAAAGAAAGAGAAAGAGAAAGAGAAAGAGAAAGAGAAAGAGAAAGAGAAAGAGAAAGAGAAAGAGAGAGAAAGAGAAAGAGAGAGAAAGAGAGAGAAAGAGAGAGAAAGAGAGAAAGAGAGAAAGAGAGAAAGAGAGAAAGAGAGAAAGAAAGAAAGAAAGAAAGAAAGAAAGAAAGAAAGAAAGAAAGAAAGAAAGAAAGAAAGAAAGAAAGAAAGAAAGAAAGAAAGAAAGAAAAGAGAAGGAGGAGGAGAAGGAGAAGAAGGAGAAAGAGAAAAAGATCTTCCCTCCATTGGCTCACTCCCAAAATGGCCGCAATGGCCAGAGCTGAGCTAATCTGAAGCCAAGAGCCAGGAGCTTCTTCTGGACCTACCACATGGGTGCAGTAGCCCAAGGACTTTGGCCATCCTTTGCTGCATTCCAAAACACATTAGCAGGGAGCTGGATTGGAAGTGAACCACCAGGACTTGAACTGGCACCTATATGGGATGCCAGCACTGCAGGCTGGAGCTTTAACCTGCTGAGCCACAGCACCAGCCCTTATGTTTCTATCTCCAAAATGCAATAAGATACCTTCCTAATTTCTTAAGAGCTTTATAGAATAATAATAATAAAAAACTCTCAATCTACCTGTTTTGCTTCTGATAAAGGTAAACAATATGTCTTTGCTGCCTGCCTAGACATCTCAAGATTCTCCAAGTAGTAAATACAGAAGCAAAACTCAAACCAAGTTTGCTTATTTTTGTAATTTCAAATACTGTGAACTTTCTATTATATAGAGCTGTCCCTTCTCTTTGTAAAGCTTTCTTTTATTTATTTATTTGACAGAGCTAGACAGTGAGAGAGAGAGAGAGACAGAGAGAAAGGTCTTCCTTCTGTTGGTTCACCCCACAAATGGCCGCTATGCCGATCTGAAGCCAGGAGCCAGGTGATTCTTCCTGGTCTCCCACATGGGTACAGGTGCCCAAGCACTTGGGCCATCCTCCACTGTCCTCCTGGGCCACAGCAGAGAGCTGGACTGGAAGAGGAGCAACTGGGACTAAAACCGGCGCCCATATGGGATGCCGGCGCCGCAGGTAGAGGATTAACCAAGTGAGCCACGGTGCCATCCTGTGTCCCTTCTCTTTGTAGCTGTTTTGGATTCTATGTTAGCATTGGAAAATAAATAAAATTTAACAAAATTAATTGCCTAGAATCAAACTAAATGGCTTTAGAAAAGATGATATAATGCATCTTAGAGTTATTTTTTCCTGGAAGGAATGTCATTCCAAGTGACAAAAATGGTGATTATTCTTAGACTTACAACTTTTGACATAGTATAATTTCCCTAACAGTTATTATGGCACTCAGAAATGAACAAAGTGAAGACTTTTTCTGTATGATATAAATGATGAATAATTGTTGAAAATGAGAAAAGAAATCTTTCTATCTATCTATGTAATCTTTGTTCTAAGTGATGCTCAAAAGTACATAAAAGTCTTATTGGCAATCATAGGATATTACTTCACTAATAATCCATTGAACTATATTCTTGAAATTTAATACATTATAATAGTCATATCTTGCAAATGAAAATGTTGAGCCTCCAAGTTATTACTCACCTAGAATACCTTTGTTGATAAAATGTGGAGCAGGAGTACAAAATAGCCTTAGTTTTCTTGAGTGTAAAATAAGAACATCATTACCTGGAGTATTGCTGTGAAGATCAAATATAAATATATCATTTAGGTAGAACACCATGAAATATATATTACTACTCATATCTTATCATCATTATTGATGAAGAGAGATATTTTTACACTGGTTAGTATGACTAATGTAGTTGAGTTTCTGCACCTAGATATTTAACAGAGGAAAATCAGAAATATCCTTCAATAATAACAGTTCCTTCTGGTGGCAGTGTGGCAGGTTAAGCCACTGCTTGGGATGTCCATATCCCCTAGAGGAGTGTTTGAGATAAAATCCACATCTGCTTCTGATGCAGCTTCCTGCAGATGTGCGAAGTGGAAGGCAACAGATGGCTTAAGTACCTGGGTCCCTTGGAGGTGGGAATGGAGTTCCTTTTCCTGGTTTCATCATGGCCTGGCTCCAGGTAGTGTGGACATTTGGGGGTTGAACCAGTAATGGATACTCTCTTTCTCTCTCTCTCTCTTTCTATTTCTCTCTTTCAAGTAAATAAAAACAAATAAATATACTTCAAAAATGCCTTTCAGTTAGAAGGTGGAAGAGATGATACTTATTTAATATCATGAGTAATTTTGAATAATTATTCATTGCAACAAATGTCTTCCCTCACCCCAGGAAAATCTGACTCTTCCTTGTTAGTATTCTGAAGAAAAATAAATGGAAAATATATAGATAATTAGAAAATGCAAGGGGGCTTCAAAAAGTGGGAATGGAGAAATGGAATTAAAAGATAAAGTTATTGGGGCTGGCATTATGGCGTGGCAGGTGAGGCTGATGCCTGTGCTGCCAGCATCCCATATGGAAACTGGTTCAAATCCCACCTGCTCCACTTCTGATCCAACTCTGCTAGTGTGCCAGACAGAGTAGCGGAGGATGGTTCAAGGCCTTGGGCCCCTACACCCATGTAGGAGGCCAGGAAAAAACTTCTGACTCCTGGCTTCAGCATGGGCCATTGCAGCCATTTGGGGAGTGAACCAGTGGATGGAAGATTCTCTCTATGTCTTCCTCTATGTAAATTCTGCCTTTCAAATAAATAAATAAAATCTTTTTTAAAAAAACATAGTTATTTTAATGCAAAAAAATGGAGTCCATGCTGGTTTTTTCATAATGTGCATTTCCATAAACTTTTTGACGACCCCTCATATGTTAACCTAACCAAGAGTAAATGAAATAAAAGCAATTGCTATATAAAGAATCTGAAAATTGGGGTGGGTGTTTGGTCAGTGGTTAAGATATGCTTGGGATATCAAATGCCTAGAGTCCTGGACCCACTTCCCATTACAATTTCCTGCTAAATTACACCTTGGGAGCAGCAGGTGGTTACTCAAGTGCTTAGATTATTGCCACCTACCTGAAGACCTGACTTGAATTCCAGGCTCCCATCTTACATGTGGCCCAACCGCAGCTTTCACTGGCATTTGGGAAGTGAGCCAGTTGAAGGGAGACCTCTCTCTCTCTCTCTCTCTCTCTCTCATTCTCTCTTTCCCTGCTTTTCAAATAAAGCAAAAATAATTTTTAAAAAAATCTGAAAATTAGATTATGCTAGTTTTCCCTAATATTAGGCATTATAAATGCAGGATATATAGTGTTTGCTAAGTGAGGAGTTGTGGGCTTTAGGATCAAAAAAGGAAATATAAAAGCAATGTTTATCTTTTCCAAACCCCAGGGGACAAAAACCCCTCCATTTTTAGTGAATATTCATTTATAATTGATAATCATCACACAAAGTACTTCTAATAAATGTGTGATTTTTCTTTTAATAAAAAGAGAGATTTTAATTCAAGGTGCAAGCAATCATAAATTAATACTGTAACTAAACAGACATCCATTTTTACCTCACCAAAACCTAGTAAAATGTCATGATCAGTAATTAGCAAATGTGCTTGTATCTTTCTTCATCCTTGGTTTTCTAAGTCCATAACTTTTCCAGTGAAGTGCCTGTTAGGAGACTGAACCAAAGCTGCTGGGAAACAGTGTTTTTTTGTGTGTTTTTTTTTTTTTCCCTTTGGCCAAATCTGAGTCACTTCTGTGTTTTGAGAGTCTCCTTTGTGCCATGAAAATTGTCTAATTTTTCCCTGTGGTTGATGCCCTCTAAACTGGGTTTCTAGTAATCTTTCTTAAGCATTAGATAATTTGTTCAATCTGTATGGTGAAATTGTCACTGTGTCTTACTTTCATATCCAACAAGGTGACTTACCTTTGTTTCTTCTAGCATAAATCTGATTTTAATTGTTTCGATATTGTATTCAAAGTACCTCTTTAAATTGGCTCACACTGAGTTAAATAATTTGGTTTCTTATCTTTCCCTAACTCGATTCCTTCACTAAAATCATTTTTCTTTCTCCACGTGCTTATGCTTATGCTATTTTCTCTACTTATAATGGCCCCATGCATCATCTTTTCAAGCCATAGCTCCTCTCTTGTCTCCCCCAAGAGGTCTTTCTAACTCCAGGTGAGCTGATACCATACTGTTTTACCAACAAACACACCTTTCCTCTTTACTTCTGTGGGGAGCAACTCAGACTAGACTAAGTTACTGGAATTAAGACTTACTCTATGCATCTGCTCTCCCACAATATGGCGCTGGGAGAAGAGTAAACAACTTTTACACAGCTGCCTCCAGTTCGACCAATAACCTGCAGGAGCTGTTCCTGCTCCTGATTCTCCACGCAGCGTACTCGGCGTGTGGGTAGCAGAGTTGGGATTGGTGGAAGAGGACTATAAAGGAGGAGAGAGACAACATGCACCAGGAACATCTAAGGGGAACATCCGGATAACATCTGAGCAGCCCTCGAGAGAGCCGGCCGGTCCGGCGGTGTGCCGCTCCTCCGCGGAAGTGGGGAAAGCTGCAGGGGGAGCCGCCCTTCCACGGAGGTGGAAGGGTTGGCAGCCAACCTGGGAAGGACCAGCAGTAAACCCGGGAAGGGCCGAGCAGACAAAAGAACAGCGTAGGGTCCAGTGTCATTCCTCCGCGAAGAGGGGGAGCGACAACTTCTTTCTTGTCATTCATTCTTACTTCCCAGTTAATTTATAAGCTGTTTAGGATACTGGCAATGACACGTTTTTCCTCCAATGATTATTGTTACAACTTGGCACATATTAGGTACATAAAAATGTGAAATTATTTATATTTTACATGCTTTTATAATGAAGTTAAATGCATTTTAGGTAGAATTTGATGAATAAATCTAGCAGTAAAAACACAGTGAGACTTGAAACAGATGAAAATTACCCAAAGGAAATTAAATTGACAAGCAAAAAGGCTGTCTGCACCTTAATATTTGTTGCAGCTCAATTTACAATAGCTAAGACCTGGAATCAACCCAAATGCCCATCAACAGTAGACTGGAAAAAGAAATTATGGGGCATGTACTCTATAAAATACTATTCAGCAGTAAAAAGCAATGAAATCTGGTGATTTGCAACAAGATGGAGGAATCTGGAACACATCATACTGAGTGAAAAAAGCCAGTCCCAAAGGGACAAATATCATATGTTCTCCCTGATCAGTGACAACTGATCGAGCACCAAAAAGGAAACCTGTTGAAGTGAAATGGACACTATGAGAAACAGTGACTTGATTGGCTCTTGTCCTGACTGTTGATGAACAACTTAATACTTTATCACTTTTAGTATTTGTTTTTGCTCTACTTAATACTATTGGTTGAACTCTGTAATTAACACACAATTATTCTTAGGTGTTTAAATTTAACTGAAAAGTGATCCCTGTTAAATATAAGAGTGGGAATAAGAGAGGGAGGAGATGTACAATTTGGGACATGCTCAAGCTGACTTGCCCCAAATGGTAGAGTTAGAAATGTGCCAGGGCATTCCAATTCAATCCCATCAAGGTGGCATGTACCAGTGCCATCTCACTAGTCCAAGTGATCAATTTCTGTTCAGAACTGATCATAATGATAGGTCTAAGAGTCAAAGGGATCACATAAACAAGACTAGTGTCTGCTAATACTAACTGATAGTATTAAAAAGGAGAGAATGATCCAACATGGGAAGTGGGATACACAGCAGACTCATAGAATGGCAGATGTCCTATACAGCACTCTGGCCTCAGAATCAGCCCTTAAGGCATTCGGATCTGGCTGAAAAGCCCATGAGAGTATTTCAGGCATGGAAAGCCAAAACACTCTGGCAAAAAAAAAAAAAAACCCTAAATGAAAGATCTCCACAAGTGAGATCCCAGTTGAAAGAACGGACCATCAAAGAAGGAGGTACCTTTCTCTGAAGGGAGGAGAGAACTTCCACTTTGACTATGACCTTGTCTAAATAAGATCGAAGTCAGCAAACTCAAAAGGCTTCCATAGCTTTGACAACTCATGACAAGAGCCTAAGGAGATAACTGATGCCATAAACAAGAGTGTCAAATTGTTAAGTCAACAACAGGAGTCACTGTGCACTTACTCCTCATGTAGGATCTCTGTCCTTAATGTGTTATTCAATGTGAATTAATGTTATAACTAGTATTCAAACAGTATTTTATACTTTGTGTTTCTGTGTGGGTGCAAACTGTTGAAATCTTTACTTAATATATACTAAATTTATTTTCTGTATATAAAGAGAATTGAAAATGAATCTTGATGTGAATGGAATGGGAGAGGGAGCGGGAGATGGGAGGGTTGCAGGTGGGAGGGAAGCTAGGGGTGGGGGGGGAGCCATTGTAATCCATAAGCTGTACTTTGGAAATTTATATTTACTAAAGAAAAGTTAAAAAAAAAACTTTTGAGACAACCACATTAAAATAGTGCTAATACAAACATGGCATAATAGGCTTTTTTTTTATCTTCCCAATTTAAAAACTGCCTGTGTATAGCAATTGTTTCTACATATATTGTGAAGTAGGCCCCTTGTAAAATACTTTGCCATACACCATTATTACCATGAGACGTTGTATTTTGGTGCTCACCTTACTATATTTTTGAAGATAACATCAGCATTTATAAATTAAAATTGTATTGGAAGAATAAAGGATAAATAGAAATATAACTATTCTTTAAATGTTAAACAATACTACACAGACTAAATAGGAAAGAATGTAAAGAAATGATGGGGGGGAGTTGTTTGCATTATTTTATTCATAATATTTTCATACCATTCTGAAGCTGAGTCATTAATAGAATAAGATTTCTCCTGACCTATATTTTGAAATATAAAATACATTACTGGATTGTATACATTATTGATCTAATCTTTGCATGTTGATCCTTATTCTGCTTTATACTTTTGGAGTTGGGAGAATAGAGAGGCATTAAGAGAAATCTCTACTAAATTCTGGGGAATCGCCCTCCCCTAACCTATATTCACACCCAATCACCTAATTTTTTTGTATAGATTTTTGTGTCAATTACATCTTTATACAACCTCTTTTTTTAAATGTTATGTTCATTTCATTTGAAAGACACAGAGAGTTTGAAAGAGAGAGACAGAAAATAGAAACAGAGACACATAGATAAACAGAGATCTTCCATCTACTGTTCACTCACTGAGATGCCCCAAGCATCCAGGGCTGGGCCATGGCCAAAGCCAGGAGCCCAGAACTCATCTCTTTTTCTCATATGGGTGGTAAGAACCCAAGTTCTTGTGGGAATAAGAGAGGGAAGAGATGTATAATTTGGGACATGCTCAAGCTGACTTGCCCCAAATGGTAGAGTTAGAAACATACCAGGGGATTCCAATTCAATCCCATCAAGGTGGCATGTACCAATGCCATCTCACTATTCCAAGTGATCAATTTCAGTTCACAATTGATCATAATGAAAGGACTAAGAGTCAAAGGGAGCACATAAACAAGTCTAGTACCTGCTAACACTAACCGATGGAATAAATAAAGGGGAGAGTGATCCAACATGGGAAGTGAGATACTCAGCAGACTCATAGAATGGCAGATGTCCTAAATAGCACTCTGGCCTCAGAATCAGCCCTAAAGGCATTCGGATCTGGCTGAAAAGCCCATGAGAGTATTTCAGGCATGGAAAGCCAAGACACTCTGGCAAAAGATCTCTGCAAGTGAGATCCCAGTGGAAAGAACAGGTCTTCAAAGAAGGAGGTACCTTTTTCTGAAGGGAGGAGAGAACCTCCACTTTGACTATGACCTTATCTAAACAAGATAAGAATCGGAGAACTCAAGGGGCTTCCATAGCCTTGGAAACTCATGACTGGAGCATAGGGAGATTACTGATGCCATAGACAGGAGTGTCAATTGGTAAAGTCAACAACAGGAGTCACTGTGCACTTACTCCTCATGTAGGATCTCTGTCCTTAATGTGCTGTGTATTGAGATTTAATGCTATAACGAGTACCCAAACAATATATTTCACTTTGTGTTTCTATGGGGGTGCAAACTGTTGAAATCTTTACTTAATGTATACTAAACTGATCCTCTGTAAAAAAAAAAAAAAAAAAGAAATTATCAACTCCCAACTTGACTCTCACTGGGATTAAACATGACAATAGGTCTGATCTGATTTCATCATCATTTAAAAAAAATCATCTATTATTTTTCACTTTATGTTTCTGTGTGGGAGCAAACTGTTGAAATCCTTACTTAATGTATACTAAGCTGATCTTCTGTATATTAAGATAATCGAAAATGAATCTTGATGTGAATGGAAGGGGAGAGGGAGTGGGAAAGGGGAGGGTTGTGAGTGGGAGGGACGGTATGTGGGGGAAGCCATTGTAATGCATAAGCTGTACTTTGGAAATTTATATTCATTAAATAAAAGTTAAAAAAAAAAAGAAAGAAAAAAAAAAAAAAAAGAACCCAAATTCTTGTACCATCCTATGCTGCCTTCCCAGGAAGCTCATTAATCAAAAGGTGGCTCAGAAATAAAGTATTAGGACTCATATTAGGCACTATGATAAGGAATGTGGTTGTTCCAAGCATTAAATTTATAGCTATGCCAAATGCCCACCTCTTAATCACTTATTCTTGCACTGCCTGTCCTAAAATGTTTTTTATTGATCCATCTTTTTGTTTTCCTTGGTATTTGGTTATTTTGCCTCTTTTATTTTCCTACTACTATTAAATTATTTCCAGTAACTTCTCATGCTTTCTATTATTTTGCTCAACACCTACAGAAGGTGCAGCAGATGGGAGTTTCCTTAGAATTTATTATTATTTCAGCTCTCTTAGTAAAATTGGGTATTTTTAATTATCCAATTATTTAAATTTTGGATTAACATATAATACCTATACATCTTTATGGATTGTAGTATAGTATTTTAACACATAGAGAGAGCAATTAACTGTTCCACTTTCTTTATCATGAATTATAGTTATTCTACTATTCTGCAGAACACCAGAAATCATTGCTATATTATCCAAGCACGTCTTGGAATCCATTGTCTGAACTTCCCCACTCATTTTTTCCCCACACCATTGCCAGTCTCTAGTATTCACTATTTTAAATTCAGATCAACTATTTATGTAGATTGATGTTTGACTTCTACTAAGAGAGAAAACATAAAATACTGGTCGTTGAGCCTCTCTGTTATTTCATTTAATGTAATGATATACAGTTCCCATCATATTGCTGCAAAGGTCAGGGTTGCTTTCTTTTTTTAGTTGAAAAATATTCCATCTTATACATATTCACATTTTGTTTATCCATTCACTTGATGAACACCTAGATTGAGTCCATATATTGGCTATTGTGGATAGTGTTGTGGTAAATAGGAGTGCACGTATCTTCATAGACTAACTTATTTCTTCCAGGTGTATAACTAGAAGTGTTATAGCTAAGCCATGTAGTAGATCTATTTTTAGTTTCTAAGGAACCATCATACTGTTCTTCATAATGATTGAACACATGTGAATTCCCAACAATAGATTATTAGGGTTCCCCCTCCTCCATATCCTTGTCAGCATTTTTTGTCTTTTTGCTAATAGCCATTCCAATAAGTGAGAAGATAACTTGTGGTTTTGACTTGCATTTTACTGATAGCTAATGATATTGAGCTTTAATTTTCCATGTATTTGTTGGCTGTTTGCATTTCTTCTTTTGTGAAATGTCTATTTAAATCATTTGCTCGTTCCTTAACTTGATTTTTTTTATTATTCTGAATTCCTTATACATTTTAAACATTTGTCATTTGTCAGATAAGCAGTTTGCAAGTATTTTCTATCATTCTATTATCTTCACTCTGTTATTTCCTTTCTGTGCAGAAGCTTCTTAGTTTGGTATAATACCATGTGTCTAGCTTTGCTTGTACTTTAGTAGCCTTATCTAAAACATCATTCTCCATGACAATGACTTGAATAGTTTCTCCCATGTTTTCACTTGGTAGTTTTGTGATTTCAGATCTTACATTTCTATCCTTAATCCATTTGGGGCTCATTTTTTTACAGTGTGAGTGGGAGAGGTCAGGTTTCAACCTTTTGTATATGGCTATCTAGTTTTCTCAACATTATTTATTGAAGAGATTGTCCTTTCTCCAGGGTATGTTTTTGGCATCTTTGTGAAAAATGGGTTAATTTTTGGGATCTCTATGCTATTCGATAGTCTGTTTGTCTCTTTTTATGTCAGTGCAAATCTGTTTTGATTGTACCACCTCAACTGCAGATCTTTGTTTCCAGTATTGTGATGCCTCCAGCTTTGTTCGGTTTTTGCATTGGCTATTCAGGCTTTTTTGTGTTACCAAATGAATTTTAAAATTGTGTTTTCTAGTATTTTTTAAAAGATTTAATTTATTTTTATTTGAAAGCAGAGGTACAGAGAGAGGAAAGAGAGAGAGAGTATGAGAGATCTTCAATTCACTGGTCCACTCCTCAAATGGCTGTAATGTCCCAGGGTTGGACCAGGCCAAAGGCAGGAGTCAAGAGCTTCTTCTGGGTCTTCAAAGTAAATGGCAGATACCCAAGCACTCAAGCCATCTTCCATTGCTTTCCCAAGTACTTTAGTATAGAGTTGCATCTGAGGTGGAGCAGGCAGGACTCAAACTGGCACCCGTATGGGAAGAATGCCCCACAGACAGTGGTTTTACCTGTGCTGACATAGCACTTGTCCCATTCTTTCTAGTTTTTGAAGAATATCTTTGCTTTGTTGATTGCACTGAATGTATAAATTAATTTCTTTGACTGGTATGGACATTTTAATAATATTAATTCCCCAGTCTGTGAACATGGAATGTCTAGCCATTTTTTTTATTACATTTCTTTCATCATCATTTTGTAATTTTCATTATAGATGTTTTTCACATCCATGGTTAAATTTATTTCACACTATTCAATTTTTTATAGCTATTGTGTATGAGATCGCTCTTAAAAATGCTTTCTCAAGTACTTTTTTTTTTTTTTGCTGTGTAAAAATACTAGACTTTAAAGTATTGATTTTTGGATCCTGCAACTTTGCTGAATCATTTAACAGATCTAATAGCCTATGGGTGGAGTCTTTTTGATCCTCTTTATAAAGAACTATGCCATTTACAAATGGAAATTTTGACTTTCTCCTTTGCTCATTGTGTGTTTTTTCTTTTTTTCTCTTGCCTAATTTCTCTGGCTAAAATGTTCAGCACTGTATAGAATAAGAGCAGTAGCAGTGGAGATACTTGTCTGGTTTCAGCCTGTGCACTGGGCTGTTGCGGATTGGGAGGAAATAATGTGAGTTTCTTCTCTGAAGCAAAGTGTCTGTGAGTTCTCTAGGTAGCTCTTCTTACCTAGCTCTGAGGCTGTGATAACTGTAGATTCCTCCCATGGCTAGGATTACCTACATAAGATATGTGCACAGGTGGGATCTGACAAGGCTTTCCTGGTAACCTTTTCCCCTGCAAGAGGGATCCCCTCTCCCACAGTTTCTTCCCACCTGCTGTGGAGCCAGGGTCTCAGTTGCCAGTTGGATTTGTTCCTCTTTGTGTGCTTATTTTCCTGGTTTGCATTAGTCCAGTTCCAGCGTTCTTTGTCAGGTACTCACCTCAAGATGCAACTATTTATTTATTTATTGTCTTAGTTATTTTCTGCAGATGACAAGGTTCGCACTTGGCAGCTCTATTTGGCCATGTCAGGTCCTCCTTCTTCTCCCAGTAAACTTTCATTATCTATTCTAACAAACACTGAATGATCACTAAGTTCAAAGCATTATATCTAACATTTAATTATTTTATAAAAATTAATATTAACCCATTTTTATGTTCCATTTATGTTGTATTCTCTTTATGGAAAACTGGATTTTTATCACAATTTTTTTACCGAAATGTTCTTGTATAAGCTTTGTTCCTAAAAATAAAGCAGTGATAATAAAGATTACTTTTGATTTTTTGTAAACATGTACTATATCCCAATTTGCCATAACCCTGATAATGATAATAAGTGGATCATCAGACATGACACCTAAGTGTGTATTCCAGATGACAGTACCACAACAGACTTTTCAACAACTATATGCTCATATGCAACTATATTAAATAGGTATTTTGGGGTACTCTTAATATTTTATACCCATTTAATGTATTTTTATAATGTCCCTGTCTTTCTGAGTTTTGGTACTCATTGCTTTGCTCACTCTGGAGACTTACTAAATTCATAAGCAGAGTTTCTTAGAAGCGACTTTAATGGGTGCAAATAATATAGAAGGTGTATCTTTCCATATTAGTTTTGAGTCAAGTTTTTAAAAATTATACATTAATATGCAAATCCATTTTTTCATTATTGATACAGAGCAAAGATAGACAACAGGGTAGCAAACACTAACATTTTGCCTCTAAGGACTCATAGACATAAAGTCAATGAGCCATGGCTATTGATTGTCTTTGGCCCACATTATCTATTAAGGAGGCTTTTCCATCTTCCTTTCATGCCTCATTTTCTCATACTATCTAATAAAGAGCTTCACTTAAACTGTAATGTGCTACTCTCCCGAAAGTACATTTTTATGGCGCTAAAAAGCAATACTTGTGTATCAAGGACTGTTTTTACTGCTACATTTATTAGCTTGTTGCTCTGTATAAAATTACAAAGTATTCTAGAGCTGGTTGGCATTATTAGTTCTTTTAATTAATTTCTGATTTAAAGTTTATTTTGTCAATTCATATATGCTGAATAACAAATACAGCTATAACATTCACATAATTATGAGATTCCTGTGCCCTCTAAAAATACACATTACAAATCCTCCTGGTATATAGATTTTTGAAGTGTTTGTTGTGAGACTCTCAAGTGTAAAATGTGTAAAAGATATTTCCATTTTGCTATATACTGAGGTTAGTTTCTCAGATAATTATGAGTGAATTTTTGGGTGGAAAACTCAAATTTCATTAGACATCTAAGCTGGAACTACTAATATATAGACTATCAGTGAAGAAACCAGAAGAATGAATGAAATCATTTGGGAAGATGGTGTGGCAAGAGAAGCCAAGATGGAATAGTAGAAACCCTCACATTTCAGGGGGGTGAATAAACAAGAACCCAGGGGAACAGGTGAGCAATAAGACTGAGCGAGAGTGGTGTTGTAGAATTCTAGGAGAAAAATCCATGGAAAAGGAGTGCAGCATGGTATGGGGATTACTTTAATTTTAAAGAATTAGGTTTTTTTTTTTTTTTGATGCTCCTCTCTTGAGACTTGGAAAATCAAGTCCAGCATTTGTATTATCAACCTTTGCTTTTTCCTCTCTTCTTCTCTTCTTCCCATCTGCTTTCACCTCCTTTCTCTTTCTCTCTCTTTTTTTCTATTTCTTTCCTCTTTTCTTTCCTTCTATTTCTCCTCTCCCTCCATCTCTTCCTTCCTTCCTCCATCCATTTTCCCAACTGATCAACAGTTTTTTTCTCAGATTAATTTGTGTTTTCATGTTACTTGCAAAGTTTTTTGTGTACTTATTGTCAATTTTCTTTTCATACATTGTAAGTCAATTGCAGTCAGTATCTATAAAGAAATGAATAAAGGTATAAATGTATTTTAGTAATAGGACATTAGCTCTAATTTCTGGTAATTAAATGTATCAAGTATGCTGGTGTGAGTGTCACCTTACATGCATTTGTGTATAGGTATATATTGCTGTATTATATATCTTGAGACAGAGGGATTCCCTCTTCTCTGTCTTTCCTTCCCCAAAATGAAAGTCTCTGGCTTTTACTAGGGAAATAAATTCACATTCATGGTACAATGGTTACTGGATTACTTTTGGAACTTTAGCTTAGATCTCTTTTTACCTGCTATGATTTCTTTAAATTACCCACCCTCTACTTTTTTGATTAATGGTAATTCTTTGATCTGTTAACTTATTTGTTAATTCATATTTTAATTTATATTCACAATGTTTTTATCCTGCTTGCACACTGATGGTGGCATTTTAAAATTTTGAGGTTTTATTTTCTACCAAAATCTGAAATTACTCATTATCAATATCTATATTGAAACAAAACAAAAACAGCATGCTTTCTCTTACCCTAACATATACTTAGTTGAAATAAATAGTTCTTGATTACTAAGGATTTGCATATTATGCCTCAGGTATATGTTCATATCTGTATAATTATTATGAATTTATTCTATAGTACAGTATGAATCCTACAAATTTATCCATAATGAAGTGTTTTTTTTTTCCATTTTGCTGAAGTATACCATGTAGCACTGTTTTCAGAAAGGACTTGTAGCTGGTAGATATAATATTATAAAATATCTTCATTTTCTTACTACTTACATGTCACTTCGTTATTAGATCTAGGTTTTTGATGACATTGCACTATTAACTTTAATACTCTACTGTAAGTGCTTACATAAATTAATCTTATTTTCATTCCTTTTAATTAAGCTTTGTTTTTTTATTTTATAATTAAATTTCTCAAATATAGTCACATTTTTACTTTTTAAAATACCTTCTACTTGGGACTCAAGATCTCATTTGATTCTGCACTCGAGTCATTTTTCTCATTTGTGGATCATTCTTTTTTCTTTAAAATTATTTATTTATTTGTTTATTTATTTATTTAAGAGGCATACTGAGGAAGAGAGAGAGAGAGAGATGAGGGGGAGAGAGAGAGAGAGAGAGAGCGAGCACTCCCATCTGTTGATTTACTCCTCAAATGCCCACAATGGCCAAGGAGCTGATCAAGAAGCAAGGAGCTAATCCAGGCCTCCTACATGGTATCAGGAAACCAAATACTTAAGTCATCACCACTGACCACATTAGTAGCAAACTGGAATCAAGCAGTGGTACTGGGAGTTGATCCCAAAGCTCCAATGTGAAATGCCCACATCATACCCAGCATCTTCACCACCAGGCCAAACACTTGCCATTTAGTTCTAATTTTTCATTTAAAAAGTTATCCTTAGAACTGCTTTGAAACATAGTATGGTTAGCCACCACTTGCAATGCTGCCATTCCATACTGGAATTCCAATTCAAGTTCCAGCTGCTCCACTTCCAGTTCAGCTCCCTGTTAATGTGCCTGTGAAAATCATGGAGGATGGCCAAACCTGGATGTCTGCCACTCAAGTTGGAGACCTGGATGGAGTTCCTGACTTCTGGCTTCTGCCTGGACCAGTCACGATTGTTGCAGCCATTTGCGGAGTGAACTAGTATATGGAAGATCTCCCTCCCCCTCCTCCTCCCCCTCCCTCTCGCTATGTCTCCCTCTTTTTCTCTCTGATTCTCCCTCATCCCTTCTGTCCCTATCACACTACATTTCAAATAAATGAATAAGCAGATAAATAAATCTTTTAAAAGTGTTATTTCTTCCATGATCTCTATTCTACTCCTCTTGAAATTCTATTAAATGAATGTTAGAACACAGAAATCTATTCTTCCTACCTCTTCACTTGTCTGTTTACCTTTCATCTGATCTTCTACTTAGCTATTTAAAACTTCTTATAGGCAATTATTTTAATTTTTGTAAAAATTATGTTTTAAATATTGTTTTTCTGGATATGATAATATCTTTAATGTTTGAATCAAACCTAGTGGTACTCAAATATCTGGGGACTCATCATTTTCTGCCAGCAGAGGCAAACAGCTTCTGATTACAAGAACATGTCAGTGATTCGGAAGGGAGAGTGTATGTCTAATAAGGTGAAATATGTTGATAATTAATTTTCTTGGTGTAGAAGCCCCAGTTTTCACTTGAAGCACAGCTCTGCTTCCTCGATCCTAATTCTAACCCCCTGTAAGATTCATAAATCAGAAGACACTGTGTGTTTGCTATACTCATGATTTCGTCCTGGGACAAAATGTTTAAGGGTGGTTTAAGCACAAAACACAAAGAAAAGCAGATGGCTCCTGAGTGAATAGAATTGGAGAGAGACAATGCTGCTTAATGGAAAAAGCAATATCCAGAAATGACAGTGGTGTCACAATTTATCTTCAAGTCTGGGATCATCTTCATTAACTGCCAGCAGAGAGCAGTTTCTTGGAGGTGACATATTTATCTCACCTGTGTGAGCCTATGTCTTCCAATGGAGACTTATAGAAAAGTGTCTACTATTCTCTGATTGGCCTAGAAAGGCATTTTGAAAGGATGGGATTGTAGGAGAGAGATGCTTTGTAACATCCATGAAGCAGTAGCTCTTCAGTGAATGAGAGATGAAGGAATGTCAACAGTTAGATAACTATGGCCATATATGGTACTTATTGCTTATATATATTTTGCTATTTAATTTTAGGAATATATCCTCATTTTTTACATATGAAGAAAACCAGGATTAACGTGTTAAGCAACTTACACAAAGTCATTCAGTTTATAAGTGACAAATCTGAATTTTCACCCATATCTGTCAAAATAAAACACAGATAATTGGTATCAGGACTAGAATGGAGCTGTCATGTTCATGGGAGCAAAAATGATGAGATAACAATCAGTGACTGACAAGTTTTCAGAAGAACTATCATTACCCAAGACTTTATCAAATGCATTCTTATATACAATTGAATAAGTTAAAAGTGATATTCAGATAGATGTAACTAAGATCTTCTTTCCACTTCCCAATTCCCTGAATTCCTGATTCTGCTTTGAGTGCTTTAGCAAACAGGTAAATTATCTGTCTTTCATGCTAAGGCTAAAAGAATTGTATTTTCGGTCCTCTTCTGCATTTATAAATGACCTCCTATTTCTTACATATGGCTTGGAGTGAAGGTGAAAATATTAGCAGTTGTAAAATGTTGTAGTTGAACAAACTTCTCCATGGGAGAGAAAAAAAGATATCATGGATGTAGGCTAAGTTCACCTAAGTTTGTTTTCCTTCTGAGATTTAAAGTCAAAAAAAAGTCTGAGTAAGAAATGTGAGTTTTGAATTATTTGGTATTCCATCATGTTTTTTCACTTCATGCTGTCTTATCCTTACTTGCCTCAAACTAGATCCTGTTCAGATATGTTCTAATAAGTTAGTCAGAGTTTATTGTGGTACAAAATATTTTTTAAATTCATGTGTGTTTTTTCATAAAATTTATTTTCCATGAACTCTTGTAAATTGTATATATCCAATAATTTATTATTCTGTCCTCATCAGATGACTGCAATCCTCCGCTAGAGGCCTACCAAATATCCCTCCTCACTTTTCAATTTTAGTAAAAGATTCTTCAACACTGATCTTGGGAATAATGTGTCAGCTATAAATCTTTACTTAGGTTGTCTGACAATGAGAAATGGTCATGCATTCAGTTATGGTGAAAGAATTATTAGTGAAAGCATAAAAATACTCCCTTATAGGAAAAAAAAAAAGACAAAGACTATAATGACAAGCAGATCACCCTCCTTCCTTTGATCACTCCTGTTTTGGCTATTTGGAAACACTGATCATTGCCTGGAAATACAATAGCATAGATCAGAGCTGCAAACTAAGGACTGTGGATCAAGAGGAAAAGGGATGCTTGTGTCCTTAAAGATTTAACTTTGAACCTCTCAACCAGCACAAAAA
This sequence comes from Oryctolagus cuniculus, assembly GCF_964237555.1. Lineage (NCBI taxonomy): Eukaryota > Metazoa > Chordata > Mammalia > Lagomorpha > Leporidae > Oryctolagus > Oryctolagus cuniculus. Next base: position 191,904,340 of record NC_091432.1, on the reverse strand, counting down.
CTTGAGAAAAATAAACCCCTATGTGTTTGAGTTGTTTAAATTGTTGGCTATTTGTAATTAGACATATGCAATGTGTTAATTCTTGTAAATGTAAGGAACCTGGCAATTATATTTATGGTAAATGATCAGTGATGAAGTAATGTACCTCTTTTTTTTCATTGTTAGAGTGCTTTGCAATTGAGCATTTATTGCCTTCTTCCCTTCAGAACACTTGGAGCACCTTTGCTAGCATTCTGTGTTGTGGCATTGTTTAACAGTCCTTTCAGATGCTGGTTGCCATTCAGAGATCCATTCATGTTTAAAAATCTCCATTCCATGTGTCTTCTCTATGGAAGGAATAATTAACAGCTGTCAGTATTTCAGGAGTTAATAGAAATATGAGAGAAACTCAAAGTGATTTTTAAAGACCTCATTTGGAAGAAAACAAGAAAATTAAGCTTGACAGGACTATGTTGTGTTTTATTGTCACCTGCAGCTAAGTTACACAGCTCCAGGTTGTCAGTAGCATATTCTTCATTATGATGGTGGCAGCGTGTATATTATACCCATACTTTGCAGTAGTTTTGGATTCTTTCTAAAAATGTGCTTCAGGCTAAACACAAAGCTTTCAACTTTTCAGCATATTTGTTAATGCTATCTGTTGTTAATGCTGTATTTGTTTGGCATACTGAATTTTCCCCCAAGACACTAGAAATGGTATAGGATAGTTCAGACAGACTGATCAGACATTATTCCCTTTTCCCACTCAGTCTTACAGGCACGTGCAGTATACACTGTACCTAATGAAATTCATTTCTGTATAGAAAATCCCTGCCCACATATTTCAATTAGGAATCATAGCAGAGAGAATGGAAGCTGAAATTTTAAAATCTGATTTAAAATTATTTTCAGTGACACCATTTGCATACAGTGACTCACAAGGTAAATTTTTTAACAAACTTTAGTACAAGATATCTATCTATTCCTAGTGATTTGATCTATTTGCTCATGTATGAACGAGAATAATACGAACATTTCTCAGTTTTGCTTTTTGCTTTGGCAGTCAGGAATGCCATAGTCAAGATTTATGTCTATTCCAAACAACTATATATATATGTGTGTGTGTGTGTGTGTGTGCGCGCATATGTATATGTATATCTATCTATCTATCTATCTATATATATAACTTGTAAGGTTGTAATATTAATGTTGTTTTTATTGTAGGTCTAATCCCTTTTTAATTTTTAATTTTATTTATATGATTATAAGTACTTTTTCACAAATTGCCCAAATCTCCTTTATAACCAAATGAAGTAGAAATAAGTTGCACTTCAGGGCTGGCGCCGAAGTTAAACAAAAATAGCATGTTTCATACTGGGGCTCAGGCATCCCAAATGGGCGCTGGTTCTCATCCCGGCTGTTCCTCTTCAGTCCAGCTCTCTGCTGTGGCCTGGGAGGGTAATGGAGGATGGCCTAAGTGCTTGGGACCCTGCACCCACATGAGAGACCAGGAAGAAGCTCCTGGTTCCTGGCTTCGGATCAGTGCAGCTCCAGCCGTTGTGGCCTTTTGGGGAGTGACATAAAGTCAAAATAAATAGATCAATAAAGCAAACTACTACAGCATGGGAAGTTCTCTTAGTGCCCTGTGCTAGGAAGAAGCTTGACCCCAGCTACATGCCCATGCCTCACTCTCTGGATCCTGTAACTGCTACCTCATTGGTACAAAGGACCTTATAGATATGATTAAATTAGAGATTTTGTGATGGGAAGATTATCTTGTACTTTGTGAATGGGCTTGATAAAATGCCAAGAGCCCTTTCAAGGACAGAGGGAGGTTACATTGATAAGAGGATAATGTAATCATAGAAGCAGTGATTGGAGTGATGTGGTCACAAGCCAAAGAATGCCAAGAAGCCTTTAAAAGCTCTAAGAGACAAGGAATATATTTACCCATAGAGCCTCCGGGAGGAAGCAGCCCATTCTCTTGCTTTTAGCTCCAGAAGACTTATCAGACTTAGATTCAGAGTTGCAAGATAATAAATCTGTATTCTTTTAAGCTGCCAGTTTTGTGATAATTTGCTATAGTAGCAGCAGAAAGCTAATATATACCATAATGCCCCATTTCACTGCTACAAAGTTAATCACTCTTAGGAATTACTCAAGTGTTCCTCAAAGAATTTTCTGTGCAAACACAATCATATTGATATCACAAAACTAAATCATACTATGTGCATATTTTCTGCTTCTCTATTGGTGAATTTATGTTTTTGCAGTTTTAGACAATTTTACATTTTGCATATATCTTTAATTATATGTTAAACATAGCTGTAAGATATTTTTCTAAAAGTGAAATTGTTAGTTTACAAGTTAAAGTTTTTGTAGATCCTAAAAATTGTCCTTCAGAAAGGTTGAATTAATTTATGCGATCAGAGTGCTGTGTGAGAAGACCTTATCTCAGCTGGTGCTGCAGCTCACTAGGCTAATCCTCTGCCTGCGGTTCTAGTCCCGGTCGGGGCGCCTGATTCTGTCCCGGTTGCCCCTCTTCCAGTCCAGCTCTCTGCTGTGGCCCAGGAGTGCAGTGGAGGATGGCCCAATTCCTTGGGCCCTGCACCCATATGGGAGACCAGGAGAAGCACCTGGCTCCTGGCTTCGGATCAGCGCGGTGTGCTGGCCGCAGTGACCATTGGATGGTGAACCAAGGGTAAAAGGAAGACCTTTCTCTCTGTCTCTCTCTCACTGTCCACTCTTCCTGTCAAAAACAAACAAACAAACAAACAAACAAAAGAGACCTTATCTCCCCACACTTGCCAACATTATTAAAGCATTGATCTTTTGTTTTTTAAGATTTATTTTTTATTTATTTGAAAGTCAGAATTTCAGAGTTAGGAGGAGAGACAGAAACATTGGGAGGAGAGACAGAAACAAAGAGTGAGATAGAGAGAGAGCGAGCATCTTACATTGCACTGGTTCACTTCCCAAATGGTCCCAATGGGTGGAGCTGGGTGGATCCAAAGTCCAATGCCTGGAACTTCTTCTGGGTCTCCCATGTGTATGCAGGGGCCCAAGGACTTGGGCTATCTTCTGCTGCTTTCCCATGCAGATTAGCAGAGAGCTGTATTGGAAGTGGAACAACCAGCTATTGAACTGGCCCCCATATGGGATGCTGGCATTGCGGGCAGAGTATTAACCTGCTATGCCACAACACTCGCCCTTTAAGTGTTGATCTTTAAAACACAGGTTCTTTATTGTACGTTTGATGGGATTTGTCACTTTAAGATTATTTGTGTCTATTTTCTTATGCATAAATAGAACTGATTTAATTCAAGGTTAACTTCAGGCATTATGTTATGAAGTAACACTGAGGAAGGTGGCTTTCAGTTCTGTCATTATCATTCACTGGATTTATGACTTTAGGGAAATCGCTTAACCTACTTGCTCACAAACCTAACACCCTTCCAAGTTTACCTGGGGAGCTTTTAAAATGTGCCTTACTGGTTTGTCCATAATTGCTTAATCAGAATTTTTAGAGTAGAGACTAGAAAAATGTTCTTTGTAGCAAGCGCTTGAGCTGATTCTTATACAGCATTCAGGCACCACTAAGTCAATGTGTCCAGGCCAGGATATTTTTTGTTGACTTCCACAGTACAAGCTTATCTTCTCCTCATTGTTGTAATGGGACTTAAGGGTTTCTTGTTTCTTTGGGAATGATCTCTTGGTTCTATCTGGAATCCTCACTCATCTGGAAAGCAGGGGATGCATTACATCTGAGAACCAGTCTGGAACTTTGATGACTACTTTAATGCCAAGACTGAATTCAGCACATTTTTAGTCTTTGACCTTATTTTAATTCATTGCCTAGGCTTGTTTATGAATGTTTTAGATGGGAGTATAATTTTATTGATACAGAAATGACCAAATACAATGGGCCAGCTACCTACCCACTCCTTGGAATTCTTAAGAGAGCTACACACAAAATAGACACTGTTAAATAAAAATAGTATCTTTCAATTTTTCTTTTTGGGTCCATGCACAAGAGAAACTCTATTAACAGTTAAGTGACAATTTTCTTACTAACAAAAATAGTCCAATTGCCCATTTCCTGAATAAAACACACTCACTGATGCCCAAAGCACAGTCTCCTATCAGGCAGAAGTCAGTCTCTAATGTTTTACATAGTTTTTCTGCCCCCATCAAGAGTCTGCTGTATGTATTCAAAAGCAATTAAATGCTCACTATTCTCATTACAGAAATTACATAATTTACTTCAACATTCTATAAAATTGAATTAAATGTGTATGAAAAAACAGAAAAACTCTTACTATTAAAACTAACTTGAATGTTTTGGAAAATTACACTAATGAAAAGCATTTTTAGTTACTAATAATTTCTATTTACATATATATTATATGTAAATATATATATATATATATATATATTGATAAATAACAAAAACCATAGGTCAGGCATTAGGGCACAGTGGGTCAAGCTACCACTTTGGATGGCTAATGACAGAAGGATGAGAAACAGGGAAAGGATTCCTCTCCTACAAAAAATACAAATTATATTATTCAGTTGTTCATCACCTGAGGAGAAACTTAAGAAAGAAGCACGTTTAGTTCGGCTTATCAATTTGGAGTTTTACAGTCCAGGATCAGGTGGCCTTCATAGTGTGGTAGCTGATGAGGGAAGTGGATGCTGCACTGTATATTCTGTGAAGATCACATGATGAAGATCACATGACCAGCCTGGAAGCAGAGAGACATGTAGCAGGCTCAACTTGCAGTCCCTGTGTCTGTCTTTATAAAGCCACCAACATTCCATCCTGGGGCTGCACCCGGACCATTTAATCCAATCTAATCTTTCCCCAAACACCTCACCCTAAAGCATCATAATCAGAATAAGTCTTCACCTTAATTCACTAACCACTAAGTATTACTGTTAGAATTTGGGGACTAAACCTCTAAAATATGGGCCTCTGAGGGACACCAAAACTGATATCCTCAGGATTGATTCCTTTAAATCTTTGCATTCTTCATTTCTTTAAGCCAAGGTCTCGATCACTGGCTAAACAAATGAAAATTAAATAATTCATTTTAAGCATTTTGTTAACTTTAAATTATTGGGGAAAATAGGAAATATTTATTTCTTCATCAAATATTTAAAGACAGATTTCACCATCAGGCAATTTGATGACAGCGAATAATATAATTAACTCAGAAACCATCACAATTTAACTTGGGACTATGATTTGGTACAATTACAATCACCATGTAATAAGATAGCTCTGATCAAATTCACTCTGGAAGCATCTTTCACTGAGAGATGTTAGGTTTTATCTCTGAGGCTACTAATGAAAAGTATGATATTAATGGAAGCAAAATGACTAACTGCTATATTGATTACTCATTATAATCTAAATCCTCTGAAACATATTATTTGATTCTCATAACTGTGTGAAATAGTTACTGTTATTTTCCTTATTTTTCAAGTGAGGAAATATTGGCTTGAATAAATTGAATAATCTGCTTAATATATAACCAATTAATAACAGTGTTAATATTTCAGTTCAAGGTTTTACTCCAGATCTAATGTTTTTAAACACCATACTATATTTCATTGTTTTAACTCTCTTAGGATATTTAAATTTGGATGAACCTGTCAAGGATTTGGATCATTGTTTGACAACTTTATCTGCATATTTAATATGTTTGTCCAGTATGCACAGATTCAGAATATTTGAAAACCAAGTTTAATTGAAAAACAACAGTAAAATGATGATGACACAGAAATAGGACCTGCCATCATAGGTCACACTATTGGCCCACCTGGCCCAATGTCATTTTCAAGGAGTGCCAGAATGAGTAATAAAGTATGTGTTTAAAATAACTGTAAGTATTTGTTAGTAGTCCATTTTAAAATTTTTATTTCAGTTATTCAAATTTCATGTATTTCATGTATACAGATTTAGGAACTTAGTGACATTATTCCCCTACCCTCCCTCCCACCTGTGCTCCAATGCTTCCTCCTCCTGCCTCTCACATACTCACTATTAATTTTTACAAAGATCTATATTCAGTTTATTTAATGATCATATAGTTAACCCCATACTAAATAAAAAGATTTCAATGAAAAGTATAGAAAAAATTAAAAATAATTTAAAAAAAAAGCTGTTCCTCAACCAAAGAGACAAGGGCTGTCAACAATCATCGAATCTTAAAATGTCTATTTCACTCAAATATACTGTATTTTACATTCTCTATTAGTTACCTTGGATCAGGGAAAACATGTGATGTCTTCCTTTTAGGGAATGGCTTATTTCACTAAGTATAATTGTTTCCAGTTGCGTCCATTTTGTTGCAAGACAGGATTTCATTTTTTTTTTTTGTACTGCTGAGTAGTAATCCATATACACCATAAGTGCTTTATCCAGTCAATAGTTGATGGACATCTGGATTGATTCCATATCTTTGCTATTGTGAGTTGTGCTGCAAAATGAACATGAGGGTATAAGGGTAATGCTTTCATATGCTGATTTATTTTGGTATGGGTAAATTCCCAGGAGCGGGACAGCTGGATCATATGGTAGGTATATATTCAGATTTCAGAGATATCTATGTACTGTCTTCCACAGTAGCTGCACCAGTTTCTGGCATTTCCTCAACCTCTTTTTCACGTTCTAATATTGAAATGTTGTGTTCCTTTCGGGGGAGGCCATGATATTATATCTTCCTGATTCTTTTTTCTTGAATTTCTGCATTTGCTTTTAGGTATTTGTGAGGTTGATTTTTGTTTTATTCCTCTGATGGTTTTTATCTTTAAGCCTCTGTGGCTTAGTGAGATGTCTACTCTTTCGGTGAATGTCAAGAGATGTGTGGTGGGTGTGGCCAGGGAGCTCTGATCAGTGCCCCAGAGTGGGCCAAGTATCCAGGGTAACACCCAAGTTGGGCGTGATAGATCTTAAAGCCCAGGTTTTAGCCCCCAAGGTATTCCATGCCACCATATGAACTGCACAAATGATCTGCACAGTCTGCTGTGAACAGAGTGATCATGTGGAGCCACCCCCAGTGATTGCCCAGAGACCCAGCTACTCCCTGCACCTTCTCATGTAACCACTGAATCCCCACAGTGTCAGCACACAAGCCTCCCACAGTCATTGGGTGAAGAGGTTTCTGTTTGCCCTGCCGGTCTGCTTAGTCAGCAGAGAGGAAGATGTTCCCTGACATTTCCACCTAGGCGTCTTGATCCTGGGAGGCTGCAGACACCTCACCATCCTTTGTGGTTGCCCAGCCACCTCCCATCTAGGCTCAAAATCAGTGGGGACTGAAGATTGTTCCTTTGACAAGAATCACTGGATCACAGGGGTACACATGAGCCACTGGCCACATGTTGCTTCCCCGCTGCCACCAGTACAGCTGTGAAGATGGCATCCTGTCTCAGCCAGTAGTTGTGTGCATGCATAAAGGCTCGAACAGCTGCTGCCCAGACCCAAAATGGCACTCAAGCAGCGGGCACTGTTGTGGGGGAATTTGTGGGGCAAGTCAGACATGCCCCTTCTACTTCCACTGGGTCCGTGGGCAGCTGCTAGCCCCCAGGCTCCAGTCCAGACTCACTGCACTCTCCCTCCAGTTATATCGCCATGGGTTGCTGTAGTCTCACCGCTGTCTCAAGCTGTGGCCCGCTCTGGCTCTTAGCTGATGCAGTCGTGGTCAGCACCTGCATTTGTGTTGTACATCTGCACCCTCCACACAGGTCTACCAGGTTCCTCCTTCTCTTGTCAGATTTCCAGTGCTGTTTTCTTTCCAATTCTCCCCTGAAAGTGCACTTCCTATATCCCTTTCTTTCAGTGTTTATCACTAGTCTAGTGCAACACATCACTCTCTAATTTGCCATCCTGCCAACAGTAGTCCATTTTAAATATATTATTCTTTAGGATTCTTTTAAATTCTTCAACTTTTTTTTTCAATTAATCCTTGAAAATGGGAGGGTTACAGAAACTTTAACCAGAGGGTTTTCTGTCTTCCTGTTGAGCTTACCCACCAGTGTTGGAAAGAAAGTGTTCTGTTATGAAACCCTTTTCAAAAATACTTGGATATCATTATACATCTTTAAACTGTCTTTTCAAGGTAACCCCAAGTGTTTTCCAGCCTTTCTTTATTTTAAGATTTATTTCTTTTGGTCCAGCATTGTGTCAGAGCAGGTAAAGCCACTGCCTGTAATGCTGAAGTCCCTTATGGGTACTGGTTTGTGTCCTGGTTGCTCCACTTCCAACCTAGCTCCCTGCTAATGTGCCTGGGAAAGCAGTGGAAGATGGCTCAAGTAGTTGGGCCACTGTACCCATGTAGGAGACCTGGAGGAAGCTCTAGGTTCCTGGTTTCAGCACAGCTCAGCCCCGATCTTTCAGCCATTTGGGGAGTGAACCAACTGATGGAAGACCTCTCTCTCTCTCTCTCTCTCTCTCTCTCTGTAACTCTGTCTTTCAAATTGGAAGGCAGAGAGAGAGAAAATCTGAGAATCTCTTCCGTATGCTGGTTCACTCCCCAATTGCACGCAACAGTCTGGGGTAGGCCAGGATGAATCCAGGAGCCAAAGCAGTTGGGCTATTATCTGCTGCTTCCTAGGCACATTGTGGAGGCTGGGTCAGAAGTGTGGAATACCCAGAATTCAAACCAGGCACTCTGATATGGAATACAGGTGTCTCAAGCAGCAGCTTAACCCACTGTGCCACAATACCCACCTCTTGCCAAACTTCAAAAAGCACAAAGACCTTGCAAATCCATACTGACAGTTCAGCACTGTGTTTCCCATCCCCATATGTCACATAGCGTTTTCGCTACTAAAAATTACTCCCTTGAGAAAGGTGACAGAATTAAAAAAATCTAGTAAAATGACTTTCAAGTTAGGTGTCAGCAGGACCATACTAAGGAACATAAATTTCAGAGTATGCATGAGGGTATACTGTGGAGCCCTTTAAGTCTGCTTAATAGCTAATTATTTTCTCTGTTTTGTTTTTCTTTTTAATTTATACACTGTGGGTCGTATTAACAGCTGAGAATCATCATCAAATAGCTAACCTGTGTTGACTGAGATCATCTTTGCAAATTAAGATGAAAAAATATTCTATAATTTTCCTCCTTAATTAACAAGTTTGGGTTAATGGCTGTAGCAACAATAGTTAACATTTACCACATCAGCAATAAATTAGGAACAATTCTGAATGCAGTTAACTGCTTTCCCAGGCATGAGTTGTCATAGTACAGAAAAGATTAAGATTCATGCTGTTGTTTATTTTAGTCTTTTTCAGGTAGAATATGTAGTAGATATTTCTGTATACTTCCCTTAATCTTCCTCTGGGCAATTGGGTATTTTTCATAAGTTTTTCCATGAGATGAAAAAGAAGAATGTTTTATGAGAAAAATGATTTATTGAATTGGTTCTCATAAATGTGTCTTTCAAATGGTTTTAGACAAATTTTCTTAAAAATGGCAATGTAGGCCGGTTCTGCGGCTCAATAGGCTAATCCTCCGCCTGCGGTGCCGGCACCCCGGGTTCTAGTCCTGGTTGGGGCACCGGATTCTGTCCTGGTTGCTCTTCTTCTAGTCCAGCTCTCTGCTGTGGCCTGGGAAGGCAGTGGAGGATGGCCCAGGTTCTTGGGCCCTGCACCCGCATGGGAGACCAAGAGAAGCACCTGGCTCCTGGCTCGGATCAGTGTGGTGGGCCGGCCGCAGCGTGCCGGCCGTAGCAGCCATTGGAGAGTGAACCAACGGTAAAGGAAGACCTTTCTCTCTCTCTCCCTCTTTTTCACTGTCCACTCTGCCTGTCAAAAAAATGGCAATGTTATGGGGCTAGCTTTGTGGCACAGTGGGTTAAGCCACCAATTGGCAAAGCCAGTATCCCACATTGGAGTGCCGGGTCAAGTCCTGGCTACTCTGCTTTTGATTAGCTCTCTGCTAATGTACCTGGGAAGCCAACAGAGGATGATTCAAGTACTTGGTTCTCTGTCACCATGTGGTAGACAAGCATGGAGTTCCTGGCTCCTGGCTTCTGGCTTGTCCCTGGCCCAGTCCTTGCTGTTGTGACCATTCATTTGAGGAGTGAACCAGTTGATAGACAATCTCTCTCTCTCCCTCTCTCCCTCCCTCCACCTCTACCTCCTTCCTTCCTCCCATCCCTTTCTCTCTCTCTTTTCTCTTTTTTTCACTCCCTCCCTCTTTTCTGCCTCTGTCTCAATCTTTCCCTCTGTCAGTCTGCCTTTCAAATAAATATGAAAATCTTTAAAATACATTCAATAGAAGAATAATCAGTATATGATCCATATATCACATCATGTTTTTGAAAAACTATCAGGATTATTCCTATAGGATTTGCTTATACTAAACTATTTTACCTGCATTCTAGAAATACCTGGTGAGTCAATATTAAAAATATCAAATTGTCCTTTAATTCATTCTGTAAATCACAGTAGTGGAAAAAAGCATACTAAGTGAATATTTATCAAAAAACTCCAGTGTTCTATAGACTTTTAGAAGATGGCTTACTATCATAAAGACACAGAGGATAAAATGAGGCTTATACCTAGCGAACCTGAGTCAGTCCCCATAAAATTGTTGATTGGATCAGTGGTAACTTCTCTGGGCCTGCTTTCATCCAAAGTAGAACTCCAGTTGTGCTTTCTGTGATTTACCGTGTATACTGTTGACATTCTTGACCCCATACCTTCTTTACATTGCCTTAAGGCCACCTTCCTCTGGAACTGCTACTGCCTTCTCTGCTCAACATAGTGCATGCTGAATGGCTCTCTTTGTCTCAACTATAGCAGTGACCTTAATACAGAGAATGCAAATGCCCTACAAAAGACCTCAGAAGCACAGGCAAAAATGGACAAATGTGATTACATAAAGCTAAGAGAAAGAAAGACTGCAAAGGAAAGACTCAGCAAAGAGAAGAGGCAACTGACAGAATGGGAGAAAATATTTGCAGACTATGAAACTGAGAAAGGATTAATATCCGGAATCTATAAATAGCTCAAGAAATCCAACAACAACAAAACGAACAATCCAGTTAAGAAATGGGCAAAGGACATAAGCAGGCATTTCCAAAAGATGGAATTCAAATGGCCAACAGACACATGAAATAATGCTCAGGATTACTAGCCATCAGAGAAATGCGAATAATAACCACAATGAAGAGTTACCTCATCCTAGTAGGAATGGCTATCATACAGAAATCAAAAAATAATAAATGCTGGTGAGGATGTGGTGAAAAGGGCTCTGTAATCCACTGTTGGTGGGAATGCAAACTAGTATAGCCATTCTAGAAGATAGTATGGAGATTCTAAAAAAAGCTGAAAATAGATCTACCATATGACTCAGCCATCTCATGCTTGGGAATTTACCAAAATGAAATGAAAACAGCTTATGAAAGAGTTATCTGCACCCCCATGCTCACTGCAGCCTAACTCAATAACTAAGATATGGAATCAACCCATTAACCAATGAATGGATAAAGAAAATGTGGTACATATACACTGTGGAATACTACTCAGCCATATGAAATAATGAAATCCTGTCTTTCACAACAAAATGGATGCAAGTGGAAACCATTATTTAGTGAAATAAACCAGTCCCAGAAAGATGAATATGTTTTCCCTGATCTGTGGTAACTAATAGAATACAAAAATATGTTATATGTAAATATTTCATTACAGTCTGCATCAAATTCTTCTTTGCATAAACTGTTGAAAGGAAATGGCTTAAAGTCTAAATGAACTTAAATATTATTTTATAACCATACAGGAACTATTTTTTTTTTTTTGACAGGCAGAGTGGACAGTGAGAGAGAGAGACAGAGAGAAAGGTCTTCCTTTGCCGTTGGTTCACCCTCCAATGGCTGCCGCGGCTGGCGCGCTGCGGCCGGCGCACCGCGCTGATCCGATGGCAGGAGCCAGGAGCCAGGTGCTTTTCCTGGTCTCCCATGGGGTGCAGGGCCCAAGCACTTGGGCCATCCTCCACTGCACTCCCTGGCCACAGCAGAGAGCTGGCCTGGAAGAGGGGCAACCGGGACAGAATCCGGCGCCCCAACCGGGACTAGAACCTGGTGTGCCGGCGCCACTAGGCGGAGGATTAGCCTAGTGAGCCGCGGCGCCGGCCACAGGAACTATTTAGATGCTACATTGTTATTGGTTTTATTTCATTGAAAGAAATTATGAATGACTAATTGACCGAAAATAACTGTATATTGGTGAAATGGTCATTTATACATTCAGTTATTGTTTATAGCCACTGTCTATATTCACACTAAACTAAGGTCATTTTACTTTAATATAAATTTAATATGTTATTCAAAAACTAAAAAAATTTAAAGAAAGTTAGAAGGGAATAGGTTAGGAGAGAGGGAAGAAGGGAATATCATATGTCTTAGATTTGTATCTAAAAATATTGAATCTGTTAAAATTAATTAAAATGAAAATTAAAATAAAAAACTAAAAACAATAAATAAATAAATTTTAAAAAGTCTAGCTCTGCATGCTACATCCTCAGGAAATAACTGTAAACTCTGTCTTCTGCCCACAGATTCTGATTCTATGTGACTTTTTTTTTAACTCCTTTTAAAATTCCATTTGGTTTTGTTTCTTAGTATTTGGGTTTGTGTTTCATGAAGTAAAGGAGAGTCAATATTTTTGTTCCATTAAAAGAGTATTTGCTTAGAAATATTAGACTACCAATAATTGTTCAACATAAAAGGAGAAGGTGTTGAGCAACAATACACTCACTCACACACTCCAATGCATATGTAAATGCACATACATATTTACGTCTATTTTCTTTCAGAGACAGAAGATTGAAGGAACTTTACAGGGAACAACTCCTTGATTTTTATAATATATATTTCATTTCTTTAAATACACAAAGCCATCCTAGCTTTTGTCAAACTTTAATCAGTAAATATTTACTGAACACCTATTCCTTGCTATCAGTCACTTGTGACACACAAATTGCCAAGCATAGTGGCCAACATTTACTTCACTTGGGTGTAGGAAATTGGCACACAGCATTATTGAATTGTCACTTCAGGAAAATAATTACGCCAAGCAGCAACTAGTGTTACCCTCAAGCTGACTGTTATAAGAGTTTAGCAACAAGACTCAACATTTCAAATCTGCTGGATTCCTAATCAGGCATCACAAGGGTATCTGTAAGCTCTCGTCATCCATATTAAATTGCTATCTTACTAGACAAATTGGAATTAATTCTGAAGACCTTTGCTTCCACCACAAAAGTAACATTGCATTTTCCATGCACTTTTTGAAGTGCCATCATATTCATTGGTGGGGGTGTTAAGAACTGTGATTTGGCAGTAACAATACTCTTATAATCATCCCCCTGAAAGCCAGTTAATACATTTTGTTTTCTTTTGTTTTTAATCTATGTCTTCTGACTACATTTAAAAAAAAAAGATTTATTAATTTATCTGGAAAATCAGAGTTACACAGAGAGATGGAGAGACAGAGAGAGAGATATCTTCCATCCACTGGTTTCCTCTCCAGATGGTAGCAATGGACAACACTGGACCAGGCCAAAGCCAAGAGCTTCATCCAAGTCTCCCTTGTGGTTGGCAAGGGCCCAACCACTTGAGGCCATCTCCTACTGCTTTTCCTAGGCCATCAACAGAGAGCTGGATTGAAAATGGAATAGCTGAGACACAGACAGGTGCCCATATGAGATGCTGGCATCATAGGCAGTGGCTTTACCCATTACAGTACAATGCCAGCCTCTCTCTCTCTCTCACCCTCTCTCTCTCCCTCTCTCTCTCTCTCCCTCCACCTCTCCCTTCCTCTCCATCCCTCCCTCCCTCTGTCTCTTCTCTCTTTTTAAGCATGACTCTGTGAAAACCACTAAACTTAGAGTTCAATTTTAATTCATTAATATTCTAATAATTTCTCTCCATATGGCAACTTTTAGAAAATGGAAATTTTGCTTAAATTTAGTCGCTCTTCATAAGCTGGAGTAATTTACTGTTATTCTCAGTATACTATTTCTGCTAGAAGCTTCAGAAATGTCATAGTGTGTTCAATATATTTTATAAGGAGACATTGACAAATGGAAGTGCATCTGGAAGAAGGTGACCAGAATAGTGAAGTGTCTGTGAACATGCCTTCTGAGAAATGTGGCTGTCATTGCGTATTCAATAAAGTGGTGATGTTGGGTCTGAATGACTCTCCCTATCCCTGCAGGGCAATGAGAACCTCCTTCATTATTTGAAGAGCTTACATGTGAAAATGGGATTCTGTATATTCTAAATAGTTCTAGGGGTTACATTTGGACCAGTGTATGATAGGTACAACGTAGCTAGCTTTCACTGTAAATACTTACCCAACAGTTAGAGCTCCTGTTTATTTCTCTTCGTGGTTCCAAGAGAACTGCATACAGTTCCCATTCTCCAAGAGTGGGAGATACACTGGGCAACCTGAATCATGTTGACCTGAAAATTGTTGCTGTGTCGCTAAGCTGTACCCAAATAGATGACAATCAAACCTCAATAAACAACTCCTACTCCCTTAACCCAAGTGAGGAATAGTCTAGGAAACCACAGGCTAGTAGAACCATTCTGACCCTAGAACCCCTGGTTCAATGCCTGGGCAGTAGACAGAGCATAGCCTCTTAAGTTGAAGTATTTTCTCTTATTTCCCTTTCTTACCAGAATCTGAAGCTCTTCCTACAGCAATGAAAAAATGCATTCATCTTTATAAATAAAATAGAATGTATTTAAAAGAATTCCTGCCCTCCCCACCATCTCTTCAGATTGCAGTGCATATGCAGGGTGGTTTATATGAAACAAATGTAATTTAATGAACTACAGCTTTGAAAGTGTTCGAAAATGAATCCAACTGTAAAATGTGCCAGAGGTTTTAGAATAAACAAAGTCATGTTTCAGTGTATTTGAAATAATGTCGCAGCACAGTAACATAAATATTCTTTCACTTCTGTCTTTGATTACAATATAAAACACATATTTAACAGTTATTTTGAGACCTGAATGTGACTCAAACTTGCATTCCAGTATTACATTTTTTTCTTTTTTTTTTTCATTCACTAAAGCAACAGTCAGAGCACATATTTAGGTTTAATACAGATTTCATTGAGCACACAAGTTCCATGATGGAACTCATTTTATTAGACCCTGTGCTCAATACAAAACATCAGTTGCAGAGGGTCACACCACATCTTTCTAGCTGTCACACCAATATCTTGCTGAGTGCTGTCTGCAGTGTCTCAGGTTTTTTATTTATACTGGAACTCATTTACTTTGATCCGAGAGCTATTTCCAAAATGCCTACAGTACACAAAAAGCACTTTATCAGCAGACAATCCTTTGCTTTGCAGATAGGAATATCAGCAAGCTTTTCTGAGATCTAGACAAATTATGATAATAGGTTTAAGGAGAAATAATCTTAATTCTAACCAAAATTATTTTCTATTAAATAAACCTACCTATCCTAAACTTGTACTGCTATAAAAGGATTGGGATGGTTTGCAACAATTGGATTTTGAAATGCAAAGCCTGTATTTGAGGCTCATTCATTCTTCTCATCTGATGTGCCTATAATTTAGGTAGCTACCACTAGATTATTTTTCTTAAAAAAGAATAGCATGAGCTAGGTAGAAAATTTTTGTTAAAATGTATATAACTGGTCTTCATAGCCTCTGATGGGCCAACACAGTATTCCTATAAAATCTTCTAAAAGAACAAAACAATTACTTGGCAAATGATTACATAAAAATAATAGTAGATAGAAATGCTCTAGAAGAAGTACAGTAAAGACTTATATAACATAGAGGATAAAGAAAACACATATCCAGCAGAAGGGTAACAGAAAGTAAGCATTTAATCTGGGCTTTGAGAGATGTTAAATGTTTGAAAATAAGGGAGCCAAGTAGAGATATACTTCTAAAAAAAAAGTTCAGACACAACATTTGTATTCTGACACAGGAAAAGTATTCAAGAAGTGGTTCATCATATCCCATATGGAGGGCGAATAAGTTTAGGGTGATGCATGCTCTGGAGATAGAAGACTGAACCCTGATTTCCACTAGGGTGTCATAATATCTCTGTGTTTTAGTTGTTTCCTTGTATAATATGGAGGCTAGTAATATTATTTCCCATTCCTTCTGAGTATGAGTTGTAGAGATCCCTACACTTTTGCATTAGCTGTTTCTCACAACATGTGAGTCTGAAAAAGTAAATCAAAGACCATTGGAGATTTGAGCTCAGGCTTTGGAGCTAGCCATGGAGCTCCATGACTCCATTCCTGTCTTCCATAGAGAAGGAGCAGACCAGAGTATTTTGGTAGAAGGTTGCCAAGATAGCTTTGAATATGAGAATTTAATCTGGTGAACATGGGGAAGGAAAAGGATGTGGGTCTGTTGTTGAGGCAGGTGACTTAGTGAAGAAATGTCACAGTAACAGGTGCAACAGGTGGTGAGAGTCAGAGAGAGAGGCCTAGCACCATCATCTAGTTCTTCAGGAGAATCCTTCAACCCTCTTCTAAATTATAAATTACAAAAGGACACCAAGGTCTGAAAAAGGAGCTTCCTAAAGCTCTTTTTTTGATTAAAAAATAAGATGAAGTAATAAAATTGAATAGGCTACTTGGATGCATTTTAGGAGTAGATTGAATAAGAAAGTTGGCCGGCGCCGTGGCTCACTAGGCTAATCCTCTGCCTTGCGGCGCCGGCACGCCGGGTTCTAGTCCCAGTCGGGGTGCTGGATTCTAACCCGGTTGCCCCTCTTCCAGGCCAGCTCTCTGCTGTGGCCAGGGAGTGCAGTGGAGGATGGCCCAAGTGCTTGGGTCCTGCACCCCATGGGAGACCAGGATAAGTACCTGGCTCCTGCCTTCAGATCAGCGTGGTGCGCCGGCCGCGGCAGCCATTGGAGGGTGAACCAACGGCAAAGGAAGACCTTTCTCTCTGTCTCTCTCTCTCTCTCACTGTCCACTCTGCCTATCAAAAAAAAAAAAAAAAAAAGAAAAAAAAAAAGAAAGAAGCTAAAACCTATGAAATAAGTTAGGAGATATGACTTTTTCCATTAAGACATTACCCAGCAGTGTTAGAATTATTAGATTTTTCTTGTAAGCAATAGTTTCACCCTCAATTTTGAAACTTCTTCTCCACTCACAGTTACACACACATACTTCTGGATACAATTTATTTTTCTCTTTGTTCCTATCTGAATTTTTATTGCAACCATTGCTTTTTATATTCCCATATTTGTACTTATGCTAAGAATTCACTGGACTTTTTCCCATCTGATCTTGAAAAGAACAAACTTTTCTTAATAACTGATTAGACATAATCAAAGTTATGTTACTTTATTTTATGAAAATATTATTTAAAAGAAGATGGTAAAGTATCTCCAGCATTAATGAAGAAAAAGAAAACTGACCAGTTCTTACTAAATTTCTTTCTGAAAGGAGCCATACTTACCTATTGGGCAGAGACTGTGTCTTTTCTGTGTTGTTAGAAGTTCTAAATTTGGTATAAAATCTAAATGAAACCATTTTGACCTATAATGATTATAATAGCAACTCTTTGGAATTGTATATGAACTTCACTTGAAATTATACCACTAAATGGTTTATCAAACTAGACAATTGTGCTATTTATTATGGAGGTTAAAATTTTGTTTAGGAAGTAACTGTATTAATTTTTCCCCAAAATTTAATTATATAATCTTTAGAGAATTGGTTCTAGGACCAAACCCCAACTGATAATACCAAAATCCATTGATGCTCAAATTCCTTATATAGAATTTGCATCTAACCTACATATATCCACTTAATGTACTTTAAATAAATTCTAGATTATTTGCAATACCTAATACAGTGCAAGCACTATATAAATAGGTGTTGTACCATTTTGTTTAGAGAATGGTGGCAAGGAAAAAGTTAGTGCATATTTAGTACACAGTTATATGTGTGTGTGTGTGTGTATTTGCATTTATGTGTTTGTGTATGTGTGTATATAAACACATGCTGAGGAATCTTTTAAAAGTTTCTGCAAAATTTATATTATGAAAAAACTATGTGTGGATTTTAAATACCTTTTCTACCAAAATAACATCTTTTCACTCCATTTTCCCAAAAACTTTTTGAAACTTGCATGTATGAGAATATCGTTTGACATAGTTCTAATTGATAAATAGACTTCAATAATGGTCTTCAAAATGGCAAAAATGGTGATTGCAGACATGAGCAATGGTGAATTTTTAAAAATGGAATTTGGAAAACATTCTTCTGAAATATATTACTTTTTGGACATATCTCTAAGTGACTTCAGAAATAAGCATACTTTTGTTATAGGCCTCTTATGCTTAAATATTTATTTCATTATCCAGTTATTTTCGTACATTCTTTCCTCTTGTGGAAAGAGCTTCAGCACAAATAAATCCCAGTAACATATAGCAATGAAATTATCTTTTTCTAATTTTGTAAAGAATGGCCAGAATCATTATTCTGTATAATTCATAGTCATTTCTGGGATTTCGAAAGCAATTTTTATTTGAAGGTAAAGATTTTCCTTTAATAAACTGTATAACATAGTGTTTATCGTTATGTCTATGTTTGTAATGTAATTAATTTTCTACAGATCTCCTAGTAAGGAATATATTATTAAATTAAAAGTAATAATTTCTCTTGATTATAAACACAAGACTAAGCATACTTGAAAATTAATCCCATCCTGCCAACTTCAAATCATATGACCTTGAACTAATTTGTCTTCCTAAAAGGTCAGATATTAAAAGCTAGTTTGTAAAATAAAGATTAAGTGAATTATTATTTGCAAAGCACATATTAATACAGTGCCTGGCTTTTTCTAGGTACCTAAAATTAAAACATTAATTTTATCAATTAAATGAGATATTATATTTATATGCACATGAACATATCCAAATACATATTTACATGACATATTATACAGAACCTAATAAATTATAGTTAAAATATATAAGGTAAAAATATCAGAAGTAAAGTAAAACAGTGCAGAAGCAAGCATAAGTTATCTAAAATCTTATTAGCTGGTGAGAAAAAAGTCAATATTTCATTCACTGTGTTATGTGTTGCTAAATGTAATGTAAGGCCATTATGTGCAATCAGGATGCTCGCTTTCAATGCAAAGAAAATCAAATCTGTGTTTATTCATAATTATTGATAAATCAGAAAGTAAATAAGAATAAATTTACTTTCATATGTAACTGTTTTACAGTGGTATATTTTTGATCTCATAATAATGGAATTTGTCAGAAAAAATATGAGTTAGAAAACCATCAATAATTATTAGTTATAGTTACATTTTTTTGCACATGGGAAGCATATACATCATGAATTAGTCAAGGACCTTTTTGAAATCAAGAACTGCCACCTGTTCACAGAGTTCTTGTTACCCAAAATGTGGTCAGTAGCTCAGCACCATCAGAATAACCTACATTTGTGAAGAATGCAGTCTTTTTAGCCTCCCCAGATCCACTGACTAAAAAAAGCTGCATTTTGATATATGCAGATTTAACTCACCATCTAAATCATACATGTTTTAATCTTGAGAAGCAACACTTTAACAAGAAAAAAAGGTAGAAACACAACTTAGCAGGGTTGCATGTATTTTGGCAGAATAATCCAAATAAGAATCAAAAAACTGCTAAAGTAATAGGGTCTTTATAGTTTGCTATGTGAATGAGTAAACCAAAAGTCAATGCTCTGTAATAGTAGTATTGAGACCTCATTGTTTAGTTTTCTTTGTCTGTGTGACAGTTACTTGTTTCCCTTTTCAGTTGTTATTAGTAAGAGCTACCAAAGGACACAGTGATATAAGTCTCTAAATATTTGACCCTGGTCTATGCATACTCACAGAAATCTACACTAAACTGCATAATTAAGGATATATTGGGATGGACATTGTGAGGCAGTGAGTGAAGCAACTGCTAGGGATTCTCATATCCCATAAAGGAGTGCTAGTTTGAGTCCCAGCTACTATGTAGTTCTGATATAGCTTCCTGCTAATGTGCCTAGGAAGGCAGCAAGTAATGCCCCAAATGCTTGGGTCCCTGCTACCCATATGGTGTCCTGGATGGAGTTCCTGGCTCCTGGCTTCAGCTTAGCTAGCCCAAGCTATTGTATTTGGGCATTTGGAAAATGAACCAGTGGATGGAATCAATCTCTCTCTCTCTCTCTCTCTCTCTCTCTCTCTCCCTCCATCTCTCTACCAGTCTGTCACTCTGACACTCAAATAAATAAGTAAAATTTCATAATTATTTTTGAAGATGTGTTTTCAGACTTATCCAATGACCATTAAATATTGAATTCCCAAGGCATAGTTTGTGACTTGCTTACAAGTTTCCTGTCAGATTTTTAACCTTTAAAATGGCAGGTTTACTGTCAGAGTAAGGGTAATTTGTTTCTCAGGTCTGTTTTCTCCTCTTCCGCAAGCAGCTACCTTATAACAAAATCCTATTTTACCTTCTTAAGTTGAACTACATAGATCTTCAAATTTTTGAATGAATTTTATCACAAGTTTTGTTTGTGTATTTAATAAAGAAAATAATATAAGGGATGTCTGGGTAATAGATAATTTGTCGTGCTTTGAGAATTCCAAGATAAACATAATATATACTTCCCTTCAAAATGTAAAATCCCTAACATGTGAAGTGACTTATGTTTTCTAGGTGTTTCTATATGAGCTTTATAAAATAGTTGCTATGGAGCTGGGGGTGGGGGGCTGGTGGCCATTTATCACAGGAGTTAAGATGCCAGTTAGAGCACCTGAATCACATGTTGCTGTCACTAGGTTCAAATCCAGATTCTGCTTCCAATTCTGGCTTCCTACTAATATCCAGCACCTTGAGAGGCAGCAGATAATGGCCAAGTATTTCTGTTTCTGCCACTCCAGTGTGTGACCCTGGGGTTGTTGGCTTTTGCCTGACCCCAGTTCTAGCTTTTGTGTGGGCATTTGGGAAGTAGACCAGCAGGTGCAGTTCTCTCTCTCTCCCTCTCTCTTTCAAAGGAAAATGAAAGAGAGAATAAATAAATTTCTTTTACAAATAGGCTCTGTAAATGTGAATTATTATTGCTATGATCATGATTATATGGATGTCCTTCTTAAAGCAAGTGTCATTTTTATTTTCCTCCTCTCCCCCCCACCCCGCCCCAATCTTTGACAGCTTAGAAGTAAGATTATGAGAGGAGACTCAGAGAAGAACAACAAAACTGGACATCACCAGCATGAGGAGCCCAACACTCCAAACTGGTGAGTGGAAAATGTGAGCCCTGGATCTTTTTTCTATATGTCATAGAATCTATTTCTTTTTTTCTTTTTTAATTTTTTCTATAAGGGGTGTGGATCCTATTTCTTATGCAAAGAATCTTCACAGTTTAAAAATAAAAATGAGAGTGCTTCTAAAGTATAGCCTGTGAAATTATTCACATGAATTAGAAGACCATATTCTGTGGGAATAGTCACCAACTTTGCTAGGTACACATGAACTTTAAAAAGCTAGATGACCTTATGAACATTTCATGTGTTTCATGAGTCCTAGCTTCCTTATTTTAAATTAGGAATTATAATATTTCTCTTGTTAGATTTTCCTAAGGATTAACTAAGAAATTGCATATAGCAAATCCAGTAGTTACCTTTGTGAAAAGAAAGGACTTTTAGAAACAAGACTTATAATTACTGAATACTTTGCATATGCCAAGTACTAATTACTAAACATTTTACTGTATTATTCCTCACTACTTTAAAGTTAGTAGCTGTAATTACCATATTTATACAGATGAGGAAACTTTACTAGTAACAGATTATGCAACCTGACTTTAACTCACACACTGTTCCCTAAGACAATTGTTGAATCTGATTTCCTCTCATAACAGAGTTTCTGTCCTTGTGTTTATTCATAAAGTCAACAAATATTTATTCAGTATTGTTATGATTTTAGAAAGATTTCACTCCAAACCCATAGACATAGTTCAACGTCAGTGTCATATGTGAATGGTTAATGGACTAATGACTGATGAATTAAGAAAAGGCTTGATCAAATGGTGGCAGCTGAGTGTGGGACCTTTGGGAAGTGATTGGATCACATTAGGTTACTAGGCTTCTGTGATCAAATCATGACATTGTAAGGAGAGACCACATAGAGGCTAAGTAAAGGACAAATTTCCTTCACTCTGCTTCCTGAGTTGCAGTGGGATTTTTCCCTTGTCATCCACCTGCTTCACCAGGTGCTTGGACCAAAGTGAGTGCTAATCTTGAACTGTGAACCTGTAAACAGTAAGATGATTAACCTCCTCTCCTAACTTGGTCCTGTCAGTTAATTTAAGTCAAGTAGTGACTTAAGTAAAGCTGACTACTACCAGTATTTAATATATACAAAGCTTTTTGTAGCTGAGATGTTATGCTGCTTCTTAAATGACTACTACTTAAAGTATGGAACCAATATATTTATACGAAGCCTTATACTTTGTGAGTGGTTTATGACTACATACTGTTTGCTTAGAACTCACACACTGTAAAGCCAACAGGATGGGGATCATTCTCGTAATTTGGCAGAGGGAGTAGCTGAGGTTCTGAGAGTTTAACTGGCTCTCTGTGTGTCTTACACTCAGTGCTTCTTAGACTGTGGTTAAGGTCACTTTATTTTTAATCTATTGCAGGCTAAGTATTTCTGTAAAATTACTAAAAATGTATAGCTAGAGAAATGCAATGTCAAAAAACAGTTTCTATTTTTCTTTTGATCTTTTCTTATTCTACAAACAAATTACCCTACCACGTTTCTATAAAAGTTATTAGTGGGTTTCCATGCTCCTCATGTTGTAGAGCAGTTACTGTGCAGACTGACAATAGCCTGAAGACTAGGTAGCAAACCCTGCGGCACTAATAGAGCTGACATGCAAATAAGGCAAACACAACACTCAGTCTTAGGCTTTCCATCTGCTGGTACTCATCTTTTCATGTGACTCTGGACTACCTCATTCTACAAAACAAAACCTTTATAGTCTAAGGGGCATAAAGGTTGACTTCCAAATTCTCAAAATGAAGCTAGTAAAAGAAAATTGACAAAACACTGTAAAAGAGTTATGGGATACAATTGACATGTGAAACGTGAAAAGATGGTTGGAAGTTTAAAGGAACCTTTTCTTCTAAATTTATTTATAAGACATCAAGACTGCTATAAATATGATATGTAGCATATTATGGAAAGACTTTAAAAAGTTTTTTTTAATTTCTCATACATCTTATTCTTTGAAAAGATAAGTTAAGTTATATTTAGAAATCTGGATCTTGTCTGTCTCCAAGTAGGGTAGAGACCTATGTATAATTCTAAACAATAGAAGCGGATCTTGGCCTGCTATGAAATGGAAATGAACTACACTGAAGGAGTTTAAAAATAAATGCTTCTTGTTCATTTCAAAAACCACTAAAGAAAATTGCAGCCCTTTTGGTGTAAGGTAAAATGTACATTGAGTCAGCAGTGAAAATTTACTTTGTGATGGTTTTGTGACTTTCTCGGTTCTACTGAAATGGATCCAAATACTTATATGTGCTATTTTATTAATAACTATTTTAAAATCTGTGTCAAAACAATATTGCACAGATGTTCAGGAGTAGTTTGTGGTTGTGAGTAAATATTAGAGGAAGATTGACTTTTTTCTCCAAATGATGTTAGTGGAATGCTTTTTATCATAGTTTAAGATACCAGAAATCAGTTTTTGACTATTTTTCTGGTGTATGAAATATCATGCCATAGTTTAAGCAAATATATTTATTGGAAAACACATATGAGTGCACAAATCCTAAGAGAACAGCTCAGTTATCACAATGTCTACACCTGTAATGCCACTCAAATTAGAAGATGCCGAACACCATTGAAGGTGCTCTATATTTTTCAAGTCACAAATCTGAAGGCTTCATAAATGAAACTCTTTTCCTAAATTCTAACACTACATATTATTTGTTCTTTATAAATCGAACAATAGAGTTAGAACTTGCTTGCATGTGGCCTCTCAGTCTCAGTTTTATGTATATGAGATTCCCATGTGCAGCATTAAGTTTAACTTTCAGTACATTTCATCTTGACCAGTTTTTAATCTTATATCCTTAAACATGTCTTTTGGGACATCAGAAAATTCCTATTGATGTACAATTACTTTGCAGTCTGGTCCTTTTGCAACTTTACTAACATTTGTTGAGGAGGAGGAATTTTTGTTTTAACTACTCGGATGGGTGTATTGTGGTATATCATTATGATTTTTATTACTGTTTCCATGCTGACTGATAAGAATGACACTTATATCCCAGAGCAGCAACTCCCTAGCTACATCCAAATTAAAAAATGTATGGAAAGTTAGAGGAGGCATTAAGAAGAATGGTAGCTTTATTCACCTGAGCTGACCTAAAATTCATCTGTATGTAAAAAAAAATGAAAAATTATAGGAAAACTCATGTCATTAAATATACACATACCTGGAAATCCCACTGACCTTAAAATTCAACTTACTTTGCTCAATTTTTACTTTCCCATTAGCTAATTGATGTATTGCAATCTATCAATTTATGTCATGTTTCATTGGACACTATCCAATCTTATGACATTAGAATCACAGCTGACTGGTGATGATTAGAACTGGTTGCAGGAAAGTGATTGCACACTCCATTTGTGTGTTGGGAAAGCTAATTATTTGCCCAGTCAGTTGAAACTAGGGATGGCACATGGGCAGCAAGCATGAAAATGATCCAGGAGGGCAGCATGATTTTGACAGAGGGCCTAAGGCTCTCACCCATGCAGGAAGTCTGACAGCTCCATCACTTTCCCAGGCATTTCCTCTGGTGGGCTGTGTTATGGTTCATTTGCTTCCAGTGCTATTACTTTCCCAACAGTATGAGACCTTGAGTGATATGTCATTGAGAGGATTTGAGTGTACAGAATTTGATACTGTATTGACATGTGGTATGTGTTTATGAAACCATATTCCCATAAATTAGCTAAACCCCAATGCAATTTCTTTGTTTTATTGTAGTGTGTTTGTGTGTGTGTGTGTGTGTGTATATATATATATGTATATATACATACATTTATATATGTATTTATATAATTTACCACTTTCACTATTTTAACTGTGTAGTTCTGTATGGTTAAATATATTCTCATTGTTGTGTGATTATAAATGACCATACATCACCAGAACTTGTCCATTTACCAATAACTTCAATCACATATGAAACTCCATTCACTAACAGTTTACCTCACTTTATGTTATTGATGTCATAAGTTATGTATTTTATAGGATGTATCCCCTTCCAGAAATTCATAATTGTTTTATGCATTTACCTTCTAAATTCTATATAAATTGAAAAGTAAAGTTATACACCGAAATTCCAATAATAATTCATTTCTATCTGTTTCTGCATTTACCTTTACTAGAGAACTTTATATTTTGCTTTAACATTGAGGTACTGTCTAGCATATTTTCATTTCAATTTGAAATATTTCCTTTAGCGTTTCTCTAGGTAAGTCTAGTGGTAATAAATTCTATCAATTTTTGGGGAATGTTTTATTTTGTCTCTCATTTTGGAAGGGCTGTATGCCATACAGAATTCTAGGTAGACAGGTTTCTTTTTAATCTTTTTAGCACCTTAAATGGATTATCTTATTGCCTTCTGAATTGCAACATTTCTTCTGAAAAATCCACTGATGTTTTTATTGTGGGGCTTTTGAATGTAATGAATTGTTTTACTGTATTCAAAATTTTTTATTTAATTATGATATGTCTTGGAAGATATGTCTTTATTCTATTTGGATTTTGTTTACCTGATTGGATTTGTAGATTCATACATTTCCTCCAATTTGGGAAGTATAGGACTATTCTTCATGTAATGTCTCTTCCATCTCTCTCTCTCTCTCTCTGTCTCTTCTCCTTTTTTGGATTCCTATCATCCATGTTTGTATTCCTTATGGTGTTCCATAAGTCCCTTACCATCTGTTGTGTTTCCTTTTATTTATCCTTTTTCCAGCTTGCTCCTCAGACCCCATAAATTTCAAGTGACTTGTCTTCAGGGTCACTGAGTCATATTTCTGCCTGCCTGATCAGGACAAAATTTACATGAATTTTCAATTCTATTATTGTCCTTTTCAGCACCAGAATATTTTATAATCTCTGTGTCCGTATTGATATTCTCATTTGTTCACATTTCTTTTTACTTGATTTTTCTTGAATTCTTTGTCCATATTCTTCTTTCCTCTTTAACCATATTTAACATGGTTGTTTTAGTCTTTTCTAGTAAGTATGATGTGTGTGTTTCTTCAGGAGCAGTATCTGGTGATTTACGGACCATAATTCCTTACTTCATTGAATGCTTTGTGATCATTTGTTGAGAAGTGGCCATTTGAAAAAGGATCTGTCTTTCCCATTCTTTGCAGATGGGCACATGTAGAAGATTACCACTAATCAATTTGACTTGATAGCTCAATGTCCTCTCAGAATTTTCTTTCTGAGATTGTCTGTATGGTTCCCTTTTTCCCCTGTACACACTTAGATCTTTGATTTCCAGGGGGATACACTGTAGTTTGCTTATTTAATATTTCTGTGAGAGAACAAGAGCCTGGTACTTTCGAATCTACCACCTTGCTGATGTCACTGAGGTTACTTTTAAATGTCTTAATTTCCTAAAGAGTCTGACTTGCTTTTTTTTCTTAGTGCTTTAGATGTTCAATTTCATTCCATTTCCAATAAACTTATATCTTCTGGCTTCTTTACATCTACAACTGTCCCATCCCCTTCAATTTTCAAAAGCCTCCATTCTTTACATGGTTTCTAACCTAAGATTCAGACTGTGCCACTGATTCCTCATTTATGTCTCTTAACTCTTCTGTTCCCTATTCTATTTTACTCTTAATTATATCTCTGTTCCCTCTTCTGAATTCCAGATCAAGTGAGACAGAAATCATTTCCTTGGAGGTACTCAAACAGGTTAGGGCATTGCAAGGATTTTTACTCAGCTATTTATGGCCCAAGAGGGAGCTGGAAATTAGGCCACTTCCTACTAACTATGATGAATGTGCAGGGTCAGGAGTGTGGCAAAGACCAGTAAAACAGCAACATTTTCATCCACTTTGAATGTGATTTTTTTTCTTGATTGAGCATTTTCTTAGTTTCTTTTCTGGATCTTTGACTATCAGAGATCCTATTATTTTAAGTAAGATGTAAGTGTATTATTATTCCTTTATGTTTGCATCTTATAGTTTGTTTTAACATGGGGAGTGGAAAGGGAAAGCCTTCAAATTTCATTTCCTGACACCTTTCTGATGTTTTTAAAATTTTGATACAATTGAATTTTGAGTGTAATAAAATATCACATATTTTGTATATGATTTTGGCACATGATTCCAGCATTGACATAGAATAAATTCCATGAAATATAGTCTTTCATCCATATGTCAGAATCAGTTAAGTTTTACATGTCAACAGTCTTCCTACTACGTTGTTTGCTACTCATACACAATTTGGAGAAGCAAAGAGCTGAAGTTAAGAGTTACTTAAAGTTATTTATTTATTGGAAGATTAGATCAGATCAACCTACTTCAATTCTTTTGCTTTTAATTTTTATTTATGTGTTTCATTTATTTGAGAGAGAGGGAGAGAGAGAGAGAGCCCTCATCTGCTTTTTCATCCTCCAAGTGTCTGCAAAAACTGGCATTGGACCAGGTTGAAGCCAGGAGCTAGGAGCCAGGAATTCAGTCCAGGCCTCCCGCATGAATGGTGGCAACCAACTTGTTAAAGGATCTTCTGCTTGCTCCCAGAGTCTGCAGTAGCAGGAAACTAGAATAAAAAAATTGAAACAAGACTCAAATCCAGGCACTTCAGTAAAAGATGTAGGTGTTCCAAATGATGTTTTAACCACAAAGCCAAGTGCCCACCTCTTGCCTCTTTGTTTCATTACAGAGTTAATTTGGAAATAATTTTGTATAAGCAATAATTTTATTTTTGATCAATTTATAGCAACATTTTCATAGTTAGGCAAAATCTGTGTGATATAGTTAGTTGAATAAATTTATTTAAGCTTCCCTTCAGATTTAATAAAAGAATAAAAACCCTGGAATTGAAGTAATAATTTTGGTAAAATGATTATTGTCTTGAGAACCTTAAGGTAGTAATCTGTTAATTAATAGTCCATAGCCAAGTCCCTCACCCCATAATAAAAAACTGGTAATGGCTTTCACCAAGATCTGTTAAGAGTTTATTTAATAACATAGTAAAAGGAATTAAGAGGAGATATGAGATTATGATCTACTCACTTGGACATATTTATTTTCCCCAAGATTATACCTTGGCTTTCATTTATAGATTTCCCCAACAAATATGGCTTTCAAAACAGAATACTTATATTTAATTTTACCTAAAAGTAACTGTATGCTTAATATATTCTTTAGGGTAAAAAAAATCACTTATAATGTTGGACAAATGAATGCAGTTATTAGTGGGAATTATTAAAAGGAGATCAGTTGAATGCTCATTCATGAAAACAACTAGAACATAGACTTAGATTTATTTTATATTCATATTTATTATTCAAGAAAATGAACAAAGAAAGCCCTTCTGGATATATTATGACTAATTTCTTGGAAGAAGAAAATAAAGGCAATAAAGTGGTTATGTTGTAAGGTTGAAATATAATTTATACCAGATATTCTGTAGCTTAGTTTACACACACACACACACACACACACACACACACATAATATACTGCTTTTTAGTTATAAGGAAAAGGTATGTGAATATTATGTTGTGAAATCAGGGTTCATGGCATAGACTAGTAAAATTGTGAGGTAGAAAAGTTTCCTTAAACTGAATGACACCTTCTTCCCATCCCCAAGTAAAAGGGAATTGTTTTGTCATTGTGAATCTGCAGAAATCATAGTGCTATCTTGATACCTTATCATTGATGGTTTACCTCTTTATAGAGGCATAATGTACAGTACACTAAGTAGGAAATTGAATCGTTCCCTCTAACTTCAAATAAAAAAAATAATCATTTTTAAAGACAGAAAGGATTGAATACAACTTACCTAATTTATTAGTTTTGTTGAAGATTTTTTCCCTGCCAAATGCATTATGTTGAAATAGCTACATAAGGAAAAAAAAAAAAAAAAAAGGCCAGCGCCGCGGCTCAATAGGCTAATCCTCCACCTGCAGCGCCGGCACACCGGGTTCTAGTCCCTTTGGGGCGTCGGATTCTGTCCCAGTTGCCCCTCTTCCAGACCAGCTCTCTGCTGTGGACTGGGAGTGCAATGGAGGATGGCCCAAGTCCTTGGGCCCTACACCCTATGGGAGACCAGGATAAGCACCTGGCTCCTGGCTTCAGATCAGCGAGGTGCGCCGGCCGCCACGCGCTGGCTGCGGCGGCCATTGGAGGGTGAACCAACGGCACAGGAAGACCTTTCTGTCTGTTTCTCTCTCACTGTCCACTCTGCCTGTTAAAAAAAAAAAAAAAGAGAAGAGAAAAGGAAAGGAAAGGAAAGGAAAGGAAAGGAAAGGAAAGGAAAGGAAAGGAAAGGAAAGGAAAGGAAAGGAAAGGAAAGATAAAAGAAATAGCTACAGAGACTTACCTGTTTTCATGATATCACTAAATGCTTCCTTTATTTAATTTTGTCATTGAATTATAAAACTCTCCGATAGCTCTGAAAGCCTTTTCTCCTTCACCGAGGTCTTCTCAAATGAGTGCTTTCTCCTACAAGTACAAATACATAAACACACATAAATATTCACATGTATTTATTTGTGTAAGTTAAAGTAAAAGTTCATTGGATAGGCATCTGGCTTAGTAGTTAAGATGCTGCTTTGGATGTCTGCATCTCATATTGGAGTGCCTAGTTCAAATCTTGGCTTCTGTTTCCCATCAACTCCCTGCTAATGCATACCCTGGGAGGCAATAGATAATGACTGAAGTACCTGGGTCCTTGCCACCCACTTGGGAGACCCAGATTTAGTTCCAAATTCCTGGGTCTGTGCTGGCTTAGCCCTGGCTGTTACAGTTATTTGTGTAATAAACCACTTGATAAAAGACCTCATGTCACCTATTTTCCCTTTCTCCCATCCCCTCCCCTCCCCTCCTTCCCTCCGTTCCCTTCCATTCCATTCCCCTCTGTCTCTGTCTCTCTCTCTGTTTCTCTCAAACACACAGTCATAAATTCAGAAAAATGAAAATAAATAATAAATAAAATTTTGAAACTTTTATTTAATGAATATAAATTTCCATAGTTCAACTTATGGATTACAATGGCTTCCCCCCCATAACCTCCCTCCCACCCGCAACCCTCTCCTCTCATGCTCCCTCTCCCCTTCCATTCACATCAAGATTCATTTTCAATTCTCTTTATATACGGAAGATCAATTTAGCATATATTAAGTAATGCTATCAACAGTTTGCACCCACACAGAAACACAAAGTAAAAAATACTGTTTGAGTACTAGTTATAACATTAAATCATGATGTACAGCATATTAAGGACAGAGATTCTACATGAGGAGTAAGTGCACAGTGACTCCTGTTGTTGACTTAACAAATTGACACTCTTGTTTATGGCGTCAGTGATCTCCCTAGCTCTTGTCATGAGTAGCCAAGGCTATGGAGGCCTTTTGAGTTCAATGACTCTGATCATTTTTAGTCAAGGCCATGGTCAAAGTGGAAGTTCTCTCCTCCCTTCAGAGAAAGGTACCTCCTTCTTTGATGACCCATTCTTTCCATTGGGATCTCACTCACAGAGATCTTTCATTTAGGTAAAATCATTTTTTTCCCCAGAGTGTCTTGGCTTTCCATGCCTAAAATACTCTCATGGGCTTTTCAGCCAGATCCGCATGCCTTAAGGGCTGATTCTGAGGCCAGAGTGCTGTTTAGGACATCTGCCATTCTGTGAGTCTGTTGTGAATCCCACTTCCCATGTTGGATCATTTCTCTGTTTTTAATTCTATCAGTTAGAATTAGAGGACAGTAGTCTTGTTTATGTGATCCCTTTGACTCTTAGACCTATCATTATGATCAATTGTGAACAGAAATTGATCACCTGGACTAGTGAGATGGCATTGGTACATGCCACGTTGATGGGATTGAATTGGAATGCCCTGGCATGTTTCTAACTCTACCGTTTGGGGCAAGACTGATTGAGCATGTCCCAAATTGTACATCTCTTCCCTCTCTTATTCCCACTCTTATATTTAACAGGGATCACTTTTCAGTTAAGTTTCAACACTTAAGAATAACTGTGTATTAATTACAGAGTTCAACCAATAGTATTAAGAAGAACAAAAAAAATACTAAAAGGGATAAAGTATTATGTTGTACATCAACAGTCAGGGAACTGTTTCTCATAGTGTCCATTTCATTTCAACAGGTTTTGTTTTTGGTGCTTGGTTAGTTGACGCCGATCAGGGAGAACATATATTTGTCCCTCTGGGATTGACTTATTTCACTCAGTATGATGTGTTCCGGATTCCTCCATTTTGTTGCAAATGACCAGATTTCATTGTTTTGTTTTTTACTGCTGTATAGTATTCTATAGATTTTCTATTCTGTTCCACTGGTCTACCCATCTGTTTCTGTACCAGTACCATGCTGTTTTGATTACAACTGCCCTGTAGTATGTCCTGAAATCTGGTATTGTGATGCCCGGCTTTGTTTTTGTTGTAGAAGACTGCTTTAGCTATTCGAGGTCTCCAGTGCCTCCACATGAATATCAGCATCTTTTTTGCAGATCTGAGAAGAATGTCTTTGTTATCTTGATTGGTATCTCATTGAATCTATAAATTGCTTTTGGGAGAATGGACATTTTGATGATGTTGATTCTAACAATCCATGAGCATGGAAGATTTTTCCATTTTTTGGTATCCTCTTTCTTTAAGATTTTTTAGTTATTTTCTTTCTTAAAGATTTTGTAATTCTCATTGTAGAAATCTTTAACGTCCTTGGTTAAGTTTATTCCAAGGTATTTGATTGTTTTTGTGGCTATTGTGAATGGGATCGATCTTAGCAGTCCTTTGTCAGCCATGGCATTGCCTGTGTATACAAAGGCTGTTGATTTTGTGCATTGATTTTATATCCTGCTACTTTGCCAAACTCTTCTATGAGTTTCAATAGTCTCTTAGTAGAGTTCTTTGGATCCCCTAAATAAAGAATCATATTGTCTGCAAAGAGGGATACCTTTGAAACATTAGACAAACTTACTCATTCTCTTTGAGTTCATGTTCTGTCATCTGTAAATTGGAATATTGAGCTATAAGTCACACCATTGTTGAGATAATTATATAAGATAAATAAACAGTTCTGTCACAGTTACTCTAATACCATAGAACTCACATCAATTACTTTTTCCTTTCCAGAAGGAAGAAGTTTGACTTCTTCCTTCCCAATTTGTATCCCTTTCATTTCTTTTTCTTGCCGAATGGCTCTGGCTAAAGCTTCCAGGATTATATTGAATAGCAATGGCGAGACTAGGCATCCTTCTCTGGTACTAGTTCTCAGTGGAAATTCTTCCAACTTTTCCCCATTCAAATTATGCTGGCTGTGGGTTTTTTATAACTTGCCTTGATTTGTGTTGAGGAGTTTTCTCTTAAGCCCAATTTTCTTAGAGTTTTCATCATAAAAGAGTGTTGAATTTTATTGGATGCTTTCTCTGCATCTATTGAGATAATCATATGGTTTTTGTTCTTCAATTTGTGTATGTGATGTATTAAATTGATTGATTTGTGAATGTTGAACCATCCCTGCATACCAGGGATAAATCCCACTTGGTCTGGGTGGATGATTTTTCTCATGTGTATTTGTATTCTATTGGCAAGAATTTTATTGAGGATTTTTGTGTCTATGTTCATCAGGGAAATTGGTCTGTAGTTTTCTTTCTCTGTTACATCTTTTCCTGTTTTAGGAATTAAGGCAGTACTGGTTTCATAGAAAGAATTTGGGAGGATTCCCTCCCTTTCAATGGTTTTGAATAACTTGAGAAGAATTGTAGTTAGTTCTTCTTTAAATGTCTGGTAGAATTCAGCAGTGAAGCCATCCAGTCCTGGGCTTTTTTTGTTGGGAGGGTCTTTATTACTGATTCAGTTTCCATATTGGTAATTGGTCTGTTTAGGCTTTCTGTGTCTTCATGGCTCAATTTAGGTAGGTTGTATGTGTCCAGGAATCTATCCATTTCTTCTCTGTTTCCCAGTTCATTTTCATACTGCTCTTTTCTAGTAATTTCTGATGATTCTTTTTATTTCTGTGGTGTCTTGTTACATTTCCTTTTTCATCTCTAATTTTTTTGATTTGGGTCTTCTTTCTCCTTTTTTGGTTAGTTGGGCCAGTGGTGTGTCAGTTTTGTTCATTTTTTCAAAAAACCAGCTCTTCATTTTATTGATCTTTGTATTTTTTCTTTCAATTTTTTAATTTCTTGTCTAATTTTAATTACTTCTTTTCTTCTACTTGTTTTGGGTTTGGTTTGCTGTTGTCTTTTCATATTCTTGAAGTGCATAGATAGTTCATTTATTTGGTATTTGGTGTCTTTCAAGTTTCTTGATGTAGGCACCAATTGCTATAATCTCTCCTCTTAACACTGCTTTTGCTGTGTCCCACAAATTTTGGTATGTTTTATTGCCATCTTTATTTGTTTCTAGAAATTTTTTTACTTCTCCTTTTTACTTCTCCTTATTTCCCACTTTTCATTCAGAAACATGTTATTCATTCTCCATGTTTTTCCATATGATGTAAAGATTCTTGATTTCTTGATTTCCAGCTTCATTGCATTGTGGTCTGAGAAGATGCACTAATCACAAAGCATAGAGAAAATATCTCCTTACCCTAGCATTTAAGTGGCCATCAAATCTGTCGTTTAAGCCAAGAAACTCTTTATGTAAAAAAAGAGGCCCTATTAATAAATGCACAAGGATAATAGTCTGAACTAGGAGTGTTCTTGGTAAACCA
The DNA here is from genome assembly GCF_964237555.1 of Oryctolagus cuniculus. Classification (NCBI taxonomy): domain Eukaryota; kingdom Metazoa; phylum Chordata; class Mammalia; order Lagomorpha; family Leporidae; genus Oryctolagus; species Oryctolagus cuniculus. The sequence goes on along the minus strand of NC_091432.1, from coordinate 191,870,363 downwards.
AAACACATGGTCACCAACCTAAATGTCATCTTCTAGACCTAGGGTTCTCTGTCCAGGGTATTCAACTTTGCATGTTCCCACAGCTTGCAGATATGTACTGTCTTGTAAAACTTCAGATTCAGAAGTGTCACTCTTAAAGCTGTTTCCAAATGGCTTAGAAATCTTAACACAGGAAATTTTCTTCCTTTTAGTCCAGAATATATGATTCTTTGACAAAAATGCACTGACCTTGATTACTACTCATTTCCATTCTTCACAAACTAAGTTACTGTATGAATTCACATAACTCCAATGAGTAATTGCTTTTTTGTCTATAAAATTGTAGAGGGGTTGGGTAATTCACCTAGAGGGTGCCTAAACATATTTGTAGCGTTATTGTTCTATGAGTCTGAGCAGAAGTTAATGTAAACTTTCATACTTCCAATGAATAATGACAAACTAAAAAAATAATTTGTATGTAATTAATGTGGATTTTTAGAGTTATCTAAGCTGATGATTGAAGATAAAAGTGGCAGAAACTTGCAAATCCATTTCTCCCCTTATTTTATGATTTTAATTTATGTACCAAGTATGCTTGATCTCTGTCAAATGACAATGAAAATTCAGGCATAAGGCTTTTCCTAATGGCTGTGATAAATGTTACTGTAGCTGGTTACCTTTTATATTGACTACGAAATGAAAATAAAGGACTTGTTTTTGTTTTTATTTCTGAAACATTATTTATACTAAGTTATCTGTCATAATTCTGTGTTCTTTATATTGAAAGAAGACTTTCACCCTGTAGATTCTGCAAGGGTTGATGACAATGATGATGACAACTCTTCTCTCTTTTTTGTGCTTTAGTGGTTAGGGTTATAATCTGGAAAGTCCATTCAATTTTTTGATTGAATGAGAGAAGAAATAGCAGGGTTTAGGATTTATGTTAAGCAAAGTTAAAGACAAATATTAATGTTAATGTTGGGGACAAATTTGGAAGAGTATGAATAAAGGTTTTAGAAGCAGAGAGATCACACTTCAAAGCCTGTGTTCAGTGGTATTACCTTTGAAACATTAGACAAACTTACTCATTCTCTTTGAGTCCATGTTCTCTCATCTGTAAATTGGAATATTGAGCTATAAGTCACATCGTTGTTGAGATAATTAAATAAGATAAATAAACAGTTCTGTCACAGTTACTCTAATACCATAGAACTCACATCAATTATTTTTTCCTTTCCAGAGAACCTAGAACAAATATAAGCAGGACTGCTACCTCAACCACTTGTCCTAATATCTTGATTTTTATTAATATTTCTCTATAGTAAACTCTCATAAGCTATCCCACCCAAAGAAAAACCCTAATGACAGTGATTTACCAGATATCCTGAAGTCAGATCAACTGATGGGTGAACCTGACCTCTACCTTTCAGGACATTGATGCCCAGCATTTGGAACTCATTGCTTTACATCCTTTAAGAATCCAGTGTTTCTTGTTTTGTTTTAGTTTTAGTCATTTATAATCAAGAGCATAGGATATGTGTCCAGCCTAAGTTCTGAGGACTCCATTTGACATAGTTGACAGAGTGTTTTGCTCTTCTTCGTTAGAGAAAGTAAACATTTAAGATATCCAGCAAGGCTGGAAAACCAGAAAACCCCTAAATGAATGATAGTAAGCAATGACTTGTGAGGAGATAATATTGAGCCTGTAAAAGGACTATTTTTATAGCATTTTAGGTCCTCACTGAGCCAGTTAGGGAATTGTCTTATTATCTTGATATTGTGTAGTGTTTCCAAATGCCCATCCAGAGAATTATTTTGATTTGTATTCCTTTAGAAACAACTTCAATTTCCAGTAATATCTTCTATTATTTTATTTTGTTATCAAAGTGAATCAAATATTTGTGACAGACTATAGATTTCACTTGACCTTAGAGAAAGAAGACGAAGGTTATGCTAAAGAAGGAGAGGCAGAGTGGATTTGTGCCCCCTGTAGGGTCACATTGTAATTTGCAGTGGTGTCTAGGTGCTTTTACAATTTGCAGACTACACTCCTTTAATAAAATTGAACTACAGAGGAAAAGAGATATAGAGCCTTAAACATTCTTAATCTATTTGGTTTATGAAGTGAATCTTTGTTCACTTTTTTTCTTGTCTCTTGCACACCACTTTTCCTCCAGGCTGTGGAATACCTTTACTGTGGCATACCATCCATTTTATAATGCCCTCCCAAATGCTCACTGACTAGAGGTGTTAATTCACAGAGGAAGATTTTCTGTTACACATGCATTATGCCTTACATAATATCTTTTTAATCAAAGGCCACTTTTCTAACAACATGCCATAAAGATTTTAAATTTCCTCATTTCTTCATGATTATGTGTCATAATAAGTTCTTTCTTTTTTTTTTCCCCTATTGTCTATATTCTTTTTTATAAAGATTTGTTAATTTATTTGAAAGAAGTCATAATTAAACAGAGAGAGGAGAGGCAGAGAGAGAGAGAGAGAGAGAGAGAGAGAGAGAGAGAGAGACATCTTCCATTGGCTGGTTCACTCCCCAGTTGGCCTCAACGGTCTGAAGCCAGGAGCCAGGACCTTCTTCCAGGTCTCCCATGTGGGTACAGGGGCCCCAAGACTTGGGCTATCTTCTACTGCTTTCCCAGGCCACAGCAGAGAGCTGGATTCGAAGTGGAGCACCCTGGTCTTGAACCAGTGCTCATACGGATGCTGGCACTGCAGGTGGTGGTTTTACCTGCTAAGCCACAGCGCCGGCCCCTGTACCATATTCTTAAATATGAGAGGTTTTTAAAATATTCATGGGAACCATGTATTATTGAAAACTATACATGGATTTCCAAGACAATGCATCAAAATAAACTTATCTTTTAATTTTACTTTTGATGAACTTTGTGAATCACCCTCATATGATCCTAGCAGCCTTTAGCAAGCAGTCATAAATCTGGACTTTAAATTTAAAGTTGTCTAAAACAGATTACATACTTTTTAGTATTGAGAATATATTTAAGATATATATGTTATATCTTGCTAATATTTCTCAAATAATTTTGCAAAAACAACTTGTCAATAGACCATTTATTTTGTAAACTTGGCTCTCAAGAACATAACTAAGATCCTAAATGGACTCTGAGGCTTAAAATAACAGATATCACATCTCACATGCATATTTTAGTACATTTGCTCTTGGGAAAAAATCCAATGGGTTCTTTTACCTAGTTCTTCAGACAACAGGGAATTATAAAAGACAGAGAGTTCATTCCAATAACATACACTGGCAAAGTCAGAGAGGAATATCTGAAAACAATAGCTATAGATAAAACAAAAGATGTACTCAAATTATAGATTGAGGTAATTAGATGCCAAAGTTATTTTGATATAGTCAATTTCTGGTTTCTGTTGGGCAATTGTTCTTGTTTATAAATTCTCTTGTATGATTTCAGAAGATTGATTTTGTTAGTAACAATACAAAAATTTGATATTTTTTCATATCTAATTGCAAAGCACATAAAATAATATACTGATGACAGACTAGACACTATAAAGCTGCCAAATATTTCTAGCCAATCCTCTTGTAGAATATCAGATTGTCATTTATCGTTTGGTAAACTCAGTGTTATTTAACATTTAGTATGGACCAGGAACATTATCTGGTGCTAAGGATATGATGGTGAATAAGGAACTATTCCTAATTTTTTGCAGAAAATGTCTATAACAGTCTAAAAGTCCATAATCATATTAACAATGAATGTGCCTTCATCTACTTAAAAATACTAAATTAGATTACATATTTGAAGTTTTCTGACACATAAGAGGTGCTCAATCAGTGTTTGGTGATACCGACTCATCTTACCCTCTCATTTATTATTCACAACTACCCAATGATGTGAAGCTTATCATTATCCCTGTTGACCTTCACTATGATACTAAACTTCTTTAGCTTAGAATCATTGACTTAGAAATGAATATGTAACTACTTAACTTTTGGAGTTATTGTGAGGATTCAAGAAAGAAGTTATGTATGAAATACATAGTATATAGTTTTATTGAGTGTTCTCCTTCCTTTCCTTTTCAATGCTGTTTCTAAAGGAGGAGACAAAGGATCATAATATCATGGTGACATATATTTTCTTTGCCTTTTGGAGTTTGCTTATGTCATTCATTCCACCCCTTTTAAAAAGATTTATTTATTTTAAAAGCAGAGTTGCAGAAACAGGGAGAGATAGAGAGGGATTTTCCATCCACTGGATCCCTCTACAAATTGCTGCAATAGTTGGGGTTGGGCCAGGCTGAAGCTAGGATCCTGGAATTACATCTGAGTCTTCCACGTGGGTTGCAGGGGCCCAAGTACTTGGGCCATCTCTCAGTGCTTTTCCAGGTGCATTAGCAAGGAACTTGAATCAGAAGTGAAGTAGCCAAGAATCAAACCAGCGTTGTGTGGTTTGTCAGGTTTGCAAGTTGTGGCCTTGTGCCACAATGCCAGTTCCTGTTCTTATTTTTGTAATGGAAGCATACTTTTCTTTCTTCATATTAATATAAAATAATTTCTATGGGGGTGCAAACGATTGAAATCTTTACTTAATGTACACTAAACTGATCTTCTGTAAAAAAAAAAAAAGGAAAGAAATTATCAATTCCCAACTTGACTCTCACTGGGATTAAACATGACAATAGGTCTGATCTGATTTCATCATCATTTAAAAAAAATCAAATCATCTATTATTTTTCACTTTATGTTTCTGTGTGGGAGCAAACTGTTGAAATCCTTACTTAAGGTATACTAAGCTGATCTTCTGTATATTAAGTTAATCGAAAATGAATCTTGATGTGAATGGAAGGGGAGAGGGAGTGGGAAAGGGGAGGGTTGTGGGTGGGAGGGACGATATGGGGGGGGAAGCCATTGTAATCCATGAGTCGTACTTTGGAAATTTATATTCATTAAATAAAAGATAAAAAAAATAATAATAATTCACTACTTGGCAAAATAAAAAAATATATAAAATAATTTTGAAGTATAATATTGGGAGTATTGGAATAGAATATTCATACAGTAGTGCCCTGATTCTATTTTATGGGTGGATTATTCAATAAATTATATAGTTACATTTGAATTCAGTAATGCAGAATCATAATTCACATTTTGGGCTCCAAACCTTTTTAACAGCTTGCTCTTGAATCTCAAATACCCCGAGGACAGCTAGGTACTTTATGCTTTATGGCTTCACTTGTTTTTTGGATTTCTCTCATCTCCAGTTTTTAGAGTGTCTGTTTGGGGGCAGAGTTCCAGGTAAGCAATGAGGGTATGTCCTCATGGTAGACCTTCAACCTGGGCAGTTATCTAGGAAGCTTCATAAGTAGGATAAAGAAGAATTTGTGAGTGTTTTCTTGCAAAGTTCAATAAGCCTGGCAGTGGCTATCAGAACAGTACCAAGAGGGTTGGGAGCAAGTGACAAGGAAACACCTAATGGCAATTTGGTTTCAGAAAGTTAACTTCAGACCATAACAGGATCAGTGAGAGGAAGACACTTTTTTTTCCCCAAAGCTTCTTGAATTATGTGTGTATGGTATACTAATATACGTGGCTGGCGTTGTAGTAAGCCTCTGCCTGCTGCACTGGCATCCATACCCAGCCTCTCCACTTCTGATATAGCTCCCTGCTGATGTGCCCAGGGAAGCAGCAGAAGATGGTCCAAGTGCTTAGGCCCAGGTGGATACAGGACCTGGAGGAGGCTCCAAGCTCTTGGTTTCAGCCTGGCACAACCTTGGCTGTTGCGGTCACTTGGGGAGTGAACCAGAAGATGGGAGAGATTCTCTCTCTCTGTGTGTCTCTCCCCCATTCCCTCTGTACCTCTGTCTCTCTCCACCTCTGTCTCTCTGTCTCTATCTGTAAGTCTTCCTTTCCAATAAATAATAATAAAAAAAAACTTTAAAAAAATACCTTGATATACTAGCATGACTCAGTCAATATAACTGATGGGTAGGGCATTTGTCGTAATTAATAAGATAATAATTTGTTTGTAAGAACAGAGGTAAAATTATCATGGTACAATGACATAGCTGAAATAGAAACCAGAAAAATTTATTCAGCAAGTAGTTTTTAGCACTGAACAAGTGTCACTGCATTAGTCCCATAAAAGTGTCAAAGACTGAGCCTTAAAGCAATGTATAATCCAGTTGCAGAAATATCATCCTTCACTACAGAGAAATAAAATAAATTTTAACAAATCTTCAGAGAATTATCCATAACAAATTATGTGCTCCTGAGACATATGACATTTAGTACATGTTGTGATCCAAGGCTCAGTGTTCAATTTGTTGTTCATCTCCTAGAAATAGAGCATCCAATTCACAAATTCACATCAAGTCAATTTCCCAGCAGTTTTCTTCTTACATGCTATAAACCTGAACAGCATTGAAAGAAATTGATAATTATAGTCTCCTTTAGAATTTTCCTTGTAAAATTTCTCATTGAGATTCACTTTGTGGTACCCTGCCTGGATTGCTAATTCTTTTCAGTGAGAGTGCTTTGGCTGAGTTGTACCACTAATCAAAATTTATGCCTCCCAGTAATGTTTTCTATGAAGGGGAAAGAAGACTGTGATAACAAAAGAGAAAAGGAAACCATTAATGTGAAATCAATATACAGTGATGGCTCCCCCCAGCACACAATCTGGTGAGGAGGATTTATGTTCCTTGAACTAGTGAGCACATTGAAACTCTGTGACTTGATGACAATATTGATGATAAAGATTGTGGTACATAGTTGCTTTGCAAGAACTTCAGTTTGTTTTAGAAGGTTTTCTTTTTACTTTACTATATGATGAATTGTGTAAATAGACCAGTGCAAAATGAAAGATACTGTGTTTGGCCAAGAGATACGTCATACATAGAGACCATGGGCATTTTTTAAACCACTGTGACACATCAAAATTTCTCCGTCAGCTTTGAGGGAGGATTCTATGATGTAACTTTTGAATATTTTGCTTCTGGAATTAGCTCTGTGATGGATCGCATTAACTTATGATTTAAGTGACTGTGGAATAGCACTTCAGCAATTTAAGGAAAGCACTCTCTTCTCATTAGTTGTAGAAAATGAATTTTGTTCCCATGGTTCTGGTGGCTATCCCACTGATGAAGAGGTGAAGAAAAGACTCCATGTGAAGTCTAAATAGTCCAATATTATTTTGAATAAATGCCTGTGAGTTATGCATATTTGTTGATTTATGTGTATGTTTTGGGCAAGATTAGTAATCCTCACAATTAAAGAATGTTTTCTTCGAAAAGAATCTATGTTACAAATTATTTCTTATGGTTTTACAGATATACCTTGAATTAAATGCTTTAGCTTAACAAATATTCCTTGTGATATTAAGTCCAGTTTCTTTCATGCATTGTCAGAAAAATAATCTTCATGAGTCTTCCAAGGTCATAATTTGGGATTGGGAGAGAAAGATGGCGGGGAAGCAAAGAATCAGAATGTAAAAACCTTCTGAAATCAAGGGAAAGTTCTACAAACTAAATTTCTCTTTTGGTACTCTTTCCACATTTTTTTCTTTATTGTCCTTTCCTCTCTTGAAAGTATTTATGCACTTGGAAGAATAATTCCTGTTCCTCCAAGGAATAAACCACAGAGAGTATGGATACACTCAGAAAAGCCTGACGAAGTTGTAAATAAGGCATCCCAGTAGAGAAGCAACTTTTGTGTAAGAGGTGGAAGTGTGGAAATAGGTTCAGAACTGAGGCAGCCTCTAAATCAGATGGTCTCAGTCTAGGTCAATGCTAACCAGCATGTGACTTCCACTTTTTGTTCATCTGTAAAATGGCAATAATAATAATTATTATTATACTAACCTTAGCATAGTTGATAACATAAATGAATACCATAATGTTCATAAAATACTTAATACAATACCTAACATAAACATAAACACTCAAAAATTACTAGCTATTATCACATGTAATAGGCTAGCATTTGTTAGTTATTATTTGAGAAACAAAATTTCTGAGTATAAAAATGAGAGGGGGAGACAACACATAGGAAATATGTGATATAGAAGTATGTATATGCTGGGGACAGTGCTGTGATGTAGCAGGTAAAGCTGCTGACTATAGTACTGGCATTCCATATAGGTGCCAGTTCAAGTCCCAGCTGCTCTTTTTCTGATCCAGCTCTCTTCTGTGGCCAGGAAAAGCAGCAGAAGATGACCAAGTGCTTAGGTCCCTGAAGCCACATGAGAGACCCTGAGGGAGCTCCTTGCTCCTGGCTTAGTTTGGCCCATCTCCAGCCATTGAGGCCGTTTGGGGAGTGAACCAGCTCATGGAAGGCCACTCTCTCTGTCTGTTACTCTGCCTCTCAAATAAATAAATAAATCTTTTTTTTTTTTTTTTTTTTTTTTAAAGAGGAGTACATATAAGCTGAGCTGAGAAGAATTTGTTCACCTAGCAGATGGACACAGGGGCAACATGAGCAGAATGTAGAGCATGAGAAAAAAATACCATGGAATAGATGAGGTACTACAAAAGAATTAGTGTTACAAGAAAGCGCTGTGCAAGCTAGGGGATATGGAAGAAGTTATTACAGAATTACGTGAAGGCTCTCATGAAGGCTAATGTATTTTGTATATATTGCTTGTACTTGTTCCTGTGAATAGAATGCTACTGATGTGTTGTAAGGAAGAAAGTTCTACTGAACTGAGAGAAAACATTTAAATAATAAATGCATTATTCTTGATATAGACTGTTCTTAAAATGTCATTTCATTGTTTTTTTTAATCAATTTTGATATTTACACCCACCATTTCTCATCCACCTTTTATCCTTTATGGTTTCTGATTTTTAATTGTACTCTGCATTCATGCACTGGTTTTCATTGTTCGCCTTGGATGTCCACCATTTAACAGCATGCTTGATTTGGTTGGTAACTAAATAGATTTAGCTTGCCTGTAAGGTTTGAGGAAGGATAGATTTGTCCTCAATGTTATCACCTAAGAATTTAGATAGGAAATCACGCTAATACTCGAATCATTTTGTAAATAAAATTCTTCTTCTGAAATAAATTGGATTTATATTAAAATGTGTTCTCTTATGCCACATTTATTATATGTATCAGGTAGGGCAAAGACAGAACCATTTTATAGTCTAACATACATCCATAGACAAGCCATGCTTGTGTTCTGGGAAAATTATTAATTCAGAACCACTTGAACTGTCAGTATCTTTTCCATAAACCAATGTCACTCACCATGTCTCTCTTATAACTCATATTCTTTTTATGTGACAAATATAATGATTTTCCTGCAAGCCAAACAGAATGGAAATTTAAATTAAAACTTCAGGAAATAGAAAAGCAATAGAGAAAGTAAGTGAAGGAGTCTGAAAGGATACTGGAAACATCAAGGAGACGAACAAAGTGGCTTTAGGAAATCCTTTTCTACTTGATCTTAGTACTAATGGCTGCATTCTGAATTCAGTTAAAGAAGCAGAGAGGTGTTAAAAATATTTCATATTATGTTCTAGCAGGTGGTTAAGTAGTATCTTTTTGTTAACTCGTTCACCTAAAGCTCTTTCATCTCTATTAAAGGTGTCCCAAAGGGGAAAAAAATTGTTTCAGAAATGTTTGTGATCCTTTATTTTTTGGGAAAATCCATTTTCTATGATTTATGTCAAGTACAAAAACCTATTTAAAGGAATTAACTGTGATAATTCAGTGCTTTGAATTGATTCCTTTTGCAATATTGCTTCCCACACTTTTATCATATTTGATTCAAATGTCTTTATCTTCTAGTTTCATGATAAAAAAAATCTATACAAAGTATGTATACAGGTGAAGAGCTTTAAAAAGTTAATGGACAATTCACATTGTCTTTAATTTCATTTTATGTGAATATTTTGGAGCCCTTTGTGTGTATATACATATAGTCCTATGTACATGTATATAGATATCTACATCATAAATTCTAAAAAGCCATATAAGATAAATTTGAGCACTTACTTTTGTTATTAACTTCCCCACCTCTGTCCTCTAATGTATATTTTTTCCTACATATTCGTTTTTTAAATGAATTATTCTACAGGAACTGTATTGACTATTTTGGAACTTTTGTTTTATTTTGATATTTGAAGTGAACTGTGGCATGTGTATGAGTGTATGCTTTGTTGTGAGAAAGGGAATATACTTTTTCAGGGACACTGCTTAAAACTTGAGCTGGAGTGGAAAATAGTTTTAGCTAAGTATCACAAAAGAACACTGACACATATAAGGAACGGAAAAATGAGTTGTGTTTTTATATTCTGAGATTTATTACTTGTCATTCTGACAATCTGAGTTAATAGAAAGAAATAATAACACTTTTAACAGGAATTTTGGCAACACAAAATGAGCATTTCTAAGGGGTTGTTCTCTATTTTAAATTATACTTATTACTGAAGCATTTGTCTTTAAAAGTCTAGTTCCAGGACAAGTGACATGGCACAGTAGGTTGGTCCTCTGCCTGCAGCACTAGCATCCCATAAGGGCACCGGTTCCTGGCTCCTGGCTTTGGATCGGCGCAGCTCCGGCCTTTCTGGCCATTTGGGGAGTGAACCAATGGAGGGAAGACATTTCTCTGTTTCTTCCTTTCACTGTCTTTAAGTCTACCTCTCAAATAATAAATAAAATCTTTAAAAACAAAGTCTAGTTCCAAGCTCTTGGTCCACTTTGATATTTGACTTTATTTTTAAAATTTATATGGGGTGAACAAATTTCATGTATCTCATATAAACAGATTTAGGAACATAGTGATACTTCCCAACATCCCACCTCCTCCTTCCTTTCTAATTCTTTCTATTAATGTTTAGAATGACATACAGTTTTTCTTATAATAATAAGATTAACACTCCAGTAAGAAAGAAATTCAAAAAATAAGAAGACAAAAACACTTTTCTCAAGAGCAAAGGACTATAAACAGTAATCAGTTCTCAAAATGTCAATTTTGCTCATAAGCATTGCACTTTTTGTACTCTATTTGTTGCCACAGATCCGGGAAAACATATTATATTTGTCTTTTGGGGATTGGCTTATTTCACGAAGTATAATGGTTTCCAATTGTACCCATTTTGTTGCAAAAGACAGGATTTCATTATTTTTTACAACTGAGTAATACTCCATAGTGTATACATACCACATGTTCTTTTTTTTTTTAACTTTTATTTAATGAATATAAATTTCCAAAGTACAGAATATGGACTACAATGGCTTCCCCCCCATAACGTCCCTCCCACCTGCAACCCTACCCTTACCCACTCCCTCTCCCCTTACATTCACATCAAATTTCATTTTCATTTCTCTTTATATACAGAAGATCAGTTTAGCATACATTAAGTATAGATTTCAACAGTTTGCTCCCACACAGAAACATAAAGTGAAAAATACTGTTTGAGTACTAGTTATAGCATTAAATCTCAATGTACAGCACACTAAGGACAAAGATCCTACATGAGGAGTAAGTACACAGTGACTCCTGTTGTTAACTTAACAAATTGACACTCTTGTTTATGGCATCAGTAATCACCCTAGGCTCTTGTCATGAGCTGCCAAGGCTATGGAAGCCCAACTGAGTTCACTGACTCTGATCATTTTTAGACAAGGCCATGGTCAAAGTGGAAGTTCTCTCCTCCCTTCAGAGAAAGGTACCTCCTTCTTTGATGACCTGTTCTTTCCACTGGGATCTCACTCGTGGAGATCTTTCATTTAGTTTTTTTTTTCCCCCCAGAGTGTCTTGGCTTTCCATGCCTGAAATACTCTCATAGGCATGTCAGCCGGATCCGCATGCCTTAAGGGCTGATTATGAGGCCAGAGTGCTGTTAGGACATTTGCCATTCTATGGGTCTGCTGTGTATCTCACTCCCCATGTTGGATCATTCTCTCCCTTTTTGATTCTATCAGCTAGTATTTGCAGACACTAGTCTTGTTTATGTGATCCCTTTGGTTCTTAGTCCTATCATTATGATCAATTGTGAACAGAAATTGATCACTGGGACTAGTGAGATGGCATTGGTACATGCCACCTTGATGGGATTGAATTGGAATCCCCTGGTATGTTTCTAACTCTACCGTTTGAGGTAAGTCAGCTTGAGCATGTCCCGAATTGCACATCTCTTCCCTCTCTTATTCCCACTCTTATATTTAACAGCCATCACTTTTCAGTTAAGTTTCAGCACTTAAGAAGAATTGTGTATTGATTACAGTATTCAACCAAAAGTATTAAGTAGAACAAACAAAAAAAATACTAAGAGGGATAACATATTAATCTGCTCATCAACAGTCAGGGTGAGGGCTGATCAAGTCACCTTTTCTCATAGTGTTCATTTCACTTTAACAGGTTTCCTTTTTGGTGCTCAGTTAGTTGTCACCTATCAAGGAGAACAAGTGGTATTTGTCCCTTTGGGATTGGCTTATTTCACTCAACATAATGTTTTCCAAATTCCTAACAGGGATCACTTTTCAGTTAAAATTTAAACACCTAAGAATAATTTGTGTTAATTACAGAGTTCAACCAATGGTACTAGAACAAAAGAAAATACTAAAATGGATAAAGTACTACATTGTATACACAGACAACGCCATGGCTGAGGAAGAACTTCTAAGATCAATCCCATTCACAATAACTACAAAAACAATCAAATACCTTGGAATAAACTTAACCAAGGACGTTAAAGATCTCTATGATGAAAATTATAAAACCTTAAAGAAAGAAATAGAAGAGGATACCAAGAAATGGAAAAATCTTCCATGCTCATGGATTGGAAGAATCAATATCATCAAAATGTCCATTCTCCCAAAAGCAATTTATAGATTCAACGCAATACCAATCAAGATACCGAAGACCTTCTTCTCAGATCTAGAAAAAATGATGCTGGAAATTTATATGGAGACACAGGAGACCTCAAATAGCTAAAGCAATCTTGTACAACAAAAACGAAGCTGGAGGCATCACAATACCAGATTTCAGGACATACTACAGGGCAGTGGCAATTGTTATCAAAACAGCAGGGTACTGGTACAGAAAAAGATGGATAGACCAATGGAACAGAATAGAAACACCAAAAATCAATCCAAACATCTACAGCCAACTCATATTTGATCAAGGGTCCAAAACCAATCCCTGGAGTAAGGACAGTCTATTCAATAAATTGTGCTGGGAAAATTGGATTTCCATGTGCAGAATCATGAAACAAGACCCCTACCTTTCACCTTACACAAAAATTCACTCAACATGGATTAAAGACTTAAATCTACGACCTGACACCATCAAGTTACTAGAGAACATTGGAGAAACCCTGCAAGATATAGGTACCGGCAATGACTTCTTGGAAAACACCCCAGAAGCACAGGCAGTCAAAACCAAAATTAACATTTGGGATTGCATCAGATTGAGAAGTTTCTGTACTGCAAAAGAAACCGTCAGGAAAGTGAAGAGACAACCATCAGAATGGGAAATATATTTGCAAACTATGCAACTGATAAAGGGTTGATAACCAGAATCTACAAAGAAATCAAGAAACTCCACAAGATCAAAACAAACAACCCACTTAAGAGATGGGCCAAGGACCTCAATAGACATTTTTCAAAAGAGGAAATCCAAATGGCCAACAGACACATGAAAAAATGTTCAAGATCACTAGCAATCAGGGAAATGCAAATCAAAACCACAATGAGGTTCCACCTCACCCCGGTGAGAATCGCTCACATTCAGAAATCTACCAACAATAGATGCTGGAGAGGATGTGGGGAAAAAGGAACACTAACCCACTGTTGGTGGGAATGCAAACTGGTTAAGCCACTATGGAAGTCAGTCTGGAGATTCCTCAGAAACCTGAATATAGCCCTACCATTCAACCCAGCCATCCCACTCCTTGGAATTTACCCAAAGGAAATGAAATTGGCAAACAAAAAAGCAGTCTGCACATTAATGTTTATTGCAGCACAATTCACAATAGCCAAGACCTGGAACCAACCCAAATGCCCATCAGCAGTAGACTGGATAAAGAAATTATGGGACATGTACTCTATAGAATACTATACAGCAGTCAAAAACAACGAAACCCGGTCATTTGCAACAAGATGGAGGAATTTGGAAAACATCATGCTGAGTGAATTAAGCCAGTCCCAAAGGGGCAAATATCATATGTTCTCCCTGATTGGCGACAACTAACTGAGCACCAAAGGGGAAACTTGTTGAAGTGAAATGGACACTATGAGAAACAGTGACTTGATCAGCTCTTGTCCTGATGGTTGATGTGCAATATAATACCACATGTTCTTTAACCAGTCATCGGTTGATGGACATCTGGTTTGATTCCATATCTTAGTTATTGTGAATTGAGCTGCAATAAATGTGGGGATACAGATAACTCTTACATATGCTGATTTTATTTATTTTTGGTAAATTTCAAGGAATGGTATAGCAGTTTATATGGTAAATCTATTTTCAATTGTCTGAATTATCTCCATACTGTCTTCTACAACAGCTGTACTAGTTTGCATTCTCACCAACAGTGAATTATGGTACTTTTCCCTCCCACATCCTCACCAACATTTATTGCTTTTTGAATTCTGTATGAGAATCCATTCTAACTGGAAAGAGGTAAAACCTCCTTTTGGTTTTGATTTGCATTTTCCTGGTGGCTAGTGATCCTGAGCATTTTTTCATATGTCTGTCAGCCATTTGAGTTTCCTCTTTTGAAAAATGCCTATTCAAGTCCTTTGCCCATTTCTTAATTGGATTGTTTTGTTGTTGTATGTCTTTAGCTCCTCATAAATTCTGGATCTTAATCCTTTATCAGTTGCATTATTTGCAAGTATTTTCTTCCATTCTATTGGCTGTCTCTTCACTTTGTTAAGCGTCTTTTGGCAGTGCAGAAGCTTAGCTTGATCATATCCCATTTGTTTATTTTTTTGCTTTTATTGCCTGTGCTGCTTTGAAGAAGTCTTTGCCTTTGCCAGTGTCTTGCAATTTCCCCACGGTTCTCCTCTAGTAATTGATAATATCAAGTCATATATTTAGACCCTTGATCCAATTTGAATTGATTTTGTGTAAGGTGTAAGCTAGGAGTCTTGTTTCGTACTCCTGCACAAGGAGATCCAATTTTCCCAACACCATTTGTTGAAGAGACTGTCCTTTCTACAGGAATCGATTTTATCTTATTTGTCAATGATTAGTTCATTGTACATGGGTGGATTTATTTCTGAAGTTTATTTTCTGTTCCATTAGTCTACATGTATATTTTTGTGCCAGTTTTGATTATAACTAACCTGTAGTATATCTTGAAATCTAGTATTGTGTTTCCTCTGGCCTTGTTTTTGTTGTTTAAAATTGCTTAAGAAACTCATGGTCTCTTGTTTTTCCATATGAATTTTAGCATGTTTTTTTCTAGATCTGAGAAGAATGTCATTCGTATTTTGATTCATATCACATTGAATGTGTAACCTGATTTCAGTAATATGGGCATTTTGGTTATATTGATTCTTTCAATCAACAGATGTAGAAGATTTTTCCATTTTTTGTGTCTTCTTCTATTTTCTTCTTCAATGTTTTGTAATTTTCATTGTAGAAATTTTCACATGTTTGGTTAAATTCATTCCAAGGTATTTACTTGTTTTGTAGCTATTATGAAATAAGCTTATCTTACAAGTTCTTTCTCAGCTATGGCAATGTCTGTACATACAAAGGCTACTGATTTTTGTGTGTGAATTTTATATCCTGAAAATTTACCAAACACAAGTTTTAGTCATCTCTTTGTGGAGACTTTTGGTTCACCTATATATAGATTCATGCCATCTGCAATCAGGGATAACTTCACTTCCTCCTTTCCAATTT
The DNA here is from genome assembly GCF_964237555.1 of Oryctolagus cuniculus. Classification (NCBI taxonomy): domain Eukaryota; kingdom Metazoa; phylum Chordata; class Mammalia; order Lagomorpha; family Leporidae; genus Oryctolagus; species Oryctolagus cuniculus. The sequence continues at coordinate 191,854,515 of NC_091432.1, read as the reverse complement.
GTATCCTTTTTCTTTCTTCTTCTTGTTTAATGGCTCTAGCTAAAACTTCCCAAACTACATTGAATAGAAATAGTGAAAGTGAACATCCTTGTCTGGTTCTTAATCTTAGTGGAAATGCTTCCAAATTTTCCCCATTCAAAATTATGCTGGCTGTGGGTTTCTTGTATATTGCCTTGACTATATTGAGAAATATTACTTCTATACCCCATTTGCTTAAGGATTTTATCATGAAAGGATGTTGTGGTTTATCAATGTGTTCTATGCATCTATTAATATTATCATATGGTTTTTATTCTTCAATATGTTAACAGGATTATCACATTTATTGATTTGCATATGTTGAACCACCCTGAATCCCTGGGATAAATTCTACCTGATTCAGGTGAATGATCTTTCTGATGTATTGTTGGATTTGATTAGCTAGGATACTTTGTTGAGGATTTTTGCACCTATTTTCATCAGAGATAATGGTCTATAGCTCATTTCTTTGTTGTATCTTTTTCTGGTTTTGGAATGAAGGTGATGTTGGCCTCATAGAAGGAGTTTGGAATATTTCCCTCCCTTTCAATTATTTTTAATAGTTTGAGAAGAATTGGAAGTAGTTCTTTTAACGTTTTGTAGAATTCAACAGTGAGGTGATCCAGCCTTGGTCTATTCTTTTGGGAGAGTTTTGTTACTAAATCAATTTTTAAAGGTTTATTTATTTATTTGAAAGGCATAGTTATAGAGAGGCAGAGGCATAGGGAGAGAGAGAGAGAGAGAGAGAGAGAGAGAGAGAAGTCTTCCATCTGCTGGTTCACTCCTCAGATGGTTGCAAATGCCTGAGCTGCACTGATCAGAAGACAGGAGCCAGGAGCTTCTTCCAGGTCTCCCACATGAGTGCAGGGGCCCATGGCTTGGGCCATCCTCTACTGTTTTCCCACGCCATTAGCAGAGAGCTAGATTGGAAGTGGAACAGCCAGGACTCGAACCAGTGTCTTTATGGGATGCTGGTACTGCAGATGACAGCTTTACCTGCTACACTACAGCGCCAGCCCCACCAATTCCATCTTTGTCTTTGTTTTAGGTCTGTTTAGGTTTTCTATGTCATCATGATACAATTTTGGTAGATTGTATTTGTCCAGGAATCTATCCATTTCTTCTGGATTTTCTATTTTGTTGGCATACAGCTAGCTAGGAGAGAATGCACACACATAGGCCAAGTCTTAAAAAAATCAACCCAGAATTCTATACTCTGCAATGCTTAAATTTATGAATGAAGATGAAATAAAGATGTTCATCACAAATAGAACTTGAAAGAATTTGTCAGCACTCTTTCAGCCTTATAAATCATGCATAAGGATGTGCTACACATGGAAATACAGAAAGATAGTCGTCATTATGACAGAATATGAAGGCAGAAAATCTCCTAGCAAAGGTACAAAGGAAATCCAAAGTAAACAATAGGAAGATTTGTGGAAAAATGGCAGGGCCAAGGTGTTACTTATCTGTAATAACCTTGAATGTAAATGGCCTAAATTCTCCACTTAAAAGATACAGACAGGCTGAATGGATTGGAAAACAAGACCCGTCTATTTGCTGTCTATAAAAAAACACACCTCATCAACAAAGACACATACAGACTGATAGTGAATCGATACTAACAGAAAACAAATACAAGCAGATGTAGACATTCTAGTATCAGACAAAACAGACTTCATCACAAAACTTTAAAAGGAGAAAAATAAGGGCATTATGAAACAATTAAGGGACCATGGAGCAGGAAGATGTGCCTAAAATGAATGTATATTCAGCCAATGCCAAGACACCTGGCTAATTAAAACCAATGTTAATGTATCTAAAGCAAGACATAGACTCCAATACAGTAGTAATTGGGAAATTAAATGCCCCACTTTGATCAGTGGAAAAATCAACAAGACAGAAAATCAAAAAAGAAACAACAGAGCTAATCCACACTGTAGACTAAATAGACTGATATCTATAGAACATTTCATCCAACAGTTACAGAATACACATTCTTTTCATCAGTGCATGGAACTTTCTCTAGGATAGACCATATGCTAGGCTGTGAAGCAAGTCTCAGCAAATTCAAAAACATCAAAATCATACTATACATCTTTTTTGAACACAATAGAATTAAGCTGGAAATTAATAATTCATGAATCCCTAAAACATATGAAAGCACTTGGAGAGTGAAAAACATGCTCCTGAATGAACTGTGAGTCATAGAAGAAATAAAAAAATCAAAATTTTATGGAAATGAATGAAGATGGCACTACAACATATCAAAACTTAAGGGATACAGCAAAAACAGTGTTGAGGGAAGTTTACAGCAATTATTGACCATGTAAAGAAGTTGGAATATCATCAGATAGATGAGCTGTCAATGCATCTCAAGGACCTAGAAAACTAACAACAAAACAAACCCAAAATTAGTAGCAGGAAAGAAATAATTCAAATTAGAGAAGAGGGGGCTGGCATTGTGGCATAATAGACTAAGCCTATGCCTGCAGCACCAACATTGCATTGAGCACTGATTCATGTCCCAGCTGTTTCTCTTCTGATCTATCTCTCTGCTCTGGCCTAAGAAAGCAGTAGAAGAAGATGCCATTGCTAGGACCCTCCGCACCCACGTGGGAGAAACAGAAGAAGCTTCTGGCTCCTGGCTACAAATAGGCCCAGCTCTGGCTGTGGTGGTCATTTGGGGAGTGAACAAGCAGATAGAAGACCCTTCTTTCTGTCTCTGCCTTTCTCTTTCTGTAACTCTGCCTCTCAAATAAATATTTTTTTTAAATAGAAAAAATTTAAAGAATTAGAGAAGAGATAAACAAAATTGAAAACCAAGAACAATACATAAATCAGTGAAAATAAGATCTGCTTTTTTTAAAGAACAAATAAAATTGATACACCTTTGACACAAATAACCAAAGAAGGAGAAGTAGAAGAAGAAAGAAGAAGACCCAAATCAATAAAATCAGAGATGAAAAAGGAGAAATAACAATAGATACCATAGAAGTAAAAAGAATTGTCTGGAATTAGCACATCTAGGTATTTTAACATAACATTCCAAATATTAGTCTAGTTAGACTGAAGTACAAGTGTGTCAGAAATTAAGAATATGGATTTATATTCTGTATCTGTGGTTCAGAAGAGCCAAGTGAAAGATTGAAATATTGCACTATTCAGAGAATAACTCTAAGGCACAGGCACTCATCATAGAATTAGAAAGCCATGTAAATCAGGTGCCAGGAACTCTGAAAGTCATTATCAAAAATATTTGTGCAATAAAATATTTTGGGCAACAGGAGCATCGATGAAATAAAGGGCTTAACATTCATTTAAATTAATATATTCTAGTGTTAGCAAGAAATATGGCACTGTTTTATAAAAGTGTGGATTGGAACATTTTATGCTTTTGAAAAATTTTCAGATTTTCTTTAACCTATGCAATGATTTTTAAAATTTGTACTTAAATATCTCTAAGGGCAAGTAGAGACAATCATGGAATTCATCTTTAAGTCTTATCTCACAACTATAACTGAATATTTCATTAATTTCATAACCTAAAATACTATTAAAAATTTTACTACCAAGCAGAAAAGATGTCACATCATGTTCCTCTATTTTTAATAGAACACTTATATTATTTCCAACATTCACCCATTTCAGACATACAAAAATATTAATGTAATACTTGCTATACAGGAGAGTGTAGTAGTTGTTGAAATTGTATGTGCCTCACTGTATTTTATGTATTTATAGGATTATCTGTCCCAATAAATTGAATTTCTTGAGAGAAATTCTTGAGCATTCACTCATATCTCTAATGATTAGCACAGTACTTGGAATACAGAATATGCTGAGAAGATGTTGTATAAATAAAAATGTGATAACAAACATTTGCAAAAACTTATGGTATAATCCTATATGGTCATTTGAGTCTTATTTCAGTATTATCCTCTTTAAATCTATTATCTGCACTTCTAACCATTACTGATGTCAAATGCTTGTTCAAAACTGTCTCCAGTTTTATATATTTAACATATATGTGGCTTTCCAAGTTTTACACAATAAAGTTTAAAAGTTCAAACTCTGGCCAGCGCCTCGTCTCACTAGACTAATCCTCCGCCTGGGGTGCCAGCACCCCGAGTTCTAGTCCTGGTCACTCCTCTTCCAGTCCAGCTCTCTGCTGTGGCCCGGGAAGGCAGATGTAGCCACTTTACCTCGTGTGCAATCACTTTGCCAATATTATTCCCAGTCTTTGTTCCAAGGAACAAATATTCCCCAGTCTTTGTTCCAAGGAAACGAATTCTGTAAGATGCCAACAACTGTATTACAAGGGGAAAAGGGAGTAGATAATATCCTAGGGTCTCAAAATATAAGGAAATTTTCTGTTAAATAAAATTAAACAGGTTTATTTATTCCAGGAATAGTCAGAGCTTTTTTGGTTCTAATGCTCATTGTACATCTTCAAAAGTAGGCAATCTGGGATACAAAGTTTCTATGTATTTCTTTCTTGAACCAATTTTCACAAAATACTTAACATCACTTGGGACATAAGCATTTTACTAAATAAGCTTTGTGAAAAGTATATTCTTTAATTTTACTTATTATGATTATTTCCTTAAAAGCAAGGAACTTCTTGAGACTAATATCTGTACATTATGTATAATTTGTTACTTTACTTGGTAAAATATCACTGAATATTGACTTAGTTTATGAATAAAAATATTTTAAATCACATTTCCATATAAAGATTTATAAAGGGTCATTTTTCATCTATCTTATTTGGTATCATTGTATTTGAACATTGGATATGTCAGTAAAGCATGTAAAAGGATTAAAATTCATTTTCCTTTGTACTCTACCATTTTAAACATTAGCGTTTACCATCTGTTAAATTTTCCCATTGCAGTTTATTTTATCATTAACAAAACTGTAAAGGCAATATGCATTAAAGTTTTGTGGTTTTGTAAATACCTGTAGTATTTAATGTTTGTAATTACTTCACTTTTGTCTTTATTTTTGACATTTTCAGCTGGAATTTGATAAAAGAGAGCCTAACTGTTTCAACTGAATTTAAGTGTATATTTACAGACTTAATAGGGCAATGAATGTATCTGAATTTTAACTCTGACAGATATCTCTTTATATTACAATATATAACAACAAAATATCCATGCAAATATATGTCATAATGCTGCCAAGTACAAAAGCAGTATATCTTTGATGATGTTTCCATTCAGAACATGTTGCTTATATTGTTGAAGGTTTGATCTTATAATGTGTTTTTGTGTTTTTTTTTTTTTTTTTTTTTTTTTTTTTGGACAGGCAGAGTGGACAGTGAGAGAGAGAGACAGAGAGAAAGGTCTTCCTTTGCCATTGGTTCACCCTCCAATGGCCGCCACGGCTGGTGCGCTGCGGCCGGCGCACCGCCCTGATCCTAAGGCAGGAGCCAGGTGCTTCTCCTGGTCTTCCATGGGGTTCAGGGCCCAAGCACTTGGGCCATCCTCCACTGCACTCCCTGGCCACAGCAGAGAGCTGGCCTGGAAGAGAGGCAACAGGGACAGAATCCGGCGCCCTGACCGGGACTAGAACCCAGTGTGCCAGTGCCGCAAGGCGGAGGATTAGCCTAGTGAGCCACGGCGTCAGCCTTATAATGTATTTTAATGAACAACTGTTTTCAAAAAAAAAAAAAAAAAAAAAAAAAACACATTAAAACCGTTTCTACTCAGTTTCATCCAAAGAAGTTATCCACCTAGAAGTTATCTGTTCTTTATTTTCAAAAGGAAGTAACCCTTCTTTTCCATTCACACACCACTTTTAAGTTTACCTTCTTTTCTAGTTCTGTCCAGTTCATTTCAATTTTCATTATCTGCATTTAAGTCCTCTCTTTCCTTGGCATCTAGAGCTGTTATTTCTTCTTAGAATTATGTTTATCAAATGAGCTTACACATATAATATGTATGCATAACATTTTTAAATGGATAGTCTTTTATATATGCACTTTATCTTTCAATAAGACATTAAAACCCAAGACATGAAATTTAATAAGCAAAATCATTTCTGATTCTTCAGGTCCACTAATAGAAATCTTAAATTGTGGTATAGTAATTTTCTAGTGATTTTTGTGTGATTGCTGCTGTTTATCTCTTACTGTGAGTCATAACACTGACTATTAAATGATATAAGCTTTTTTATACCACACCTTAACCAGGCACGTCTTCCATATATTGCACTTGTATAACTTTATAAACCCATGCAACATTTTAATGCTACTTTTATTTGTTCTTTGTTTTATTTTTTCAAGATATTTTTAGATTTTATTCCATTTTTCCAGCAAGTAGACTAGCTGTCTACATCCCTACCCAGACTCCCTCCATTGCTAGTTTTAACTGATATACTCATTGGAGAAGCTCACCTTCTCTGTCATTAAGCAATTCATTGATAAAAATTACTGGAAAATGGGAAAGAATAGAAAATTCTATTCTGATTGCATCTGTTGAGGTCAGCACGCATTATAAATCTTCTAATATGACCATAGTCATCCATCTTATTCACAAAATTGCCATGATATATTTCAGTGCCTTATTTGAATAATGTGTGTTCTTTAATTTTTTTCTAATATGCCCCATGCATTACAATAAAAAGAAGTGAGTTCCTACATCAATCAAGTGACTTAAAATGCTATGTTATAAGCCAATTCACATTTTTTGGCAATTTATATGGTTCTCCAGTGTTAGCTATGCATTTAGATTTAATCAATACTGACAAAGAGCACTCTATTAATCCTTTTAAAAGAGTTGAAGTAAACAGTTTTTTTTTTTATCTCCTGTACTGTTTGTGCCAAATAAGCAACTTATTTCTGAGTACATAAAGTAATTACTTTGAGCTATTTGTCAATTCTTTTAAGTACTATTACCTAAATGGAGAAAAAAAGGATAAATGGTCAGGTTAATGTGAATTGCACCAATACAGGAATTGACAGAGGCTTTTAATTGCCTCAGAAGCAATAATAAGTACTAATATTAATGCCCACTACATAAAAGGCATTGTGCTTGGTGTCAGGCCTGGTGTCTCATCAATCCCCATCACAGTCTTATGAAATAAATACAGTTTTTATTTCATTTTATAAAAAGAGGCATGAGGTTCAGAACTCCTCTCATTTATTCAACAAATAATTATCAACGGCCTGTTGTGTTCCTTGCACAGTGTTGGCTCTGGATTTATTAGTCCCTTTTTCCCATTGAATTTATGTAAAGCAGAATTTTTCATCAGTTCACTGGAGAAATTCTAAGCAACTCATTAAAGAATGAATCTGTTGATTGCTGTTTTAGTCCATTTCAGTACTTATAACAAAATGTAATATACTGAGTGTCTTATAAAGAAATAAAAATACTTTGTACAGCTCTGGAAAGTCTGGGAAGTCTTGGATCAAGTCACCAGCAGATTCTGTTTTGGTGTCTGGTGAGGGCTCAGCTTTCTGGCCCATAGATAGCATTGTCAAACTATGTCCTCTTCTGGAAGAGCTAAAAAGCTGTCTTGGGTCTCTTTCACGGGAGCACTAATCCCATTGATGAGTGCCCTGCCTTTATGATAAATCACCTTCTAAGGCCCTACATTTGGGGCTTAGGTTTCAGCACATGATTTTGAAGGCACACATTCATAGGCTATTGCAGCTACATCGTGAAAACAGTGCGGAGTGGAGCAGGGATATATACCAGACTACCATGACCTAGTCATGGAGGTGGCAGGGAGAGGCTCAGTGAAGGTTTCTATAAGGAACTGACTTAGCCTGCATTGTGATAAGAGTGAGACGGCCAAGAGGATATTGGCAACCACGTGGAGATTATTATTTGAGGCAGAAAGGAACGTGTACAAAGCTCCTCTGATACTTCTGGGGAAAGTAAGAGGCAGGCAGTGTGACAGCAGGGAAGAATGACAAAAAGCATGGAAGGGCTTTTCATGCATGGCCTTTGTCATGGCCATCTATTAAGTTTATAATTTAACCTAAAGGGAATGAAAAAACAGAAGCTTAATTGTTTATCTGTATTTTTTTTGTTTTAATTAGGAGTGCAGTATAATCAGATTTTCACTGTAAAAATATCATTCTGGCTGCCATATAGGGAATGAATTTGAAAGCAATGTGAGTACATAAAGGAACATGAATTCGGAATCTTTGGTAGGGGAGAAGGACAAAATGATGCCTTAAAGCAGGTAAAGCCAAAAGGGATCAAGATAAGTCAATGGAATCAGAGAATTTTAAGAAACAGAAATGGCAAGACTTAGTTATTGATTGAATGAGGAGGGGGAGAGAAGGAAAAAGCCACAATTTGTCCAACAGAATGGATGCTAATTAAATACTTGCTCAAGGACAACTAGCTAATAAGTGTAAGGGATTTGGACCTTATTAAAAACTTGCACTCTTCTTGTTACACTCTTTTGAAATGAAACTTAAAATGTTTAACATTCTAGTATTTGAAATCCTGTACTATTAACTTGGGCATGTGTGACAACATACAGGAGAGACATTTGCAAATGCAATGCAAAATGAATCATGGAAGATTCATGCAGCATTTTCTGCCATGACTCTTAGGACAAGCTGAACAATATATTTACTTCATTTGTGTTTCACTCTATACAATGTTTATAACAATATAATTACTTGATGGGAATAATTGTACTTACCTATTCAAGGTAAAATGAAAAATAAATATTCCGTAGGATTTCTGGATGAAAGAAAAATTTTTCTTCTAAACATGACAAACCATATATTTTCTCTGTCTTTGTAATAATACTTAAATTGTGATTATTTCCTCAAATTATGTAGCCATTTCAAAAGATTAGGACAATATCTGACATCAGGTAAATCTCTCATTTTAAAAATATGTTTATTTATTCATTTGAGAATCAGAGTTACAGAGAGAGAGGGAGAGACATAGAGAGATCTTCCATCAGCTGGTTCACTCCCCAGTTGGCCACAACAACTGGGACTGGGCCAGGCTGAATGCAGGAGCTGGTGACTTCCTGCTGATCTGCCACACATGGATAGCAGGGACCAAGATATTTGGGCCATCTTCAACTGCTTTTTCTAGGCCATTAGCAGGGAGCTGGATCTGACATAGAGCAATCAGGCCAGAACAGCTGCCCATTTGGCATGCTGGCATCATCGGCAGAAGCTTTACCCGCTACGCCACAATGATGGCCCCAGAATCTCTCCTTTTTGAATGCAGATACAATTCGTAGTAAGAGGTAGTAAATCATAACCTATAATCATAATCCTTTCTCTTTTAGGTTAAAAGATAATTATGAGAGAAATTATAGACAAAGGATTTCATCTTTTAAAAATGTTGTCCCCAATTTAAATAAAGAGAAACACTATTACTAGGCAGAAATGTGCATTTTTCTCCCAAGTATCCTTAAAATTTTGCTTAAGATTTGCTTCCAAAATGTATAATTATTTTCACAGTACCACATACTGCTTCCATTGCACTGCATTGTATTTTTAGATGTAATTGTACATGGACACTGCAGACTTTAGTGAAAATTAACAAAAGCAGTAATAAAATATATGTAATTATTTCAAATGTTTATAGCTCACCGCAGAGAGTGACACAGATTTGTCTCTGTTATGAGCCTGCCACTGTGTACATAGTTATTTCTCCAGTTATTAGTTTTCCAACAGAGGCAAATCAAGACCATGCCAGATTATGTTGCATCTGTGGAGGATGAGCCATTCCTGTGGTTTTGATTGCAGCCCTCATTGTTGCCTGGATGAGGTCCAGAGAGCAGCCTGGGGGACACTGGGAGGGACATAGGAACGGCTGAGTGAGAAGACATGAGATGCTTTACAGAATAGAAGTGTGGTGATACTGTGCCTGGCTGGGAGGCTGCCTGCCCTGCTCATGCAGGAGGCTGAGGGCAGCACACCATGCCTCCCGGGAAGGAGTGTACAACCTGCCTACATGATCTCTTGATTACTGTTGCAAAGAGAGTCTATGTTTAAAAAAAAAGTGTGACTACTATCTAATGGAAAGGGAAGTAGATGATGGTAAGTATTTAAAAAGTAAACAGATTAACAAAAAAAGGAGTTATAAAACAGCTATTAATCTGTCTTCTACGTTTTTAAATTGATATTTCTGTAATTTACAAATCATATTTTATAGTTGTGTATGTTCAGGAGTTTCAATGTGATTTCAAAGCAATGTGCTGTATGTAGGTAAATGGAATTATTAATCATTTTATTTAAAAAATTATGTGTATACAAAGCATAAGGAAATTTGGAAGTATATTAACTAGAACTTTAACACTGGCTATTTCTTGGTGGTAGGATTTGGGGTGGTTATTCATTTACTCATATTTTGCTATTTTATAATTATTCTATTGTCTTTCTTATACCCTTAAAAATAAACAGAAAAGTGTAAAATAAACTGATCAAATGAAAATTGGCAGAGTTCTTTTTTAATAAACTGTAAAACTGAACAATTTTCCTCTATGCTCAGGATGTTTCAAGATTCAGGATAAAGGAGAGAACTGTGGAATTCAAATAAATCAAATAGAAAGAGATACATTTACAAAGATATTGCCAGTGGCAACAAAGTTTTAAAACACAATAATCATAAAGACCTAGTCAATGTAAATTTTGAAGAGCATTCACAATGGAAAACAGTGGATGAAGTTAGGAGTGACAGAGAATGAGAAAGTCAGAGGCAATTAACACAGTCTGAACAATGTACATTCTCACAGTCTAATTTTGTAACCACAGTGGCCTCCACAGAGTTCTTTCCCTCAATACATCTAAAATAATATGCAGCGTGAATAATACATGGAATAACTTGCTCTTCAACAAGAAAAACAAATCAATAGGATAATTTATTCCTTTCTCCTTTGTTATGAAGAGAAATACGTTTATGAAAGCAAGATAACTGCAAATGCATGATGAAAAAGGAAGAAAACCAATGTCCAGGATCCTTATAAGATGTCAAGGATCCTGTCTTGGGCAGTGTTTCTCAGTGGGTAACATGAACACTATTGATATCAGAAATAACTTGAGAAGTCTGAGCCAGACCACCAACCAAATGCTGTGGAGTCACATTCCCCAAGACTCTGCTTTCTAGTAAGTGCCCAGTGTAATTCTAATCTTTAAGAACTGAAAATAGAAGTTTGAGAACAGCAAATGTGAACTATGGGCTACAGTCGAAGATTACCAAGTGGTAGATTACACACCTCTCTGTAAACAAAAAGCTTCTCTAACTGAAAATTAGTTTAATATGTAGGCTTCCTGATGGGAAGCATGGATTACTGCACCACAAAAAGGCCAATTAATTTACAATACTGTGCTTGTATATAGATTTCTGAGATATGCCTCCAGGTCATTTTCATTCAAATTGTTTTATATATTCTGAATTAATATGTAAACTGGGAAAATCTTAAAATGCATTGTTCTCATTTGCATAACTGATAGAAATAAAATATTCTTGTTAATCATTGAGGCATATGTAGTATGTTTCAGCTGATTAATTTTGTTTCAATGTGATACTTGTTTTGTTTTCCACTCTGTGAAGCAGTCATGGCTTGTTTTCTAAGATATTTACATATCTTTAGCTATTATATTGAAAGGTAAGTTGCTTTTTTTCAGAGTTTGGAATTTGTTTTCCCCCTTTGATATTTCTATAAGTCATTAACTGAACTTAAAATGTCCTATAAGGTTAAGAAGCCAAAAAGAGGCCATAAAAGCACCCAGTAGTGTAGGAATATCAGTGATAACTTCATGGCATCACAGTTGGTGACTTTGCTTTTCTAGAGGTGGAGTATTTAAAATTCCTCTGAGAAGCAGTAAGACACACTTTTTATAAGTGTCCTTGCGTGCTAGAATACCTGTTACTTTATACAATTGCATGATTAACGCCTTCTGTTTTTGCATGGCTTCAACTTATGAAATATAAAATAACCACTTGTGTGTACAGATCTAATATTTCATAAATTTCTCCAACACTAAATTTCAGATACATCAATTCACCCAATGCACATATTCCTGAATATACTTTTACTCTTTACAAACAAACTAATAAAAATCAGGGGTCTGAGGATCACATCACTATGTAGAAACACCATAACATGATTTTAAATTATTCCACTGGGGGGTTGGCGCCGCGGCTCAATAGGCTAATCCTCCACCTAGCGGCGCCGGCACAATGGGTTCTAGTTCCAGTTGGGGCGCCAGATTCTGTCCTGGTTGCCCCTCTTCCAGGCCAGCTCTCTGCTGTGGCCAGGGAGTGCAGTGGAGGATGGCCCAAGTGCTTGGGCCCTGCACCCGCATGGAAGACCAGGATAAGCACCTGGCTCCTGCCATCGGATCAGCACGGTGCGCTGGCCATGGCAGCCATTGGAGGGTGAACCAACGGCAAAGGCAGACCTTTCTCTCTGTCTCTCTCTCTCACTGTCCACTCTGCCTTCAAAAAAAATATTCCCCTGAGAATTATATTGATCAGTATGGGCTCAGTTATGCACAATAACAAATAATGCTGTACTTCAGAGTCTGGAAATCTTAGCCGAGACAAATAGTATTGGGTTCTAGTCTTTGCACAAGATAGAGTTCAAGCGTGAGACAGAGAAAAATAGCAAGGTTTATTGGGAATAGGGCATCCATCAGAATGGAAGAGACAGAGAGTGCCCAGTCACTCAGACTAGGGGAAAGTAAGGTTAAATGGAGAGAATACACTTGACAGGCCAGGCGGGCAGCCCAGCAGGAAGCTGAGCACAGGGTCAGCTGGAGTTTTTAAAGGGATAGGTCCAGTTGTTCCTGCCATTTTCTTTCCTCCCTTCTCTTTCTCCTCTGGGACAAATGGTTTGCTTAGTGTCAATTAGGAAAATTCCTCCAGAATTTACTACCCATTGCTGACAAACTGGGTACCCGACCTGGCACCGGGCAGAGGAGTGTGGATGGAGGGTGTAATGGTTTTATTGCTCGAAGTTTTGTTGAGGAGAGAGAATTCTTCTGGGGAGCTTTTCTTGGGGGAAGGGCTGAGCACAGTTGGAAAGTTATCAGGGCCTGGGCAGGACTTCGCAGTGTGCACACTGGGCTGCTTCCAAGGTGAGCTTCTGCAGATGCTGCTGCAGTCCTCCCCTCTCACACACACAGGTTGATTTCTGACTTTCCTACCCAACAGAAACAGCTGAGATTTGTGGTTTGCTGATGGCATTCACAAATCAAGTTACATTCAGCTCAGGATTTGGAGTTTCAGAGAAGTCACTAGTTGGAATATTGCTCAACCTCATGGCAGGGAAAATGAGATAACACTATGATAGATATATATGATCTTAAAATTCCCTTCCAGAAGTGACTGTATCACTAGACAAAGCAAGTCAAATGACCATACTCAACCATAGTGCAAAGGGGAGTGTAGTCACACCATATGACCAAAAAACCATCAATATTTGATGAACAGCAGCAATTACTACCACAGGGATCCTGTCGTGCCAGGTATTTTCATGACATTTTCCTTTCTTCTTGCTTTCCCAGATTAGCTTCCACATCAGGTATTCTGAAACGTAAAACAAAAGTATTAGACCCCAATTAACTTCAATGGAAGTAATGAAGATTTCTAATCTAAAATCATCCTTACTCCTTGCCAATAGCTGCTATATTAGTCAGTGAAGGACTTTAATAGGGGAGTTGGCTCATGCAATTAAAGAGGCTGAGAAGCCTCTGCAAGCTGGGAACATCCCAGGATGCTTTAATCATGGCTCAGTCCAAATTGAAAAAAACCCAGAACCAGAGATGTCAACTATATAATCCTCAATCTAAGGAGGAAGACCAGGGAACCTAGGCAGGGCAGACATAGGAGTGGACGCAGCTTGTATAAGTCCTGAAGTTCAATGGCGGGATGGCCTGAAGTTCTGATGTCCAAGGGCTGGAGAAGCAGACTGGCCCAGCTCCAAGAGAGAGACAGGAAAGAACTTGTGATTCTTTTGCCTTTTTGTTGTATTTGAGTTGGTTGGGAGGTGTTCACCCACGCTGAAGGTAGATCTTAGGCCACTGACATACACAGATTTCCTCTACAACTACTCTTATAGACATACTCAGAAATAATGCTTTTATTGTCAATTGAGTATTCCTTAATCTGGTCAGATTGACTTTCATAATCAATTATCATATTGAAATGCTTATTCTCCAGTTAACTCTCTGTCAGGTCTGCATCCCTCTAATAGAGGCTACAGTTCCAGTCAGATAGCCTTTCCACAGAGATGGTCTTTCAGGGTTCCCGTAATCACGCCTTACTCTTTCCCCTTCAGCACCCTGGATGGTGAGGACTCTGAGTTCTTGCTAACCCTGGAGAAGTACTGCACTATCCTTCATTTGGTTCCCTATACACATATCTTTATAAATATTCTCTTTGTTCATCTCTCCCAGACTATCTTCTGTGTTTCCTGCCAGAATCCTAACTGATTCAGGTGCTGTCTCCTAGTGTCATCACATACATTTATGTTCTTTGCCAAAATTCAAAACTAGTAACACAAAGTAATCTCCCTTCAACATTTAGAATCTCACAATTATTTATGATTATATAAAGAATGAATTTAATTCCTGACTTTACTAACTGAAAAACATAAAGAAAAAAATCGTTAAATCCTTGCAATTACATGTTGTTCCTAAGCATAATTTTCACAAAAGCCTCTGAGAAACTGCACAGTAGCCTTTTCATTATGTTAAGGATAGAAAGAGGTGAGTATATTTTAATAAAACTCCAAGTTAAGAATCTTAGTACCTGCTCTCTACTGTGGGTTACTGCTGGCAGACACAAATAGAAATCCTAAGATTGAAATAAGTGGCAAGAATGTTAAACTAACCTGTCAATCAATCAGAAAGTATTTACTGTTCCAAAACCTCACATACTCCCAGTCCACTCTTTCTATTGATTTATCCAAGACTTTCCCAAGTTTTGTTCATTCTATTTTCTTTTATATTGATTTTTATTACTCTCTATTGACCCCATTGCACGTAATGACAGCAATCTTACTTGGTCATTTATTATATCACTCTCTGCCTTGATCTGATGCTCTGTCCTCCAAGGAGAGAGCTAGTCATTCACAGAAGTTGGAAGGGATATTCCCATTATAATCCTGTAAACCAGGAATGAAGATCATGGGACAAATGGATAAACTCACATTCCATGCACCATTCTACACTGTTTTTCATCCATTTTCAATGTTCCATTAAGTTTATTCATCCTTTGTAGAAATCTCGAAGTCTGATAGAATGAGAGTTGGACATCAAGAGACGATTAGAACTTCTGTGGATAATTCTGTTTCATCCATGATCACATTTAGCATTTATTTAGCCTGGAAAGTTTAGACTTAACAGTCTTTGCTACTTTCATTTTATTGGCAGCAAAGCACAAAAACCGTTCTTCTTATGGACTATAATACCCCTCAATAATGTAATGTGACTTTTAGATTACAAATTTCTTAAAGTACCAGACCATTACATTATGGAAGATGGTTAAAGTGACTTACAATAAACAAGAGTGGAATTAGTTTACAAAAAAAGAGAAGGTTTTATTTTAATTTATAGTCTTTAGAATATATAACCTATACAGAATTTGGTCTGAGTGCCAATTTTTTTTAATAATTCTGTCTCAATATTTACATATCAAAATTCATTCTGTGTTCTTTAATATAAAAAAAAAGACCTACTTGTGATGTACCCATTTTCCCAAATGATAATTCTGCCTCCCAAAGCTAGGCATTTAAAATGTTGATTAACTTTTTAAATGAAAAAAAAAAAAAAAAAAAGAAAGAAAAATGTAGAGGTTACATGGACCAAGAGAGAGTACTGATCCTACAATAGGAGTAAAATAGCAAAATGGATTTCGTAAATCTTAAATCAATGGACTGTTCCCCTTCTTTTTCTTTTGCACAAATACTCTATGGAGATTCACATAAAGCAAAAGCCCATAACTCTTTGAAATGAATAGATAAGAATTTATATCTGGGCTATGAAGGAGATTAGATAATAAAATAAATATGTTCCCAAATAAAGGTATAGAGAAGAAAGAAAAGAGAAATGCTCATATCTGGTTGGTTTAACCTTCTTATTTGAAGAAAATGTGATCACAATTCTGTCGCTGAGAACAGAAAAGAATAAGACATTTACAAAGAATGTTGAAACAGAAGACCTACAGCTAGCTAGAAGCCAACTTCAGGAAGGAAAATAGTGTCAATCCTGAAATTGCAGGTCCAGTATCTAATCAAGACTTCTGATTCACATTGCAACAGATGTCCCAAATCTGTTCATTGTGGCAGGATTAATGGAATTTGTCTCCTCTTGCTGTCTCAGAAGCTCTTAAGAAGAGGGGACATATCTTATTCATCTACCTTTCTGGTTCAGCAGGATGCCTTATGTGTAGAATATTTTCAAGTTGTATTTGTGGAATAAATAAAAAAATGAAAGACCATAACGGGTTAATCTCTATAGTCAGTGACCAAGATCTTTCCTTTGTATTGATATTCTATAGTGGGTGACAGGTGGGAGGGGAGGAATGGGATGACTAGGTTGATTTTTTTGATTTAGGAAGTCTGCAAAATCACATCTTATATATATCCCCAACTCTGAATTTTATACAATGATGCCTTCCTACCAGATCATATCCTGATACCTTTCCCACATCTGTTCAATCCACTGATTTTTCAGAGATGATAGCCATTTTGAGTTCTAAAACATGGCAAATAAATTGGTATGTTTAGTCTTCTAAAACCATTTTTTTTGCAGAAAACCCAATTGAGATTAGAAAGGCATATTCTTAATGGCTTTATATTGTCATTTCCTATTTCAACTCTTTCTAGAAATAGAAGCCAAGCTTCTTAACAACACTCATTTTCAACTAGTGGAATTGTGATTAATCCTCAGTATATTTGGCTGAAAATAAATTGAAAATGTATTCAAGCTGAAGTTAACATATCTTTTATCTGCAATGCTCTATTATGGAAATTAATCAGAATTAAATACAAACATCAGAATGCTCTATCTTTAAAAGTTCAATTAATATAGTCAAAGTATATCATATTTTTCTCATTCAATTTAATGACTAATCAGACCATAAATGCAAAGAATATGAGACAGAATCTAGTCTGAATTTATCTTCCAGTCTGAAAGCATTCAAACTCTTCTTTATTAGTTCTGAAGCTGCAATCAAATTAACACATGTGAATAATTTTATTGTTTGTACATTTAAATTGCCACAAAAACAGTTAACCTGAACTTGAACCTAATACAGTTATCTCTCTGAACAGTCACAGAGAAAGTTTTGCTTTGTGATTTCTTCCATCATAGATTCCTTTTCTTTGTCTTAAAATTATACTTCAAATACTTCTATTTAATGTGAAACAGTAAATATTTTATTTTACAAATTATGTTGATTAGAGCAGAAGAATCTACTGCAATCCAGTGAAATTTCACCTCAAATAATATCTTTTAATATCAAAGTGGGATTTTACTAAAGTTGAATAAATAAATTTCAAGAAGTTTGACCAATTACAAAATTATTTTTAAAGAAAATGACAAACCATAGTACTCATATACCTTTTCCTCAGCACTAAAGGTGTAAATTATATCTCATTTTTGTGACCTGACCTCCCAAAGCAGAGGTGATCACCATTTTCATATCTGTTTATCATCCTTCGTATATGTGATAAGGAGCATTAACATTATATTCTGCCTATTTGATTACATGCTACCTTCATCCATTTGTTCTACTAAAGCATAATACTCTAGGCTGGATGATTTATAATGAATAGAAATTAATTGGCTCATGGTTCTGGAGACCTAGAAGTCCAAGACTGAAGCCTGTCTCTGCCGAGGCAAGGGTCTCACTGTTTCATCTCCTGGTGAGGGAAAGAGGAGGAAAAGGTGGAGTGGAAAGGGAACAAGGAGCTGGGGAGTGGAAAGACAAGGAATAGTGTCAGACTCACAGATTCAAGCCCTTTTATAACTGACATCAGTGCATTTATGAAGGCCAAAGCTTCATGACCTAAATGCCTCCCATGAAGCTCCACCTGCCAATATTGTTACATTGGGTATTACATTTGCAGCCAATGATTTCTAGAGGACACTTTTAAATCATAGAACATGCAAATCTGGATGCTTGCATATACCAGATACTAAAGGCAGGAATCAGACTTCACTCATTTATGCTTGTCATTCACCTATTTTTTTGGGGGTGGGGTGGGGTGGGGAAGGGAAAGCCATATTTCAAAGAGAAAACATGTCACTCAAATATTTTTTGGAACAAGAGCCTGGCTACTTTTCTACTTTTTTTTTTTTTTTAGAAGAAATCAGCTTAAATTAGAATTCCTTTTGGATAAAACATTTATGATAGCTATTTAAGATAGTTGAACTTCTGCTTATTATATAAACCTGCATTTATAAATGTCACTGTTTCAGCCACAGGGCTTTTTTGAAGGAATCACAAACTATACTGCAAGGATCTGTCATGAGCTGGGAGAATGAACATAACTGGCCTTTTCTATTTCTAACTTCAGTGATTTTTTCCTAAGATCTATAAAACAGTTGTTAAGCTACAAATTCTTTTTCTGCTACATGCCATAATCAAGGGCCACTCTGCTGGAAATTCCACGTAATCGCAGCCCTGACTAAATATTAAAATTTACTCTTCCAAAATTTAGTCCAGTAGTTTGGTAATTTCCAATAATTTAGGAGCTGTAATTTATAATTTGACTTTAAGTACTCTCTCTTTCTCTCTCCCTCTCTGCACCTTTCCTTCAATCCTTAGTCGGCCAGAAACCAGGCAGGGGATAAGGAAACAGAAAATCTGAGCCCTCAGAGAGATTTGAGTCTGGGTAGAAGGTAGAGACTGTACAGAGCAGCCTCTTAGATGACCTCCATTGGTCACTGCACTAATACAATCTTTCCCCTTCAATGTAAGCTGGACTTAGTGATGGTCCCCTAATGAATAAAATGTGACAAATACTATTGAGTGTCACTTATTAGGTTATTTTAAAATCTAATTTCTGTCTTAGGGTCTCTGTGTGTGAGTGTATGTATGTGTTTCTTTGTCTTGGATTGCTTGTAGGTGCTTGCTTGGAGAGATCTCTGGGTATTGTGACTTGCAGGTACTCATAGTGCTGCCCAAAGTACTTTGTTGAGAAATAAATCTGACTGTAGGCCATCCAGCTGGCACACAGACTATTTTTACTTATACTTTCTACTCTAAACAGAAAATATTTCTTGAGTCATTAGAAATTTCTATATTTATGGATCTCAATTGAAGAAGGTAAAGGAGGTGGACCTGTTGCACTTCCTCTTATGTTATTATCAGTTATGCTGTGCTCCATATTAATAGTTTGCCCCTACCTCATAAAGAGTGGTTAAAAGTAGATGGGCCACGTCCACCATGGAAAGTCAAGTTTCTTGATGCAACTTTTTTTATTTTATTCATAACACAAGGGAGCTAACCCATTATCCTTATGCTGTAGGGGAAAAAATGCTTTGTTATTACTGTGACCATTTTTAATCTAAAATTTTAAATCTTCTGTGAGGTTTTGGGAAGAGCACAGTGCATGGCACCCAATATGTTCTTATTAATGCCCCGTACCTCCCAAGTGTGTTCTGCAAGTTTGTAGAACCAATATAATAGCATCGGACTCTTTATATCTGTAGACTTTTTCTTCAAACTAAAGAAAGCGCTAAATCAACATTTAAGACTTACTGAACTGTTAAGATGATTTATTAGAATGACAGTTTCCATTTTCCACCGTTAAGATACAATTGTCAAAAAAGTATGTAAGTCAACAGTGTATTTTCAGTCTTAGTAAGGAGTTACATAGATACTTAAGGCAAGATAAGGAATCATGTTCTTTAGAGTTGTCTGTGCTGCTAGGGATTTCTCTTGATTTTAAGGGTAATTAAAGAAAAGTAGGATGTGCTTATAGTTCACTACTAAAATAATACTTTGCATTTTCCCTGTCTGCAGTAGATATTAATTTCATTAATACACAGATGAGGAAACACATGCTTAAAAATCTGAGTAAGTTGTCAAAAGTCACTGGTAAATGATGGAGGGCGTTTCAAGCCCAGATCTGTCTAATTTCGAAACTGTGCTCCTTCAAGTAGAACTACAAGCAGCAACATCTGAGCCAGCCATGACCCTGACGGAAAGCAGAGCTAAGATTTTTAATAAATAGTGTCAGTACTCTGATTAAAGCTGAATAAATCACCTATTTTTGAGTCAATTGCGGATGATGACTGAAAACCCCAGCACATCGCCCAGTATTGATAAGGTCTAGTTGTTTTGATCGGATGACTTTTTCAGTAGTTACCCATTCTGATGAACCAGCGAATTGATGAGAATTTTTTTGTTTTTGAAAATAGAAATAGCCTAAAACAGCCTCCTCATTTCCTTCCTCTGAGAAATAGCTAACTGCATTGCTCTATCAGCCAGAGGGTGAAGGGATGCAAGATCCCCTCTCCTCTTTTTCTTATTATTCACATTGTGATTTTCATAAACACTTTTCTCAAAGATTGCCCAAAGAATACTTTCAAATACCAGAAACCCTTGTTCCTGATCCTGAAATGAAATATCAAAACTAAATAGATGGCTGTTTTGTTAACTGTCCTGTGAAATTACATTATTAGGAGAGGCATCATTTTAAATTAGGAAGTTATGCATGCCTATAACTTGCTTCAACCCGTTACCTTTTTATGATTAAGGAATATTTTTACTATGTTAAAAAATTCTGAGGAAATTATTGGTGATGTTTCATGCTGCTCCCATTCTGCATGTATCTGTATTACACACACACACACAGTCTGCAGAAGAAACACAGATGTGATGTTGTTCGGGGAATGTAGAATAGGGTCTAAAATATACTATCATGATACTCACCCTGTTATGATTTGACATTCACTTGAAATCCTGTGAAATAGAATCATGTATGATTGGCAAGTGGGCAATTTTAGGATATAAATTAAAAACCTAAGTTTTAGAATAAAATAAATCTGTGCAAACTCCATCTCTCTTTTCAGCCATATGAATGTAAAGAAATGACTTCACTTTTATGAACATTTTCAGGTTACTCATGTGTAAAATGAAGAATATTACCTCATAGGGTTATGGTGAAGATTTGTGTGCATCAAATGTTAAGTACATGATGGTTGCTTAGTAAATAATAATAATTCTTTGATTGAGTGGTGAAGAAATTTCATTCATAGAAAGTGGCCTATGTATTTCCTAAGAAGGAACATTGTGATTGCAGGAGTTGGCCCACCTGCAAGAAGCCACACCTATGTACCACTACCCACCAGTAGCAGGCAACAAATGATCTCTTACTGGCTTTCTCTTCTCTAGATTATGCCTTCCTGTGCTGCAACATATCTGTATCTGTTGGGGGTATCCAGCATAGTGTCTGGTGTAGGAAAGGTACTTATGTATGGTTTTTAAGTGAAAGAGAGATAGTAAGATGTGTTTGATATCCAAGGCAGTTGAGATAAGAAATCAGAGAGTAGGATTTCTAAAATTCTTCTTAAGTGCAAAGTGCCAGTCTTCATTTACAGGGCGTGTTGTGACACATCACTGAAAGCCTTGGTCAGTGCTTTTATTGCTGAGCTGAATTACAGCAAGAGATACACTCTAAACTCCTTTGCCAATGTCCTTTGTTCCTGAATCCTAGAGTTGAATAAACTGATACTTCTTTGTAGATCTGCCAGCAATGCAGCATGTAGCATTCTTATCAGAGATTCAGGCTTTATTCTATATATACTGATGTCTTGCTGTACAACATACTCTGTGTTAAAACAATAGACATTGATTCTATGCTTCAACATTCTGAATTTCTTTCCTATTACAGTACCTGATTATGTTCTATATCACCCCCAAAAAGACTTTACCCATGCTTATTTTCCCTCCACTGATCCCCCAAGCCTTGTATTAAATGTCCTTTCTTCTAAGAAGCCTTTGAACCTCCAATTGCATATTGAGTGTTGTCCCTACATGGCCTTATAGCAGTAGGTTATCAGCAAATATTTGCTGAATAAAGAGTGAATGAATGAATTAAATGAATATTTTAATGCTCATACCCTCTGAAAGGATATAAGTATTGCAAAAAATAGCAACCTTAAATTATAGTCAAATATAGTAAGCATTCCAAGCAAATACCCCAGATATTCACTCACAGAGGAAAGAAGGGAAGAAATACCATCTGATCTGGATGTTAAAGAATTTAGCATGGAGGTGATAATCCTGTTCTCCCTGGTACAAAAATAAACAGAAACACTCTGGGCATGAAAGTAGCAAAAGATGCCTAGTGCCATTTTCCTGTGTTTAATACACCTTCAGGCAGTTTCTATTGAGCTTTATCCTATTGAACGGACCCTACAACTCCATTTAAGCCCTCTGCCTCTCAGGAAGAGTCTCTTTACATTTGTCTTATATAAATGTGACAAAGAGTTATAAAAATGTCATCACAAGCATGTGTTGAGGCACAGCAGGTTAAGCCACTGCTTGTGACCACAACATACCTTACTGGAGCGCTGGTTAAAGTGCCATCTGCTCCAGTTCCAATCTAGCTGCCTCCTAATAGGCCTAGGAAGGCAATGGAAAATGTCCCAAGTTCTTGTGTCCCTGCCATCCACGTGGAAGACCCAGATGAAGACCCTGCTCCTGGTTTTCAGCAATGCCATTGCTGCTATTTGGGCAGTGAATCAGCAAATGGAAGTGTTCCTTCCCTTACTCTCTCTCTTACTCTTCTCTCTACCTCTCTCTCTCTCTCTCTCTGTGTGTGTGTCATTCTGCTTTTCAAATAAATAAATCTTCTAACAATCACATATAGTTGTGTATTTTAATTTTTTGATAGTTCTCACCTCAAAGTAGCAAATTAGAAAACACAAATTGTATATTTTGGATGACAGTGTTTTTAAAATAGACTAGTCACAAACTTATCTTCAGGAAATATAGAGTAAATAAACTATTCCTAAGTTTCAAAACCGTCAACAGCTTGATTTTTAACTCACCTCAAACACCATTGTAATTGGCCATCTGAATTTATGACCAACTGTGGTGACTTTTCAAAGTTCAACTTTTAAAATTATGACTGGATTGTTGAATCACCGAGTTGATATCAAATTTTTTGATAGATTTATTATATCTAGCTAGCTAGCTATCCACCCACTATTTTATTCAAATAAATATTCATATGTAGCACATCTTTTATGATATATTATGTTATATTATAGCCATATAAATATAGGAGAGGATCTTTTATTTTGCCATAATGTTTTATTTAGGCTTTCTTTTAAAAAGCTTAAATTTATAGGATAAATTATTGTCATAGTATAGCAACTGTTATGTATGTATATCAGTTGTTAATTTAAAATTTTATTTGTGAAAGGCAGAGAGAAAGAGAGAGAGATTTTTCACCCATTGGTTCACACCCAAAATAGTGTGAGTCAAAGCCATAGCTAGGAGTCAGAAACTCAGAAACTTAATCTGCTTAACTTGTGGAAGGCAGACAAAACTACTTGAGCCAATTTCTGCTGCCTCCCAGGGCACTCAGTAGCAGGAATCTGGAATGAGGTCTAGAGCTGAGACTTGAACTCTGGCACTCTTATATGCAATGTAGGCACCCCAAATGGCAGTTTAACCACTACACCAAATGTCACCCCAGAATTACTTTCTAAGTAGTTCATTTCAGTAATACAGTTCAAAGTATCTTAAATGTGTTCACCTTCAAAACAAATGACTCTGTGTTCTCTAAAGCAAGGCAAATTATGGCGATAGATGAATTCATCTTCCAATGAAAATACACTCAAAGTGGATCTCAAAAAAAAAAGCAAACAGAAGAGGCATTTCAAAAAGAAAGTAATTTATCTGCATTTAACAATAACAACAACAAAAACAATCAGATTTCTAGCTGAAGGGGTTCCATTTTGTCTTCTCTAAACAGTTCTGATATTATGAAAATATATTTGATAGTACAAGTCATAGGCAGCTGGTGCTCTGAATATTAAGACATTACTTCTTAGATAATATTATGCCTTAGTAGCTAAGATTTCTGATTTTATTGTATTTTGAATCTGTAAACACAGCTTTCCTTTTGATTTGATTAGTAATAGAAAAATAACTTTCACAAAGTTATTTTGTGTACACAAATGCTGTTGTACTAGGAGGTATCACTGTTTTCAATGCAATCAAATTGGAAAGTTCCAGATCATTGGAAAAGAAACTTATAGCATGATGCATATTAAGAGCATGGAGTTCAGCACCAGGCTGTCTCACTACTTCAGCACTATCAGAACAGTTGATTTATTCTCTCTAAGATGTCTCTCTGTTTTCTTTTGTAAAAGGAGTGTAATGCCATCTATTTCTTAGATATTATATGTGAATTTAATGAGTCAATACATATTTGTGTTTATTAATTATAAGCATGTGTAATAGTTTATTTCACATAGTAAGCACTATCTAAATATTTATATTCATCACTAACATATAGAATGTAAAGATATTTAAAGAAAATATGTGGGAGTTGAAGGAGTTAAAATTTACATATTAAGCAAAAACATCAGAACCACTGCAGTGTAGTAGAAATTTAAAAAATAAAAATTCTTTGAAAACTTACTATACACAATTCTTCTTAAGTGCTGAAACTTAACTGAAAAATGATTGCTGTTAAATGTAAGAGTGGGAATAAGAGAGGGAAGAGATGTGCAATTCGGGATATGCTCAAGCTGACTTACCTCAAACGGTAGAGTTAGAAACATACCAGGGGATTCCAATTCAATCCCATCAAGGTGGCATGTACCAATGCCATCTCACTAGTCCCGGTGATCAATTTCTGTTCACAATTGATCATAATGATAGGACTAAGGACCAAAGGGATCACATAAACAAAAATAGTGTCTGCAAATACTAGCTGATAGAA
Source organism: Oryctolagus cuniculus (assembly GCF_964237555.1). Taxonomy (NCBI): domain Eukaryota; kingdom Metazoa; phylum Chordata; class Mammalia; order Lagomorpha; family Leporidae; genus Oryctolagus; species Oryctolagus cuniculus. The sequence goes on along the minus strand of NC_091432.1, from coordinate 191,829,582 downwards.
TCAAAAAGGGAGAGAATGATCCAACATGGGATGTGAGATACACAGCAGACCCATAGAATGGCAGATGTCCTAAACAGCACTCTGGCCTCAGAATCAGCCCTTAAGGCATGTGGATCCGGCTGAAAAGCCCATGAGAGTATTTCAGGCATGGAAAGCCAAGACACTCTGGGAAAAAAAAAAAAAAAAAAAAAAAAAAAAACTAAATGAAAGATCTCTGTGAGTGAGATCCCAGTGGAAAGAATGGGTCATCAAAGAAGGAGGTACCTTTCTCTGAAGGGAGGAAAGAACTTCCACTTTGACCATGGCCTTGTCTAAAAATGATCAGAGACAGTGAACTCAGGGGGCTTCCATAGCCTTGGCAGCTCATGACAAGAGCCTAGGGTGATTACTGATGCCATAAACAAGAGTGTCAATTTGTTAAGTCAACAACAGGAGTCACTGTGCACTTACTCCTCATGTAGGATCTCTGTCCTTAATGTGCTGTACATTGAGATTTAATTCTATAACTAGTACTCAAACAGTATTTTTCACTTTATGTTTCTGTGTGGGAGCAAACTGTTGAAATCTTTACTTAATGTATGCTAAACTGACTTCTGTATATAAAGAGAATTGAAAATGAATCTTGATGTGAATGGAAGGGGAGAGGGAGTGGGAAAGGGGAGGGTTGCGGGTGGGAGGGACGTTATGGGGGGGAAACCATTGTAGTCCATAAGCTGAACTATGGAAATTTATATTCATTAAATAAAAGTTTGAAAGCAAAAAAAAAAAAATTAGAAGAAGAGGTTAGGGGGAAAACCTACCATCTTTCTACGAGAAATAAAGCTTCAATTTTACAAAGGAAAAAAAAAAGAAAAAGAAAACTTACTATACTTGAGACATTAAATATGTAATTTTATCTTTTCTACAGCTTTATACAATAGGTATTGTTATCTTTTTACTATAAAGGAAAAATGGAGAAATTAACTTGCACAATCAAGATCAATGAACACAGCCGGTGCCATGGCTCAATAGGCTAATCCTCCACCTGTGGCGCCGGCACACCGGGTTCTAGTACCAGTTGGGGCGCTGGATTCTGTCCTGGTTGCCCCTCTTCCAGTCCAGCATTCTGCTGAAGCCCGGGAGTACAGTGGAGGATGGCCCAAGTGCTTGGGCCCTGCACCCGCATGGAAGACCAGGATAAGCACCTGGCTCCTGGTTTTGGATCAGCGCGGTGTGCTGGCCACAGCAGCCATTGGAGGGTGAACCAATGGTAAAGGAAGATCTTTCTCTCTGTCTCTCTCTCTCACTGTCCACTCTGCCTGTCAAAAAAAAAAAAAAAATCAGTGAACACATGAACGCATGGAAAGTGGGAAGTGTTCAAACAAGTTCTGCTTGACGCTGACCATGTAACGACTGCACACCACTGCCGCTTGTGTAATCCTAACTCTTTCATGTACAACTCATTGATGTGAGTGTAGGTAAATAAAATTCTTGGTTTTCCAAAGAGTATAAAAGAGAAACAAATTCTTATTGTAATACCTAGGTTATTGCATAAAATTATGGAACAAAAATAGTGGTTAATTTGCTATTTACATAGACTTGCCTGTCATTTATTTCTACAAAATTATTACCCAAAAATGGTGTGGCCTAAGAGCAACTACCGTTAATGTAATTCACAATGTACTGAGCAGTTATTTTGATCATGGCTGGACTCTGCTGATCATAGAGAGTGAGCTTGATTGCAAATGAGCAAATGCAGTTTGGGCTGCGAAATGACTGCTCCCAAATGGGCCATACTCAGCTATTAGTAATGGACTGGTTGCTGTTTGAAGTGCCTTGGTCCTCCTACCTTTAGTATCTTTTCCAGTAGGTTAGAGTAGCTAACAATGTAAGAGAAGTTGAAAGAACTTAGGCTAAGGGTTTGCATACCATCATTTCCTTCACTTCTTTCATACTAAGGGGGAATGCTACCATCGTAACTCTGTAAATAGTTGAGAAAGGGATCTCTCCTCTTGACGATGCTAACTGAAAAGCGTTGTGGCAGCTTTTTCAATCTGCTGTGTCTTATTTGGAGATGATCCTACCAAGTGATTTAATTTTCTTATAAGATGGCATGGAAAATGTTTTAGTGTGAAAAAGATGAAGAAAATAGTTAGAAGCTGGTGACACAGGTCCTTAACACCAGCCTTGGCACTATTGATAAAAATCTGGAATAAAGAACCACTCTCTGACTGTGGCACTCCAGGTTTCCAATAAAACTTAACTTAGGAAAAAGGGCAATTGATTTAACTGATTTTAAAATTAAACTGTGGATGGCAAAGTTAAATATATTAATAACCTTCTAAAATTCTTTGACATTCTTTCTCTTGGTTATATTTTCGGAAGGAGCAAAGAATCAGATATCTAATACCTCCTTCAGCCACACCTAGAAAACCACTACTGCACACTTGCATTTTGGTCAAATGAGATGAGTCTTGTCATAAAATACAGACATCTTATATTTTATAAAACAGAGCAGAAGCAAGTGAAGTATTGCTGAATTTAGTTTTTTTTCACATTTAATTATTTTGCAAATATTTAGGGGTATCATAAGATTTTTTTCCTCTGAGAATTGCCATGGATAATTGCCATGGATAATGGCATGATCAATCATGCCATTAGCCATCCTGGAAAATTCATTCTAAACAGTGGATGATGACTTAATGACAGGTGGGTCCTTTTTTAAAAAAAGAAGATTTATTTTATTTATTTGAAAGGCAGAGTTACAGAAAAAGAGAGAGAGAGAGAGAGAGCGAGGGAGGGAGAGAGAGAAAGGGAGGAAGAGAAAGAAAGGGAGGGAGAGAGAGATCTTCCATCTGCTAGTTCACCCCCAAATGGCCACAATGGTCAGGGCTGTGCCAGGCCAAAGCCAGGAGCCAGGAGCTTCATCCAAGTTTCCCACCTGGGTAGGAAACTGGTAGGGGCCCAGGGACTTGGGCCATCCTCTGCTGCTTTCCTAGGCGCATTAACAGGGATCTGCATTATAAGTGGAACAGCCAGGACTCAGACCACTGTCCATATGGAATACCAGCACTGCAGATATCAGCTTAATCATTATAGTACTGGCCCCAAGTAGATCCTTAAATAATTGGTCAAAGATGTATATGTAGTTTTTAAACCAGATAAATCAAGGAAATTCACTGAAACTTCAGGTTCATGGATTCATTTCTTTTAAAAAAATAGGCCATTGATTGAATATTCTAGCTCTCCATCTTTTAATATTTAATTAATTCTTCTTGCTTCTTATTTAATTGCTTAGCCCAGATTGTCTCAAGATAATTTGGAAAGCATTACCTCTTTATGTATTTGAAAGGCAGAGTTAGAAGGAGAGAGAGAGAGAGAGAGAGAGAGAGAGAGAGAAACAGATATCTCCCATAGGCTGGTTCACTCTCCAAATGGCTACAACAGCTGTGCCTAGGCCAAACCAAAGCCAGGAGCCTAAAACTTCATCTGGTCTTTGATGCTTTCTCAGAGCATTAGCAGGGAGCTGGATCAGAAGTGAATCAACCAGAACTAGAACAGGTGCCATTCTGGGATGCCGGCATTGCAGGTGGCAGATTAACCCTCTGTGCCACAACTGCACTCCAAAACTCTGTATCTTGCAAAACTGAAATTCTGTGGCACATCAAAAAATAACTCCTGAATATTCCCTCTTCTAAGCACCTGATAACCAATATTCTACTGTTTTTTCTCTGTATTTTTGACTATTCTAGGTTACTACATTTGTGTGTAATTATAAAGCATCTATCCTTTTGTGATTGGCTGATTTAATATAAAATGATGTCTAAAGGTTTATCTGTGTAGTGTGTTCAGAATTTCCTCCCTTTGTGAGGCTGAATTTATTGATTCTGTTTTTGACGTGTTTAGCAATTGGTTTCATTGAAAGCTCTTTCACTTACCACCTTCCCTCACTCAATACCTCCTCCTTCCTTCCTTTCTTTTTTATTTCCTTTAATTTTCACAGTAACATAAAATCATTTATGTTAAAATCGCAGGCTTAATTCACCATTAACCATAATGTTCAACAAGTGAAAACTAGAAAGAACCACTTTTCCACAGGAGTGTAGACAAGGGCTAAAAACAATAATCAAGGAGCCAGTGCTGTGGCATAGTTGGCTAAGCCTCTCTGCCTGTGGCACCAGCATCCCAAATGGGTGCCGGGTTTTTTTTCAGAATGCTCCTCTTCCAATCTAGCTCTCTACTAATGGCTTGGGAAAACAGTGGGAAATGGCCCTGCATCTATGTGGTAGACCCAGAAGAAATTCCTGGCTCCTGGCTCCTGGCTTCAAATGAGTCCACCTCTGGCCGGCTGTTGCAGCTATTTGGGGAATGAATCAGGGAGCAGAAGACTTCTCTCTTTGTCTGTAACTCTACCTCTCAAATGAGTAAATAAATAAATATTTTCAAAAATAATCAAATCATAAGTTGTCAGTTTCACTCTTACACATTTTTTGTGTTCTATATTAACTACCATACATCAGAGAAAACATATGGTATTTGTCTTTTGGGGACTGGCTCATTTCACTAAGCATCCATTTTGTTGGAAAACACAGGTTTTCATTATTTTTATGGATGTGAGGGACATCTGTCACCCCATTGATCTTCAGGGTTGATTTAGCTGATCTGGCTGGCTAGGCAGGTGTTCCCTGCCTCCCTCACTGCTCTGTGTTCATCCCTCCCAAAGTTGTGTGCTCCATCAAAGAGAAGGACTTTTCCCGCTAGAGGAGGACCAGTCATTAGTCAAGGGTATAAGACTAGCTGAGGGCCCTTGCTAAACCTTCAAGAAAACTCTCATTCATGTCTTTATGTTAGCCTAACCCTGATGCCAAAATAACCTGAAATATAAAAATAACTCAGAACAGAAAAAAAAAAAAGAGAGAGAGAGAGAGAGCATAGTAATTCCACTATTTAGTAAAATAATAATTACTTTAATCATGAGGAATTTACTCTTGAAATGTTAGGATGTATTAACATAGAAAATGACTTGTGTGAATCTTCATAATTATAGATCAAAGGAGAAAATTGCATGTGAGTATTTTTATTAGTACTTAAAAGGCATTCATTGAAATCAACAATATTCATCCCATATTTTAAAAGAAAGTTCTGTAACATAATGAATAAGCTACTTGCCTGTATTAAAGATTACGTGAAAGGAAGAATGTGGACAAATCCTTTTACAATCAGAGTACCTTGTAATCAAGACATTTCCTTGATAATCAAGAAGCTGTAGCTTCTACTTGTTTACATTTATTAAATACTTCCTGTGGGCTAAGCATGGAATCTAAGTGGTCTCTTTTAATCCTGTCAATTACTTTAAGAGAGTAGATACAGTTTTCTTCCCCAGAGAAAATTAGGCAAGCGAGTTTTAGAGAGGAAAAGTTAATTGCCTAACATTACATAGTTAATAAAAAGCAGAGAAGGATTTAAGAAAGGCCTGATTTTAAGATAGTCTCTTAAATATTCAGTGTTTTTGTACCACACAAGAACTAGTATCACATGTTCATGAAACTAGAAAATTTGGAGTGCTAAATAGATGATTGAAGGAACTGATATTGCTAGATAAAATAATAATCAAATAGTAATCACCCCTAGGGAAAAAACGAGACCTTTCTTAGACTTCCTTCCAATACAATTTCTTTAGTACGTTCTCAGTTGCCATTACATATAACTATTGAATTTAATATTTCAAAGAGACATAGAAAAACCATGTGGTTAATTTCCTTGATTTTGGGAAAATAAGGGCTTACTGAATGTCATTCAGATAATAAATACAACAATTTGAAGCTGTATTTTTCTTTTTCCCTTTCTATCTCTTTTTCTATAGTCCCTATCACAGCTCTTATCTTTGATAAAATTTAAGATTAAATTGTAATGAGTCTGATATAAGTATCATCCCCAAAGAAAATAATATAGTATATTATATGTATATATTAAATATATATTATGTTCTAGCAATTTACTACCTATGTTAATACAGGAAGATTTAGTTAGATACATATCTGTTAGATATAGACTGTGAGAATAGACATGGGTTTACCCTTATAAGGTACCTGTCAGCAAACTGCTGCGTATAGAAAGTCTGTGTAAGGAAAGAGGTAGCTCTACACAGAGATGAAACACTTAGAATGTGGTCTGTGGACCACTGAATCAGAATCACCTGAGCAGATCCTTGTCCTACCCTGGGTCCTGGTAATGATAACTTCTGAGAACACAGCCTAAGAAATTGAACCTGCAGAATCACAGATTGTGAAATCTTCGTTTACTTCAACTTGTATTGTGTAATTACATGTGAGTATATCCATGTTCCAGATATATATCATGTCACTTGGGAACATCCCCATTAACTTAAATGGGAGTTCCTCAAAACCATACTGGAGGATGTTGGCAAAATCCTGTCTATTCTTTTCCCCTTCAAGTATTTTGTGTCCTAGTATTATATTCTTCCCTTAATATCAAATATCAAATTCCCTATTATACATTTCTGTTCAAAGTCACTGAGCCATTTATGATGCATAATAAACAGCGATTAAGTAGATAGTGATGAGAGTTTTGTAGCACCTTCTTTTTTGATGATGGGGCAGGGAAGAGTGAGGTCCACAAATGAATTGGTCCACTATTAATTCTTTATATATGTTTTTGCTTTCAAATAGAGCTGGAAATAAGTATTATGTTTGTTTTGTCAATTTTTATTGCCATTTTTTCTTAAAACTGATCAAATATTCATACTTTGTTTTTAACTTTGATATCTCCTTTATCAATTTATCTCCCTTTACTTGGAACAGGGAAAATATATAAGAGGGAAGAAAGAAAAATGCATGAAATATATGCATTCCAGGAATCTCATTGCCTTGTTAATTTATCTGCTCATTATGTGAGTTTGGAATTTTTAGATCTAAAGCATTTCAGAGTCTATGCCTTAGGATACCACATGTATTTCGTTTACAGTCATATATGGCACCTTGTGTCTGTATGGCTGAGTCTGATGTTAAATCATTGGAATTACCAATACCAACTCTTCAAAGTACTACCATCAACTATGTGTGACACCTTAGTGAAGTGCACATGGTCCAAGACAATATAATTTCCTTTTGGATTTTAAAAAATTTCCCTACTAATGATGAAATGCAAAGAAGAGGAAAGTGGGGCTGGTGTTGTGGCACAGCAGGTTGCATGACTGGCATCCTGTATCAAAGTCATAGCTGCCCTGCTTCTGATCCAGCTTTCTGCTAATGCTCCCAGGAAGGAAGTGAAACATAGCTGTCGCTCCCCCTCTTCCTGGAGGAACGACACAGGACCCTGTGCTGTTCTTTTGTCTGCTCGGCCCTCCCCGGGTTTGCTGCTGGTTCTTCCCGGGTTGGCTACCGACCCTTCCACCTCCGTGGAAGGGCGGGCCTCCCTGCCACTTTCCCCACTTCCGCGGGGGAGCGGCACACCACCGGCCGGCTCTCTCGGGGGCTGCACAGGTGTTAGATAGATGTTCCTGGTGCATGTTGTCTCTCTCCTCCTTTATAGTCCTCTTCCACCAATCCCAACTCTGCTACCCACACGCCGAGTACGCTGCTCTCCTCCAATCAGGAGCAGGTCCTGCTGCTTATTGGTTGAACTGGAGGCAGCTGCGTAGAACCTTTTACTCCTCTCCCAGCGCCATATTGTGGGAGAGCAGATGCATAGAATAAGTCTTAATTTCAGTAACAGTCTAGTCTGAGTTGCTCCCCACACATAGCCAGATACATAGGCCCCTGTCACCCAGGTGGGAGGATCACGGGTGTGTGGGAGGCTTGGATGAAGTTTCCAGCTCTCGGCTTTAGCCTGGCCCAGCACTGGCTGTTGCAGCCATTTGGGAAGCAATCCAACAGATAGCACATCTCTCTCTCTCTCTCTCTCTCTCTCTCTCTCTCTCTTTCTCTGGTGATCTGCCTATCCAATAAATAAATAAATAAATAAATAAATAAATAAATAAATAAATCTTTTTTAAGAAAAAGAAACAAAGTTGGTGAGAAAATGAATAAATCTATTTTTTCTTAAGAAAAAGGAAGGTGAGAGGGAAGGTAATATCATGTCAAATAATTCATTTTTTTCTCTTATCATTCTTGGAATCACTGAAGTGGGATAATGTCTTAATTTGGAAGACAAATGAGTCCTTACTGTCTCTCTAACCTTTTTCCTTCATTGGAATAAATAATAAGAAAGTAGAAATATTTATTTCTGAATATGAAATTGTATGGATATTTCTTTGCTGTACCCTCTACTAATATTTCTTTGCTGTACTCTCTACTAATATGGTTCCATAAAAATTACATGAATAATTTTATGTGTAGCAATTTCAAGGAAAAATATTAACTCTTTTATCCTCTTATTCATAACTTATTTCATGGTTCTTAATTTATGCCTAAGTCCATAATTCATCGTTCCCAATCAAGGCCATATTCCAACTCTCTATCTCATTATGTGGGCCATGCCACTATAATTATCTTTCAATTCTTACATGTCTCCCTGTGAGACTGGAAACTTCTTCAGACAAGAATTGAATCCTTATTCATCACTATATAATCAAATCCTAGGACCATGATGACTTTAATAATATTTTCTTTTATTGGAATGAAAATAAACTGAACCCCACTGAACTGTAGACATTCAGAATAGAATTTGGGTTAATCTATCCTAATGCCTAAGAATGTGCCTCTCTACCATCTCATGGACTTGAAAACCACAAGCTGGCCTTGCTGTATTCCTTCACAGAGGAACCACTTTCCCAAGTGACTTCTTTTTATCAACTTTATGTCCATATTTAATTGCAATAGAATTTTTTGTTCGTATCCCTTGTGGTATTGCAAGACAATTTCTTTCAGCAGTGATTTCTTCTTCACTAGGACAGGGTTACAGTTACAACCTGCATACTTCTGTACTTTATACTTATAGTAAATTGTGTATATTCTACAGTCTGTATATTTCTTTTACTAATATAGAGTATTGAGTACATACATGCATATCTTCATCTCTGTTGATACAGTAGGGGAATCTGTACATTAGATTTAAAACTACAAAGAAATTAGTGCTTTATTTTTTGCTCTTATTTTAACATTCACAGCTTAAATATAGTCAAATAAATGCTGTTTCCTACCCTGTGCGGCTCTCTGGATGAAACCACTCCAATCTTCATTGCTTTGCAGACAGGTTCTGACCTTTTTCTAAGATGCTTACAGTGAAGAGATAATGTCAAATTCTTTTCTTGATGGACATTTTTAGGGTCTCTCAGGTGGGATTTGGAGCTGAGATGCTGGAATACATGGCATCCACTCATTGTAATTCATCTGGAACACTTTGAAATCTTGAGTTTCCCTATCTTATTCTAAAAATAATTAATGCTTCACAAAAGGTAATATCTCTTGAAGCAAATTTAATTTAAAATCTATTTTAAGTGATAGTGAGGTGATGACACATTTTAGTGAGTAGTAGATATTCCAAATATTCTGAGACACCAGTTGTGTGTATGCATGTAAGAGAGCATTTTAAATTCAAGAACCACAAAGGAGAGAACACCATAGCAATTCTATTCTTTTTTTTCAGGAATGCTGTTGATGATAATGATAACTCCTACCCACGCTTATTAATCTCACATCTTTAATTAAAGTAGATAATGACAAAATATATTTATTCAGAAGAAAATGTTTAACTTTATGAAAAGAAGATAATTTTCTGGCTTTACTTATGTGGACAGAAAAGCTTAATTGTTTATGTCTCCTATAGCTACTCTTGTCACATGTGAGACCGGAGTTTGAGTGCTTTGCCCAAGACTTTGATAAGCTCATTGAATAACATAAAAATTATCAATTTTACAATCACTTTGTTTGATAAAACAAAAGCTGAACATATAAATGCAGTACATTTTGCTTAAGTCTTTCGCTTACTATGTTATATTGTATTCTGGAAATATTAAATATGATTCCTGTCTGAAACTCTTGTTGATCTTTCAAATTCTAATGGAGGTCGCAGCAACAGTTCATATGAATATAACAAAAAGATAAGATTTTCATTCATGAATTCTTGTAGCAATTATTTTTAGCACCACTATGTGCCAACCATTGTAAAGTAAGCAGCTGTAAAACAGACATCATTACAACTTTCATGGAACTTACAGGTTAGGTCTTTTTCTATGGAGGGCCAGACATACAAATACAATAATTAAAAACTAATTAAGGCATAATGCAATGTGATACAACATAGAGTGTGGCCTCCTTTACCCATGGCTGCCGGTGTGTTTGAGATGATAATTAAACTGAAACCTTAAGAAGGAGCAACTAAAGGACTTTCAGGGGAGACGCCAGCACATTCAGAGACCTTGAATCAGGGAAACACTTGGAAGAGTGTTGGTCTAGTGGGAGTCAAGGGCGCTGCAGCTCGAGCATTACGAAATGGAAGGCAGACAGGGCATGGCCATTTCGTTCAGTTCCTTGCCAGCCACAATAGAGTTTAGGATATAACATCAATGGAATGGAATGGCAGCAAAGAGTTTACATAAAGTTTTTTCATCCAAATGTTTGTTAAATACATCATCCTGGATGTTGTCTTCAGAAACTGTTTAGAGTATGTCAAAAATGAAAGTAGACAGGCCAATGAGAACTCTAAGTAGAAGACTTGTTGTCTGAGATTTATTGAGGGAGAGAGAACAAGAGAGATTTGACAGTCTCTCATCCACTCCCCTATACTCTGGGAATGAACATCATTTAACCAAAAAGAGATGAAATAGCATACGGATTGATTCTAAATTCAATTTGAAGAATTTGCTATTATGTGGCACTTTGGTGCACTTCCTTGGATTTCCTGTCTACTCTGTGTCTCTCTTCTGTTATACCTATTAGGTGCTGTTGGCATTAAACATGATCAGTGACCAACCTCCCATACCATTAAGTGCTTTTCTTATTATGTCACTTTTTAGATACAAAATTTCAGTAATTTTGTACCCTGAAGGTCCTAATGCATATCTTTGGTGATTTCCTGCAGATGAATTATTTGTGTAAAACCATCACTTTCTCAAGAACCAGCATCCATCATTACTGTGGCAAAAACCAGGGAACAGTGAACCCCAGATGAGAAGTGGCTGTAGAGCAGTCAACTTGGTTCCCTTACAAAGAAATGACTCATTGCCACACTTCAGAAATGCTCTGCTACCTCAGCCTCCACCCCCATCAGTAGATGATTGAAAATTACATTTAAACAGCTTCCTGAATTATTATAGACTGAGGACTGTCAGGGATTTTAGCAAATAGTTGGAAGAGTAAGTATTAAACACAACTGGTATGCTGTGTTTTCTCTAATCTTCTAAACCAGCTCATGATTTGGAAAATGGTTAGCAAGTTTCAGTCCCTTCATTGTCATCTTCTTTTTGCAGATTTTTTTTCCTTTTTTGGTTTTTATTTTTACTTATTTGAGAGGCAGAGAGACAGCTGCCATCCACTGGTTCACTCTCAAATGCCTGCAAGGTCTGGGGCTGGGCTGAAACCAAAGCAAGGAGCTGGGAACTTAATAAGTTTCCCACATGGATAGCTCAATTACTTTAGCCATAACTCTTGCATCCCAAGGTCTACATTAGCAGGAAGCCACGTCAGGAGCCAGAGGGAGCTATAGAACACAGACAGTCTGAAAGGGAACAGGGCAACTGCCTGCCCTGCAACAAATTTTTAAAAGTTAGGATGCATGTGATGAGAAAAACTTTAAGAAATATGTGTCAAAAAATCTATCAATCTACCTACTTGTTTATCTTTGAATCCATCCATCTATCTATGTACCTGTCATCTATCCATCCATCCATCCATCCATCCATCCGTTTATCCATCTGTTCATGCATCCTTCTGCCCATTTATTTGTGTGTTTAGTAAAAGAATTTGTCAGTATCTTTATGAGTTCACCCACTTAAAAGTTTGGGTCAGAATAAACAAGATGAAATAGGAAGTCTCATGTGCCTTAGAAAGAAATCAAATAAAAAATTCAAGAACACTCTGCCAGAAAGAATAGTGTTTTTGAAAGTCTTTTCAGGGGCTGGCACTGTGACACAGTGGCTTAAAGTCCCAGCCTGCAACACTGGCATCCCATATGGGCGCCGGTTTGAGTCCCGGATGCTCCACTTCCGAGTTATTGTCGCTCCCCCTCTTCGCGGAGGAACGACATCAGACCCTGCACTGTTCTTTTGTCTGCTCGGCCTTTCCAGGGTTAGCTGCCGGCCTCACTCATGGAGGAACAACGCTGTCCCAGGTTAGCTGCCGGCCCCTACACCTCCGTGGAGGGGCGGCACCCCCTGCTGCTTTCCCCGCTTCTGTGGAGGAGCGGCACACCGCCGGCCAGCTCTCGGGGGCTGCTCAGATGTTATCTGGATGTTCCTTCAGATGTTCCTGGTGCATATTGTCTCTCTCCTCCTTTATAGTCCTCTTCCACCAATCCCAACTCTGCTACCCACACGCTGAGCATGCTGCTCTCCTCCAATCAGGAGCAGGATCAGCTCCTGCAGCTTATCAGTCAAACTGGCGAGAGGCAGCTGTGTAGAGGTTGTTTGGTCTCTCTCTCAGTGCCATATTGTGGGAGAGCAGATGCATAGAATAAGTCTTAATTCCAGTAACTTAGTCTAGTCTCAGTTGCTCCCCACAGTTATGACCTGGGAAAGCAGTAGAAGATGGCCAAGTGCTTGGGCCCCTGCACCCACATGGGAGACCTAGAGGAAGCTCTTGGCTACTGGCTTCGGATCAGCTCAGCAGTGGCCATTGCGGTCATTTGGGGAGTGAACCAGTGGAATGGAAGACCTGTCATTCTCTCTGGCTCTACTTCTCTCTGTAACTCTGTCTTTCAAATAAATAAAATAATTATTTTTGTTTGTTTGTTTTTGACAGGCAGAGTTAGACAGTGAGAGAGAGACAGAGAGAAAGGTCTTTCTTCCATTGGTTCACCTCCCAAATGGCCGCTGTGGCTGGTGCACTGCAGCCGGTGCACTGCGCCAATCTGAAGCCAGGAGCCAGGTGCTTCCTCCTGGTCTCCCATGCAGGTGCAGGGCCCAAGCACTTGGGCCATCCTCCACTGCACTCCCGGGCCACAGCAGAGAGCTGGACTGGAAGAGGAGCAACCGGGACAGAATCTGGCGCCCCAACTAGGACTAGAACCTGGGGTGCTGGTGCCACAGGCAGAGGATTAGCCAAGTGAGCCACGGCGCCGGCCCAATAAAATAATTCTTAAAAAAAAAAAAAAAGAAAGAAAGTCTTTTCAGCAGTTTTGAAAGTCTTTTTATTTTTAATTTTAGTAGCTGGAAAGCTGGGTTAGGAAACTCTGGGGTAGAGAGCTTGTGGCTTCTCTCATGTGTCATGAACATACAAAAAGACAAGCTGTTGCTTGGCTTATATACAGCTCTGATTCAGCGTAAATATATCTCTTAAGGGATGCAGTTTTATGATTCACTTGATTAGAAATACCTTTAATGTGGAAATTAAATAATAATTACTAAATTAATACTGGTTGATTTAATGATATTAATACCTCTTAGAGTTCTGAGGTCTCTTTCAAAGCACCAGTCCTTTTGATCTGCATAATAATCAACGTTCCTGATGGACTCCTGACTTCAAATGAATCTTCTAATCAAATATCAATTTATAACACACATATAAGCTGAGCCTCTGCTTGAAATGTATATGTGAAGTAGGAGGGGCCCCTCCAAGCGCCACCTGCATAGCAATTGCCTCCCTCACCTTCCCATGTCCTGGTCCCCAGTCCTTAGCTCTTAGTCCCTGAAGTAGTCTATAAAACCTTTCAACACTGTGGGTGCAGGGCAAAACCACCATGGTAACCAGTGCAGGACAGATGATACTATTGAGTCTGCTTCAGTTTTTTTTTTTTTCTTTTCTCCAGATAAGGAAATTCCAGCCAAGAGAAAACAAGGGTTTGTCCATTTTCACAGAGCTGTTGAGAGCGATTGCTAAAAGAAAAAGCGTTTGTGCCTAACAGAGTTCTCTTTTCATGGTTCCTCAGTTACATTTGCATGTAATCATATGTAAGTATTTTATTGGGAAGAAACAGATAGCAAGTCACTTTCCCAATCATAAAATCATAAAATCAAAGCTTAATAGATAAATCTTAGCATACAAAATTGAATTATTCATTTATGCTTTTAAGAAAAAAGGCAAAATGAATTAAACATGTTATTGAAGTTATGTTTTAAGGGAAAATTCTAAATTTATTACATACATTTATTATGTCTTGCTATTTCCTTTCTTTCATACCCAAATATATTTTGATAAAAATTCCTAACAAAGCAAAGATATGTTCTTCTTAATTTCATTTTCAAATTTATCATTGTTAGTATATAAAAATGCAATTGATTTTTGTGTGTTGCCTTTGTATCTGGCTGCTTTGCTTTATTGATTTCTTAGTTCTAAAGAGTTTGTGTTATTTGTGGAAACATTAAGGTCTTCTAAATATAAAGTCATATATAATATGCAAACAGAGGTAATTTTACCTCCTTTTTGATTGGGTAGTTTTTACTTTTTTCTTGCTTACGGCTCTGACAAGTCTTTCAAACAAACAAGCCTACTGACAAATGGTCAAAGAATTTTAATAAATATTTTTCCAAAGAAGATACACAAATGGCCTATCAACACATGAAAAAAATGCTCAACATCATTGGTCACTAAGGGAATGCAGATTAAAACCACAATGAGATACCACACCACACTCATTAGACTACTATCAAAGAAAAAGAATATCAAGTGTTAGGGCTGCTGTTGTGGCATAGCAGATAGAGCTGCCACCAGAGAGGATGCCAACATCCCATGTGGGTGCTAGTTTGAGCCCCAGCTGCTCCACCTCCAATCCAGCCCCTGCTGATGGGCCTGGCAAAGCAATCGAAGATGGTCCAAGTGCTTGGGCCGCTGCACCCATGTGGGAGACCCAGATGGAGCTCCTGGCTCCTGACTTCAACCTGGCCCAGCCCTGGCCATTGTACCATTTGGAGATTGAATTAGCAGATTGAGGATCTCTCTCTTTCTCATTCTTGTTCTCTTGCTTTCTTGCTCTGTCTCTCTCACTCTCTCCTCACCCCCGTAATACTGCCTTTCAAATAAATAAATAAATCTTAAAAAAATAATCAAGTGTTGGCATGGATGTGAATAAATTGGAACCCTAGTGCTCTGTTGGTGAAATGTACAATGGTACAACTACTTGGAAAACATGTGACATATGACATACGACAATTCTTTAAAACATTAAAAAAAGATTTTAATAGCAATGCCATTTCTACATTTAGACCCCAAAGAATAGAAGGCATAGTCTCAGAGATATTTATATATCCATATTCATCATAGCATTACTGATAATGGCTAAAACATTGAAGCAACCCAAGTGTCCATTGATAGATGAATGGATATACAAAATGTGGTATACATTTATGATGGCATATTATTCAGCCATAGTGAGGAAGGAAATTCTAATATATGGTTCAATATCAATATCAATGAACATTGAGGTCATTATGTTAAATGAAATAAACCAGTCACACAAAGGAAATTATAACATGATTCCACTTACATGAAGTAGCTAAAACAGATAGACATGAAGTAGAATGGTGGCTCCTAGAGTCTGTGGGGAAGGGGGAAGTGTGCTATAGTTTAATGAGTAACAAAGGGTTCTGGAGATGGATGTTGGTGATGATTACATGATTGAGCAATATGAATTTCTTTATACCACTGAACTGTGTACTTAAAATGATTAATAAGGTAAATTGTTATGTGTATTTTTACCACAATTAAAAAAATTAAAACAGAAGCCAAGGAAAAATTCTTTAGCCACTTTGGATCCTTGATAGAGTTTGGAATAAATCCTGAAAAGAGAGCGTGTAGTTCATTAAATATAATTTTGCTGAGGAGTCATCTGATTAAATAATCATAATATGTTTCCATATGTGTTTTATGAAATTCGTACACTTGTTATTTTTTTAGAATACTTTCTTCTAATACCTGATTTATAATGATGGGCTGTCTGTCATGCTTAAAGGAAAAAAGAGAATCCCCAGAGATGAGCAGCTTGTATTGGGAATTTGTTTTTGCAGCTAGCAGCCTTGCAGTGGGCATCTGTGAACTCTTCACAGCTTCTTGAATCTCAGCCAGTTTTGGTTGTTGTACATGTTGACACTGAGGGGAAAGCAATTTGTAAGAGAACAAGACTTTTCTCATCAACTAACTACTGTGAAGCTGTGCACTTTTATCTCATTTGCAAAAGAACTCAATGAAAAGTTTAAATTGTTGCCCAGCAATTGACTTTTTGTGTTTTTATGGAAGCACAAAGAACTAAAATGATCAGAATTCCAAAATGTCAGAGTAAATTTTCAAAGCTTATGTTACAATAGAAAGCTAGTAAAACATACGCTAGTAAAACATATGTGTTTCTCCCTTACTGTTTGTTTTTCTAAATCTTTCAAATACAGACTCTAATAGAGAGCAAACTTTCCTTACTACACTTTGCTGGTCTTCATCTTGGAAATAACAAGCTACTGGCAGTCACGAAGCAGCAGCCTATGCGCTCATTAATGTCAAGACTTAAGTCATGGGAGTCTCATGAGACTCTTGGCTCTGACACTCATTTTTGCTTCCTTTTAGTGCATGGTTTTCTTCCTTCCTTCCTTCCTTCCTTCCTTCCTTCCTTCCTTCCTTCCTTCCTTTCTTTTTCTTTTATTTTCTTTTTTTTTTAGGTGAGCAGAAAATCTACAGCTGGTTAAGGGGAGTGGAGGAGCATTCTTATCTCTCTGCCTCTGCAGCTCTCTTCATCAATCTCATCATTTTTGTTTAATATGTGAATTGCTTGTTACTTTTTAGCAGAAAACTCCCTTAAAACAAACAACTGTCTAAATCTGAATGGTTCATGTGACTCCTGGCTTGCCTGCTTATTAATTTATATACATATTTGTATATAATAAAACAAAATTGAGTTATTTTTAAACATGTATTTGTATTTATTCTATTTTATTTGAAAATCATACAGAGAGAGAGAGGGATCCTGCATCCACTGGTCACTCCCCAACTGCCTCAAAAGTGAGGACTGGGCAGAAGCCCAGAACTCCATCTGGGACTTCCATTTGGGTGACAGGGACCCAAATACTTGAGCCATAACTTGATACTTCCCAGAGTGTGCATTAGCAGGAAGACAGAATTAGAAGCAGAGCTGGAATTCAAATCTAGGAACTCTGAAATGGGATGTGGGCATCCCAAGTAGCATCTTAACCACTGTGCATGTCTTGCCTCGGAGAATAAATTAAGAAAACTGAATCAGAGGGCGGCACTGCGGCTTAGTTGGTAAAGCTGTTGCCTGCAGTGCCGACATCCCATATGGGTGCCGGTTCAAGTCCCTGCTGCTCCGCTTCTGATCCAGCTCTCTGCTATGGCCTGGGAAAGCAATAGAAGATAGCCCAAGTGCTTGTGCCCCTGCACCTCACATAAGAGACCTGGAAGAAGCTCCTGGCTCCTGGCTTCGGATCAGCCCAGCTCCAGCTTTTGTAGCCATTTGAGGAATGAACCAGCAGTTGGAAGACCTCTCTCTTTCTCTATCTCTGCCTCTCTATAACTCTGCCTTTCAAATAAATAAATTAATTAAAAAAAAAAACTGAATCAAATCCTAACTACATTTATTTTCCTTCCATCCTCCTACCATCCTCCTCTCTCTCAGTACCACTCTTCTTTCCTTCTGTATTGCTTCCCCTCTTTCCTATCCTCCTCTCTTCTTTTCCAACCATCGCTTAATAGTAAAATGTAGAATTTCAGCTCCCCGGCCTGTTTTTCATTGCTATGAAGAGCTTATTGGAACAGATGATATTTGAGGTCCCTTCTACTCTAACATGCAATGACTGGGATTTTGCTGGCTAGTTCAAGAAAGGGGTAACAACTACATCTGCATGCTCTATTATACATGGCATGCTGGATATTGCTACTGTTTGGTCTGAATGCTCTGTTTTGTTGTACCTGAATGAGTGTAAACAAAGGAGCACCACACATTGATAAAATTTGATGGTCCTTTATTGCTGGCGGTGGAGAGTGCCCTAAAGAACTCTCGACCCTGAAGCCCAAAGCAACAGGGTTTATAAAGACAAAAACCGCAAACTCGGGAAGGGAAGACATGATTGCTAGGATCGGGGAGAATACATAGTTACTGGGGTCAAGCTGACCTAAAACCTGTGCGTAACTAGTGTCAATTATAATCTTGACAATACCAGTTACAATCTTAACAATTGGGCCAGCTCTGGGGGCAGCTGGTTAACGCCCTGGCCTGAAGCGCCGGCATCCAATATGGGTGCCGGTTCTAGTCTCAGCTGCTCCTCTTCCAATCCAGCTCTCTGCTATGACCTGAGAAAGCAGTATAAAATGTCCCAAGTCCTTGGGCCCCTGCACCCATGTGGGAGACCTGGAAGAAGCTCCTGGCTCCTGGCTTCGGATTGGCGCAGCTCCGGCCGTTGCGGCCATCTGGAGGATGAACCATCGGATGGAAGACTTCTCCCTCTCTCTCTCTCTCTGCCTCTCCTCTCTCTGTGTAACTCTTTAAAGTAAATAAAGAAATCTTTTAAAAAAACAATTTTAATTATAATCTTGACATTAATCCAGGTATTGGTTTTAATCATATGTAGAGCATAGACAAATTACATTTTTATCATTAACCCAGGCATAGCCTATCCACTTCCAAGCGTGAGCCATCATGCTAGGGGGTTTCTATGCTCTGCCAAGTGTAATGTAGTGGACCGCTATTGTCCGACTGTTTTAGATCATAGTTTCAGACCAGAGTGTCACAGTGTGGGGGGCACCTTCCCATAATAGAGTCTCACATTCTCCAAAATGGAGTCCCTACTGTCAAGGTGTTACTTCAGTTTCCCTTTAAAATGACTTGGAGACTGTATACGCATGTACATATACATGTACTGGTTAAGCCGGGTTTGTGATAAGAACTGAATGTTTATATAAAATCTAAAATCTTCTTGTAATCTGAAATCTATATATCAGCATCTCAGGTACAGCATATATTTAAACATATAACACTGTCAAGAGAGTCACATCAGCATCAGTAAAATAACTTACTTGTCGCTACCAACAGCAAAGCCCAATATGATTTACTATAAAATAGTACATATGTGCATGTTAGCCTAAGAATTGAATGGAAAGTGTGTGATTTCTTCAAGAAAGTGGAGGTGGCTTTAAACATTATGTGAACTTAACTTT
The DNA here is from genome assembly GCF_964237555.1 of Oryctolagus cuniculus. Lineage (NCBI taxonomy): Eukaryota > Metazoa > Chordata > Mammalia > Lagomorpha > Leporidae > Oryctolagus > Oryctolagus cuniculus. The sequence goes on along the minus strand of NC_091432.1, from coordinate 191,810,338 downwards.
CTGAAAGGTGAAATGGCTGAACTTTATGTACAGGTATCATTTGAGTGAGAACTTCATGTTACACATAAATGATCTCATAGCAGAAGTTCAAAATAATTAGCATTAATAACTGGGTACGTGACAGTAATTTTTTCTACTTATTCTATGAAGGTTTTAATTTTGAACACATGAGCTATTTCTTTAAGTTTAATGCCTGCATGAAAATATAACTGTATGAAAATAATTTTGACAGGTGCCTGGTGTAATTTAAGGTGACAAGAAAGGTACCTTAATAATTGGAAACCTGTCCTATATTCCTAGTGTTAATTCTGTCATATTGTTATGGGAGAGGTGGTGTCTAGAGTCCTATTTCATGTCCTTGCCTTCTACCTAGATAAGCATTCTAAGTACATGCACATATATGGTGCACAATGTGGTAACATTTATTTAAAAAGTGAGAAAGCAAATACACACATACATGGGCATAGTTGAGGAGTGGGGTGGGCCAAGAAAGGAAAAGGATGGGGGAGGTCAGTAGAAAGAGAATGCCTCAGCACCCTGTCTCACCCTCTGCACAGAGAGAGAGAGAGAGAGAGAGAGAGAGGGAAAGAGGGAGGAAGGGAGGAAGGGAGAGAGAGAGAGAGAGAGAGAGAGAGGGAAAGAGGGAGGAAGGGAGGAAGGGAGAGAGAGAGAGAGAGAGAGAGAGAGAGAGAGAGAGAGAGAACCCACAGCCACCCAGTTGCTAGCCTCTATGAGGTTGGAAGGGGAGTGGTTCTATGGCACCATCCCCTATCCCAGGCTAAGGGACATAGATCCTGGGAAAGGGGTTATTTGACTGATAGGTGGGCAGATAAGATTACATAGGGTGGAGGAGGTGTGGCTTCCAGCTAATGACCGTAATTTAGCCATCTGCCTTACCCCATATTGTTATAGTGAATATAACATTAAAACAGATGAAATTCATTTCTGATTTTTTTAGGATATTTTAGAGAAAATCTTAAGAATTCAAGCCAACTGTGAAGCTTATCTTCTAAATTTGTGCTCCTTTATGAACTTCAAAGCAGGCTCATCTCCTTGTTACATAGCAGGACTATGAACTGTGGACCAGGCCATCTTCTTATCTGACTATGAGGAAGTTGGGAAACATCCTTAGGCCTGAATTCTCTTGTGTATAAATTAAAAAGCAATCCCCTGAATGCTTTTTCAGATCTACTTCTCAATGTTTCAATTATTAATGGTGATAAAACTCATGATATTTAGAATATTTATTATTTGCCAGACAGAGTATTAACTCTATGTAATGATCTCAGTTAAGCAAATACACTTGTATTGAGGAAAATATTTGTAATATTTACAAATATTTACTGGCTTGTAATTTTATTTATTTATTTATTTATTTATATTTATTTGACAGATAGAGTTAGTGAGAGAGAGAGAAGCAGAGAAAGGTCCTCCCTCCATTGGTTCACCCCTCAAATGGCTGCTAAGGCCAGAGCTATGCTGATCCGAAGCCAGGAGCCAGGTGCCTCCTCCTGGTTTCCCATGTGGGTGCAGGGCCCAAGCACTTGGGCCATCCTCCACTGCTTTCCCGGACCACAGCAGAGAGCTGGACTGGAAGAGGAGCAACCAGGACTAGAACCCAGTGCTCATACGGGTTGCCGGCGCCGCAAGTGGAGGATTAACCAACTGAGCCACAGCACCGGCCCCACTGGCTTGTAATTTCTTAAATTTAAGGGAGATAAGTGTTGTGTCCACTGTGTCCAAGTAACTTTGTAAGTTACTGACATTGTTTTAACCCAGGCCATCTGCTTGGCAAAGACAAGTAACAGTCTTCCTCAACAGTCACTCAACATTGACTCCCCCCACTCCTTATAGATCTCAGGACTGTTGAGGTAATTGTAAACCACATAGCAAAATAATTGGATTCTTCTTCTTTTCTATTTTTCTCTCACTTACTTCTTGTCTCCAACTACTGCACGATTTGTTTTACCCAATAAAGGATGAGGTTCCCTGCACACTATTTCAATATGCATTGTCGGATGCATATTGTTGTGCATATTGTTCTGTTAGAACCCTTTGACCAACTAAAAAGTCTTCATTAGAGTGGAATTCTGATCTGCTTGCTTCCACAGGGGATTATGAGTGAGACTCAAACACAAGTTTATTTGGAAAATTGCATCAATTTTTAGTAAATAGTAATGTAAGGAAAAGGCTAACAATTGATTGCAATGAAATTCAACAACCTTTTAAAAATAGAGCCATTGTCAGCTTCCTCTCTCCCCCTTCCAACCTTCCCTGTAGCATGTGTCATTTTACTTTCAAACTTGTTTTGCTATCTGCTGCAAACTAGGATCCCTTAAGAAAATTTCCAGGTGTTGGCATCAAACCCAAGTTTCCTTTCTCAAGTTGTTTGCTGTGTTGTGGCCTTAGAAACCTCTCCTCTGTGATAAACATTCTTGGCAATGGGAACTAGGTGAGCTGGGAATCATGAAACCTTGCTTTGAAATCCGTGTGATCATTTGCCTTGTACTGTTGACTCATTAAGCAACAATAATAACCTTTGAATACTACCTTTATACACTGGTGTGTATAAAGTCCCAGATTGTTGAGTTACAAAGAAGTTAATTTCCCTATTATAGGTGATTTGATCTATGCCCTCATTCTGATTCTGGTCCCATATAACTTTACCACATTTTTTTTCTCTTTGCCTCAAATTTCTTTCATCAGTGCCCCTCTCCTTCCTTTTTTCCCTCTGCTCTCCTCCAGTGTGCTGGTTTCTACCTTTTTTCCTAACTTATATTATTTTGATTGTTTTATATACACATAATCATAACTGTATTTTAGAATATGTAAGTAGACACACATACACATACAGAAGGGGCTTCCAAAGCTTATGGAAATGTGCATTATCTTTTAATTCTGTTTTTCTACAATTTTTTAAGCTACCTCATAGTATCAAATCCTTTTGCTCTTAATAGCCTGCACCTTAAAATTTATTGAGTAAATTGCATCATATACAGAGAGGAAGAAACTAAGATAGCTGAGATAGTTACTAGAAGCTACCCTGATTTTCTGGACTGTAAAACCATCATAAACTCTAAGAGGTAAATCTCAGTGGAACGATGCAGTTTGAAATTCATCACTTAAAAGAATTCTGGCCATGCTGATAGCTTTCACCTAGACTGATGGTGGGAAGAAAGGTTTAAAATAGCTCCTTCAAAGTTCCTTTTTTATGGGAACCAAATTTTTCCTTCTTGTTTACTTAACTTGAACCTTGAAAAACGAAATGGGAAATAACAAGGAGAGTTTTTGTGGAAGACTACTGCAGGTGTCCTTGTGTTTTTGAAAAAAACACCAGAGCAAATCTTCTGAAGCGTACACAGCCAAATTATGGCTAGAGATAGTCAAGAGGGTTGTTTTCCTTTGCTCTTAAACATTGGTTTGAACATATCACTTTATGGTTCAGAAGTGATAAAATACAGGATGCATAAAGGGAATGGCAAGCCAACAAATCTGGCTAAAAATATTATAGACCCGGGCCGGCGCTGCAGCGTAGCGAGTAATGCTGCCGCCTGTAGTGCCGGCATCCCATTTGGGCGCCAGTTCAGATCCCAGCTGCACCACTTCTGATCCAGCTCTCTGCTATGGCCTAGGAAAGCAGTAGAAGATGGCCCAAATCCTTGGGCCCCTGCACCCATGTGGGAGTCCAGGAAGAAGCTTCCGACTCCTGGCTTCCTATTGGTTCAGCTCCTGCTGTTGCAGCCATCTGGGGAGTGAACCAGCGGATAGAAGACCTCTCTCTCTCTCTCTCTCTCTCTCTGCCTCTGCCTATCTATAACTCTGCCTTTCAAATAAATAAATAAACCCTTAAAAAAGAAATATTATAGACCATGTGCATTTGGCGGTCATGAAAGACAAATCTGCACAGATAGGAGACACTCTCATACCAAATCTTGAATGTTAATCATAACCTCAAGTTGTATCCCATGGATAATGGTGCATCAGAGGAATTTTGAACACAAGGAAATGACAAAGATAAGAACAAGAAAAATGCATTGCTAGGTCAGGAAGGTATTAGAGCCATGAAGAAAATTAGGAAGCTATTAATTTAATTAGGGATTAGCATACCCCAATGCCACAATAGCAGTCATTCAGTATTATTTTTTAGTTGGATGAATAAAGGAGATAGCTCACTCTTTATACATGGTTGATGAAATAAAAAAAATGAGGAGAGGTCATATAACAAAGTGGAGGAAACATGTATTGTTAGCACATGGGAAATGTAGGCAAGGAAGAGTTTAAAATACCTTAAAGGCAATGTCTGGAAACCTGGTAGAAAGAGAAATATCTTATATGATTTTCTAAAAACAACCGTCTCTAAAGCAGTGTTCAGTAGATAATTAAGGCAATCACACCAGTACAGTAATTCTACTTTATTTTCTCCCTTTTTGTTGCTCAAGTGAGTGTGTGTGTATCTGTTGTGTGTTTCTGCTACATGGTGGATGCTGCAATAATAATAGTAATAGAGAAATCCAACACATTCTGCAGAACAAGGAAAGTTTCCTGGATGAAGGAGCTGGGATGTGATACTAGACATCCTGAGTCAAATTGAATTAGAAGTAACAGGGAGACCTCCAAGTAAAGGTGATTGTGAACTCCCCTGAGAAGAAATGAACAAAACACAGCTTTTGCCTTAACTACCATACACGTTTCACAAGGGTCCCCTTTTTTTTCCAAGAACCCAATTCTATTTCAATTAAGAGGATGCATTATTAATATAACAATGTTGAATAGTATTATAGTGTTCCTAATGCCCAAGGGATAATGAAAAATAAAATAGCTTAAATTAAATATGCAAGTGACTTTAATACACATTAATGTTCTTAGCAAATTTTAAGCTTACAGAATATTAAATTACCAGTGACCATAATCCAGAGTTTCTGCATAAGACACCTAGCCTGGGATTTATTTTTATTTCTGTGCCTTCTGAAAAGAAACATGCATTCCTCCTCATTAAATCTAATTGAGAATTAAATTTTCCCACACTCCAAATAAAATCTCTTAGTTCAAAGGTTTATATACCAAGTTCAAAGGTGTGGTCCTCTTCCTGGAATTTTGCATTAAGAAAAAAAAACAGCTCAGCTTCTAGTTTGAACAGTCACATTATTGTACACATTCCATAAACTACTACTTTCTGCTCTGAAGGTCACTGCAGCTCATATATGGGTGAAATGATTAAGCTTTGTCATATTACCAGAGAAAAAGACATTACACAAGGTGATACCACACTGAGGAGCTAATTGTCAAAACTTAGCCTGAATGAGATTCTGAAATCATGCAAGTATGCCTGGAGTTTCTCTTTTTTTATTCTTTCTTTCCTTCCTTCCTTCCTTCCTTCCTTCCTTCCTTCCTTCCTTCCTTCCTTCCCTCCCTCCCTCCCTCCCTCCCTCCCTCCCTCCCTCCCTCCCTCCCTCCTTCTTTCCTTCCTTCCTTCCTTCCTTCCTTCCTTCCTTCCTTCCTTTTTTTCTTTGTCTTTTACTTTCTTTCCTTCTTAGTTGTTGAGATGACATGTTTTTAATTTATATTATAGTCAAAATGTTTAATAAATCCCTAAAAAATTAAGAATCAGGTCCTTTCTAATTATGCATCTCATGAGGACAACACTCAGCACAGTTGCACTATTTGTTTATATACTTAATTTTTTTTCCTTTTACATATCTTTACATTCATTTTCTATAACAAATAAACAAAACAACTCATTGTAGGAATTTGTTTCTTGCATTTAGAATATTCTTTCCAGAACCATAATATAGAGGAAATAATATCTAAGAGATTTCCAGCTTTAAAATATTTGAAATGGTATACCTATTAGGTAAGCTTCTTTAAAAGGAGCAAAAGAAGATTAATAAACAAATGAGCTGACTTTTTTCCATGTTCCCACATTCACAGTACAGATCTGGCAGGAGGCCTGAGCTGAGGTGTGTATGGGGAAGGTCTACTCTGCCTTCTGTTTCTATGCAGTCAGTCTAAGAACAGAGCCTGTGGTAAGCACCAGGAGCCCATGAGCTGGCTTTTTCTTTTTTAAATTTCTAACTAAAATCATGTGTATCAGAAAAAATTCTCACGTAAGTATTCTACTTGGTCTTTAAAAAGGAAAGATTTGGCTTGTTGGGTCAGCTTCTGGGCTCTGCTTTTGTGGAAAAAAATATATAAAGAATTAATCGGCAAGGTAATAAAGAAAGCAGAGAGACTAAATGTTATGATGAGTTGAAGGAAGAAAAGAGATCATGCTAAAAAAACGTTTAATTTAAAAAGCCTTCCTGCAAATAACTGCTGAGTGCTGAGAGGATACACTGTTGAGTGAGTTCCAGTCCCTGGTCTTCAACATACTCACAGTCTTACATGCAAGAACCAGATCACTACTATGCAAAGCTCCGTACTTTCCAAAATCGAGTAATATTTCATATGCATTATTTTGATAGTCCAGGGGAAAATATTAAGGTCACCTTAAGGTTGTTTTAGAATGATTTTTTATTTTTGTTATTCTTAGAAGACAAAATTGGACCTCAAATAGGTTTAGAAGAGATTATATAAAGGCATTTTAGCAAAGGCAGCAATCATCATTACTGCATTATTCAGAATGAGGAAGGACCAAAGGTTCTCAGATGACATTAATCACCATTCCTGGGGCAGTACTGGCAAGCAGAGTGAACTGTCAAAACTGAAGAGTTGTTACGGCCATGAAAGGGACCCATGTTAAAAAAAAAAAAAAAGAAACAAAACAAAACAAAACAAAAAAAAAACGGTGGCTTTTGATTGAGTAATGAAGCCCCTGCCATCCCGTAGGGTAGCAGGGAGGAAGACTTCTGACCCAGTGCATCAAGGTTTCTCTCCTCCCTCTGTTTTGTCATTTGGAGAAACCTCCTTTTGGCTGATCCACATGAAGCCAGAAGGGAAGGAGCCTGTTGGTTAAGTCTGTGGAGTTCAGTCTCCTGGAATACAGAGCCAGTGGGGAAAAGAAGGGATATATCTGGAGGGGCAGGGAGACAATATCCAGCAAAGTAATAATGATCTTCATCATTACTAAAGTTAGCAAATGTCAAAGGTATCTTAGTAGGCAGCTTGCATAGTATTATCTCATTTATTTCTCATTATAACCCTACATACGATATTGACTCTATTTTATACATTAAGAATCTAATGCATTGAAAAGTTGAGTAATTTATCCCACATGTTGCACATAAGTGGTAAAGACCGGATGTTAATTTTTGCCAAAACCCTGCTTTTTCTACTACATATTCTGCCTTCTTTGCTGGGAAAACATGAAAATTGGAAGTGTAAGACATTTGGGGCTGGAGCCGTGGCTCACTTGGTTAATTCTCCGCCTGCGGTGCCAGCATCCTATATGGGCCCGGGTTCTAGTCCTGATTGCTCCTCTTCCAGTCCATCTTAGAATATAAAGTTGGACCTCGAATAGGTGGCCCAGGAGGGCAGTGGGGGATGGCCCAAGTGCTTGGGCATCTGTACCCACATGGGAGACCAGGAAGAAGCACCTGGCTCCTGGCTTTGGATCAGTGCAGCGCCAGCCGTGGTGGCCATTTCGGGAGTGAACCAACAGAAGGGAGACCTTTCTCTCTGTCTCTCTCTCTCTCACTGTCTAAAACTCTACATGTCAAATAAAAAAAAAGACATTTGAGGGTGACATTGTGGATATAGCTGAAGTATAGTGTTCACTGAGAAAGAAGGATATAATTTGATGGGAAATATAGCCTGGAATATGATTGTGGGAATGGGGGGTAACATTTATATTGTGTGTGTATCACATCAAATGTGTGCCTTATAAAGATCTTTATGAAAATAATTTTGAAATAAACAGATGATGTGTTAGTGTGGACAGTGGAGAAATACAAAGATCTAAGGGGAGTAGAGAGAGGAAGGAAGGAAGAGTGGGATGGAGATGGGATCAGGGATGATACAAGGAAGGAGGTCCAAGAACCTGCTGATAAGCTTGTTCATGACAAGAATGTGTCTGTAAAATCATTGATAATTTCTGTTGTAGTTAGTACTAACTTCCTGAACACCATGTTGAGGTCATACTCTAGTTTCACTTTTTAAAAAATTTTATTTTCTACAACGCATTTCGTTTATACACAATATAGAGTTTTAAATGTGATATTCTTTTTTTTTCTTTTTTTTAAATTTTATTTATTAGATATAAATTTCCAAAGTACAGTTTATGGATGACAGTGGCTTTTCCCCCCCATAACTACCCTCCCACTCGCAACCCACCCATCTCCTACTCCCTCTCCCATTCCATTCACCTCAAGATTCATTTTCAATTATCTTTATATACAGAAGATCAATTTAGTATAAATTAAGTAAAGATTTCATCAGTTTGTCCCCAAACAGAACACAAGGTGCCAAATACTGTTTGAGCACTAGTCGTATCATTAATTCACATTGAACTACACATTAAGGACAGAGTTCCTACATGGGGAGTAAATGTACAGTGACTCCTGTTGTTGACTTAACAAATTAACACTCTTGTTTAAGGCATCAGCAATCTCCCCAGGCTCTAGTCATGAGTTGCCAAGGCCATAGAAGACCCCTGAGCTAGCTGACTTTGATCTTATTTCGACAAGGCCATAGTCAAAGTGAAAGTTGTCTCCTCCCTTCAGAGAAAGGTATCTCCTTCTTTGATGGCCCGTTCTTCCCACTGGGATCTCACTCGCAGAGATCTTTCATTTAGGTTGTTTTTTTTTTTTTTTTTTTTTTTTGCCAGAGTGTCTTGGCTTTCCATGCCTAAAATACTCTCATGGGCTCTTCAGCCATATCCGAATGCCTTAAGGGCCGATTCCAAGACCAGAGTGCTGTTTAGGACAACTGCCATTCTATGAGGCTGCTGTGTATCCCGCTTCCCATGTTGGATTGTTCTCTCCCTTTTTTATTCTATCAGTTAGTATTAGCAGACACTAGTCTGGTTCATGTGATCCCTTTGACTCTTAGACCTATTTTTATTGTCTATTGTGACCTGAAATTGATCACTTGGACTAGTGAGGTGGCATTGGTACATGCCACCTTGTTGGGATTGTATTGGAATCCCCTGGTACATTTCTAACTCCACCACTTGGGGCAAGTCATCTTGAGCATGTCCCAAATTGTACATCTCCTCCCTCTCTTATTCCCACTCTTAGATTTAACAGGGATCAGTTTTCAGTTAAATTTAACACCTAAGAATAATTGTGTGTTAATTACATAGCTAAACCAATGGTATTAAGTGGAACAAAAAATACTAAAAAGGATATAGTATTTAACTATACATCAACAGTGATGATAAGGGCTGATCAAGTCACCATTTCTCATAGTGTCCATTTCACTTTAACAAGTTTCCTTTTTAGTGCTCGGTTAGTTGTCACCAATCAGGGAGAACATAAGATATTTGTCCCTTTGGGACTGGCTTATTTCACTCAGCGTGATGTTCTCCAGATTCCCCCATTTTGTTGCAAATGACCGGATTTCATTTTTTTTATTGCTGTATAGTATTCTATAGAGTACATGTCCCATAATTTCTTTATCCAGTCTACTGTTGATGGGCATTTGGGTTGGTTCCATGTCGTAGCTATTGTAAATTGAGCTGCAATAAACATGAAGGTTCAGACAGTGTTTGTGTTTGCCAAATTCCTTTGGGTAAATTCCAAGGAGTGGGATGGCTGGGTTGTATGGTAGGGTTATATTCAGATTTCTGAGGAATCTGCAGACTGATTGCATAGTGGCTTTACCAGTTCTCATTCCCACCAACAGTGGGTTAGTGTCCCTTTTTCCCCACATCCTCACCAGCACCTCTTGTTGGTAGATTTCTGAATGTGAGCCATTCTCACCGGGGTGAGGTGAAACCTCGTTGTGTTTTTGATTTGCATTTCCCTGATTGCTAGTGATCCTGAACATTTTTCATGTGTCTCTTGGCCATTTGGATTTCCTCTTTTGAAAAATGTCTATTGAGGTCCTTGGCCCATCACTTAAGTGGGCTGTTTGTTTGATGTTGTGGAGTTTCTTGATTTCTTTGTAGATTCTGGTTACTAACCCTTTATCTGTTGCATAGTTTGCAAATATTTTTTCCCATTCTGTCGGTTGCCTCTTTATTTCCTGACTGTTTCTTTTGCAGTACAGAAACTTCTCAATCTGATGCAATCCCAAATGTCAATTTTAGCTTTGACTGCCTGTGCTTCTGGGGTCTTTTCCAAGAAGTCTTTGCATGTGCCTATATCTTGCAGAGTTTCTCCAATGTTCTCTAATAATTTGATGGTGTCAGGTCATGGATTTAAGCCTTTAATCCATGTTGAGTGGATTTTTGTGTAAGGTGAAAGGTAGGGGTCTTACTTCATGCTTCTGCATGTGGAAATCTATTTTTCCCACATCCTTTATTGAATAGACTGTTCTTACTCCAGGAATTGGTTTTAGATTCTTGGTCAAATATAAGTTGGCTGTAGATGTTTGGGTTGATTTCTGGTGATTCCATTCTGTTCCATTGGTCTATCCATCTGTTTCTGTACCAGTCATGCTGTTTTGATAATAATTGCCATTGCCCTGTAGTATGTCCTGAAATCTGGTTTTGTGATGCCTCCGGCTTTGTTTTTGTTGTACAAGATTGCTTTAGCTATTTGAGGTCTCCTCTGCCTCCATATGAATTTCAGCATCATTTTTTCCAGATCTGAGTAGAATGTCTTTGGTATTTTGATTGGTATTGCATTGAATCTATAAATTGCTTTTGGGAGAATAGACATTTTGATGATATTGATTCTTCCAATCCATGAGCATCAGAGATTTTTACATTTTTTGGCATCCTCTTTGTGGGGAGCAACTCAGACTATACTGTTACTGGAATTAAGACTTATTCTATGCATCTGCTCTCCCACAATATGGCGCTGGGAGAGGAGCAAACAGCTCCTACCCAGCTGCCTCTCACCAACTTGACAAGCTGCAGGAGCTGCTCCTGATTGGAGGAGAGCAGTGTACTCGGCGTGTGGGTAGCAGAGTTGGGATTGGTGGAAGAGGACTATATAGGAGGAGAGAGACAACATGCACCAGGAACATCCATCTGAAGGAACACCTGTGCAGCCCCCGAGAGAGCCGGCCGGCGGTGTGCCGCTCCCCCGCGGAAGTGGGGAAAGTGGCAGGGGGAACCGCCCTTCCACGGAGGTGGAAGGGACGGTAGCCAACCCGGGAAGAACCAGCAGCAAACCCGGGGAGGGCTGAGCAGACGAAAGAACAACGCAGGGTCCAGTGTCGTTCCTCCACGAAGAGGGGGAGCGACACTCTTCTATTTCTTCTTAAGATTTCGTAATTCTCTTTGTAGAGATATTTAACGTCCTTGGTTAAGTTTATTCCAAGGTACTTGATTGTTTTTGTGGCTATTGTGAATGTGATTGATCTTAGAAGTTCTTTCTCTGCCGTGGCGTTGCCTGTATATACAAAGGTTGTTGATTTTTGTGCATTGATTTTATATCATGCTATTTTGCCAAACTCTTCTATGAGTTCCAATAGTCTCTTAGTAGATTTCTTTGGATCCCCTAAGTAAAGAAGCATATCATCTGCAAAGAGGGATAGTTTGAGTTCTTCCTTCCCAATTTGTATCCCTTTAATTTCTTTTTCTTGCCTAATAGCTCTGGCTAAAACATCCAGAATTATATTGAATAGCAGTGGTGAGAATGGCATCCCTGTCTGGAACCAGATCTTAATGGAAATGCTTCCAACTTTTCCCCATTCAATAGGATGCTGGCCATGGGTTTTTCATAAATTGCTTTGATTGTATTGAAGAATGTTCTTCTATATCCAGTTTGCTCAGGGTTTTCATCATGAAAGGGTGTTGTATTTATCAAATGCTTTCTTTGCATCTATTGAGATAATCATATGGTTTTTCTTCTGCAGTCTATTAATGTGGTGTATCACATTGATTGATTTGTGCACATTGAACCATCCCTGCATACTAGGGATAAATACCACTTGGTCTGGGTGGATGATTTTTCTCATTTGTTGCATTCTATCGGCCAGTATTTTATTGAGGATTTTTGTGTCTGTGTTCATCAGGGATATTGGTCTGTAATTTTCTTTCAATTCTGCATCTTTCTCCAGCTTAGGAATAAGGTGATGGTGGCTTCATAGAAAGAATTTTGGAGGATTCCCTCTTTTTCAATTGTTCTGAATAGTTTGAGAAGAATTGAAGTTAGTTCTTCTTTATATGTCTGAAAGAATTCAGCAGTGAATCCATCTGGTCCTGGGCTTTTCTTTGTTGGGAGGGCCTTTATTACTGTTTCAATTTCTTTCTCAGTTATGGGTCTGTTTAGGTTTTGTGTGTTTTTCTGGTTCAATTTAGGTAGGTTGTAGGTGTCTAGGAATCTATCCATTTCTAATAGATTTCCCTGTTTGCTGGCATACAAGTCCTTGTAGTAATTTCTGAGGATTCTTTTTATTTCTGTGGTGTCTGTTGTTACATTTCCTGTTTATCTCTGATTTTATTTTTTTGGGTCTTTTCTCTTCTTTTTTCAGTTATTTGGGCCAATGTGGTGTCAATTTTGTTTATTTTTTCAAAAAAACCAGCTCTTCCTTTGGCTTTTTTTTTTTTGTTTGTTTGTTTGTTTGTTTTGGATTCAATCCTATTGATTTCTTTTCTGATGTTAATTATTTCTCTTCTCCTGCTAGTTTTGGTCTGGTTTGCTGCAGTTTTTCTAGATCCTTGAGATGCATTGAAAGCTCATTTATTTGGTGTCTTCCCAATTTCTTGATGTAAGCACCTATTGATATAAATTTTCCTCTTAACACTTCTTTTGCTGTATCCCATACGTTTTGATATGTTGTGCTGTTGTCCTCATTTAATTCCAGAAAGTTTTTGATTTCTCTTTTGATTTCTTCTATAACCCAGTGTTCATTCAGGAACGTGTTGTTCAATCTCCATGTGTTTGCATATGTTCTAGGGATTCCTGAGTTGCTAATTTCCAGCTTCATTCTACTATGATCTGAGAAGTTGCATGGTATGATTCTAGTTCTTTTGAATTTGTTGAGACTTGCTTTATGGCTTGAGATGGGTGTGGCCAGAGAGCTCTGCTTGGTTCTTCAGAGTTAAGGGTGTGCCAAAGGTGACACTCCGGTTAGGCGTGGTAAATCTCTCTTTTATTTATTTATTTTTGATTCAGGAGGGAAGTAATACTGCACAGCTGAGCGGAATTGAAGGTAGTCAGCTTCCGATCTCTGCCTTCTGTGGGTGTATCATTCATCTGCTTTTTCCCAAGGACCACACAAAGAATCCGTTCTGCCCTCAGTGTGGGCTCAAATTCTCCTGCAGTCTCCCACCGGGTTGCCAAGTTTACCGAATTGTAGCGTCTCTGGAGAGTACTCACGTCAAGTCCATGAGTTCTCTCGCCCACCGTCTCTTTTTTCACCACCTCAGTTCATTAGCTCCACCCTTTCACTAAGTCCTAACCCTCTGTTATTTCACCCCCCAGAGTCAGGATTTTCTGTTTGTCTGAGGGCAGGCGCAACTCTGAGGTCGCGCACAGCCCTGAGGTCACGCACCTTTTACATATGTCCAAAATGGCTCCTGCTCTTTGTCTCCTGCTCGCCTTTGCAAGGTGGTGGAGAGAGACTGAGAGACCATACCGATCCCATTTTTTTTTCCCCTCTCTCCTGTAGTTAGTCTGGTGAACTTCCCCCAGCGGGGCTTCAAGCCGTTTCCCCGCCGATGTCTCAGGTTACTGAGCTCACCTTCCCTTCCAGCGCAGATGCGTAGACTCCGCTGTTGGGCTTCGGAGCTGTGGGCATCCTTGCTCTCCTCTCAGGTCGTCCGTGTCACATCCACTAGATCCGAAGAGTTTCCTCTGCAATTTTTTCCCGAGCCTTTCCCTGAGATTGCTGTAATTCCACTTTTATTAACCTATCTTTTCCCGGACTATCAGTATGCGTCCTCACTATTCCGCCATCTTGGCTCTGCCCCTGTGATATTCTTCTTCACACATATTCTCACGTACTCTTGTTTTTTCTTCAATAAATTGGGGTGGAGAGAAAGAAGATAATAATTATAAATAATTATTAATAAGTTATATTATAAATAAAATAATTATAAAATTATTTATTATAAATACATATACATTTATAATTATTTATAAATAACTATAAATAAAATAGTATGTTCTTTAGAGTTTTAAAAAATATTTGATTGATTTCTTTGAAAGTCAAGTGGCAGAAAGAGAGAGAAAAAGCAAGAGTAAGAGAGAGATCTTCCATCCATTGGTTTATTCCCCACGTGCCCACAATAGCCAGGGGCTGGGCCAGGCTGAAGCCAGGAGCCTAGATTCTCTCTGAGTTTCTAACATGGGTGGCAGGAAGCCAAATATTTGAGCCCATCATCTGCTACCTTCTCAGACACATTAGCAAGAAGCTGGATCAAAAGCAGAGCAGCTAGAACACAAACTAGTATCCCATATAGGCTGTGAGTGCTGAGCATCATCTTTAACCTGCTGTGCGGCAATGCTGGCCCCTTGGTCTTTGTTTTATAATGCAGATATCAAGTTTTATTTTTATTTAGTTATATGGATATAAGTGCTCATAAAATTATAAAGTAATTGAAGTGGGGATCCCAGGTTACATCAGCTTCATCCACTTGGGTGAGATTGTAGAATGACTGAACGTTGCCCTCATAAGTGCCAAAAAGCTAATCTTTTCCCTCAAGCCTCATCATGTTTGTTTGTTTGTTTGTTTGTTTTTAGTTTAAAGAACATTTGAAATATTAATTGCATCCTAGTTTGTCACGGCATGCTCTCTACAAACAAACTTATTTCTCAAGTATACTAACATTATATTCTGCTTTTCATATGTACCCATTGTGTATATGATCATTAATAATACAAAAACATTTCTTTGTGTTCATTTTATTGGTGAGTAAGAACAATCACATTGATTCAGTTTTCATGAAAGAAATAAGAAACAGCAAAAATGATTTAAAAACTTCTCAAGAACATATTAAAGAAAATGAAAAAAGATAAGAAATACTGCTTGAGTTAACTGTTGTTCTGCTTGCCATCTAAGTTCTCTCGTATTTGGGCCTAATTTATTTTTCCACACTCCTTGCTTACTCCCTTTGCTTTATTTGGGTTGTGCTTTTAACATCTGCCCTTTATTAAGTTTTTCTGCACATGCATAAAGTTTTAATTTATGAAAAATATCTATTGTACCCCTTATTAATTATAATTTTCTCTTAACTCCTTTTTTTTCATTAAACATTATGAGTGCCTTTGAAATGCTAAATTTCAAGCTACTGAAGAGACAATTGGCTCTCATGAGGTGGTAAGAGCCAGTTCCTGCACACCACTAGAAATGAAATTCAGGAAAATTCATGAGTTGTGTAAGCTCCCACAAATGACAAAAAACAGATCTGGCACTTGGATCCAGGTCTTATGAATCCAAATGAATTCTCTTTACAAAATAAGCTGTAATTTAAAGATATGATTGTACTTTAGGCTGGTCTTTCCAGTGCCAAAGGGTCATAATAGAGCCACACTGTCTATTTTAGCCATCCCATGGCTTTTGCTGTGCAGCCATATTGTGTCTATGTGAAGGGACCTACCATTATTACTTGCTTCCAGATAGTACTGCAAAATTAAACTGACTGCTTTTGTGGGGCCAGGGGCCATTTTTTTTTATTTTTATAAACTAAGTTCTAATTCAAGAATGGCATCAATTCAGTCATGTCTTATATTGATTCTTCAATAGATACCTTCCATATGTTTTGGTATTACTTTAAAATTTTTTTCTACTGCAAATATATCTGGCATAGAAACTTAAAATTCAAAAAATTGAATGAAAATTAAGCACCCTTAAGTCAAATACCATAATTTAACATCATAATAACATAATTCACCCCTCCTGCATTTCTGGGAGCTCTTCCTAATACTCATGCCAACTCCAATCAGAAACCATTCCTGATGGTCAGGAAGTTTAGTCATATTATTTTTCATATACTATATTAAGTGGAAAAAGTCAGTATTCAAAATTACATTTCTTTTCCTACTTTGGAACTGAACATTTTGTTCATGCTTTTAGTGTTGGCATTTCTTCTTTAATGATTTTTTCTGATCATGTTTTCCCTGCTTATATTTGTTGTTTTTGTTAATAGTGATTTTTTCTTTTATTAATCACATAATATTTCAAAATAGTAATCTGTAAGTCTATCATGGTTTATTTAACAAGCCCACTATTACCAATATTTATATATGTTTCAGCTTTTTGCTTTCATATTTAATAGTTTTTTAAAAAGATTTATTTATTTATTTGAATGGCGATGTTGAAGAGAGAGTGATCTTCATTCACTGGTACAGTTCCCAAATGGCTGCAACAATCCCAATCTGGGCCAGGCTGAGGAGCCAGGAGTTTCATCCAGGTCTCCCAATGGGTCATAGGGGACCAAGCACTTGGGCCCTCTTCTGCTGCTTTCCAAGGTGCATTTGCAGTAATGGATCAGAAGTGGAGCAGCTGGGACTTGAACTGGTGCCCTCATGGTATGCCACTTAACACACTTCTCCCTAGCACCACGTGCCCCATTTTTAATGTTAAAATAAAAATCCTGTTCACATATTTAAAATTCTTTCATTAGGATAAATTTCTAGAATTTGACATGGGTCAAAGGCTTTATAGACATTTAAATATTTTTGCTTTATGTTGTCCAAGTCCCCAGAAGAATGCTGTTTAGTCTATGTGCCTGTTTTCTTGAATTGCTCCTGTTTAGTCATTGTTTTGAGTCTAGTGTTGGAAAAAATTCTTGGCACAGGTTCTCCTCTGATAGGTTATCTGAGCATACCAAATCATGTTAATAAGATATGAGACGATATTCCCAGGTTCTGCAAAATTCAGGAAAATGCCTTTGAAGAATATTATCCTACTTGTCCTACCAAAAGACAAGAATATCCCTGCTTTCACTACTTTGAATGCTAGACTTTTATTGTAAGAACTGATGCAGATTTAGAGTCTCTTGAATTTTTCTCCTCGGGGAATTTGAATTTAAGAGGGAAGAGGATTGTTACAATTAATATCTCTATGATCTGACCATCAGAACATTGTAAGTGACAGACCTTGAGATACTTAGCTTAGCCAATCTCCTAGATAAAATTTATGTGCTATCCTTTAAAATGAAATTTCCTAAATGAATAAAAACATAAAAAGTACCCAAATTATTGAAGCAAATAGTTATGCAAAATGCATACCCTCTTCCTTGCCTTCTCTTTCTGTTTGGTCCTCATTCACTTTCTTACCTACTCTAACAGTTTCAATTCAGTTACTATAGGCATTTTCTCATCTGCTGCCAGGCCCAAACTGCATTTTCAAAACATTCCACTTTCTTTCTACCTATATTTCTTAACTATTTTCTGAATAGATTTTAATCCCTCTTAAAAATTACCTTATTTTTCATTTAAGCCAAACTTCACATAAACCTGTTTTTACTCCAAATCACTTTCTTTAAGGAAGATTTCTGGAAGGGAGAACCAGAGAAAGAAAATTGATATAGATAGAATCATTGGATTAAATACTTGATTCCTTCATAACATAGGCCATGTAAATGATCTCCATCGAGTTCCTTATTGGCCTTTTTGGGTTAGCACAACAGCTTAATTTGTTCAATCTGAGTCACTAACCTCACACTTATAATGGCAGTATTATTTGAACATCAAGATTTAACTTCAGTAAGAATTTTTCATTCTGAATTTATGACTTTTATTACTCAATCTGAATGTCAATATATTAAATTCTGTTGCAATATATGCATAATAACATTACTAATGCTATGTAGGTGTATAAAGTTCACAGAAATTGATGACATGACAGCTTTTATGGGAACAATGAACAAATATTCTTGAAACAAAGGAAATAATAATAAAAATTATAGCAAGCAATTATTGAATGGCCTGCTAGGTGTTGGAAAGAAAGTAATGTGATTTCTGTCTTATAATATTTAGAATAATCTAACAAGCCAAGTTGTCACTCCCCCTCTTCGTGAAGGAGCAACACTGAACCCTGCCTAGGCTTCATATCCGAGTCACGGCACCATTATGTCGCTCCCCGTCTTTGTGGAGGAACGACACAGGATTCTGCGTTGTTCTTTCGTCTGCTCGGCCCTCCCCGGGTTTGCTGCTGGTTCTTCCCGGGTTGGCTACCATCCCTTCCACCTCCGTGGAAGGGCGGTTCCCCCTGGCCACTTTCCCCACTTCCGCGGGGGAGCGGCACACCACCGGCCGGCTCTCTCGGGGGCTGCTCAGGTGTTCCTTCAGATAGATGTTCCCCTTAGATGTTCCTGGTGCATGTTGTCTCTCTCCTCCTTTATAGTCCTCTTCCGCCAATCCCAACTCTGCTACCTACATGCTGAGTACGCTGCTCTCCTCAAATCAGGAGTAGGTCCTACAGTTTATTGGTTGAACTGGAGGCAGCTGTGTAGAAGCTGTTTTCTCTCCCAGCGCCATATTTTGGGAGAGCAGATGCATAGAATAAGTCTTAATTCCAGTAACTTAGTCTAGTCTGAGTTGCTCCCCACACCAAGTATTGTATTACCGTTTTGTAATAAGAGAATTGAGGGTCAAAGAAGTTAAGTGATGCTTCCAAGTTCAACTAACTAGCAAATGGACAAGTCAGGTAGTGCTGATTTAAGACCTAGTAGATCTTGGCAGTACTCATTTTTTGAGACCCAGCCAAATTATACCATGCGTCCTAAAATGCATTCACATTCCACATTAAAAAAAAATGCCTTCCTGTGAAACAACAAACTATATTTCAAGTTTATTTTTGAAAATCATTTAGTTGTAAACATTCCAATCAATTTATGATTGGCTGTACTTTGTTAGAGATTTTGAGGCATAGTTGGTAATTATTGCCATATTTATTTTCAAGCCTAATATTTTATGACTATAAAATATATTATGTAAGTTAACATAATTAATTTTAGAGACATTGTGCTGAATATTTATTAATTTCCATTTTGCATATTGTAGCTAATCTTGATGTTTTGTTTTGCCCAATCTTAAAAACTTTGGAGCTGAGAACTTTGAATTTAATAGTTAATAGAATAATGATCTTGGTGCTGGAACTGGAATTCATTTTTGTCACTAGGAGAAATCTGTAGTTTTTTATGTTTTTAAGCTTTTTATTCAGTGAAAGAAATGCATAGGAGAGTGAGGGAAAATCTGTATATTTTATATGTCCTATTTCTTTGAGAAAGAAGGTTAAAGATAAACATGGGCTAGCTCATGCAGTACATTATAGACCATGACTGTAGGTGTTGAAGTTAATCTAAGAAAAGGAATATATTATGTTACTGTGGTTTTCATTAGGTAATGCCCTCCATGTTATTCCTACATTCTGTGTCACACAGACCCGAAGTTTTTTAATTTTATGCATTTTGTTCTTTCATGAAGATCTTGAATGATACGAACATCATGGTGCTTTTGCTGAGTCTTTCATATGATTATGGAGAGTTATGCATGTCATGTGGCTCACCACATGCTAAATGATGGAACTCTTCTTAGTAAATTAAGTCCAGGATTTGCAAAAGGAAGAACTGATGACTTACTAGGCAGAGAAGAATATATGAACAAAAATCATGGGCCCATTGTTAAAAACTCTGAGTTATATACATTATATTTTATATTATATTTATATGTATTTATATTATATATATTTCATTATTATGAGATAAAGGAAAATATTAGATTATGGAAATCCTTGTTACAGCTTGAAGGATGTTAAAATCACTCTGGTTTTCTACCAAATATAGCCTAAACCCAAGGTTTTTCCCTTTCTGATCTCACCTCGGCCTCCTCTTCTCTGAACTAGCCTCTCCTAGGGAAGTGACCAGCTGCTAATTCTAGAAACTTAAGGTGCTTCTCCATCTCTGAGCACTTACTTGTCTGCTCTGCTTGAAATATTCCCCCAGATGGTTGTATGGATGGCCATTTAATTTAGTCAGGAGTACTCAAATGTTGCTATTTATCAAAAGTAGTCAATTCCAAATATAACACATAACACAATGGAATTCCTGACTAGATTATCTAAAATGATCCCTTCTTTCTCTTTTTCCTTACTTGGATTTGCTTTGCATAATATCATGGTGCTTATAATTCAGTCATAAAGACTACATGAATCAATAAATGCACAGTTCCTAGAATAGCACTTGGCACCTGGTAATTTCGCTAAAAGTGCCTCTTAAATAAAATAAATGGTTTATCTAACATATATTGCAGAGAGGAAATGGAGTCCCAGAAGCAAAGTGTCACATAACTAGTTGGATGGCATCCTCAGTGTTCTGTTACCCAGGCCTCAAATTATGGTAGTTAACTCAGCCATTCCCTAGTTTCTTCCTGCCGAATGGATACTCCGACTTTTAATATTTTTATATGAAACAAATGGAAGCAAATATGTTGCAAGGCACATTTATGACTTTACCAAATCAAGCTAAATATTGAATATCAAAGAGTCAAATTTTAAGTTTAATATTAATTTTTACATGCAAAAAGGAAAAGGTTGCCGAAATGTCTATCATCACTAATAACCAAACTCAAAAAAGCACTTTCCCCCAAAAAATAAATAAAAATCCTGAATGCCAGAGAAATGTGGACCTGCTCTGCAGAAGTTTGAATTACAGCAAATAGGGCCTCACAGCAATGATAAATCTTACCTGAATGTACTGCATGTGTGCTTCTTTAAGCCGGTAGATAATACTCTAAGTAACACTGAATAAACTGGGCATTCCAAAGCATGTCCCAGCTGTATCTTTTACCTTGCTACTGGTGTGCACACAGGTCCCAGGCTTCCCTCCGTTGCACAGCAATGACATGAATTTTATGTCACTTCTATTATTTTAGGCTGAACTTCTAGATATTTGCTTCAATATAGTGGTTTTATCTCCTTGGCAATTAATACATGTTCTTGCTTCTAAACTTCTAATATATTGGTATTGAAAAAGAGAGAATGCCAGTGTGTGTCTGAGTAGCATCACAGTTAACAAGGTGACATTTTCCAGAATACCTCACACATGAATTTAACTGACAAAGGTTTTATGGGAGGCCGGAGTGGCCTACCAGGTAAGGCCACTGCCTGCTGTGCCGGCATCCTGTGTGGGCACCAATTCGAGTCCTGGCTACTGTACTTTCAATCTAGCTCTCTGCTATGACCTGGGAAAGCAGTAGAAATGGCCCAAGTCCTTGGGTCCCTACACCCATGTGAGAGACCAGAAAGAAACTCCTGGCCCTGGCTTCAGATTGGCCCAGCTCTGGACTTTTCAGCTACTTGGGGAGTCAGCCAGTGGATGGAAAACTCTCTCTGCCTCCGCCTCCGCCTCCGCCTCTGTCTCGGCCTCTGCCTCTGCCTCTCTGTAACTCTGCCTTTCAAATAAATTAAAAAAAAATCTTAAAAAAAAAAGTTTTATGGGTATGTGTGTAGTACATGATTTGCATATTTGGCTTTGTCATCTCCTTTTTTTCTTATAAGCAGAGAATTGACCTATTTTACTATATGAATTTAATGAATTTACTTAAGTGAGTAGAATGAAGGGGCTTTCATGCATCTGTATACAGTGTGGAGAGTTAACAGTTTTGATTGTGGCTTGGGATTGACTTGCCAACAGCACCTTTGTGAAGTACATGCTAATGTGTCTCCTCGGCCAGGCCAGTGACTGCTTTTTAATACAATAAGAATGTGTAAATTCTTTTCTGCAGTCCCAAGGTCTGTGAGCCCTGCTAATCTAGTGAATGTGATAGCAGTGCGTTTGTGCCAAATGGAGTTAAATACAGAAATATAAGGTACGTTTTGATCTTCCACCTTGTAATGAAATTAATACACTTTCCATTCGTGTTCCTTTTTCTAAGGAGAAAATGACAAGGGGTTTGGGAGTGGAATTCTATAGTTAATTCTGTTCTTCTAATAGAATATTTCCTATGTGGAAGATTTTCTTTCTTAATAAGATTCCGTGTGTATCATATTGAATAATAAAAGGAGCTTTAAGTATAGTATAAAACTAATATATGTATATATTTTCTTATGGCTACCTCTCCCTAGCCCCATGAATCTTGTGAGAGGTTTAGAAAAACAGATATCAGAGGAGAAAAGGGGAGTCAGCTCTGCGCTATCAGTCTACTGTCTTAACTAAAGAACTGTCTTCCTTCAAAAAGACTATAGTTTATTTTTTGTCTGTTCTACTTAATATGACTGGTTTAATTCTGTAATTAATACACAGTTATTCTTAAGTGTTGATATTTAACTGAAATGTGATCCCTGTTAAACATAAGAGTGGGAAAAAGAGAGGGAAGAGATGTACAATTTGGGACATGCTCAAGCTGACTTGCCCCAAATGGTAGAGTTAGAAACATACCAGGGGACTCCAATTTAATCCCATCAAGGTGGCATGTACCAATGCCATCTCACTAGTCCAAGTGATCAATTTCAGTTCACAATTGATCATAATGAAAGGACTAAGAGTCAAAGGGAGCACATAAACAAGTCTAGTACCTGCTAATACTAACCGATAGAATAAATAAAGGGGAGAGTGATCCAACATGGGAAGCGAGATACTCAGCAGACTCATAGAATGGCGGATGTCCTAAACAGCACTCTGGCCTCAGAATCAGCCCTAAATGCATTCGGATCTGGCTGAAAATCCCATGAGAGTATTTCAGGCATGGATAGCCAAGACACTCTGGCAAAAAAAAAAAAAAAAAAAAAAAAAAAAAAAAAAAAAAAAAAAAAAAACAAAACACAACACCTAAATGAAAGATCTCTGTGAGTGAGATCCCAGTGGAAAGAACAGGTCTTCAAAGAAGGAGGTACCTTTCTCTGAAGGGAGGAGAGAACCTCCACTTTGACCATGGCCTTTGTCTAAACAAGATAAGAGTCGGAGAACTCAAGGGGCTTCCATAGCCTTGGAAACTCATGACTGGTGCATAGGGATATTACTGAT
The DNA here is from genome assembly GCF_964237555.1 of Oryctolagus cuniculus. NCBI lineage: Eukaryota > Metazoa > Chordata > Mammalia > Lagomorpha > Leporidae > Oryctolagus > Oryctolagus cuniculus. The sequence goes on along the minus strand of NC_091432.1, from coordinate 191,787,378 downwards.
GCCATAAACAGGAGTGTCAATTGGTAAAGTCAACAACAGGAGTCACTGTGCACTTACTCCTCATGTAGGATCTCTGTCCTTAATGTGCTGTACATTGAGACTTAATGCTATAACGAGTACTCAAACAGTATATTTCACTTTGGGTTTCTATGGGGGTGCAAACTGTTGAAATCTTTACTTAATGTATGCTAAACTGATCTTCTGTATATAAAGAGAATTGAAAATGAATCTTGATGTGAATGGAAGGGGAGAGGGAGTGGGAGAGGGGAGGGTTGTGGGTGGGAGGGACGTTATGGGGGGGAAGCCATTGTAATCCATAAGCCGTACTTTGGAAATTTATATTCATTAAATAAAAGTTAAAAAAAAATCTTCATTGTGGGAAAAAAGGAAAGGAAAGATGAGGGGAGAATTGAAGTGAGGCAGGCAGGCAGGAAGGAGGTGCCGGGGAGACAGAACATTGGTAGTGAAGGCGGTGCAGCCGGGGAGAGGAGACATCTTCACAGTGACCTGATCCTGCTTGGGTTAAGGGTAAGCCATTCTCTCTTGAATTTGCAGCAGAAACTATGTTTCATATCCTGTGAGCATCTAGAAGTACACAGGACTTACAATGAAATTCAAAAGGGCAAAAGCCTGGCAGACAAGGGTCCATGCCGGTGCGCAACATAAAAACTCCATTGGCAGGGCTGGCACTGTGGCACAGTGGGTTAAACCCTGGCCTGAAGCGCCAGCATCCCATATGGGCGCCACTTCTAGTCTCGGCTGCTCCTCTTCCAATCCAGCTCTCTGCTATGGCCTGGGAAAGCAGCAGAGTATGGTCGGAGTCCTTGGGCCCCTGCACCCATGTGGGAGACCCAGAAGAGGCTCCTGGCTCCTGGCTTTAGATCGGCACAGCTCCGGTCGTTGCGGCCATCTGGGGAGTGAACCAGCGGATGGAAGACCTCTCTCTCTGTCTCGACCTCTCTCTGTAATCTTGCCTTTCAAATAAATAAAATAAATAAAAAAAAAAAACCTCCATTGGCAACTAACTTTTGGATGTATCAGCTAGGGTTTTACTAACCCATTATTAACCCACTAATTCTAATGCTGATGACTGACCACTCTTACTTGGTTGAATCAAATGCTGTCTTAGTCTTGACTCTCCCAGACAGATGCTGATGTAAGTGTTCTACTCTAGGAAATTTATCTGGATGATCATCCCAAGAAACATTGGTAGGTATATAAGGAATGAGACAAAGGAAATAGAGGGTAGTAAAGGTAGATACTGACCAATTTAATGCCCTCAGTAACTGGAGGTAAATTCCAATTGGGAAATCTGCGGTAGATTTTTTTTTTAAGAATTATTTATTTATTTGAAAGGCAGAGCTACAGAGAGGTGGAGAGAGAGAGAGAGAGAAAGAGAGAGAGAGAGAGAGGTCTTCTATCTGCTGATTCACTCCCCAGATGGCTGTAACAGCTGGAGCTTCACCGATCCAAAGCCAGGAGCCAGGAGCTTCTTCCAGGTCTTCCACACGGGTGCAAGGCCCAAGGACTTGGGCATCTTCTACTGCTTTCCCAGTTCATAGCAGAGAGCTGGAGCAGCCGGGATTCAAACCAGTTCCCATATGAGATGCCGGCACTGCAGTCATTGGCCTTACTCGCTATGCTGCAACGCCAGTCCCCTGAGGTAGATATTAAATCAACACATACATGCATGCACATACACATACACAAATAAGTACAAATTGTGATAAGGACAAAAGGAAAAAAACATTTGTAACAAGGAAAAATAATAAGTACTTTAGACAGAGAAGGCCTTCCCATGGAAATGAAAACACATGCAAAAGAGTAACAGATGATTCCTAGCTACCCCAACTCCCACCCCCTAGGCTGGATTCCAGGCACTGGGATTCTGAATTAAATATAATACACCCACCTAAATATAAGATCTAAGTTTTAATGAGTTAGCATGTTCTTTGCAATGGTAGATTTCTGAGACTATGAGTATGTCCTATATCCTGGACAGTGTATAGGTCATTATTTGAATTTGTAAATTTGTCTCTGTTCACTGAAGTTGAGTTAAATTATGAATTTCATTATACATAATCTTTTGAGATTTATTTATTTATTTGAAAGACATAGTTACAGAAAGAGAGAGAGATGGAGAGAAAGAGAGAGAGAGAGGAGAGATGCAGCAGGGAGAGATCTTCCTTCTTCTAGTTCACTCCCCAAATGACCACAATGGCCAGAGCTGGATAGATTCAAAACCAGGAGTCAAATGGGTTCAAGGGCCCAAGAACTTTTGCCACCTTCCACTGCTTTTCCAGGCACATTAGCAGGGAGTGCAATTGGAAGTAGAGCGGCAGAAACTCCAACAGGTGCCAACATGGGATGCCGGCAGCTCAGGCTGCATCTTTACCTGCTATGCCACAGCACCCGTGCCTCATTATACATAAATTAAACCAATATATAATTGATTTAAAAATAAAGCCAGATTTAAATAATGAGTCAGGAAGCAAGCAAGCAAACTAAATGTGAATTATATTCTGACAAATACCTGCGTCTGTGGTGTTCACCTCTATGGGAGTCATCTGTTACTGGGTTAGTACTTGTATATAGATTCCTTTTACTTCTATAACAATAGTTCTCTCTTGCTTGTCAAGTATACAAGACATTCTTCAAAACTAATGCTGCTAATGTAGAGGAGTAAAGAAGATAAAAGCCTTTTCACCGATGTGCTGGGCTGAATGCTTCATGCTGTGGATGCCTTGGAGTGCAGCTGGCTATGAAGAATATCCCAATAATGTCTTTTGGCTTTGCTTCCATGTGCTAATTAAATATTTCTACCCAAGAGATGTCAAATACGTGTTATCTTGTCGCATTGGGAGAAACTAGAGCATAGGAAGATTTGGGAAATGGCAGACTCATGTGCATATCAAGGCCTCCCTGTGCTGTGATCATAAACACCATTGTGAAAGTATATATTTTTCTTTTTCTCATTTATGTGGCATTCCAAGGAAACCTATTTCTATTCTGTGTGCATATGTCAACATTTTAGGAGCAGGGGAGCAACGGACATTCTTCGTAAACACTAAAGCTGAATATATTGATTATGCCAATTTTTATTCCAGACTTGGTAAATTGATACATAAAGCGATTTAGCTAGATAATTATTAAATAATGCAAAGCTTCAGGGTAAACACCTTTTATGCATGGTTGTGAATTAAGATTTCACAGTAAAAGGTTCTTCCATTGTTATTTGCCAAACAATTTTAAACCTGCTTCGGTTGAAATAAATCGTTTAATTTTGCAATCACCTGCTGGAGTTGAACAATAGGGAGGCTATTTGCTCATGTTTGGCAGCATTATATATAGCCTAAGGCAGAAACTGTGGAAGCAGTGACTTGAAGTAGAACAGAGCTCAAAGAACGATCCATCATGGGAAGCAGGATACACAGCAGACTCATAGAATGGCAGATGTCCTAAACAGCACCCTGGCCTCAGAATCAGCCCTTAAGGCATTCAGATATGGCGGAAGAGCCCATGAGAATATTTTAGGCATGGAAAGCCAAGACACCCTGGAAAAAAAAAAGAAGACCTAAATGGAAGATCTCTGTGAGTGAGATCCCAGTGGAAAGAACGGGGCCATCAAAGAAGGAGGTACCTTTCTCTGAAAGGAGGAGAGAACTTCCACTTTGACTATGACCCTCTCGGAATAAGATTGAAGTCGGTGAACTCAAAAGGCTTCCATAGCCTTGGCAACTCATGACTAGAGCCTAGGGAGATTACTGACACCATAAACAAGAGTGTCAAATTGTTAAGTCAACAACAGGAGTCACTGTGTACTTACTTCTCATGTGTGATCTGTCCTTAGTGTATTGTCCAATGTGAAGTAATGCTATAACTAGTACTGAAACAGTATTTTACACTTTGTGTTTCTGTGTGGGTGCAAACTGATGGAATCTTTACTTAATATATACTGAATTGATCTTCTATATATAAAGATAACTGAAAATGAATCTTGATGTGAATGGAATGGGAGAGGGAGCAGGAGATGGGAGGGGTATGAGTGGGAGGGAAATTATGGGGGGGGGAGAAGCCATTGTAATCCATTAACTGTACTTTGAAAAGTTATATTTACTAAATTAAAAATTAAAAAAAAGATTAACTAAAAAAAAAAGAACAGAGCTCAAGCATTTTCTGACCAAGCAATCTTGGACCATCGTGAAGAGTTGTAAAGATGAGAGAAAATATATGTAAAACACTCATATATTGTCTGACAGATGGCAGACACTCAAAAACAAAATGGTAACTTATTGTTATAATGGCTGTTCATGCTATAAAAGCTGAGTTTGTTACTAGTAAAAGTGGACGAAGAGGCATATATACTTTTCAAATCACAAATAAATATTTCAAATTAACTCAAAGAAATTAGTAATGGTCCAAACTCTGAAAGGAGGCATGGAATATGGAACTTCATGCCAAGGCTGTATTTAGACTTTATTTTATCTCAGATTTATCTCAGATCAGCAATGTGTGGTACCTTCCATATATATTAAAAAAAAATTCTTAAGTGCAACATAGAATCCTAGATATCTATTGATTGAAAACCATTTCTGGATTTTATGATTGTACAGTTCTGGATTTATGAAAAGTGAGGTTTCTTTCTCTCTATCTTTCTCTGGCACTGTGTGTGTGTGTGTGTGTGTGTGGCAGAGAAGTTGTGTTTGTTGGTTTTCTGGGAAGGTGCATCTCTCCTGAGTGATGCAGCATGGAGTGGGATGGAAGATGGAATCCTCTAGATGATGGGGCAGAAGTTTGGGGATGCTAATGCCTAGAGGCCCTAGGTAAGTGGAAATGGTACCTTTGTACCAAGGTTGTCAGTTCTTTGTAGGCATAATTTTTAAACTTTGTGTGAAGTGGGAGCCACCCCAGTGAAGGCAAGACAAAGACTATCTGCTGGGCAAACGAAAGCGCTGATACGTTGCTTCCAAACAGTGGTTTAAAAAATCACTGATATGGGGGCTGGTGCTGTGGCACCATAGGTTAATCCTCTAGAGCCTGAGGCGCCAGCATCCCACATGGGCACCAATTCTAGTCCCAGCTGCGTGTCTTCTAATCCAGCTCTCTGCTATGGCCTGGGAAAGCAGTAGAAGATGGCCCAAGTCCCTGGGTCCCCGCACCCTCATGGGAGACCAGGATGGAGTTCCTGGCTCCTGGCTTCAGGTCAGTGCAGCTCCAGCCATTGTGGCCATTTGGGGAGTGAACTAATGGAAGGAAGACCTTTCTCTCTGTCTCTTCCTCTCACTGTCTGTAACTCTACCTCTCAAATAAATAAATAAAATAAAATAAAATAAAATAAATAAAAAATAAAAATAAATAAATAAATAAAATCTTTTAAAAAATCGCTGATATTGTCAAGTAAAAATATTTGGAGACCAAAAAGTAAAAATTATGTTGTCTTTATTATATAGTTCCTCTTAGAATTATTGATGCAAATGTATAATAATTTCATAAAGATAAACTAAGAGAATACATACTATATATTCTAATTAAATATTTTTATTGTTAGATTAATATAACCACTTTAGATAAAAATCACTTTTGGCTGGTTTAAGTCTAAAAGAGACATACTAAGCATATAAAAGATTATACCTTAGTATAAAGTATATTACAAATATACTGCCTACACTCCAAGGAGTACCAAAAGTAAGTGTCTTTCTGAATCTTCACATTGATAGAGAGAAAAAAATCTGAAAGAATTTTAGTAATCATATGCAGGCCATTGTGTTCAGTTTGCATCCTAAATTCATTCTGTATGAGGAATACAAACAAACCCTCATGCCAAATATTTAGGTAAACTTGGTGAAGATTGTTAAAGCTTCTGAATGTATGCAGGAGGAAATGTAGATGCTATCTGATTGAATTCATATTTGGTTCAGGCATCAAAGTATTCTTGCAGAATTCTTTAGATAATGTTTCAAGGAATATGAGCTTGGACTAAAAAAATCACCTAATATAAGAGGACTTCAAAAAGTTTATGTGACATTTAATTAAAAGATAAGTTTATTTTGTTGCAAAAAACGTTTGTGGAAAATGCACATTTTGAAAAACTAAAAATTCCATTTTCTACAAATTGAAGTAATTTCATACACAAGTGAATACCTTGTCTCAGCTGAGGAATCAGGTATTAACCTCATTAATAACAAGAGAGATCCAAGGGGACTTCAGAAAGTCAGAATACCTGTTCTCTTTTTTCTTCTGTCAGCATGTTTAAAAGATAGAAGTTACACATTTTACCTTTTGAGTGTATGTAATGAATGATGGATTTAAAATGGCCCAGACATCTCTATTGTGTTTTTAAAGATTTATCGAAGCTAAAAACTTGCTTGTTTTACTGACATGAACTTTCTTTGTTCATAAAACAATCTAGATAACAGTGTGTAATGAGAAATTAGTCCTTGCATTCCTTAGATTTTTGTTTCATGAAGTATTTTTCTTTAGGGATACAAGTCAGTTATTTCATGTTATGTGCAAGATTTCCAATATTAAAGTCTAGCTTAGTTAGAAAAAATATATTTCATCTTGTTGGTGTTTTGCACAAAGGCAATTATCTGTTGCTATCATGTTTGAGTTCCCAGGAGGGCCAGGACTGTAGAATTTTATTAATGATGTTCTGTAAGAAGATATATATTGAATTGTGTGATTTCATTAAACAGTTGCCAAGGATATACAGGTTTTTCTAATAAATCTAAACTGCCATCTCTCCCTTCTCTCTGGTTCCATTTTCTTTTGTCTTCTCAGAATCTGGTGGCTAAGCCTGGTTGTAGTTATCTGGAACGGTATGCTAATACTGCACATGCACGTATATTTGTGTATGAGCATATCCTGGTTTTTATGGAAAGAAACATAATTCATAGAGGATTTAGTACATTTGAGACTTCCAGGGCAGGATTATTTTTTGAATATTTATCATGTGTTCACTCCATTTCCTTCTGCTTCATAATTTTTCTTAAGCCTCACAGAGCTTCTTCCCAGCCACAAAGTATAATTTTATTTTCCCAGAAAGTGAACAACAGCATCTTAAAGTATGAAGGTATTTGTACATTCTCTAAGTTTCTTAATTCAGAGTAGAGGCATGATATTGAATACAGCAATTCCTTCCCCCAACCACTGATAATGAGTTCTTCTTATAATCAACTGCATATGACTTTTTGGCAGTTGTGAAAAAACTGAACCTGTTCTAAATGAATTTTCTGCCACATCAGATGAACATTACAGAGGGAACTTGGAACTGTAAATAGCAAATCAGGTTGAAGTAAATGGTATCAGAGTACTCAATGTAAGACTGAATCTTTAAGACAATAATAAAAGCAGTGTAATTCTTTCTTAAAAAATGACCTTAAAATATATTCTTTTGTCTTTTAAATGCGTGCCACTGGATAGCACGCTCCAAGAATTCAGATGATGCTGGTGATACACTCCTGTACCTCATGCTTAACTTAGTGCCTCACACATAGTAGACATTCAGTATATATTAACCAAATACAAAAGAAAGAATAGGAGGACATAGTTCACATTAAAGAAATGAAAATCAGATAAATATCAGGTATTTCAGCTTAACATTGGATGCAAGAAAACAGTGGGCTACTATTTTTAAGAGCACTAGAAAAAATCAAGACCTCAGATTTGGTACCCAACTAATTACTGTTTAAATGTGAGAACATTGTTTTATCATACAAAATCTCTGGAGATTTGGCTTAGATCCACACTGGGAACAGTTTGGATAAATTATTCACATAAGAAAATATATACACCTTAGAGGAAATAAATACTAAAGATCAGAGAAGAAATAAACAGAATTGAAACCAAAAAAACAATACAAAAGATCAACAAAACCAGGAGCTGGTTCTTTGAAAAAATAAACAAAATCAACACACAATTGGCCCAACTAACCAAAAAAAGGAGAGAGAAGACCCAAATCTGTAAAATCAAAGATAGTAATGGAAATGTAACAACTGACACAATAGAAATAAAAAGAATCATCAGAAACTACTACAAAGAGATGTATGCTAACAAATTGGGGAACCTGGAAGAAATGGATAGATTCCTGGACAAATGCAACCTTCCTAAACTGAGCCGTGAAGATATAGAAAATCTAAACAGACCCATAACCATGGAAGAAATTGAATCAGTAATAAACGCACTACCGAAAAAGAAGAGCCCAGGACTGGATGGCTTCACTGCCGAATTTTACCAGGCATTTAGAGAACAACTAACCCCAGTTCTTCTCAAATTATTCCAAACGATTGAAAGAGAGGGAATCCTCCCAAATTCCTTCTATGAAGCCAATATCACCTTAATTCCTAAGCCCAGAAAAGACACAGCAGAGAAAGAAAACTACAGACCTATCTCCCTGATGAACATAGATGCAAAAATACTCAATAAAATTCTGGCAAACCGAATCCAACTACACATCAGAAAGATCATTCACCTGGACCAAGTGGGATTTATCCCTGGTATGCAGGGATGGTTCAGTATTCGAAAGTCAATCAACGTAATCCAGCACATTAACAAATTGAGAAACAAAAATCATATGGTTATCTCAATAGATGCAGAGAAAGCATTTGACAAAATACAACACCCCTTCATGATGAAAACCCTAAGCAAATTGGGGTTAGAAGGAACATTCCTCAACACAATTAAGGCAATCTATGATAAACCAAAGGCCAGCATCATATTGAATGGGGAAAAGTTGAAGGCATTTCCATTGAGAACTGGCACCAGACAGGGATGCCCACTCTCACCATTGCTATTCAATATAGTCCTAGAAGTCTTAGCCAGAGCCATCAGGCAAGAAAAAGAAATTAAAGGGATACAAATGGGAAAGGAGGAAGTCAAACTATCCCTGTTTGCAGATGACATGATACTATATATAGAGGACCCAATAAACTCCTATAAGAGGCTACTGAAACTCATAGAAGAGTTTGGTAAAGTAGCAGGATACAAAGTCAACGCTCAGAAATCAACAGCCTTTGTATACACAGACAATGCCAGGGCTGAGGAAGAACTACTAAGATCAATCCCATTCACAATAGCCACAAAAACAATAAAGTACCTTGGAATAAATTTAACCAAGGAGGTCAAAGAACTCTATGATGAAAATTACAAAACACTAAAGAAAGAAATAGAAGACGACACAAAAAAATGGAAAAACCTGCCATGCTCATGGATTGGGAGAATCAATATCATCAAAATGTCCATTCTCCCAAAAGCAATTTACAAGTTCAATGCAATACCAATCAAAATACCAAAGTCATTCTTCAAAGACCTAGAAAAAACGATGCTGAAATTCATATGGAGAAACAGGAGACCCAGAATAGCTAAAGCAATCCTTTACAATAAAAACAAGGCCGGAGGCATCACAATTCCAGTCTTCAAAGCATACTACAGGGCAGTTATAATCAAAACAGTCTGTTACTGGTACAAAAACAGATGGATAGACCAATGGAACAGAATAGAAACACCGGAGATCAATCCAAACATCTATAACCAACTCATATTTGACAAAGGACCTAAAACCAACCCCTGGAACAAGGACAGCCTCTTCAACAAATGGTGCTGGGAAAACTGGATGTCCACATGCTGCAGTATGAAGCAAGACCCCTACCTTACACCTTATACAAAAATCCACACAACATGGATCAAAGAACTAGAGTTGCGCCACGACACAATGAAACTAATTGAGAGCATAGGGGAAACCCTCCAAGATATCGGAATAGGCGAAGAATTCCTGGAGAAGACTCCACAGGCACGGGTAATCAAAGATAAAATAAACAAATGGGATTACCTAAAATTGAAGAGTTTCTTAACAGCAAAGGAAACAGTCAGGAAAGCGAAGAGGCAACCAACAGAATGGGAGACATTATTCGCAAACTACACAACAGATAAAGGATTAACAACTAGAATCTACACAATGATCAAAAAACACCACAGAATCAAAACAAACAACCCAATAAAAAAATGGGCCAAGGACCTTAACAGGCATTTTTCAAAAGAGGAAATCCAAATGGCCAACAGGCACATGAAAAAATGCTCAGGATCCCTAGCCATCAGGGAAATGCAGATCAAAACCACAATGAGATACCACCTCACTCCGGTTAGATTGGCTTACGTACAGAAATCAACCAACAACAGATGCTGGCGAGGATGTGGAGAAAAGGGGACACTAATCCACTGTTGGTGGGAATGCAAGCTGGTAAAGCCACTATGGAAGACAGTCTGGAGAGTCCTCAGAAACCTGAACATAGCACAACCACAGGACCCAGCCACCCCACTCCTTGGAATATACCCAAATGGAATTAAAGGGGTGAAAAAAGCCATTTGCACCTCAATATTTGTTGCAGCTCAATTCACAATAGCTAAGACATGGAATCAACCTAAATGTCCATCAACGGATGACTGGATAAAGAAACTATGGGGTATGTACTCTATGGAACACTATACAGCAGTAAAAAAACAACGAAATCTGGGCATTCACAACAAAATGGAGGAAGCTGGAAAACATCATGCTGAGTGAAATAAGCCAGTCCAAAAGGGATAAATATCACATGTTCTCCCTGATCGATGGCAACTAAACGAGCACCTAAAATGATACCCATTGAAGTGAAATGGACACTATGAGAGACAATGACATGAGCAGCCCTTGTCTAGACTGTTGAGGAAAAACTTACTATTTTGTTCCTTTAGTATTTTTGTTGTTGTTGTTGTTGCTTGGTATGCTCTACACAAGACCACTGGTTGAACTCTGCAATCAATGCATAACCATTCTTAAGCGTTTAAAAATTAATAGGAAATTGATCTCTGTGGAACATGGGAGTGGGAATAAGAGAAGGAGGAGATATATAGGACGGCACATACTCACTCAGACCTACCTCCAATGGTGGAACTGGAAATGTGCCAGGGGATTTCAACTCAATCTTACCAAGGAGGCAGGTACCAATGCCAGCACACTTGGTAAAGAGACAAATATAAATACACAACTGATCCAAAAGATAGGGTAAGTGTCGAAGAGATTACACAAATAAGACCAGTGTAAGCAAATAATGAAAGATAGAATCAAAAGGGTTGAGAATGATCCTGCGGGGGAAGCAGGTCAGACAGCAGACTCATAGAATGGCAAATGCCCAAAACAGCACTCCTGTCTCAGAATCAACCCTTGGGACATTCGGATCTGACTAAAAGGTCCATGAGAGTCTCTCAGGCATGGAAAGCCATGACATGGTGGCAAAAAACAATCTAAATGAAGGATCCTGGTGAACAACACTCCAGCAGAAGGATCAGGCCTTCAAGGAGAGAGGCGCCTTTCTCTGAAGGGAGGAAGGAACCTCCACTGTGATATGGCCTTGACTAAACAAATTCAGAGTTGGTGAACTCAAGGGGCTTCCATAGCCTAGACAGCTCATAGCAAGAATCTCGGGTGATTGCTGACGTCATAAATAAGAGTGCCAATTGTTAAATCAACAATGGGAGTCACTGGGTTCATGCTCCCCTCGCAGGATCTCTGTCCTTAATATGTTTATCTATGAAACTCAAAAACAACACTACTAGTCGAACAATACCCTATACCTGGTTCGGTTGTGTGAGTGCAACCTGTTGAAATCCCTGCTTAGTATATACTAAATTGATCTTCGGTATATGAAGGTAACCGAAAATGAAACGTGATGGGGGGGGGAGGGGAGAGGAAGTGGGTGAGGGGAGGGCCACGGGAGGGAGGGAGGTCGGGGGGAAGCCACAACAATGCAAAAGATGCATTTTATATTCTACTTAAAACTATTGGTTGAGCTCTGTAATTAATACACAATTACTCTTAGGTGTTTAATTAATGCTATAACTAGTACTCAAATAGTATTTTACACTTTATGTTTCTGTGTGGGAGCAAAATGTGGTAATCTTTATTTAACATACGCTAAATTGATCTTCTGTATATAAAGAGAATTGAAAATTAATCATGATGTGAAGGGGAAGGGGAGAGGGAGTGGGAGAGGGGAGCGTTGTGGATGGGAGGGAAGACACGGCGGGGGGAGGAGGCTATTGTGGTCCAGAAGCTGTACGTTGAAAATTTATGCTCATTAAATAAATTAAAAAAAAAGAAAAGAAAATATATACACCTTAGGAAATGTTGCAAGAAATACATCTTTAAAAACTGTTTTTATTTCTTGGGGAAATCTGATGTTTTCTTTTTTTTTAACTTTTATTTAATAAATATAAATTTCCAAAGTACAGCTTTTGAATTATAGTGCCTTTTCCCCCCCATAACTTCCCTCCCACCCGCAACCCTCCCCTCTCCCGTTCCCTCCCCCATTCCATTCACATCAAGATTCATTTTTAATTATCTTTATATACAGAAGATCAATTTAGTATATATTAAGTAAATATTTCAACAGTTTGAACCCACACAGAAACACAAAGTGTAAAGTACTATTTGAGTACTGGTTATAGCATTACTTCACATTGTACAACACATTAAGGACAGAGATCCTACATGGGGAGTAAGTGCACAGTGACTCCTGTTGTTGCCTTAACAATTGACACTCTTGTTTATGCCATCTGTAATCACCCTAGGCTCTAGTCATGAGTTGTCAAGGCTATGGAAGCCTTTTGAGTTCGCCAACTCCGATCTTATTTAGACAAGGTCATAGTCATAGTTGAAGTTCACTCCTCCAATAAGAAAAAGGTACCTCCTTCTTTGATGACCTGTTCTTTCCACTGGGATCTCATTTGCAGAGACCTTTCATTTAGGGTTTTTTTTTTTTTTTTTTCCCCAGAGTGTCTTGGCTTTCCATGCCTGAAATACTCTCATGGGCTTTTCAGCCAGATCTGAATGCCTTAAGGGCTAATTCTGAGGCCAGAGTGCTGTTTAGGACATCTGCCATTCTATGGTCTGCTGTGTATCTCACTTCCCATGTTGGATCATTCTTTCCTTTTTAATTCTATCAGTTAGTATTAGCAGGCACTAGTCTTGTTTATGTGATCCCTTTGACTCTTAATCCTATCATTATGATTGGTTGTGAACTGAAATTGATCACTTTGACTAGTGAGATGGCATTGGTACATGCCACCTTGATGAAATTGATTTTGAATCCCCTGGCACGTTTCTAACCCTACTGTTTGGGCAAGTCCGATAGAGCAATGTCCCAAATTGTACATCTCCTCCCTCTGTTATTCCCAATCTTATATTTAACAGGGATCACTTTTCAGTTAAATTTAAACACCTAAGAATAATTGTATGTTAATTAAAGAGTTCAACCAACAGTATTAAGTAGAACAAAAAAAATACTAAAAGTGATAAAGTATTAAGTTGTTCATCGATAGCCAGGACAAGGGCTGATCAAGTCACTGTTTCTCATAGTGTCCATTTCATTTCAACAAGTTTCCTTTTTGGTGCTCAGTTAGTTGTCACCGATCAGGGAGAATATATATTTGTCCCTGTGGGACTGGCTTAATTCACTCAGCATGATGTTTTCCAGATTCCTCCATTTTGTTGCAAATGACTGGGTTTCATTCTTATTCTGTAGAGTACATGTCCCATAATTTCTTTATCCAGTCTACTATTGATGGGCATTTGGGTTGGTTCCAGGTCTTAGCTATTGTGAATTGAGCTGCAATAAACATGAAGGTGCAGACAGCTTATTTGTTTGCCAATTTCATTTCCTTTGGGTAAATTCCAAGGAGTAGGATGGCTGGGTTGTATGGTAGGTTTATATTCAGGTTTTTGAGGAATCTGCAGACTGACTTCCATAGTGGATTTACCAGTTTACATTCCCACCAACAGTGGGTTAGTGTCCCTTTTTCCCCCACATCCTCACCAGCACCTCTTGTTGGTAGATTTCTGTATGTAAGCCATTCTAACTGGGGTGAGGTGATACCTCGTTGTGGTTTTGATTTGCATTTCCCTGATTGCTAGTGATCTTGAACATTTTTTCATGTGTCTGTTGGCCATTTGGATTTCCCCTTTTGAAAAATATCTATTGAGGTCCTTGGTCCATCTCTTAAGTGGGTTGTTTGTTTTGATCTTGTGGAGTTTCTTGATTTCTTTGTAGATTCTGGTTATCAACCCTTTATCCGTTGCATAGTTTGCAAATATTTTTTCCCATTCTGTCGGTTGTCTCTTCACTTTCCTGACTGTTTCTTTTGCAGTACAGAAGCTTCTCAATTCTTTACAATCCCAAATGTTAATTTTGGCTTTGACTGCCTGTGCTTCTGGGGTCTTTTCCAAGAAGTCTTTGCCTATGCCTATATCTTGCAGGGTTTCTCCAATGTTCTCCAATAATTTGATGGTGTCGGGTCGTAGATTTAGGTCTTTAATCCATGTTGAGTGGATTTTTGTGTAAGGTGAAAGGTTTTCTGTGTCTTCCTGGTTCAGTTTAGGTAGGTTGTATGTTTCCAGTAGTCTATCCATTTCTAATAGATTTCCCTGTTTGCTGGCATACAAGTCCTTGTAGTAATTTCTGATGATTCTTTTTATTTCTGTGGTGTCTGTTGTTACATTTCCTTTTTCATCTCTGATTTTATTGATTTGGGTCTTTTCTTTTATTTAATTGGGCCAATGGGGTGTTAATTTTCTTTATTTTTTCAAAAAAAACAGCACTTAGTTTGGCTGATTTTTATAATGTTTTTTTTTGGATTCAATCCTGTTGATTTCTTCTCTGATTTATTTATTTCAAAATTGCTGAGAGCAAAGAGAAAGAGGGACCGTATATAAACTTTTACAATATTAGAAATAAGAAATTATAACGCTAATGTGAGAGATTTTTTAACAGTCAATGTAATATGTGCTGAAGTGTCATTTTAAAAATAAGGGGAAGTTTGCCAGCACTGCAGCTCACTAGGCTAATCCTCCGCCTTGCGGCACTGGCACACCAGGTTCTAGTCCCGGTCGGAGTGCCAGATTCTGTCCCGGTTGCCCCTCTTCCAGGCCAGCTCTCTGCTGTGGCCAGGGAGTGCAGTGGAGGATGGCCCGAGTCCTTGGGCCCTACATCCAATGGGAGACCAGGAGAAGCACCTGGCTCCTGCCATCGGATCACGCGGTGCGCTGGCTGCAGTGCGCCAGCCGTGGCAGCCATTGGAGGGTGAACCAACGGCAAAAGGAAGACCTTTCTCTCTGTCTCTCTCTCTCACTATCCTCTCTGCCTGTCCAAAAAAAAAAAAAAAAAAAAAAAAAAAGAAAGAAAACCCCATAACCTCAAATAATATCAATTAGAACTATGGCCTTCATCTCCCTTTGTGCAGTAAAGGTGAAATTAAGAGAAGTTATTTTGATTTTTCTTCATCCTGAATAGAAGAATCAATCTGTCCCTTCAAGGAAAACAGAAAACAAAATATGGAAGTGCTGAGGACTTAAGGATGCTCATCCCTAGAACAACTCAATTGATTTATCTGTTTCTTAAACTGCTATGGACAATTCAATACTATATATGCTGATAAATTCAACTAGTATGTTCAAAGTAGTTTAAATACTCTATTTTTTGACTCATGAGAAACTACAATCTAAAGAAAGATGTCAGTATAATAAACAGACCTTTGGTTTATAATCCAAAGTATCCAGGCTGGCGACACGGCTGACTAGGTTAATCCTCCGCCTTGCACCGGGTTCTAGTCCCGGTCGGGGCACTGGATTCTGTCCCGGTTGCCCCTCTTCCATGCCAGCTCTCTGCTGTGGCCAGGGAGTGCAGTGGAGGATGGCCCAAGTGCTTGGGCCCTGCACCTAATGGGAGACCAGGAGAAGTACCTGGCTCCTGCCATTGGGTCAGCACGGTGCGCTGGCCGCAGCGCGCCGGCCACAGCGGCCATTGGAGGGTGAACCAACGGCAAAAGGAAGACCTTTCTCTCTGTCTCTCTCTCTCTCACTATACACTCTGCCTGTCAAAAAATAAAAATAAAAAAATAACATAAAAAAAAAAATAATGGGAATTGGGTGGACGCTGTGGCGTACCGGGTAAAGTCGCCTCCTGCGATGCTGGCATCCCGTATGGGTGTCAGTTCAACCTGGCTGCTCCACTTTCGATCCAGCTCTCTGCCATATCCTGGGAAAGCACTAGAAAATGGCCCAAGTGCTTGGGCCCCTAAACCCATGTGGGAGACCTGGAAGAACCTCCTGGCTCCTGGCTTTGTATCAGCCCAGCTCTGGCCATTGTGGCCATTTGGGCAATGATCCAATGGATGGAAGATCTCTCTCTCTTTCTCTCTCTCTATGCCTCTGCCTCTCTGTAACTTTGCTTTTCAAATAAATAAATTAATCTTTAAAAAATAATGGAGAGGGGAGGGCTGTTAATTAAAAGTATAGAAAATAAGATAAAATTACAATAAAATGTAGGAAGAGGTCATAACATCAATAAGTGCAATGAAATGTTAACTGGAAAAGTGACAAGTTCAAATAATTACATAGAACATAATGACTTTTTTACATTAAAAACATGATACACATACACAGACATTATATATAACTATATATATATATATATTGAAATTTTATTTATTTATTTGAGAGGCAGAGTTGCAGATTCTTGGATGAGTCCACAGACTCTTTCCAAAGCCTTTCTCATACTGTGTGCTCATTCATGGGTGATTAAGAAAGAGATACAAAAACATCCCATGTTGAGAAGAACTATATAGAAAGACAAGATGCAGAACAGATATCTAGGATTTTATGCCCAAAGAAGGACTGGACATCTCTAGCATTTCACCTTGAGTGATGAAAAGGTGAGTACTGCTAGCAAGGTAGGCAGAAGCCTGCCAAAAGAGGCCCTGACTACGTAAGGGTGAATAAGCTTTACCTTACAAATGATAAAGTATAAATGAAAAAAATTTAACTTGGGCAGTTGGAGCTAGGGGACTAAGTTCTGTACTAGCCTTGAGGAATATCTACTCTATAGCAAAGTGAAAGACATAAGTTGCACAGCTACCACCTTTTACCATAGGATTCTTGTTCCAAAAGACATATAAGTTACAGAGCCAGGTTAAGCCTGTATAAAAATGAAGTATTATTAACCACCAGACTTTAGTGCTTTCAACTGAAGTGTACCATATGGCCTGTAAATGTGTACTAAAATATTTCTTTTAAAAATTATGTAAGGTATACAAGTTTCATGTATTTCACATATACAGATTTAGGGACATAGTGGTATTTCCTACCCTATTCTCCCTCCCGCCCACGCTTCTTTCGCCTCCCTCTCCTATTCCCACTCTTAATTTTTACAGAGGTCTATTTTCAGTTTGCTTTATACTCATTAGATTAATCCTACAGTAAGTAAAGACTTCAACATTACAAAGAAAAAAAAAAAAACAACCACTGTTCCTCAACAGTAGAGATAAGGGCTGTAAACAATCATCAAATTTCAAAATGTTGATTTCAGTTCAATATGTTACATTTTAGGTACTCTATTAATTACCATAGATCAGGGAAAACATGGTAAATATTCCTATATGAGGATTTCAGGTGGAAAAAACTGCAGAGTGCATATAAATAAACCCCATGATATTCAAGGCTTTGCTCAAAATATTGCTGATGTCAATGTAGGAATCAAAGAAAGAAGTGTTTAACTGATAATCAACTAACTCTCTGTATGGGTATTATTTCTGTCCTTAATATGAATGAAAATCTATTATTGGACTGTAATATGTTGTAGAAGGTTAAGAAAACTCATTGAATGTATAATTTATTGATGTGATTATTTTGCTGAGATATATCTAGTTAGTTTTTCATGTGAATCTTTCCATGTGAGAACATCTTTATCTGATTTCTAGACATTTGAAATATTCAAGCAATGCTTTCATATTTCAAGTGTCACAGGTGATAAATGCAATCTGCTGAGGCAGCTTAATATTCAGAAACAGTATTAAAGAATAAAGGAAACTGACATTTCTTTTGAGTTTTATGTCAGGTGCCATTTATATATTATCTCAATAATTCTCAAAACAAACCTTGAGATAGGTAAAATTATCTCCACAAGAAAATTATTCTCTAAGAGAAATTTCCTTGTTAATAAATAATAGTGCTGGGACCAAGCCCAGATTCCTCTGAACCCATGTTTTGCTCCTTAAACTATAATTTTCCCATTGTAATATGCTGCATTAAATATTTGTAGGCATCCTTGGATGTATAAAGGAAAAAAGTAAAGCAAACTATACAAAATTTGAGTGACAGGTTTGAGCCTATTGACTTGCAGGTCAGCATTCTAATGCCTTGGCCAAAAATCTTCCCAAATTAATCAGCCTTGGCTTCTTTTCTATACAACAAGGTTGTTAGAAGTGTACCATAATGACCACCACCAGGGTCATTTCTCCCGTGTCAATACAGTTAGTGCATGACAAACTTTCTCTAAGCTAAACACTCTCATCAGACATTACTGGGTTGACAATGCCCAGAAAGTAAAGATTCCTTTTTGAAGCCAAGAGCACACTCTAACAATAACGGAATGTCTCTACAAGTAGCTAAACTTTTTAAATAGTTTTTATTATTTCATGAATTTCATATATACAGTAATTTTTAAAATTTTTATTTTAATTTTTAATTAGTTTTTAACAGATTTGTAGATACAGTTCTAAGAACATAATGATATTCCCTTTCTCCCCCTCTCTTCTTCCCTAACCCTCTCTCTGTCCCACCCTCCTTCTTTTCTTTTTTTAGTTTTTGAGATAACATTTTAAATGTACATTACAGTAAAAAATTCTTAATACTTAGCCAAATAAGTTTTGCAAGTAATAAGCAAAACATAACTAGTTTAGTGAGCATATAGACAATAGCTATAAAGAACAACTGAATGGAAAAATGAGCATTCCACCTGCATACAGTAAATCTTAAAGTAATCACACGTCATTAAATGTATAGTATTATAAAATTCTTAACCATTGGTTTGATAAAGGTATAAAATGAAGTTTTATTAATTGTATTTGCAGTAATATTGATACACACAGATCTTTCATTTTTTCCTCCTTTTTTTGTGTTTGTCTTTTTAAATTTTAAGGGAGCATATGAAGTATTCGTCTTTCTGGGTCTGGCTGATTTCACTCAACACAATGTCCTCTGGTTGTGTCCATTTTGCTATAAATTGTAGAATTTCATTCTTTTATAGCTGTATAATTTTCCATTATGTATATATACCAGATTTTCTTTATCCATCACAGTTCTAAGAAGATAACTATATTTCCCTACCTCCATTCTCCTTTAATCCCACCAATCCCCTTCCTTCCCTCCCGTCTTTTCTTTTCATTAATTTTGCAGACATAATTTTAATCTACTGTATAATCACAGGCTTAATTCACCACTAACCATGATGTTCAACAAGTAAACAGTAGGAAGACTACAGTTCAAAAGGAGTATAAACAAAGACTAAAAACAACAATCATATCCCATAATGTCCATTTTGTTCCTATACATTTTTTCATATTCTATATTAACTGCTAAGTATCAGAGAAAACATGATATTTGTCTTTTTTGGAGATTAGCATATTTCACTAGGCATTAAATCTTCCAGTTTCATCCATTTTATTGCAAAAGACAGAACTTCATTATTTTTTATAACTGAGTAGTATATATACCACATTTTGTTTATCCAGTCATCAGGTGATGAACATTTAGTTTGAATCCATATCTTGATTATTGTAAATTGAGCTGCAATAAATGTGGGAGTGCAAATAATCCTTTCATTTAGGAAAATTTCCAGGACTGATATGGCTGGGTCATATGGTAGATCTATTTTCAGATCTCTAAGGAATCTTTACAGTGTCTTCCATAACGCTTGTACTACTTCACATTCCCACCAACAGAGTATTAGGATACCTTTCCCTCCACATCCTCACCAGCATTTATTTGTATTTTGATTTTTGAATGATACCCATTCTAACTGGATTGAGGTGAAACCTCATTGTGGTTTTTATTTGCATTTCCCTGATGGATGCCCATTTTGTAACTGGATTGTTTGTTTTGAGCTGTTTACCTTCTTGAACTCTTTGTAGACCCTGGATGTTAATCCTTTATCACTTGTATAGTTTGCAAACATTCTGTCCCATTTTGTCAGTTGCTTCTTCACTTTGTTCAGTGTTTCCTTTGCAGTGCAGAAGTTCATTAGCTTGATAGAATCCCATTTGTCTATTTTTGCTTTTACAGCCTTTACTAGGATCTTTTCCAAGAAGTCTTTGCCTATGCCAATGTCCTGCAGATTTTCCCCGATGTTTTCCTTTAGTAATTTGATGATATCAGATCATACATTTAGATCCTTGATATACTTTCAGTTGATTTTTATATAAGGTATAAGGTAGGGATATTTTTTCATACTTCTGAGCTCATAGATCCAATATTTTCCATCACCATTTGTTGAAGAGACTGTGCTTTCTTCAGGGATTGATTTTGGTTCTTTGGTCAAAGATTAGTTGGTTGCAGATGCATGAATTAATTTCTTGGGTTTCTATTGTGTTCCATTGGTCTACATGTCTATTTTCTGCACCAGTACCCAGCTGTTTTTATTATAACTGCCCTGTCGTATGTCTTGAAATCCAGAATTATGATACTTCAGCTTTATTTTTGTTGTTTGAGATTGCTTTAGCTATTCAGACCTCTTGTGTTTCCATTTCAATATTCACATCATTTTTTCTAGATCTGATAATAATGTTCTTGGCATTTTTCTGAGATTACATTGAATTTATAAATTGCTTTGGATAGTGTGGACATTTTCATGATATTAATTCTTCTAATCCACGAACATGGAAGATTTTTTTTTCCATTTTTTAGTCTTTCATTTCTTTCCTTAATGTTCTGTAATTTTCATTGTAGATCTTTCACATTCTTGGTTAAATATATCCCAAGGTATTTAAAATTTTTGTAGCTATTGTGATTGGTACTGATTTTACAAGTTCTTAGCCACAATATTGTTTGTGTATAAAATATATTGGTTTTCTGTGTTGATTTTATATCTAAGTTCCCATAGTCTCTATGTGGAGTCTTTTCGTTCCCCTATATATAGGGTCATTTCATCTGTAAACAGTGATCATTTGACTCCCTGTTTTCCAATTTCTGTTCCTTGGATTTATTTATTTATTTATCTTTTGCCTTTAGATCATTAGCATTTATTTAAATAGCCTGGCATCCTGGCATTGGGTGCATAAAAATTTATGGTTGTCATATCTTCTTGTTGAGTTGATCCTTTAATCATTACAAAATGCCCTTCTTTGTCACCCATTTTTTGTATTAAATTCTATTTTGCTTGATATTGGTATGGCTGCACCTGCTCATTTTTGCTTTCCATTTGCGTGGAATAACTTTTTCCATCCTTTCACTTTCAGTCTGTATGTATATTTGCTGATGAGGTGTGCTACTTGTAGGTAGCAAATAGATGGATCTTGTTTTTAATCCATTCAGCCAGTCTGTATCTTCTAATTGGAGAATTTAGACCATTAACATCCAAGGCATTATTGCTAAGTAATGACTTTGTTTTGTCTTTTTTCCAAAATACTCCTTTTTTTGCTTTGGATTTCCTATGTATTTTTACTGCCTTAACATTTTTAGTAATAATGACTATCTTTCTCTGTTTCTTCAAGTAGCATATCCTTAAGCATTATTTATAAGGCTGGATGAGTGGTGATGAATTCTTTCAGTTTCTGTTTGTTTTGGAAGGTCTTTATTTCATGTTAATTTATAAATTAGAGCCTTGATCAGCACAGCTTTCTTGATTAACAGGGTTTTGTTTTTTTTTTTTTTTCCTTTTAGAACTTGCACTATGTCTCTCATTCCATCCTAGCCTGTAGGCTTACTGATGAAAAATCAGCTTTTAGTCTAATTGGGGATATTCTGAAGGTAATCCATTGTTTCTCTCATGTACATTTTAGAATCTTTTCTTCATGTTTTACTGTTGAAAGTTTGACTATAATATGTTATAGTAAAGATCTTTTGTGATCATTTCTATTAGGATTTCTATGTATTCCCTATACTTAGATGTCCCTAGTTTTCTCCAAATTAGGGAAGTTTTCTGCTATTATTCCACTGAATAGGCTTTCTAATCAATTCTGTCTTTCCATACTTTCAAGAACTCCTAAGACACTTATGTTTGGTCATTTGATAGTATCCCATAAATGTACAGCACGATTTTCAATTTTTATCATTTTTGTTATTTTTTTTCTTTTTTTGTCTGACATATTTCCAAGGAATTGCCTTCTAGCTTGCAAATTATTTCTTCTGCCTCACCAAGCCTATTGTTAAGGCTTTCCACTGTATTTTCTATTTGACATATTCACTTCTTCATTTCTAATATTTCTGTTTGAATTCCCTTCATTATCTCTATCTCACAGGAAAATACAAGTGTTTTCTATGATTTTCTTTAACTTGTGGTTTTCCTTCTCATTTTTTAGTAATCCTACAATAATTTTTTAATTCCTTTTCAGGCATTTCATCGATCTCTTTTTCTTCACATTCTTATTTTGAAGTGTCATTGTATTCCTCTAGGGCAGTTGTTTTGCCTTCCTTGTTCATGTTTTTGTTTATTTTTTGGCATTTGTGAAAACATTTGGTTTTCCTCTCTGATGGCTTTTATCTTTGAAATATGCATCCATGGCTTAATGGAGCATCTGCTCCTTAAGTGAATATCCAGAGCTGTATGCTGGAGAGGGTGGGGCATGGAGATGTAGTCAGTGGTTTAGAGTGGGGCAAGAGTCCAGGGTGACACTCTACTTGAGTGCGGTAGATATCTTCTGTTGTCAGAAAGGGAGATGGTATGGTCTCATCAGCTTCTGTGATCACAGCCTCATCTCCTCTCTGCCAGGTGATCAATGCCTGGGGTTGGCTCACAGTGGCTACACATCCCACTCACACAGGTAAATAACCACCCAAAGAATCTGCATGGTATCAGTGTGAGCACAGAATTCCACAGTGACCAATCCCAGGCATTCAAGAACTCTGAGCCTCTGAAGCCAGATACTGCCCAGAGACCCAGCTACATCCCATGGCCTATCATGCATTCACAGAGTTCCCCACAGTCTTAGCACATAAGACTCCCACAGTCACATGGTACAGTGGATCCACTCTCAGCCCTGTAAACCTTCCTTCAAATCTCAAAGTTAATGGGGATGGAAGATTTATACTTCAATAAAATCATCTAGTTGTGCACGTTAACGAGCCTCCACAGCCTCTACTCACATTATTAAATGGGGCTTCCTCCCTGCTGGTCATTGGGTGTCTTTGTTGGATGATAGGAAGAAAGAAATGTGTTCTTCATTTCCAGAATTAGGTGGGCACCCTGTTTTCTGCTAGCGTTCTAGGCAGGACTCAAAGTCAGTGAGGCTGACAAGGTTCTCCCTCAGGCAGTATCACCAGTGACACCAGCTTCTCTTACCTTGCACAAAAGAGTCGTGTCTTTTTCAGCCCCGAGCTGTGGGAGTCACCAGTGGTATCCCTGATTGCTGCTGCTTATTTGCACTGCTCATGCTGCTCCACTGTGTCTCTCTTCTTTCTTTAGAATTTCCACTGCAAACTTCTCTCCAACTCTCCCCAGGGAATGCAGTTACTCTTCTTTTCTTCTGCTATCTTCTCATGGTCAAAATCAGCATGTCGGCCGGCGCCGCGGCTCACTAGGCTAATCCTAGTCCCGGTCGGGGCGCTGGATTCTGTCCCGGTTGCCCCTCTTCCAGGCCAGCCCTCTGCTGTGGCCAGGGAGTGCAGTGGAGGATGGCCCAGGTGCTTGGGCCCTGCACCCCATGGGAGACCAGGAAAAGCACCTGGCTCCTGGCTCCTGCCATCGGATCAGCGCGGTGCGCCGGCCGCAGCGCGCCAGCCGCGGCGGCCATTGGAGGGTGAACCAACGGCAAAGGAAGACCTTTCTCTCTGTCTCTCTCTCTCACTGTCCACTCTGCCTGTCAAAAAAAAAAAAAATCAGCATGTCTTTTCTCTATTCAGCCATCTTTGATTCCAGCTCAACTCTTTGGAAAGTATGATTATCTTTTTATTCTTGATGGTTCCCATTCATTCACAATTATGGTGCCCATACAGACAGACATAAGTAGGTTTTATTATTTGATATATATACATTTACATTCCAGTGCAAATTTCAAAGGACACAATTGACTGCCCACAAAATTAATTATAATTATTCCCTGTATGTTTCTTGTTCCCTAAGATTTGATACCTGCATACATAGTCATCCCAGTTCCAGATTATGTAAGAATACATTAAAGACCTTAAAGTCATCAGCCAGTGGGCCCTGGAATTACTCTTGCTGCCATTGATATCCATTTACCCATAGGCTCCCAAATTTTCCATTTTTATTACATATTATTTAAAACTCTACAATTGGAGTAGGCATTTGGCTCAGTGGTTAAGGTGTTATTTGAGAACCCTGCATCCAGTTTTGGAATGATTGGATTCAAGTTCTGGCTCCACTCATGATTTCAGCTTCCTGCTAATGAACGCTCTGAAAGGCAGCAAGTGATGACTGAAATTGCTGGGTCCCTGCCACCAACTTGAGAGACTTGGATTGAGTTCTCAGCTCTGGACTTTGGACTGACCCAGCCCTGGCTGTGTAGGTGTTTAGGGAGTGAATAGATCTCTGGCTGGCTGTCCTCTTGTATAAATGTCTGTCTTTGTGTTTCTCTACCTTTCAAATAAAAAAAAAAAAAAAAAACTCTACAGTTGAAATTCTGATGATTCATTTTGCTCTGAACTTCATTTTCAGACTTGTTCTTTAATCAGAGCCAGAAAAAAGTTTTTGGCTTTTTCTGAGTATCCAAACCATATGCTATAAAGGCATAATCACTGTTACAGATTCTATTCCAAATAACACTACTTAGCATCCAAAAAGTTGGTCATGTTGGGGCCGGCACTGTGGTGCAGCGAGTTAACGCCCTGGCTTGAAGTGCCGGCATCCCATGTGGGCGCTTGTTCTAGTCCCGGCTGCTCCTCTTCCAATCCAGCTTTCTGCTATGGCCTGGGAAAGAAGTAGAAGAAGGCCCAAGTCCTTGGGCCCCTGCACCCATGTGGGAGACATGGAGAAAGCTCTTGGCTCCTGGCTTCGGATGGGCGCAGCTCCAGCCGTTGTGGCCATTTGGGGAGTGAACCATTGGATGGAAGACCTCTCTCTCTCTCTCTCTCTCTCTGCTTCTCCTCTCTCTGTGTAACTTCGACTTTCAAATGAATAAATAAATCTTTAAAAAATATGCTTAAAAATTTGGACACCCTTTGATATTGACTTAAATCTTTATGGAGTTTACCATGCTCCCTTGAGCTCTGTATAGAGGAAACTCCTGGCTCCAAGAAAGAAAGAAAAAATGCAGAGCAGGCCCTCAGTAACCTCAATGTCTGCTACTTATTCTTTCTCATAAGTCTGAGTTACTGTGCACATACCATACCTTGTTCCTGTGAAAGAAACGTTTATTTCTGCTTGTCTCTTATCCAGTCCTTGGCATTCCATGCTTTTATGTTAAGCCAGGACTACAGCCATTTCATCTTCCATCTCTAATCTATCCAACATATTGTTGGTCAAGCTGACTTTCCCTGAACTTCACTTCATTTATACTGCATCTTTATAGAAAATTTCATACCTTTCTTTGGCTGCAAAGTAACCTACAAAGTATTAAGTTTGGTTTAGAATGCCTTCCGTGATACAGTGCATCTTGTTTTTACATACATAACCCTCTGTACTTTCTTACTCCTACCTTATATGATTATCCAAGTTGAATGGTCTTCATTCTCTGATCACCTACCCTGATTCTTTCCCACATCTACAAAACTCTCATCTCCAAGTTTTTCAGCTGTTTCCATTTACTGGTTTTCCAAAGCATTATTATCCATGAAGCTTTCCCCTTTAAAGAATTATGCAGTTGAAAAAAACTTTGAAGTCTCTGAGTCCAATACATTATTTAATGATTTACTCCCGCTCTAAAATAGCCTCTATTAATGGTCACTGAGGGGAATTGGTACAAAGGCAACCAGTATAGACTATGTCTTATCTTTACTTTGGTAGTGTCTGGCGCATTTTAGATAACCTTGTGTATGCCTTAAAATTGTTTGCTAAATGAATGAATAAATGGATAAGTGATGGATTGATTGGCTATCTTTTCTGGTAGGGATAGCATACTTTTTCTCTGAATGGCTAGATTGTAAATGTATTTGGCTTTGTGGGTTGTATGGACTGTGTTGCAACTACTCAACTCTCCTATTATAGCAGGAAAGCAGACATGCAATATGTAAATAAAAACACATGGTGGGATTTGCTGGGCTAGTTTGTCAACCCTTGTCTTCATGAAACAAAGCCATCTAGAAACAGTATTTTGTAGTACTCTTCCTCAATTACTTCAACTTTCTCTATATAAGATTGTATTATTCTTATTTAGATATTCCAAAAATTTGCATGCCTCCTCAAGTCAGGTCCAAATCCCTCAGATACTCATGTTACTTTGAGGTTCTTCACTAATTTAGCCCATCTTCCAGATTTTATTGTTTGTTTTTGCAAAGCATAACATCTATATCCTAAATAAAATCGAATATCTCACCTTGACGTGGCAACTGAAAAGTAAATTCATTTCCTACCTTCCTCTATGTGCTATAGGTGTAACAATAAAGCTTAACAGCATTAAATTTGTGGGAGGCACATCGTATTTCCTGTTGATCATAAATCATACTTTATACTTTTATTTAAACCGTTCATTCTGAATTAAGAAATGTTGCTTGAGGGTAGGGAGAGGCTCTTGAAACAATTTTAACTCAAAGTGAAGGTCTAGCTGGAGACGAGGTACCACTTGAATCCTGGCCTCCTAATTCCTCCCCTTGTGCTCCTGTAGCTGCACCCCTTTGTTTCCTTAGATCACTAATGATTTCAAGTAAGTTAAACTGGGTAACATTTGCCAGTCCTGTCTGTAGGACATTACCAAACAAACCTGCCTCACTTTCTTCCCGGTGCTACTTCTGCAATCTTTCCAAACCTTCTAATTTCCAGACTATCTGAGTTCATACTGACACAAGTGCCTTCAAAAGCTACTCTCCAAAATATTTTATAGCATTATTTTAAAAATAATTCAAACTTGGGGCCAACACTGGCGCAGCAGGTTAAAGCCCTTGCCTGTAGCGCCAGTGCGGCTTGTCCTGCAAGGCCACACTGTTGAGGAAGAGCAGAGCAGCAGTGCCCTTTCCCACAAGGAAACACTGGGGATAGGCTTCAATGAATGTGTCTGGGTTTAGTGACAGCCACGCATGCTTTTAAAGAGCAAGTTGAAGGGCTGCAACTAACTCAGGGGAACACTAACTATAGGACAGAACTGATACTGGCACCAATATGCCTCTCCTGTAGGTTTGAAGGTCATGGTAGCTTTCCAGGTGGGCCTAATGGGCTTGGGTCATACCTGGGAGCAGTTTACCTGATTGGCAGAAGGCAGGGGTGGGGTGGGGAGGAGGCAGAGAAATGTGCTCTGTTGGAATCGCCCACACGCCAGCATCCTATATAGGCACTGGTTCAAGTCCAGGCTTCTCTACTTCCAATCCAAAATACCTCAACATTAAATTAGCATAGCATTATTTTCTATTCTTAGTAGCTCCATCCTGGGGAGACCCTTGTACTACAAAGTTAGTAGCTCACTTTATATGTAAGTTTATTTTGTGGTCTTCTTTTTGATATGTATTTATTGTGATGTTAAATGTAGTGTAACATTACTGTCTGTATTGACAATCCCTTAGCTAGAGCACTTTTGAGTATCATGGGGCGGGGGTGGGGGGGGGCGTGGATTGACATTCTTTCCTGAGTCCAGAAGATACCATCCTGCTGAGTTCAGATGTACCGACATTGTAAGTCAAAGTAAGCTGCTTGGAAGCAGGTGATATACACTCTTGTGGTTAACACAACCCTAATTATAATGATAAGGAAATAGGATAACTCTATGTTTCTTCCTGAAGTTTGCAGGCTTATGTATTAATGACTCTGCTTAAGAATAGTAAGTGATTCCAGAATAAATTTAAAGAGGCTTGATACTGTACAATTCTACAGCCTTACCAATCATTATGTGAGCAGTGAACTAGTCAAGTGGGAGAGTTCTTGAGTCAAAGCTCACTGAGCAGAAGGTGCTGTACCAAACCGATTGCTTCTTGCTGCAAAGTCCCCCTTAGCTTTTTGCTTCATTTGAAATATTTGCTCTGTGGTTAGCCACATGGGAAACATAGTGCAGCGTCTATGGGGGGAGCTTTCTATGGCAGTTATACAATTGAAAACTTTTACACATCACCCCTTTCTCTCAATAAATGTCAATATTTTGTCTGCTAACTTAAAGCAATTCACAGATAAAATTAAAACTTAGTAGTTTCTTTGATATATAATAACTACTTTATGCCTCACTGTGGCAAGCTTTGGATACATTTGCTTGTCTTTTTCTGCCAGAGGAATTTCATCAAACACCTTACATTTGTCAGGTTTAAGCCCTTGATATAGTATAGTGGTGAGATAAAATAAATAAACCAGTAATGCTGCAAGCATTTAAATAGAAAAGTGTAATGATTCAATCTAAAATTAAGGGTTGGTTACTGAAATAAAAGATTTTATGATGCAAAATTTCATGAGGAATAGTGTAGAGCACCAGTCACTGGTTGTAAAATCCTAACTGCATTTTCTCAAAACTGCATAGAATTAGGTAACTTCTGTGTTCTGATTGTAAAGGCTGCCTGAAGTCATATATTACTGGACCGTAAATTGTTCTGACTACATTTCATGCCTGATGAAGTCTTTACATTTATTGTAGAAAATGTAAGGAAGCCCTTGTTCCATAACTAATCTTTTACATTTTCTGAAACAGATAAGTCTTGTATGCTTCCTCCTACTAAATGGCATAGGTTAAAAGTGTCTTATTGTTCTTTAAAAATAAATAGCATAGTTAGGGATTTTAGTTCAAGAAATCTGGAAATTAATTTTGATATATATCATATGTTATGTACATAGAGATGTTACATATTTTAATATAGTATGCTTCTATAAGTATATATATCTACTAATTTATTTCAGTAAATGGCTACATTCCAAAAGATACACATAACTTAATATTCCAAAGGCAATGTAATTGCAGATATTGTATAACACTGAAGAATGCTTTCTGATTTATAGCCTTAAACATAACATTGATGACAACATCTACCGCATGGGCAAAATTTTATTGAAAATTGGTTGAAACTGTTCTTAATAAGAAGCAGGCAGATCTAATGGGAAGAATATGGATTTAAGAGACAAACATAGCTGTATTCAATTCTCAGTCCAAGCCTTCTGTATTTTGTAGTCTAACTTTAGGCTACCATCCTTGAGACACAGACTCTAAGACAAAGGTTTTTATGCAGAAAATTTAATGGGAAGTGTATTTGGGATCATTATATTTATGTGTCTCAAATAAAGGGGGCTGGTCTTTTACCCTTATATTAGTCAATCATTAGATAGGAGCTGCTTGGGGGAGGGTAAACAACCTTGGGCAAGGAAGTTCTCTCTGGTAGAAGGAGGCAAATTCCTAGAGAAGGAGGAAGGGCTCAGCTGTGAGTGAACTCTCAGCAGCCAGTGCTTCGGGTGCTGGGTAGTGAGTGCCTTATGAGAAGGGGGATTTGGGCAGTGTCCTGCATAATTGTTTGCTTCATACAATAAGTTTATCCCATCTGAGAACACCTCATCTGGAATCCTGGTGGGTCACTTTTTTTTTTTTTTTTAATAAAACCTGTAAGAAGATGATCCTTGGGAAACAACTGCCTGTGCAGCTGGTTTCAAGGTCACGCCTAATGCTTACTGCCTTCCTGTTTTCTTCACTCCTGTATACCAGTTCTGGAATTCCCTCATCCTCAGGTAGGACCTCTACTGCCTTTGGTTGCTTAGCTTGTTGAGTGACACAAACCCTTACTAATGGGTCTGAGGCCCTCCTCACCATTCCCTTCTTAGGCACTGATCGTTTCCATTTGCTATCAGATATAGACTGGAAAGTACTTGGAAATGCCCCATGAGTCATGGAGATGCTAGACAGTCTTCCCTGCCCTCACTGTGTCCCGGCAGCTGTTGTTTACAACCGAAACAGGAATTCCACCTGATGGTGACTCTGCTGCTGCTGGTTTCTTGGCTCCAGAACCCTGAGTGATGTGTTGTAGGATGTAGCTTAAAGATTAATGAGAGTCCTAAGCATCTCCTTGTGGAAGCATTTTCCTTCTGAAAACCATGATTTCTAGACTCGCAGAACCTAAATTTATGGTAACAGAAAATATATATTCCCCACTT
Source organism: Oryctolagus cuniculus (assembly GCF_964237555.1). Taxonomy (NCBI): domain Eukaryota; kingdom Metazoa; phylum Chordata; class Mammalia; order Lagomorpha; family Leporidae; genus Oryctolagus; species Oryctolagus cuniculus. Next base: position 191,757,142 of record NC_091432.1, on the reverse strand, counting down.
GGGCTCCTGGCAGTAATCTTGTTTGACCACTTCCACTTTTCCACCTAGTTCCCAGGTCCATGTATTCTGTCTTTTGGGGAATCTAGTACCCCAAAATAACCATTGATTTAGAGTGTTAACCACATCCTTTAGGATGTCACTTCACTACTGCAGGATATCATCACCAAGCTGGTACTGCAGCTGCACTATCAGAAGGCTGTTCCATCACTTTACCAAGCTCACAGCTTCTGGATCACACAGTATGAACATGTATTGGGATGTGTGGAGACAAGCATTATTTACCTTTCTATACTGCTATCCAAAGATGTTCCTTTGTGCTGGGATGATAGTATACAGCTTTGTGATTTTTTAAAAAGATTTATTTATTTATTTAAAAGGAATAGCCATAAAAAGGCAGAGGCAGAGAGAAAGAGAGAAGTCTTCCATCTACTAGTTCACTTCCCAAATGGCTGCAACGGCCAGAGCTGGGCCTATCTGAAGCTAGGAACCTGGAGATTCCGCCAATCTCCCACATGGGTACAGGATCTCAAGGACTTGGGCCAATCCTTTACTGCTTTCCCAGGCCACAGCAGAGAACTGGATCAGAAGCAGAGCAGCCGGGACCTGAACTGGCACCCATATGGGATGCCAGCACTGCAGGTGGCAGCCTCACCTGCTATGGCTCATTATCACCCCCTAGCTTTGTATTTTGATATTTCAAACACTGCTAGCCCTTGGGTTGCAATGCTGAGCAGGGCCCTGCTGACATGTAAGGCAACCCCTTATTAAGAATTCAGTTCTAGTCAAAATAAATCACTTCTTCTACAGTGGAAGAGGCTCAATGTCATACTTAGCCAAGTGGCTGGTTGACCCTGTGAGGTATAGTTCTGAAATTGAGGCTCAGCTGCTCAGTTCATCAACCTTTCCATGTGTGGGAATTCAGAAATGGATTACTAAGTGGCTCCCTTGAGACACACGGGTGTTACTAAAGGAACTCAGAGAGGTTGTTCTAAGGCTTACAAAAAGTAGGTGTAAGGATGGTGAGTTGAACGAACTTCTTGGGCTGAGAGGAGGGCTAAGACTAGGTCTCAGAAGCACTGAAGATGCACATGATGATAAACCCTTGGCTACATTATGTATTATGTACGTATAATATATAATATGTAAATAGATAGTTTGTATATTTTGTTCTTGCCTTTATAATGTCTTGTTTTATTTGTCTTTACCTGCATTTCTTTTGAATGCTTTTCTTTTTATCAACACCAATTTGCCTTGTTAAAAGAACCCAGGTCAACTTAGCAAACTGGAGAAATAATTTAATTCAGTGTGACACATTGTCTTCATTTATATAATTGGAGTAAAAATACCTGTGTTGCAATTGTTATGGAATTTAAAAGGTGTATCTATAAAGAGCTTCTACATGGTATTGCTCAACTACTCACTCATATTCAAGAAAATCCTAAACGAATCACTTCTAAGTGCAGGTGGAAAGGACTTTTGTTAGGTGTACTGCTTTGTGGAGATCTAGGAAGAGAAGCAAAGCAGGCAGATGAAATGATTGTACAGATTCACTGCCTCACCTGCCTAGGGCTTACCTAGGAAGATTTTTCAGCTATTGGTTTTGAGTTTTATTTGGTTTTGTTCATTAAAATTGTAAAATAGAATAACTTGTCTTTATTTTTGTGTCCATTTTTATTAATTTCACTTATAAAACTTTGGTTTCTTCTTATTTAATAAAAGCACACACTATAAACATTTTAAGCACTTAGGGGTCATGGGGGGAAGTTCCTTTCTCAACATATTACTAAAATAGCATTTTAAGTGCCAGATATCTACCCATACAGAATTTTTTGTGCAAAATTGTATTAAATGTACATAAAAATATTAGCAAAAGTAGGATAATGTTATGTGTATTGATGTATCACACACTCTAGGCCTTCAGATCATAGTACTAAACAAAAACCCTCAGGTCTTTTGTCTATAAAATTAGAATAATAATGTTCCTTACCTCATAAAATTGTGTGAGTTAAAAGAAGAAACCTGTGTAATTAAGATATAACTGTACTAAAGATATATTCATATATGTAAACCTGTTTCATGCCTGACATATGGCAAATATTATTTTTATTATTCATCATTGCTTGAATGCATAGCTGAGATCCCAATAGGATGTTTTCTTTCAGTGTTTTTCTCTCACCTTCTCATTTCTCAAAGAGAACAATGACTAGAAAACATTGGTTGGGTAAATACTGTATTATCATAATTACAATTTCCCCGAGAAAAGTGGCTTGCTGTTGAATATTCAGCATCATAATTACAATTTCCATAAGGAATGTAGAGCAGTTATTATAAACAACACAATAATCATTTGGTTCATAAGGGAGAACAGATTATTAGGGGAGAGAGGAGAGAGAAAAAGCAAAACCTGAGTTTTGATCAAAATTCAAGTGTAGAAATGTAGAACCTGCAAGTAAATTGTAATAGCCCCTTAAAATACTTTTGCCTGAATTCAAGGAAAAATCTTACATGATGAGAAACATCCATGGGATGATTAAGTGCTGCCAATAAATATAGTGTTTCCTTTTATATAATTGAGTTTTATCATCTTTACTAAACATATCCTTTATATATTTTCATTGCCATTAATAATTTCTGTACCTCCAAGAAATTTTAAAAAGCAAACTATCACAAAATATAAAAAAGCACAAAACATTCAAAGCATTTTCTGGCGGAGGGTAGGGAAGGTTTCCTCGTCATTTCTGTCTTCACAGTTAAAAGTTTCTGTTTAAGATAAAGAAAACATCCCTTTTAATCATTTGTGTTGCTTTAATTGACTTTAATTGGATTTTTATGTCTTTTTATTTTTTAGATGAAGTAAGAAAAACAGAATGCAGCTTTCAAGGTAGGTACTTTTCATGATGTTTTAAAACCCGACAGTATGAAAGTAGCAGAGCAAAAGTATCCTTAGCTTTTCACAGATAGTTATTATGGACTTCTTTTTATTTTTCCTCACACATGGATAGAAATGTGCTATATAGATTTTAACAGAATGCAATATTACAATCAAATTAGAATAGCTGATTCAATCCATAGAAAAATTGTGAAATTGGAAATAGCCAATATTTTTCTACTTTATCCATTCACTCATCCATCATTACATCTATCCACTCTTCATATACATGTATATTTTTTAAAAATACTCATTGTATATACACTTTGTGTACCCAGCCCTGGTATCTAGTTTTGTGCCTGGTTTTACTCTAATATTTTGGTGAATGTTTCTCATCATTTTCCTAATGCTCCTTGTTATTTTTGACACTATACCTCCACCTGGTATTAAAGGTCTTAAATATAGCTTGTTGTATCTTATAGATGAGCAGATAATTTGTGTCCAAATATATCTACTCACAGATAATTGAGGCAAAGAGGAAAACATCAGTGATAATAAGGAAATCACTACTCTCTAACCTAAAAATAGACGGATATGTTTTACTATTGTGTGAAATGAGAGCGTCTGTACTCACCTGTATATATAACTGTCAGGGATAGTACTCTTATATCAGTTACCCTTCCTTGACACCCTGGAGTACAGATTTTATTTCCTCATACTCTTTTGAGACTTTCTGGTCAATAAGAAGTGTGTTGGGACTATAAAATTAGAAACAAAAAGGGCATGAGGAAATAACATATCAGATCAGACACATATGGAATGGCTCTTTGTAAGAATGGCAGTGGTGTGTTGAAGCAAACTTTGTGGGAGGCAGCCTAAACATGTTCTAATAAACATGGCTTAGTAAGTAGAGATTAATAGCAGAGTATTTATTAATTAGAAACATATTTTACTGTTTTAATTAAGGGACTGATTTATTATTTTATTTTCATAAATGTTAATGTAAGGAATCTCTCAATTTCATTGCAATCTTTGGTCCCTAACCCATTTTTAAAATGTGGTCTTAAAGTCTTCCTCCACAGAAAATTCTACCAGAGATGTTTTAAGAAGCATAACTGTCATATTTGGGAAGGGAATTTAGTGTCTTCTGCCAACCTGATCTTATGTAATCAAAACTAAATAGTATTAATTATCTCAACTACTGAGATAATTTTAACACTAGGAGACAGTAAGTAGTAATTGAGAAGCTGAGTTAGAACCACATTGCCTGGGTTTGAATCATATTTGTCTGTGTTCAGCCTGTGTTAACATCTCAAAATATTAATTTTCTAAGTTTTAAAATGGAAGAAATAATAGTACTAACCTCATGAGTATGATAGGAGATATTCCATGAGATGATCCACTTGCAGGTCACTTGGCATATTATAAGAATGCAGTGAATAATCGTCATCATTGCTGTTACCCTGAGGTATTTCCTATGGTGTTAGCTTTATTAGTAGGGACAGGCAGCATCACCACTTCTCTGAATAAGCTTCTTTCATAGACTTAATCACTAATGTTTCATGATCAGAGATTATTCACCATCTGATAGATTTTGTTCCATATGAAAATAGAAATAATCTGGGATTGCTCATCAAACAGATAAATCATTGTGATAAATTGCATGTGGTTTATTTTCTTTCTTATTTTTTTATTTTTTATTTTTTAAAGTAGAGAGTAATATCATAAATTGAGGAATTCATGACAAGCATCATAACATGGGGAAAGAAGGGTATATTGTCATTTACATGATATGAGTCAACTAAGCAATATTAGCAGCTATATACCAAATGATATGACATCCACAGAATTATTACACACTATACTAATTCCCGCAAATAGAAAACATGATGTCTGTCTTTCTGAGACTGGCTTAGAATTATGATCTCCATTTTTATCTATTTTGTTGTAAATATCAATTCTATCCTTTTTTTTTTTTTTGACAGGCAGAGTGGATAGTGAGAGAGAGAGAGAAAGGTCTTCCTTTTGCCATTCATTCACCCTCCAATGGCCGCTGCTGCCAGCGCGCTGCAGCCGGCACACCATGCTGATCCGATGGCAGGAGCCAGGTACTTCTCCTGGTCTCCCATGGGGTGCAGGGCCCAAGCACTTGGACCATCCTCCACTGCACTCCCTGGCCACAGCAGAGAGCTGGCATGGAAGAGGGGCAACCGGGAAAGAATCCGGCGCCCCTACCGAGACTAGAACTCAGTGTGCTGGTGCCACTAGGTGGAGGATTAGCCTATTGAGCCATGGCGCCAGCCTCTATCCTTTTTTATGACTGAAAAATAGACCACACACCTGCACACACACATTTTCTTTATTGGATCATCAGTTGATGGGCATAGAGGTTCATTCCATGCCGTTGCTATTGTGCACTTAATAATATTTTGCATATTATTGTGAATAACTCTTGGATGCACTGATTTCATTTTCTTTGCATATATTTGCAAAAGTAAGAAGCTGGGTCATAAGGTAGATCTATTTTAGGTTTTCTGAGAAATATCCATGCTCTTTTCCATAATAGTTACATCAATTATCAATATCTCCAACAGTGTATTAGGGTGCTTTTTTCTCCACAACCTTTCTAGTATTTGTTAGAATAGCTCTTATCCAAAAATCAGAACTAACTGGAGTAAGATGATACATGTCACTGTGGTTTTTATTTGCATTTCCCTGATGGTGATTTATGCTTAGCTTTTTTTTTTTTTTTTTCATGTATCTGCTGATCATTTGTATTTCATTCTTTGAAAAATGCCTAGTGTTATATTTTACCAATTTCTTAACTGCATTGTTTGTTTTGTTGTTGTTGAGTTTCTGGAGCTTTTTGTATATCCTGATGTTAATCCTTACCAGATGCATAGTTTGCAAGTGTTTTTTTTCCCTTTCTGTCAGTTGCTTCTTCACTTTGTTAATTATTTCCTTTGCTGTGCAGAAGCTTCTTAGCCCTCTATAGTCCCATTTGTCTAGTTTTGCTTTTATTACCTGTACTTTTGGGGGGTACTACTTATCCAAGAAGTCTTTCTCTAGGCCAGTGTCGTACAGCATTTTCCCTGTTTTCCTCAAGTAGCTTAATGGCCTCAGGTCTTAAGTTTATATCCTTGATCCACTTTAGTTGATTTTTATATAGGGTATAAACTAGTGGTATTTCAAACATCTGCAGGTGTAAACAGCATTTGTTTAAGAGACTTTTCTTTCTCCAGGGAATTATTTTAGCTCATCTGTCAAAGATTAGTTGATTGTAGATACGTGGTCTAATTTCTAGGGTTTCTATTCTGTTCCATTGGCCCATATTTTCATAGGATAGCCCTGCAGTATGTCCTGAAACTTGAAATTGTGATACCTTCAGCTTTTCTATTATTGTTTAAGCTTGCTTTTGCTATTTATTGTCTTTTGTATTTCCATTTGTATTTTAGGATTTTTTTTCTAGTTCTATGAAGAATATCCTTGGAATTTCATTGGGATTGCATTGAATGTGTAAATTGCTTTGGGTAGTACGGGCAGTTTGCTATTAATTCTTCCACCCATGAACATGGAATATTTTCCCATATCTTGGAGTCTTCTATTTCTTTCATTAATATTTTGTGATTTTTATTGTAGAGAAATTTGATTCCTTTATTTAAATTTATCTCAAAATATTTAAACTATTTTGTAGAATGGAAGTGATCTCATGAAATCTTTCCCAACCATTACATGTTAGTGTATAAGAATACTTCTGATTTTTGTGTGTTGATTTTATATCTTGCAAATTTGGCAAATTCTCTTATGAGTTCCTACAGGTTCTTAGTAGAATCTTTTGGTTCTCCTATATAAAGGATCATGTCATCTGCAAGCAGGGATAATTTGACTTCCTCCTTTCCAATTTTTATCCCTTTGACTACTTTTCTTGCTTGATTCTGTCTAAATCACCCAGAACTATATTTAATAATAGTGATAAGAGTAGGCAAACTTGTCTGCTTCCATATCTTAGTTGAAATGCTTCAAACTTTGCTCTGCTCAATATGCTGTTGCTTGTGGGTTTGTCATATATTTCCTCTATTGTGTTGAAGTACATTCCTTCTAAATCCATATTTTTAAAGGTTTTTCTCATGAAAAGATGTTGTATTTTGTCAAATGATTTCTCTGCATCTGTTGATAATCCTGTTTTTAATCTTTCATTTTGTTGATTTGCTGTATCATGCTTAATGAGTTGAGTATGTTGAACCATCCCTGCATCCCTAGGATAAATCTCACTTGGTTTGGATGGATAATTTTTTTTTTTATTTTTTGTTGGATTCAATTTACTAGTATTGTGTTTAGTATATTTACATCTGTGTTCATCAAAGGTATTAGTCTTCAGTTCTTTTTTGTTGTATCTTTATTTTTGGAATTAAGATGATGCTTGCATCAAGGAAGGAATTTGGAAGGATTCCCTCCCTTTTAATTGTTTTGAAGAGGTTAAGAAGAATTGCTATTATTTTTCCATAAAAGTTTGGTGGAATTCAGCAGTGAAGCCATCTGGTCTTGGGCTTTTGTTTGTTGAGAGGTCTTTATTAATGATTAAATCTCAACCATGGTTGTTGATCTATTCCGGTTTTCTGTGTCTTCATATTTCATTTTTGGTAATATTTATATGTCCATAAATCTATCCATGTCTTCTACTTTTCCAATTTTTTTTAAAAAGTAGCTATTTATAATAGTTTCTAATGATTCTTTATATTTCTTTGGTATTAGTTGTATCATCTCATTTTTAATCTCTTATTTTATTAATTTAGTTGTCCTCCCTTTTTTTTCTTGGTTAGTTGGACCATGGCTTATTTTATTCTTTTTTAAGTTTTATTTGATATACATGTTTCATATATTTACCATATGTAGGTTTAGAAATATAGTTGGACTTTCCCCCACAATCTCTCTGACCCACGATCCAATCTTTCCTCCCTCTCCCTCTCAGTTTTCCATTCTTAATTTTTACAATGATCTATTTTCAGTATACTTAATGATGGTATAGTTAACCCTGCTCTAAGTAAAGGTATTCAACAAATAGTATAAAGAGAAAAAATGAAAAACAAAACAAAACAAAACATTGTTTTGAACATTGAAAGAGACAAGGGCTATAAACAATCATCTGTTCTCAAAATGTCTATTTCCAATGCATTACATTTCAGGTATTCTGTTAGTTACATTGGATCATGGAAAACATATCTATATTTTGGGGACTGGCTTATTTCCCTAAGTGTATTGATTTCCTGTTGTGACCATCTTGTTGCAAAACACCGAATTTCATTTTTTTTTACAGCTGAGTACTACTCCATGGTGTATATATACCATAATTTCTTTATCCAGTCACCAATTGATAGACATCTGGGTTGATTCCATGTCTTAGCTACTGTGAATTGTGCTACAATGAACATGATAACTGCTGATTTGAATTTGTTTGGATAAATTTCCAGGAGTGGGATGGCTGGATCACATGGCAGGTCTATATTCAGATTTTTGAGGTATCTCCATACTGTCATCCACAGTGGTTGTACCAGTTTACATTCCCACCGACAGTGAATCAGGGTACTTTTTTCCCTACATCCATGCCAGCATTTGTTGTTTGTTGATTTCTGTATGTGAACCATTCTCACAGGAGTGAGCTGAAACCTCCTTATGGTTTTCATTTGCATTTCCTTGATGGCTAGTGATCCTGAGCATTTCACAAAGTGTCTGTTGACCATTTGAATCACCTCTTGAAAGATGCCTGTTTAAGTCATTTGCCCATTTCTTCACTGGATTGTTTTTTGTTGTTGAATTTCTTGAGCTCTTTATAAATTCTGGGTATTAGCCCTTCTCAGTTGCATAGTTTGAAAATATTTTCTCCCATTCTGTCAGTTGTCAATTTTCTTTTGCAGTACAGAAGCTTCCCAGCCTTATGTAATCATAGCTTATTAATTTTTATTTTCCCAAAAGATAATCTCTTTATTTTACTGATCTCTTATACAAATATTTTTGTTTCTTCTCTGATTTTCATTATTTTTTCTCCTACTGATTTTGAGTTTGATTTGATCTTGCTTTTCTAGGTCCTAGAGATGCAATGTTATATCATTTATATCTTTCCTATTTGTTGACATAGGCACATATTGCTATAAACTTTTCTCTTACCACTGCCTTTGCTATATCCCATAAATTTTGATATATATTTTAATTTTCATTTGTTTCAAGAAACTTGAAAGGTGTCTGGCGCATAACAAATCTTCCCAGCCAAATGAATCAATTAATTTGCAAGCTTTTATTCAGATTCTGCTCCCCAGCGAGGTTCACTGGTCCCAATAGAGCAGGGGCCAGGGAAGTCATGTGTCAGAGGTTGGGAGGGCTCCTTTTGTAGATACAGGGCATGGGTGTTAAAGGTTGAGGCGTATCTGATCCTCACTGGTTGACCTTTAGGCACCTGCAGAGACCTTGGCAAGGACTTTTCGGTCCCGGAAGTGTGGGTAGGGACTCTCCATTCCTGGAAGTGTGAGCCTTCTTTCCTGTGGATCCCAAAGCTACCAGAACTTTTTTTATTTCCCTGTTGATTTCTTCTGTGACTTGCTGTCACTCAGGAGCATGTTCAATCTCTAGCTTTCAATCTTTTCTAGAGGTCCTTCTGTTGTTAACTTCCAGCTTCATTCCATTATTGTCAGAAGTAATACACAATATGATTTCAATTTCTTTGAATTTGTGGAGACACATTTTGTGGTCTACAATATGGTTTATCTTGGAGAATGTTCCATACACTGATGAAAAGAATGTGTATTGCGTAACTGTGGAATAGAATGTTCTACAGATGTCTGTTAGGTCTATCTATAAAATATATTAGCTCTGTTGTATCTTTTTTGATTTTTTGTCTGGTTTATCTGTTCATTGATGAAAGTGGGGTTCTTAAGTTCCCCAGTATTATTGCAGTGGAGTTTATGCCTTTCATTAGATCCATTAGCATTTGTTTTATAAAATTGAGTGATTTAGATTAGGTGCATATATGTTTACTATCATCATATCTTCTTGTTGAATTGATACCTTAATCATAACATAATGACCCTCTTTTTTTTTTTTACAGTTTTTGTCTTAAATCTATTTTGTCTAACTTGAGTATAACTATTCCTGTTCACTTTTGATTTCCATTTGCATGGAATACCATTTTCAATCTCTGTACATCTTTATTAGTGAAGTGTGTTTCATTTAGGTAGCATATAGTTGTTTTTTTTTTTTTTAATTTCAGACACTTTGTGTCTTTTCTTTCTTTTAAAGATTTATTTATTTATTTGAGAGGCAGAGTTACAAACAGAGAGACACAAAAAGAGTGAGGTCTCCTCCATCTGCTGGTTCACTTCCCAAATGGTTACAGTGGCTGCAGGTGGGCCAATGCAAAGCCAGGAGCCAGCAGTATCCTCCAGGTCTCCCTTATTGGTACAGGGTTCCAAGCACCTATGCCATCTTGCACTGTTTTTTCCAGGCCAGTAGCAGGGATCTGGATCAGAAAAGAAGCAGCCAGGACTCAAACCAGTGCCCATATTGGATGCCAGCACCAAAGGCAGAGGCTTAACCTACTATATGGCTTAACTACTATGTCACTGTTCTGGCCTCACACTCTGTATCTTTTAATTGGGGGATTTAATCCACTTGCATTCAGTGTTTTTTAATTGATAAGTGATGACATAGTCTGAACATTTTTTCCGTAGATATTCTTATTGTTTCTTTTGAATATTCTTTGTTTTTACTAGGGCTTTTCTGACTTCATCTTCATTGTTGATTTTGATCACCTTTCTGTTTCTGTATGTATTATTTGTAAGATTGTCTGGGTGACAAATTCTTCCTATTTTTTCTTGTCTTGGAAGGTCTTTATTTTACCTTCATTTATAAAAGAGAGCTTGACTGGTTAAAGTGTTCTGCTTTGGCAGGTCTTTTTTTTTTTTCTTTTAAAACCTGGACTATTTTTCTCCATTCTCTCCTGGCCTGTAAGGTCTCTGCTACAAATTTCAGGATGTTGTCTTTATGTTTTGGGAGTTTCATTGTAATGTGTCAGGTGATGATTTTTTCTGACCATTGGTTATTTGGGGTTCTTATGTGCATATACTCCAAATTGGGGAAATTTTATGTTGTTATTTTATTGAATAAGTTTTCCAAATGCCTTTGTTTGTTTTGTTGTTTCCGTTAGGAACTCCTTAGAATCATATATTTGGTCATTTGATAATATCCCATAGATCTCAACACTGTTTTAATTCATTTTTTGATCCAATAGATATTTCAAAAGGTCTATCTTCTAGATTGGACATTCTTTCTCCATTCTCATCTAGTCTGTTGTTAGTCTTTCCACTGTGTTTTTTATTGAGTACTTCATTTCTAATATTTCTGTTTTGCTCTATTTCAATATCTCTCTTTGCTGAATTTCTTGTTCCTGTTATGTACTGATTTTCTAATTTCTTTTAACTGTTTCTCTGTATTTTTGAATAACTTCTGGTCATTCTGTTGAATTTTTCCATATATTTTGTCAATCTCTGCTTCAGAGTCCAGTATCAGTGTATTATTGTGTTCCTTTTTGGGAGTTTCGGTTGCCTTCCTTGTTCATGTTTCTTGTGATTTTACATTAAATTTTGTAATCTGGGGGATGCTTTGTTTCTACCTCTTCTGGAGGATGGGTTTTTGTTGATTGTAGGCTTTATTTCTGGAGCTTTGCCCCGTGTATTGATTTGGTAGAGAGCTTTATCTTATTCTCTAGTTAGGCTTTGTAGTACAATCTCCCTATGGGTTAATTTCCTATAGTTGATAGTAGCCATCTGGGCTATTCCTGTGGCTCAGTGTGGTCACTGAGATTCCTGTTCCACAGGTCTCCAGCCATCTCTTGAGATAAGGACTGGTATGATGAGCTTTTCAGGTGTTGGGAACCAGTCTCACTGGAGTGATGGGCATGCCTGGCATGTAGATTCCCAGCCAGTAATCAACTCCAGCACTGGAATGTGAAGCCAGTGCTGACCGCAGGAGCTGAGTGGAATTAGAGACTCCAAGCCCATGTCTAGAACCCCCAGAGTTGTACTGTTGCTGGGTGGAGGTGGCAGGACTTGCAGATGTCTGAGAATTGCTTTGCCTCTGTAAGAGCAGGGCAACCTCTCTGTGACCCCTCTTTGTGTTCTCTTACTGGTTCAGGTTGAGTGCAGCTGCCTCCGGCTCAAGCACTGAGTGAGCAACAATATCCAATCTCTGGCAGCGTCAGTAGGAAGGGTTTGAACTAGCGGTTCTGAGCTGCATGATGTATCTGAGCTAAGCACAGATTCTGTAGGCCAAAGAGCCCAGCTAACCATAAGATTGTAATGTGTTAAGATTAGCACAGGCCGGTGCCGCGGCTCAATAGGCTAATCCTCCGCCTGCGGCGCTGGCACACCGGGTTCTAGTTCTGTTCGGGGCCGGATTCTGTCCCGGTTTCCCCTCTTCCAGGCCAGCTCTCTGCTGTGGCCAGGGAGTGCAGTGGAGGATGGCCCAAGTGATTGGGTCCTGCACCCCATGGGAGACCAGGAGAAGCACCTGGCTCCTGGCTTCGGATCAGCGTGGTGCACCGGCTGCGGCGGCCATTGGAGGGTGAACCAACAGTAAAGGAACACCTTTCTCTCTCTCTCTCTCTCTCTCTCACTGTCCACTCTGCCTGTCAAAAAAAAAAAAAAAAAAAAAAAAAAGATTAGCACAAAGAGCTCTGTTTGGAGTCCTGGATATTGAGTTTTTTCTGGGCTAGGCAGAGTGCCTACAGAGTGTATGAGCTCCAGGAATGTGTACTGGAGCTACATTATTTGTGAGTGGGACAAGTCTGGAATGACACCTGGGATGGGTATGGTGGAGCATTTCTGGCTGTAGTCATTCAGGGGAGGGGATGTTGGAGCCCACCGATGTGTTTGGATTCCCACCTTTTCATTGTGCCAAGGTGAACTAGCTGATGCACAGCTCAGAGTGAGCTCATTGTGTAAGCACACTTTACCTGTCCTGATGTGCACACTCTCCACTCTATAAAGTGCCCTCTGACCCCACTAAGAGAGCAGTCCTTAGTGTTCAGGGAGCTCTGAGTCTACACAGTCAGACTGAGCAAGTGCATGGGAATCTAGCTACAAACTGAATTTTCAAGTGGTCAGGGGAGGGCTATCCTAGCTTTTTTGTCTGTGCTGTCTGCCAAGTAGCACAGAGAACTTTGTGGGCATGGGCTTCAGGCCTGTAGCTACTGTGCTGAGCCCAGCTGGACCCACAGGGCTCAGATTTCCCTGTGAAAATGCAGGAATGCTTGAATGCTCTGGAAAAAAAGACAGGCAAGAGCCTCTTGTGAGTGTCTCCCTTATCACAATGTACCTTCACACCATTATCCCTGCTCTGAGGGGAGGTAGAGGTCATCATATGGGTTCCTGACCTGAAGTCAAAGAGTACCAAAATTTCTAGGAAGGTAAAAGCACCATGCTTTTATGGAGGATTAAAAGTTGAGGAGAGGGGCCAGCACCGTGACGCAGTAGGTTAATTCTCCACCTGCAGCGCTGGGATCCCATATGGGCACTGGTTCTAGTCCCGGCTGCTCCTCTTCCAGACCAGCTCTCTGCTGTGGCCTGGGATAGCAGTAGAGGATGGCCAAAGTGCTTGGGCCCCTGCACCTGCATGGGAGACCAGGAAGAGGCACCTGGCTCCCGGCTTTGGATCAGCGCAGCTCCAGCCATTGCAGCCATTTGGGGAGTGAACTAACAGAAGAAAGACCTTTGTCTCTGTCTGTCTGTCTGTCTCTCTCTCCCTCTCTGTCTGTAACTCTACCTGTCAAATAACTTAAAAAAAAAAAAAAAAGTTGAGGTGAGGAGGGATATTCTCGACAGCTCTGAACACCCTTCCAGGAATGCTTAAATATTTTACTGAAAGTGTCCAATTTTGAACCTCTCTGCAACACCCAATCTATCCTTATATTATCTGATAGTCACTGAACCATAAATACACTCTCTATTTAAATGTCCTTAATGGCTTGTATTAGCCACTGTATGTAAACTCATGCCCTCCTCATGAAATGGAATCGCAGTTATAGATGTTTAGATCTGAAAAAATACTTCAACTATTATTCATTTTAGTTTTTTTCTCAAGTAACAAAATGCAGACTGAGAGAAGTTAAGCAAACTACCCTAAGTCATAGAGTATATTAGGGACCAAGTAGGAACCACAGTCACATTATTTAATTGCTTCTTGACCGTGGACCATCCCAAGAGAGTTAGGAGGAAAGGGTGCTCTTTCATTTGACATGGAAACAATATCTGAAATACCACATTCCATACCACCCTGTTGCTTGAAATTGTTATTTTCCTCTTTTATATTTAAGCATTTTTCAAACCATACATCCCTGACTATATCATGAATTTCCTGAAGATAGAGGTCATGGCTCGCATTTCTTTGTATTTTTACCATATTTTAAGATTCTAAGTAAAAGGGCAGATTTTTTTGATTCTAAACCTTGTCAGGAACACTGAACCTCTGCTTCTCTTTCAGCTCAGTGAATCCATTGACATTCACTGTAGAAGATTTAGGGAGAGAAAATCACTGGAAGTGACCAGAAGTAAACAAAGACAGTGGGTTTTGTTTGTGTATGTTTTTGCTGTTGGATACATTTTAAGATGTGTGTAAGAAGTAGGTGGTCAAAGGAATCATCTAAAAGTTTTCATTTAGCTGGCATTACTCAGGTTTAATATGTTTCAGGCGAAACTATTAAAGAAATTGATGACAATAGAGAAAATCTATTGAAAGTATGAAAGTATGTTTGAACAGATAGCAGAAAGTGTCCAGAGGCTAAACATTGGAATGAATGGACTCAATTACTTAAACACAGAAGAAAGGTTAGAAATAAGAAAACTAATTTCCTTTTCATTAAAGATTCTAGATCTAATTTCCTTTTTTCCTTCCTGTGTATTTGGAAAGAGGATGCAGCTTTTATTTCTATGACAGAACTGTTTAACACTTTCTCACTGGCAGCCTGGTGTTTAGATTTGACCACCATAGATTTAAAAAGCTACAACAACCTATTTTTCCCTGAAAATAGGAAAATTAATTATATTAATGAAATAAAAATTCCAATATTCACTTGACTTTCAGAAATTATTAGAGGTGAACATTTGTAACTTATAGTAACTCTTTCATTAATCTCTTCCTCTAGCTATCAAATCTTGTACCTATGCAACGTTTTAGATCTTCCTCAAAACATTAAACTCCCCTTAAACCCAAATTCTTGCTATTTTGGTTGTGTGTATCTCTCTATTCCTTCTTCCAGAATTTTATTATGTAGTTAACAAAGTCTCTCTGCCAAAATCCTTGCCTCTCATCCACTGGCCTCTGTAATTTGATGTAGGCACATTCTCCAAGTTGTTCTGTGAGAGAAAGATAAGGACAGATAAGGCAGATTGTGAAAATTATAAGAATATTCAAATACCAACACTTCCTGTGCCAATCTTGTGTATAGCTAGAAATGAAGATGGTAAAGAACTCAAAATGATGCTGTTGATGAAGGAGTAAGGCAGAGGCAGCACCCATGGTGGATAGACAAGTGGATTCGCTCCAAGATAAACACTGTGTGAGCTTTTGTCTCCTTTCCCTTCTGAAACCCAAGTATAATAAGAATAAAGCATAAAGATCATAAGCCTCCAAAAAAAGTAATCAAGAAAGGAGACAACACCAGATTTAAAATCGCAAACACAGCTTAAAAGATGGAAAACTGGATGGACTAAGGGTCATCATCTTAGCAGAGCACAGGGTTGAAACTGAAGCATGCAAAAAAGTAAGAAATGTTTAGCTGCAGAACCCCAAAAAGGCTCAGAAATTAAAGATGTTGAAGGTGGGGATTGTCGCTCCCCCTCTTCGTGGAGGAACGACACAGGACCCTGCGCTGTTCTTTTGTCTGCTCGGCCCTCCCCGGGTTTGCTGCTGGTACTTCCCGGGTTGGCTGCCGTCCCTCCACCTCCGTGGAGGGGCGGGCCCCCCTGCCACTTTCCCCACTTCCGCGGGGGAGCGGCACACCGCCAGCCGGCTCTCTCGGGGGCTGCTCAGATGTTCCTCAGGTTTCCCCTTAGATGTTCCTGGTGCATGTTGTCTCTCTCCTCCTTTATAGTCCTCTTCCACCAATCCCAACTCTGCTACCCACACGCCGAGTACTCTGCTCTCCTCCAATCAGGAGCAGGATCAGCTCCTGCAGGTCATCACTCAAGTTGGCGAGAGACAGCTGCGTAGAAATTGTTTACTCCTCTCCCAGCGCCATATTGTGGGAGAGCAGATGCATAGAATAAGTCTTAATTCCAGTAACTTAGTCTAGTCCGAGTTGCTCCCCACAGGGATCAAGGAAGTAACTGAGAACAGAAAAAATGGAAGTTGAAAGTCTGCAAATGCAGCGATTAGACTCCCAAATCCTCTCTTCCAAATCATGAAGCCAGTTAACTGCCCATACCTCATTTGTCAAAAACTTGAGATTTGTTTTCAGAATAATTCACCCAGAGAAGTACTGGAAATAGCAGGCTCAGCTGAGACCAGAGGCAAGGTACTTTACAGAAAACAGGATGCAATTATAGCCTACAAATAAGATATCATTAAATAAAAATATACTTATTAGGATGTGAGACCTAATACATCTGCCCTACCTGGCCCTTAGAATTCTGCATGTCAAACGTAGATTCCTAGTCAGGAGAACATAGGAATCTTTTCCAGAGACCCTAAATAACCCAAAAGAAAAGAACTCCAGGTCTGGTCACTTAGGTTTCTCTTGATGGTTTATTGTAGACTGTGCTGAGCTTTACCACTTGACAGGTTCCATTCACTCAGCGCAAGATTCCAGTCAGCCTTTCAGATTCTGTCTTAAATACAAGCAGAAGGGAAATGTAGCCCCAGATCGTGGAATACCAGTACAAACAGAAAAGTACAGATGTGGCAGGAAGTAAAAAATAAACAAACAAACTATAGTGTTCTTAACATGATAAGACATTGTAGCTCTTAAGGTAGAACAGGCCTCTATATAAAAAGAAGAATGAACAATTGTTGTAGGAAAACAACTGGTGAGATGAGTCTGGGTTGCTGCCCTGGTGTCAATAGCAATGACACCAGGACACAATGGTGAGGGTAGAAGGAATGAAGTTTTATTTGAGTAAGAAACAGGGAAGGTCCCCACAAAGGGTAGGGACTGATGAAAAAGAGGCCGAGTCACTGAGGTCTCGTAGTCTAGGGGTATTTGTATGTCTTTAATTTGTCATCTCCAAAACGCAAATGCAGTGGTTATAGATTAGCTATTGTGAAGGCAGGGGCAATCTTATTGGAGCCTTTTGCAATTTGTGTTTGTAAAAACCTAAATCTTTGGCAACTGTTTGTTACAACATAGCCTATTTTGTTTAGTGTGCACATCATGGCAAAGGAGCACACTTTGTACCTGCTGGCAAGGGGCCTTGGGTTGCTGTTAGTCTTCTAGTCTAGGGCTCCCTCACACTCAAAGAAATATAAAAAGCTCTTGGAAACAAAATACACAATAGTTATAGAATAAAACATTCAGAAAAGGTGCATATGAGAAATGTTACATAAGGAGAATATCCAGACCTGCATAGATTATGACTTCCCACTATCACCCCTGACAGTTAAGGCTTCTAAGGCTATCGCTTGTGGCAGCTTCCTCTAGAGAAGAGCCTGTGCAATGGAACTGCTGCAGTGGAAGTATGGAGGCTCTGGAGAAGATATAAAGACCCGGCTAGTTCTACTAGAACTAGTAGAGCCTTGGAGAATCCTCAGCAATGGATGTAGCCACACTTAGGAAGACAAGATTTTTAGTTTGCATGAGAATTTGGAGTGAAGTATTAATAGATTCAAAGAAATTTTGCAAGCCATGAAATAGAGCAATAACTAACTCTAGGAAAGATCAGAATAAAAACAAACGTATACCACATCATATCTTTAAGCTTTAAATATTAACAAAGTCATAATGATAATGACCCATGTTAGCCAAATTGTAATACAGTTATATAGAGAAGCCAAAGGTGTGTGTTGGAAGAATGGTTTTAAGCATCTAAATCTTTGTATTCCATTTGGTAGATTAATGAGGAGGAAAAAGAGGAGGAAGGGGAAAAAAAGGAAACATTTAAGTCATTCAAAAAAAAAAAAAAACACTTACAAGATATGAGTAAGCCTGATAAGAGGGATGAGGTGAACTATTGTTATTACTGTGTTTTACTTTTAGTGCATTATTACTAGATTATCATAGCATTATCTGGACTTTAACACAAATGTGTACACCTGGATAAAAATAAAATTAAGGATCAGGATTTGGGGTCAGTGTTTAAGCTGCTGCATGAGAACCTCACATCCCATATCAGAGTGCCTTGCATTGAGTCCAAACCCCATTCTTGAATACAACTTCCACTAACGTGTGCCCTACAAGGCAGCAGGTGATTGCTCAAATACTTGGGTCCTTGTCACCCACATGGAAGACCAGGTTGAGTTCTCTGTTCCTAGAAGCCAAGCTATTGTGGGTATTTTGGAAGTGAATCAGCAGATAAAGGATCTCTCTCTCTCTCTCTCTTTCTCTCTCTCTCTTCCCCCCCTTACCTCCCTCCCTTCCTTTTTTCCTCCCACCATTTCCCCCTCCCTCTCCCTCTCTGCCTTTCAAATAAATAAAATGAATCATTTTTAAGTAAAAGCTAAATGTATATTTATTTCCTAGAATTTTATGTGGCCTTAGATTAAGATTTTACCACTTACCTTGAGAAAGTCACTACCTCTTCTGTTATTGCTTTTGTTGGCTTTGATTTTGTTCTTCCTCATAAAGGAGCTGATGCAGGTAAATGAGCTTACCTTAATATTTGACATGAAGCAGTGAGTTCCCCAGCATCTATTTCCATTTTCCGCTTGAAGGAACTAAGGCATGTGTTAGCTGTTTTCAAATATTTGAAGGAGTCTTATGCGAAGAGAGATGCAATTTTGACAGTGGTTTCATGTGATAAAATTATGAAACCGAAAGTCTCAAGGAAACATATCCAGCTCAGTACACTAGGAATATTATTGGAAACCATGGCTTCCCAGGTGATTGGTGAGTTCTCCCTAACAGAAATAAAGTCAGAAAAATCACAAAATCACATGATAGATGAAATACGAAGGTACTGTAAGCACAGCGTAGCTCAAGCAATAGTATTCCAGGTCCATCTTTCCTGTGTAGACTGACACTGCTGTGCCTGGCTTCTACTCCAGTTATGTAAAGACCACAGGGAAGCATGCTGTAATTATTTGAATGGTAGCCACAGAAATTACAAGAGAAAGCAATAGCTGCAACTGCTGTAAGCACTAAGAAAAATATAAAAAGTAGAATTGGAATAATCTGAGTCAAACTCT
Organism: Oryctolagus cuniculus; assembly: GCF_964237555.1. Lineage (NCBI taxonomy): Eukaryota > Metazoa > Chordata > Mammalia > Lagomorpha > Leporidae > Oryctolagus > Oryctolagus cuniculus. The sequence continues at coordinate 191,737,890 of NC_091432.1, read as the reverse complement.
GTTGAAGATTTTTTTATTTGATTTTTTATTTTAACTTTATTTTAATAAATATAAATTTCCAAAGTACACTTTTGGATTACAGTGGTTTTCCCCCACCATAATTTCTCTCCCACCCGCAACCCTCCCCTCTCCCACTCCCTCTCCCATTCCATTCACATCAAGATTTTCTTTATATACAGAAGATTAATTTAATATATATTAAGTAAAGATTTCAACAGTTTGCACCCACACAGAAACACCAAGTGTAAAGTACTGTTTGAGTATTAGTTATAGCATTAATTCACATTGTACAACACATTAAGGACAGAGATCCTACATGGGGAGTAAGTGCACAGTGACTCCTGTTGTTGACTTAACATTTGACACTCTAGGCTCTAGTCATGAGTTTCCAAGGCTATGGAAGCCTTTTGAGTTCACCAACTCTGATCTTATTTATACAAGGTCATAATCAAAGTGGAAGTTCTCTCCTCCTTTCAGAGAAAGGTACCTCCTTCTCTGATGGCCAGTTCTTTCCATTTAGGTTTTTTTTTTTTTTTTTTTTTTTTTTTTTGGTCAGAGTGTCTTGGCTTTCCATGCCTGAAATACTCTCATGGGCTTTTCAGCCAGATCCGAATGCCTTAAGGGCTGATTCTGAGGCCAGAGTGCTATTTAGGACATATGCCATTATATGAGTCTGCTGTGTATCCCACTTTCCACATTGGATCGTTCTCTCCTTTTTGATTCTATCAGTTAGTATTAGCAGACACTAGTCTTGTTTATGTGATCCCTTTGACTCTTAGACCTATCAGTGTGATCAGTTGTGAATTGAAATTGATCACTTGGACTAGTGAGATGGCGTTGGTGCATGCCCCTTGATGGGATTGAATTGGAATCCCTTGGCACATTTCTAATATCATGAAAAAATTCAAGGACCCAACAGGTAGTAAGGATAAAGTTGTAACTTCTCATTTGAAAGCAGAGTGTCTCTCCTGGGGAAGGACTAACTCATGGTTTGCTCTGCTATGGATTCCACCTGTAAGCAGCCCCTGACTTGTAGTTAACTTCTACCCAGGAACACCCTTCCTTTCTCTGGTCCCTTTCCTTCTAAGGCCTCCAAACAAGTCTCAAACTAGATCCATTTTCTATAGGAAGAAAAGGAGAACATAAACAGGACCCAGAAATGTGAATTTCCTTTGTGCCTCTTGCTCTTGTCTTTATTTGTTAACTCTATAAAGGAAACGTAAACCCCAAAACAGGTGATAAGATCCTACCCAAGACCACTCTTCATTCCCTATGACCAAATCTGCTACCTCCTGTCCCATTTTGCTTCATCCAGGGTCTTTCAATTGTTTACTTCTCCTCACTTACTACCTCTGCAAACATCCCTCATCTGGGCTTGCTGGAGGCCCCTTCAGTGTAGGAATGTGGCTCAGGATCTTGTTAGAAGGGGTATTGCAAATTTGCCTTCTTGAATTTGCTCTGCAACCTGTTTGAAGATGGGGACAGCCTCTGCAGCCCAGATCCAGCTCTTAGCCACATTTCTTTTGGTACCTATTACCTTGACAGTTAATGTCAGACTCTTTAACGTGACACACAAGGCTTCCACAATCTGACCCAGGTCTTATTTCCAACCATCTGCTGTAATCTTACTCTACCAAACTTCCTTTGTTCAATGTATGCTAAACTCTTCACACTCCCTATGCTGAGAATGCCCTTCCTCTTCCCCTATCTTCTGGTACACACTAATTAAGCCAAGAGCAACACCTCTTCCTCTTTTGTGAAACATTTCTGTATTCCCCTCTTCGAACTTTGTGTTCCTAACACTGTTTTCTCATACTTCTATCAAAGCACTTAACACGTGTTACAGTTGATGTCTTTGTGAGTTTATTTTCTGTACTTGAGCTATCAAATAAAAGCATCCTATTCTTTCTTGTATTCATGTTACCTTGCACACTGTGTGATTTAGAGCAGGAACCCAGCAAATACCATTTGAATGACAAAATAAATAAGTGAATGGATGAGAATATACACTATAGTGTAAGGCTTTTAAACAACTGATATGAATGATTGCTAGTTAAATAAAGGAAGTTTCAGTAGGCGTCTTGCACATCTGGACAATTGTAATGCAAAATATTTATTTAGGAGACAAAGATAGTCTCCATCTTGTTGAAATAGAAAAGAATTTTTGTTTCAAAGGAAATTACATTGAAAAAAGTAACTGTGGTACAAGAGACTAAATTTATATATTCGGGGCCATCCTCTTGTTTTTTTCTATTAGAAGAGTGAAAAAGATTCAAACCAAGTAGTTAGTGCAGTGATGTTTCCAGACAGCTAATAAAGGGGAAGATTAGAGAATTGTATAAAATGGCAGGTGCCTCAGCAGATTCCCCATCTTAAACATTAAACCCAGAACAAAGTGATGCTGTTTTCCAAAAAGTGCTTGATGTCAGCTTCAACATCATGTGCCATTTTTACTATGGTATTCATCTATATTGTATCACAGTTAGAAAACCACACAGAGAAAAAATAAAGCAAGCAACTCTAAGTGCTACAACAGAGACAGTGTCTGAAACGAAATCAGACTCCTGCAAAAAAAAAAAAAAAAAAAAGATATATTTCTCATCAATCACATGTCCTCAGACTATTATGTCTTACCATATAAAGCATCTAAAGGGTCATCTACTGAAGAATTTTATATTCCATGACTCACTTTATTTCATAGTCATTCAGGGAGCTTGAAACTATTTTAAGAAACAAGAGAAGTGAATTAGGATGAACTTTCTCCTTGTTACTCATATGACCATGAAGGAACACAGCCATCTTTCCCCGAAGAGCAAACAAAAGCTACTTCAAATTTTTTATCTAATGCACATAATCACAACAAATATTTCTTCTTCTGGGCCTCCATCACCAAAAAAGCAACTGCAAAACTTTCTCCTATTTGTAGATAAACACAATACTGAGAACAATTGTGTGATTTGGGTAGAATAGAAGAGAAGTTTCTATAATAGAGAAAGGTCTGGGATTACAAAGGAAAAGCGAAACTCATCTTGAGCACTGAGCATTGTACTAAAGTGCCTAGTCAAGAATATATCACTGTTGGGGCCTGCACTATGGTACAGCAGGTTAAAGTCCTGGCCTGAACGCCGGCATCCCATACGGGCGCTGGTTCAAGTCCCAGATGTCCCACTTCTGATCTAGCACCCTGCTAATGCACCTGGGAAAGCAGCAAAAGTAGACCCTAGTCTTTGGGCCCCTCAACCCACGTGGGAGACCTGTTAGAAGCTCCTGGCTCCTAACTTCAGATGGGCACAGCTCCGGCTGTTGTAGCCATTTGGGGAGTGAACCAGTCAATGGAAGACCCCCTCCTCTGTTTCTACCTCTCTCTGTAACTCTCTTTCAAATAAATAAAACAAATCTTTAAAAAGAAAATCATTGTATATAATTGTCTAATGTAACTAATACAAAGTAACAAATATCACTGTGGATAGTATAAAACATAGTTTCAGAAAAAACTGATCTTATGTCTAAAGGACACAGTTTAAGATGTTAATATCTATATCAAGGGGCCAGCACTGTGGCACAGCAGGTTAAAGTTCTGGCCTGAAGTGCCAGTATCCCATATGTGCGCTGGTTCTAGTCTCAGCTGCTCCTCTTCTGATCCAGCTCTCTGCTATGCCCTGGGAAAGCAGGAGAAGATGACCCAAGTCCTTGTGCCACTGCATCCACATGGGAGACCCAGAAGAAGCTCTTGCTCTTGGCCTTGGGTCGGCGCAGCTCCAGCCATTGTGGCCATCTGGGGAGAGAACCAGTGGATGGAAGACCTCTCTCTCTGTCTCTACCTCTCTCTGTAACTTTCAAATAAATAAAATAAATATTTTAAAAAATCTATATCAAAGTTCACCAGCTAGTATCAAAGACACTAAAATGTACATTATTTAAATGGTATCGTGTTAAACGTGCTTCAGATCTTATGCTTGGGAAGTATATCCAAGAGCTCAAGTTCTTGATGAGAGAAGAAACTGAGCTTGGGAGAGTATGCAAAAGTTCCCTCATCATGAATATGTATGAGCATCAGATATAACTATGTCTATTTCTGTCATGTTAATTATCATACAATAAAATATTTAAATGTATAATTAACAACCCCAAAGAAATCTATTGAGCATAGAGCAGAAATCTCAGAAATTGTTCATGATGACAAAAGTAGAAATATTTTAATTGTACAGTTTGTTTATAATACAGAATTGTTTTCCAAGTGAAATGTGCAAATGAATCTTTTTTTTAACAAGCTAGTGCAGGTGACTCTGTTGAGTGAAAAAGGGAAGGTTAATTTATAAACATATCAAAGGACAAATAACAACATCCTTGTTTTCTACCTTTTATTTTCTACCTGTTGTTTTCTACCTTTTGTTTTCTACCTGTTGGAATTGCTTGAATTAAATGTCTGTTAGTATAACTATCATCTGAAGACTCATGGCCAAAAATAGTCTAGAAGTGTGTACTGGATTGGTCTCAAATCAAATTACATTTAGCAGAAGGGTGGTCCATCTCTCTTTCCAGGTAAATGAATGATGATTTAACATGATTTCTGCTTTTCTCTCATGTTGTTCCTCATCTAGATTTTCTTATCAATTTCATCCTTCCTAATAGAGCCTGCTGCATATTTGCCATGTTTTTTTTCACTTATTGTTGATCTGGGAGTCAATAGACATAGGCTCTGGACATGACTATCTGGGCTTGAATTCCACTTTTTCCATTTACCATCTATGTCTTTCTATGAGATGCTTAAAATCACTGAACTTCAGCTTCCTTACCCATAAAATGGGGGAATGCATATGAAAGGTTTCATGAATATTAAATAAGAAAATCTATTTGCCATGCTTGACCTGCTAATACTCAATTTGTGTTATTACCATAATTGCATGATTATGCTGGGGTTGGAAGTGGTTTCCAACCTCTAAACTTTGACCATATGTAAAATCAATTGCCTTGAGCTCTTACAAAATAAAAATACAGAAGAAATCTCTTCTTTTAATCAGATGTTGTTAGAATGAGAAACAAATCTTGTCAGAATAAAACACTTTTTAAAACACTATTTTATTTTTGCCTTAACTACTAGAAAACTTAGAGTCCAGTTCAAAGTCAAGAGACTTTGCTGAGAGGCTAAATTCTGTTCTTTCGGTTGTTGTTACTTTGTCTTTGTGGTTTATCTGTAATTGTATAATTCTCATTTGTATTTGCCTTTGAGCTCCCCTTAACTCCTTTAGAAGCAATCAGTTAAATCCTTACTTAAGCCTCTGGAACTCCTACATATTCCTCTCTCCCCTCCTCTCTCCCCTCCCCTCCCATCCCCTCCCCTCTCCTCCTCTCCTTCTCCTCCTCTCCTCTCCTCTCTTCTCTTCCTCCTTCACCTCCTCTTTGCTCTAGCATCCAGAAAAAGGATACATTTGGTTTATTCTATCCTGTCTCCCTGAGAATCTTTTTAAAATTGCATATTCCCATGCAAGACACTAGAGATTCTGATTCCGTAGACCAGGGTAGAACCACAAGTCTGTGTTTTTTAGCAAGTCCTGTTCACCTAGAAAATTTGGATTCAGACAAGACTGTAGCACTCTTGGAGAAGTAATGGACCATATGGTACAGTAGGAAAGAGATGGAAATGAGTCTGGCTTCAGAAGCAGAGCCAAACATTATCTGCATGACCTTAAAAATCATTCAACCTGTCTAAGATTCAGTCTCCTCATCTTTACAAGAAGGAAATATCTGTAAACATCTTTTCTGGTTATAAAGTTGCTGGAAAAAATGGAATGAACCATAATGTATAACAAGAGGAGAAAACATATTAAATAATGTAGCGTATATCTAGTTTCTACAATCCAGGAAAAGAGCAATGTGAATTCTTGGAGGAAAATAGCTGTTTCGGTTTGAAAATCAAGGCCCTATGGCTGTGACTTCTGACTGCTTCAGATGGAAGTAGGAGAGTTGACCCTTGTCAGTACTCATTAAGGCATTGTGAAATGAGTTTGGCAGTGGTGCCAGCATTTTGAAAACATAAGAGAATGTGTTAGTATGGTAAGAGATAGGATAGATAGGAGAGGAAAGTAAAGGAAAAACCAAACACATTGTCCATAGGAAGTTTAAATTAGTATGTTTAATACAGAAATCCAGTTGGTTTTGTTCTATTCTATGTCCTCTCCCAGCTTATTCCTAAATACTTTGAGTTGTACTTGTGGATCATACTAAACAATGAAATAAAAAGAGGTGCTGGCCAGTGTGTAGTGCAAAGCAGGGCAGCAAGCACAGTTTCTGTAGGGGAGTTGTGTGAATGAAGCAGGGGTACAGGGCAAGAGAATATAGGCATCTTCATTGTCCTCGAGAATCTGGGAAATTTAAAAAAAAAAAACAAGGCATCCTAGAAAGCTGAATGAGGAAGGTGGGGCAGTCAGTTCGTGGATGCAAGGTTGTGAGCTACAAAGCAGACCGCCAAGGGTGTGATTTGCAGATACCAAGCTAGCAGTTATCCCCTCCTTGATTTAGCAGCTGCTTTTCTATTTCCCAACTACCTCTACTAGAATCAGAGTCTGAGGATGTACTAAACGATACAGTACTTTCGCCGGCTGCCAGATTAAGGGATTAGTGTTCTAACATCTGAAAGTCAATTTTGAAATACATTTTTCCCATTTTAACAAAAACAGTGCCCTGCTTAGTAGCTAGATATAGTTCAAATAATACCTTGCATGCACTAGTGTGTGATAGTGTGGTTATCAGTTTGTGAGCTCGTATCATATGCCAAGGATTATGCTGAGAAGTTTACAGCTATAATCTCTCATACTCTAGAACCCTAGTTGAAAAGCTTTTGTGGACATGTGTTATAGGTTCTTACTGAAGCTCAAAGAGATCAAGCAAATAGCCCCAATTCACTGAAGTATCAAGGGATTGAAGCAATATTCACATCCAGGTCTCTATAGTCCTTTACTCGCAATTCAGCTCCTACGGTAACAGATGCTTATATCCCAAGTTTGGATGGTCATCACCATACAAAATATTGTTTCTAGTAGCAAGCAATTGAGCTAAAGGAAAGGGGTGTGCATTACCTTGTCTGCCTCTGTAGATGCTCTGTACCTCAGCATCTGCATTTTATATGACTATTTACATTGTGTGTACATTGTGCTTTTTATCTCTGTTGATTCCAGGGAGACTTGGTGAAAAAAGCAACTGCTTATTCTTTTCCCCTTTACATGTTAATTGTCTTGGCATACTCCATGAATATATCTGCATTCTGTCACCCAAATAATAGTGATTGAGATGAAAAGATCATCATGCTAAAATGTATTGTTGATTTTACAAGGAATATATAGAAAATGAATTGTTTCATATATTT